>NC_090440.1:485626335-486238081 GCF_031143425.1 Pleurodeles waltl | reverse complement strand
GTGCCCATGGTTAGTTGTGTCATGCAGGGCTTAGTGTTGGGATGGGTGCTTGGTGTCATGTGTAGATTGGTGAGGATTTGGGGTGATAGGGGAGGGTGTGAGGGTGGGGGTGTGTGATAGCATGCAGGTAGGATGTGATAGTTAAGATTTGACTTACCAGTGTCCCATCCTCCACCGACTCCTCCGAGGCTCTCAGGATGCAAGATGGTCAGGACTTGCTCCTCCCATGTTGTTAGTTGTGGGGGAGGAGGTAGGGGTCCGCCGCCAGTCCGCTGCACCGCGATGTTGTGCCTGGAGACCGTTAAGCGCACCTTCCCCCGTAGGCCGTTCCACCTCTTCCTGATGTCCTCCCTATTTCTTGGGTGCTGTCCCACGGCGTTGCCCTGCCCACTATTCTTCGCCATAGTTCCATATTCCTGGCTATTGATGTGTGCTGTACCTGTGAGCCAAATAGCTGTGGCTCTACCCGGAGGATTTCCTCCACCATGACCCTGAGCTCCTCTTCGGAGAAGCGGGGGTGTCTTTGGCGTAACATGGGGTGTTCTGTGTGATGTGTGGGGTGGTGTATGTGTTGATGAGTGTGGTGAGTGTAGTGTTATGTGGTGTTTTGTGCGTGGATGTTGTGTGGGTGATGGTGTTGTGTGCCTCTGTGTGATGGGGTTGTCAATAGCTGTGCTGTCTCTCTGGCCTTCCCTCGGAATTTCTGGTTGTAGGGGTTTGTGTGTGATGTGGGTGTGTGTTTTATATTGTGTTGGGTGTGTGGGAGTGGTGTGTGTATGTGTATCAGGTGTGTGTATTTTGAATTGTCCAATGTGGCTGTGTTTTGGAGATGTGTGTGTATTTTGAGCGCAGCGGTGTGTACCGCCAATGGAATACCGCGGTTGAAAGACCGCCGCGTGGATTAGTGGGTCGTAATAGCATGGGCGTGTTACTGTTGGCGTGGAGGTGGAGGATTTGTTTCCGCCAGTTTATCGCTGACCTTTGGTGTGGCAGTGTTGTGTGGGTGTCTGAATTTCGGCGGATTCCATGATGTGTGTCATAATAGCTGTGGCGGTCTACCGCGGTCGCGGCGGTGTGTTGGCGGTCTTCTGCAAGGCGGTAAGCGCCTTATACCGCCAATGTTGTAATGACCCCCTTAATGTAGTTTTCTGT
Source organism: Pleurodeles waltl (assembly GCF_031143425.1). NCBI lineage: Eukaryota > Metazoa > Chordata > Amphibia > Caudata > Salamandridae > Pleurodeles > Pleurodeles waltl. The sequence continues at coordinate 486,236,929 of NC_090440.1, read as the reverse complement.
GGACAGAAATAATTTTCCACGTACACCACCAATTCAGCTGAGTAATTACCACATGCACTGCCATGACAGCTGATTTATTAGCAAATGCTCTATCATAATATTTGGTTGTTACCAGAGTTGCTGCACTGACAGCTGAGTTGTTTTCACATACAACCATGACAGTGGATTGTTACCACATGCACACCATGACAGCTTATTTATCACCACATTTACTGCCAGGATGTTGGGCTTGGCCCACTCTTCAGGGTCACCCCAAATTTCTTCCCTTTACCGCTCCTATTTTTGCTGAGTTACTTTTTTGGCCTTAGGGCTAGCCAGAGTAACCAGTGCTAAAGTGCTTCTGCTCTTTCCTTTAAACATGGTAAAATTGGCTTACACCTGACTGTCATCTTTAATTTATTTATAAGACCCATGTAGATACCATATGCCCAGTGACAGTATATTAAATGCTACTAATGGGCTAGCAGCACTGATTGTGCCACCCACTTAAGTAGCCTCTCAAAACATGTCTCTAGTCTGCCATTGTAGTCTGAATGCAGAAGTAAAGTGCCAGTCCAATTTGGCAATATAATCTGGTTGCCAAGCCTTGAACTCCACTTATGTTAAATATAAGCCCCCCCCCACTAAGATAGCCCCTAGGTAGCCCATAGGGCAGTGTGCATTATAATTTTGAATAATTTAAGTTTTATTTGTCCTTGTAGTGAAATACTCTTAAATACTATGAGGCCTACCTCTCCCATTAGATAACATTAGATTGCCTTATTACGTTTAATAAATGTAAAATCTTGATTGTAATTATACATTCTCTTTAACCCCTTCGCTGCCAGGCCTTTTCCTCAGGTGCCAGGCCTTTTTTTGGCTATTTGGGGCAGTTAGCGCTTAGGCCCTCATAACTGTTTATCCACATAAGCTACCCACGCCAAATCTGTGTTCTTGTTTTCCAACATTCTAGGGATTCTAGAGGTACCAAGAGTTTGTGGGTTCCACTGATGGAGACCAAGAAATTAGCCAAAATACAGAGAAAATGTAATTTTTGTTTGAAAAAAAGGGAAAAAAGGGCTGCAGAAGAAGGCTTATGGTTTTTTTCCTGAAAATTGCATCAACAAAGGGCTTGCAGTGCTAAAATCACCATCTTCCCAGCTTTCAGGAACAGGCAGATGTGAATCAGAAAACCCAATTTTTCAACACAGTTTTGGCATTTTACTGAGATGTACCTCATTTTTATGATTTTTTGTGCTTTCAGCCTCCTTTCAGTGAGTGACAGAAATGGGTGAGAAACCAATGCTGGATCCCAGAAAGCTAAACATTTCTGAGAAGTAGACAAAATGTTGAATTCAGCAATGGGTAATTTGTGTAGATCCTACAAGGGTTTCATACAGAAAATAACAGCTGAAATAAAAAAAAAATTGAAATTGAAGTGAAAATAACAGCCACTTTTCTCCACGTTTACTCTGTAACTTTTTCCTGCAATGTCATATTTTTTAAAGCAATATACCGTAATGTCTACTGGGCTCTTCTGGTTGCAGGGATACATAGGGCTTGTAGGTTCATCAAGAACCCTAGGTACCCAGAGCCAATAAATTAGCTGCATCTTGCAATGGCTTTTCATTCTGACCAGGGTATACAGCAAGTAATTTGCTGAAATATAAAGAGTGAAAAATAGGTATCAAGAAAACGTTTGTATTTCCAAAATGGGCACAAGATAAGGTGTTGAGAAGCAGTGGTTATTTGCACATCTCTGAATTCCGGGATGCCCATACTAGCATGTGAATTACAGGGCGTTTCTCAAATAGACGTCTTTTTTACACACTGTCTTACATTTGGAAGGAAAAAATGTAGAGAAAGACAAGGGGCAATAACACTTGTTTTGCTATTCTGTGTTTCCCCAAGTCTCCCGAAAAAAATGGTACCGCACTTGTGTGAGTAGGCCTAATGCTCGCGACAGGAAACGCAACATGGACACATCACATTTTTACATTGAAATCTGACTAGTTTTTTGCAAAGTGCCAAACTGTCAATTTTGGCATCTAGCTCAGCCGGCACCTAGGGAAATCTACCAACCCTGTGCATTTTTTAAAACTAGACACCTAGGGTAATCCAAGATGGGGTGACTTGTGAGGCTCTCACCTGGTTCTGTTACCAAGAATCCTTTGCAAACCTCAAAATTTGGCCAAAAAAACACTTTTCCCTCACATTTCGGTGACAGAAAGTTCTGGAATCTTAGAGGAGCCACAAATTTCCTTCCACCCAGCGTTCCCCCAAGTCTCCCGATAAAAATGGTACCTCATTTGAGTGAGTAGGCCTAGTGCCAGTGACAGGAAATGCCCCAAAACACAACGTGGACACATCACATTTTCCCAAAGAAAACAGAGCTGTTTTTTGCAAAGTGCCTACCTGTGGATTCTGGCCTCTAGCCCAGCCGGCACCTAGGGAAACCTACCAAACCTGTGCATTTTTTAAAACTAGACACCTAGGGGAATGAAAGATGGGGTGACTTGTGGGGCTCTCACCAGGTTTTGTTACCCAGAACCCTTTGCAAACCTCAAAATTTGGCTAAAAAAACACTTTCTCCTCACATTTCGGTGACAGAAAGTTCTGGAATCTAAGCCACAAATATCCTTCCACCCAACGTTCCCCCAAGTCTCCTGATACAAATGATACCTCACTTGAGTGGGTAGGCCTAGTGCCCGTGACAGGAAATGCCTCAAAACACAACGTGGAAATTATCAAATACAAAACTAACAGGTTTTTTTGGGCGAGGGGCACCTGCGTTTTCGGTCCTGAGCTTAGTAGCCATATAGTGAAACCTACCAAACCCATACATTTCTGAAAACTAGACACCCGAGGGAGTCCAGGGAGGTGTGACTTTCATTGATCCCCTGGTGTTTTCTTACCCAGAATCCATTGCAAACGTAAATTTTTGGCTAAAAAAATTATTTTTCTTCACATTTCGGTGACAGAAGGTTCTGGAACCTGAGAGGAGCCACAAATGTCCTTCCATCCAGCGTTCCCCCAAGTCTCCCGATAAAAATGATACCTCACTTGTGTGGGGGCCCAGGTGCCTGCAACAGAAAAAGACCAAAAACCTGTCGAGATTGAGGGGCTAGCACAGCGAGTTTATAAGCACATATTTTTATTTTATACATCTTTAGGCTGACTCTGGTTTGGGGACCCACACAAGTGAGGTATCATTTGTATCGGGAAACTGAGGGGAACTCTGGGGAGTAGGAATTTTGTGCTGGAGAGGTGATCCTACAAACAAAAGTCAGGAAAATATGCTTTTTTTAAGCAAATTTTGAGGTTTGCAGAGGAGTCTGGGTAAGAAAATGTTGGGTGATCCACACAACCCACACCTTTCTGGACTCTTTGGAGTGTCTAGTTTTAAAAAGTGTCTGAGTTTGGTAGGTTTCCCTAGATGAAGATAAGTGCCCCTTCCCCACCAAACACAGGTAGTTTTGTAATATATAATTTTGATCTGTCTACGTACTTCTGTGATGTTCCAAACACTAAGATTGTGAAAAGAAACACACTTAGGTTATGTTAAAAAGACCTCTCACCCACCAACCAAGTTGGTGGCATGCTTCATCATTGGGGTCCCACCTGAGACACGTAGCGTGTCACAGGTGTGCTGCGACGCCTGATTACAGCAGAGCAGATTTTGTCATTTTTACCACACATATTGGTTGGATTTGGCACGATGGTGAGTGATGGTTCAGTAGATCAAATTTTATTAACAAGACATTTCACAAAAATGAAATGCACTGTTAATAACTGAAAGGCCAAAAAACTGAACCAATGACTCACAGCTCGTGTGCTGTAAAGCCGCGTCAAGGCATCAACCGTTTTACAGTCCATTCACACACCTTTCATACATGACATGCACAAGACCATTCATGCCGTCAGCCACGCGCCATCCCACACACACCGGCAACCAAACGCCACTCCACGCACACCGCCAGCCAAGTGCCACCCCACGCACACCGCCAGCCAAGTGCCACCCCACGCAAACCACCAGCCAAGCGCCACTCCACGCAAACCGCCAGCCAAGAGCCACCCCACGCACACCGCCAGGCAAGCGCCATCCCACACACACCGCCATCACTTTTTTGTTTGTTTATAAACAACAAAGAAACCACTAACTAATTATAAAATAAGTACAAAACTACAAACACAAAAGCTCTAACTGAAAACATGACAGAAATATGAATCTGAACATCTGAAAATATAAAACAGGCAGTTTACGCTCACGGTATTTCCCCGAAAATATTTTGGGTGTGGTAACTCCTGAAACAGCCGGCCACATACCGCCCAGGCTTTGAAGGGCAATCGGGCAGTACATCCGGCTCTCCCTCCGGATACCTCTTCGGGCACATACTCTACATTTCTTAGTGGGCAAGTCTTTTTTGGCAGTGGAAGGAATGTGATCTGGAAAGTGTCGATCTTTCAATCTAGCCACATCCTCCACCACTGCTACTCTAGGAACTCTTGCCTGTTCCACCACAATAAGGCTCTCTATCACTGACTCCTGAAATTTAACAACTTTCATCCTTGACTCAGGTGAACAATCCTTGAACGCAATAAAAGCATGAAAAGATGCCAAATGAAATAAATGTAGGGCCAGCTTGTTATACATCACGTAAGACTTACGAAGAGCAGTGTAAGGTTCCAACCTCTGATCTACTCTATCAACACCACTCATGTGCTTATTGTAGTGCAAAATGCACGCAAGTTTGTGCACTTCGGCAACCTGACCCCAAACAGTCACAGGGGAAGTACTCTCATCATGGATGGTAGATACCAGGTACACATCCCTCCTGTCTGAAAATTTCAGAGCTAGCAGCCCATTATTCCGCAAGGCACTGCACTGTCCCCTCTCAAGTTTTTTACAGACAAGCTCCCTTGCATAGCCTTTCCGGTTAGAACGGATTGTCCCACAAGCAACAGTGCCCACTCTAAACAACTCCTTGAACAACTGCACTCCAGTGTAGAAATTATCTACGTACAAATGGTGACCTTTGTTAAACAGTTGTCTACCAAGTTCCCACACAATTTTCTCTCTAACTCCAAAAGTGGGCGGACAACCAGGGGGGTCAATACTGGAATCCCTACCAGTGTAGACCCGGAAATTATACACGTATCCTGTCCTTCTTTCTGACAGCATATACAATTAATTCCATACCATGCCCTCTTACTAGGAGTGTCCTGCTTAAAAACCAAACACCCCTTGAACATGACCAAAGACTTGTACACACTTATCTCTTTGCCTGGCACATAGACCTCTGAAAACCGATCTACAAAATGGTCACGGACAGGCCTAATCTTAAAAAGACGGTCACAATCAGGGTGATCTTGTGGCAAGGCTAAAGCATTGTCTTCAAAATGCAGCATACGAAGAAGAAGCAAATAACGAGTGCATGTTATAGTTGCAGGAAATGTAGCCGTTGCCATCAAGGGACTAATAGACCAATAAGAAGACAGTGACGGCTTCCTTATCAACCCCATCAAAAAAGTAAAACCTAAAAACCTTTTTAGCTCTTCCAGATTTGTGGGAACCCACTGTATAGCTCTAGATTGAGGCCTAAGTCTGGCAGCGTTGCCCCTCAAATATTGCTCTGCATACAAATTAGTCTTCTCAACAATCTCTTCCAAAAATACATTGTCCACAAACAAGTGAAAGAAATTGACAGGCAAAAAGTTTTCCGTATTGACTCTACACCCTGGGAGACCAGTAAATGCAGGTAACTGTGGCTGCTCCATGTTTGGGGCAATCCAGGTGTCAGGTCTTCTAATGGGAAACCCTTCGGCCCCAGTCTGCTGCACTCTTGGCATATCAATGTCCTCCTCTTAAACAGGCCCTTCTTCTGCACTGAGAGTGGCTTCCTCATCAGAAGAATCATTTCATACAGAAAACTCACTGCCAGAATCTCTCACTTCCTCCTCTGCTTCATATGCAGAGTCAGTATCATAATCATGGTCAGACGATGACTCAAAAAGCATGCCAATAACCTGCTGAGCCGTCACTCTGCGGCTAGCCATGATCCTTTCTAACAACAAATGGATTGCCAACAACAACCAGCACTGGCTAAAATAAGTAATAAACAAAGTGTAGCTTTATCTCAAAGAGTTATGTACTAAAAGAATATACCACTCACTTGCCTGAAAAAGCTAGACTCACCAGCAACTACTCTGCACAGACACAGCCATCACCAATGATATCCCACTAAAAAGAAAAAAGAAAATTAGACATATGACAACACAAATATGATTGTGCACAAATCTAAGGACAATTTCACACACAATCCTGCATTTAGTACACCACCTACAAACATGTCATTCATGCATGTCAACAATACTCCTTTGGAGTAAATTGCTTTTACTTACCTCAAACATGCAACTATGCAAACCGCAGGATAACTGCTGCCAAAACTGCAAGGATCCACAGCATAGGAAGCAAAAGCTTTGAACTAGAACAAAAAGAACAAATAAACTGTTATAATCACAAATACAAATACTTTGCCAGTTAACAAACACCCCGCACCCAAGAACTTAGAAATTTTCCCCGGTGCATAAGTGGCTTCTGCCCCCCTTTGGGCAGATGGGCCTAAAAGAAATAGGCCGGTCTTCCCCCAAGGGGGCAGAAATGGCCCTCAGTAATGTGCCCCCTTTGGGGGGCGACCCTTGCCAAAGGGGCACCCCCCACACAAAACACACACACACCCAAGATCCCCGGTGCCTAAGTGGATTCCGGCCCCCTTGGGGGCAGATGGGCCTAAAAAATAGGCCGATCAGCTCCCGAGGGGAGCAAAAATGGCCAACAGCTCTGTGTCCCCTTTGGGGGGAGACCCTTGCCAAAGGGGTGAAAGCGGGTGCCCCAGCACAAAAAAAAACAAAGGGGAACAAAAATCCCTGACGTCTTGGTAGCTTCTGCCCCCCTTGGGGCAGATGGGCCTAAAAAAAGAAATAGGCCATTCTGCCCTCAAGGGGGGCAGAAATGGCCTTCAGTAATGTGCCCCCTTTGGGGACTGACCCTTGCCAAAGGGGCCGCTCCCCCACACAAAACACACACACACAGGATCCCTGGTGCCTACGTTGATTCTGCCCCTCTTGGGGGCAGATGGGCGTAAAAAAAATAGGCTAATCTGCCCCCAAGGGGGACAGAAAAGGCCAACAGCTCTGTGCCCCCTTTGGGGGGACCACCCTTGCTAAAGGGGGTGAAAGGGAGCACCCCCAGCACAAAAAAAAGGGGGAACAAAAAAAAAATCCCTGTCGTATTGGTGGTTTCTGCCCTCCTTGGGGGCAGATGGGCCTAAAAGAAATAGGCCCATCTTCTCCCAAGGGGGCAGAAATGGCCAACACTAATTTCCCCCCTTGGGGGTGGCGACCCTTGCCCTACGGGTGCCTCTAAGACACAAACCACACACACACAACACACAATCCCTGGGGCTTAGTGGATTTTGACTCCCCCAGTGGCGAGATCTGTCCAAAACATGGCCGATCTAGCCCTAGGGTGGGCCAAAACTTATAAAAAAATATTGCCCCCGGGGCAGCCACCCTTACCTGAAGGGTCGCTGCCCAAAAACGTAATAAAAATGTAATTGCTGGTTCTTAGTGGGTTTTGACCCCCCTGGGGGCAGATCGGCCGAAAAAACATCTGATCTGCCCCCGGGGGAGCCTAAACATGGATTTTTCATTGCCCCAGGGGAGCGACCCTTGTCCAAGGGGCCGCTCCCTAAAATAAACACACATGAAATCTCTGATGCCTAGTGGTGGATTCCTGCTCTGCGATCGCGGGCCTCGTCTGCGATACTGGAGCTCCTTGAAAACAGGCACAGGGGGAAAGGAAAAACTCTTTCCTTTCCCCCTGTGTCTGTCCCCCCCCCCAAACCTCCAAAAAGAGAAGGACTCCTTTTAAAGGTCATCTCTCTCCATGCGCTGGAAGAAAATGGCTTCTAGCGCGTCCTCAGCAGCTTTTGATGACGCTGGCGCACTGTGAGTGCGCTGACATCATCAGATTGCCGAGGGGGGGGTCAGGGGTCGAAGGGGAAACGATTCCCCTTCCATCCCCGACTGGGGGGGGTGGGACGAAGGCCCACGGGGGAGTGCTAGCGCTCCCCCCAGGCCAGGTGCAGGACGATCTGGTCTTGTCCCAGGCACATGGCAACCATGTGCCTGGGCGAGACAAGCTCATCCCAGGCATTGGAGGGGTTAATAGCAAAGTCAGATTTTAAGTTCCAGTTTTGAAAATGGCACTTTTAGAAAGTTGCCATTTGCCTGCCCTAACTATTTGGTGCCTGAAACCTGTCCCTTGGTCACTTGACTGGGTGCAGTTGGACTTTGTTTATTCCTCTCAGATAGCCACACAATAGAGAAATTAGGTATGCCTGGATAGACCATCAGCTGGCAGGATGGTCGGTGGAGCTGGGCACAACAACACAAAAAGGTGTGCCCTGCCCTCACACAAAGGATTTGCCACCCCTGCATTCTTTGGGCAGACAGCCAGAGCAGGACAAGCAGAAACTTCAAGCACTTCAAAGGGAGTTTTCTAGAAACTTCTACTTCAAGGAAGGCACCAGGTATAGAAATAGGACCCTAAACCCACTCTTCAGTTCACTTTCTGGACCTGCGGAAGAGCTCTCAGAGACCTGCCTGCTGATGTGGCTTGCTGTGTACTCCAGAACACTGCTTTGATGCGCCTAGAAGGACTGCATTGCTGTCTAAAACTTGCCTTGAACCCTCAGAGACCTGCTCTGCTGCTTGAGCCCTATTCAAGTACTGGAACCCAGGACTACCAGTGGGACTCCAGATCATAGTCTCAGGGACAAAAAACACTCCAACCATCTTGAACCCACACCTAGATCAGCATGGGTGAGTTAGTACCCTCCAAGTGGTCACACTCCAGCCCAAGGACCCTTGGTGGCACTGGTGGTGCTAAAGATGCCTAGATAGACAAAAGCCAAAACTTGGAATTTATAAATTTTTTGATGGAAATCTGATCTGAGAACCAAAGGGAAACTGGGACCAACCTGCATGTCTATCTGCCCAAGGTGCATCACCGGTTGGCCTGACTTCATCGCAGCTCCCACAACGTTCTTCTCCACAGCACCAAATACAGTTCAGCAGTCCTTTGCTAAAGGGGTATCCAGCCTTGTGGCATTCTCATCGGTTACAGCCTCCATCCTCTTCCCACTGGAGATTTCTGACCTCCAAAAAAAGATTTGGGCCAATATTTACCAACATTTCATGCAAAGCAGCAAGCCACCTTGCTGTGCTGAGTGAAAGGGAGAGACCATTATTCAGTGCATATCTGCTCTCTGCCTGCACGGTGAACAAACTGCTGCTGAGCGCCAATGCAGGCACCCTAGCACTATGGTGCCATGGTTTCTGCATTTTAGGCAGGATTGTTTTGTGCAGAAAGAGACACCTTCCTACACAAAAACAATCTTTGGAGGCATTTTCCTCTTTCTACGTGTGCTGCACAATGCAGCACACTTAGAAAGAGAAAACAACAAGCAGAAATAAATATATTTCTTCTAGTTTCACCTCTGATGAGGAGGCATACAATTCTGATGCATTCCCAGATCTACCAGTGTTGGTAAATCTTTGGAATGTGTCAGAATGCATAGGTGGATGCATAGGAACACCCACATTCCATCCATGGCATGCCTCTCTGCCGCAAAGAAGCATAGAACAGTGATTTGCTCTGTCTTACTTTACTCTGGATTCATCAAGTCACACAGGGCCGTGCAAGTTGGCCTTGAATGGTTTAATATATCTCATTAAGGTTTTGAATTTCCCTTGCATTCCCTTGTGTGGTGCAAGGATGACCCAAAACTTTGATAAATATGGGCCTAAATCTGAACGTAGAAATATGTACTGCAACTTTAGCCAGAGGCTCCCCAATGATGACACTTTCTCCTTGGGTACCACCTGCTGCCTTCTCAGAACACTTTTTCCTGGAATTATTTCTAAGTCTGAAGTAAGCACTGACCAGGCCCAATTCACTTCTTGTGTCCAACCCATGCTCCATCAAGATCGTCAATATTTTTCAACTTTCAATCAATCAGAATTTGTAGAGTGCACTACTTACCCGTAAGGCTCTCAAGGAGCTGTGGTGAGGTCAGTCCTCTCTGCTTCAGTCGAAGAGTCTGGTCTTAAGGTCGCTCCTGAATTGAGGTAACAATGATGACTGACTGAGGTGAAGAGGCAAGGTAACTAGCTCTTTGCCGCGATATAGGGAAAGGATCTTCCTCCAGCCGAGGTCTTCCATATGTGAGGTATGTTGGCTAGTGCCTGTTGAGTGGAGTGGAGAGGTCTGGTGGGGGAGTAGAAGATGATGAGGTGGTAGAGGTAGGTGGGTCCTGGGATGTGGAGAGTCTTGAATGCGTGGACGAGGAGTTTGAAGTTGATCCTTTTCTCGACGGGGAGCCACTGGAGGTCTCTTAGGTGTCTGGTGATGTGTTCGCGGCAGGGGACTTCCAGGATGAGTCTGGTGGAGGCATTTTGGATGTACTGTAGTTTCTTCAGGTTTTTCTGGGTGGTGCTGGCATAGAGGGCATTGCCATAGTCGAGTCTGCTGGTGACCAGGGTGTGAGTTATCGTCTTGCAGCAGTCGTTTGGGATCCATTGAAGTTGACTTGGCTTGTCATGGTAAGCAATGAATCTAGGATGAAACCGAGGTTGCATGCGTGGTTTCTTGGGGTGGGGTGATGCTGAGTGTAGTAGGCCACCAGGAGTCATCCCAGGCAGATGCAGAGGGACCCAGGATGAAGATCTCAGTTTTGAGGCAGCTCTCCTTCATCCAGGCAGCAACAGCTTCCATCCTGTTTTGGAAGTTTTTCTTGACAGCTGTAGAGTTTTCAGTCAGTGAGATGGTCAGCTGAGTGTCGTCGGCATAGGAGACGATGCTCAATCCGTGGTTCCTGACGATGGACGCAAACGGGGCCATGTAAATGTTGAAGAGTGGAGGAGCCCTGGGGTACTCCGTAGCTGATCTCGATAGGTTCTGACAGGTATGGCAGGAGTCTGACTCTCTCTTTTCTGCCAGTCAGGAAGGAGTGCATCCATTGTAGGACCTTTCCGCTGATGCCGGCAGCTGGAGTCTGAAGCAGAGGGTGTGATGAGAGACCATGTCGAAGGTGGCCGATAGGTCCAGTAGGATGAGGGCTGCTGTTTGGCCATGGCGGAGTAGTGAGCGGATATCGTCTGTAGTGGCAAGGAGGGCAGTTTCTGTGCTTTTGTTGCTCCTGAATGGGAGATGTCCAGGAAGTTGTTGTTCTTAATGTGTTTGGGGAGCAGTGCGTTGATAGCCTTTTCGATGACCTTGGCTGGGAAGGGTAGCAGAGAGATGAGGTGGTAGTTCTTGAGGTTCAGGGGGTCGGCCGTGGGTTTCTTCAGGAGCGGGAGTATCTTGGCGTGCTTCCAATCCTCAAAGAATGTAGCCAACTCCATGGAGTGGTTGAGAGTGTGGCGCAGCTCAGGTGCAATGGAGGTGTTGGCTTTGTTGAAGATGTGGTGAGGACAGGGATTAGTAGGGGCTGTGGAGTGGATGCGGTTCATGATGGAACGCGTCTCGTCCATGGTAAGGGTGGTCCAGCAGTGCAGGACCTGTGAAGGTTCAGAGGATCCAAGTTGCAGGGTTGTTGGTGGGCTCATAGGGTCATGGGGTCCAAAGCTAATGTAGATGTCCTTGATTTTCCGATGGAAGAAAGTGGCTAGTTTGTTGCAGAAGTCCTGAGATCGAGGGCTGTTTGCCATTTCCGATTGGGGTTTGGCGAACTCTCTAACCACGCTGAAGAGCTCTTTGGTGTTGCGTGCGGTGGTGCTGATACGGTCCTGCAGGGCAGCTTTCCTAGTGGATCTGATGAGGTGGTGGTGAGATTTGATGGCAGATTTGAAGGGGTCTTGCGTGACTAGATGTCCATTGCTCTGATTTTTTTTAGCTAGTTTTTACCCTAAAATTTAACAACGTATACCTCCATTTCTACCAATTGGATGTTTGTCATTTTGGTGTCAAATAATATATTAAAATGCATTCTATTTCTCTATATCTGTTTGGTATTTTTCTTGTGTTGTGTTTTCAGGCTATTACTCTGTGCTGCATAAATACTTTAAACATTGCCTCGTTTTAAGCCTGGCTGCTTTTGTGCCAGGCTACCAGAGGGTTAACCACAGGTTAATGTAGTGACTTTTGTGGTTCACCCTGACAGTTATTGTCATTGTTGCTTGATAAGGGTTAACAACCCATTCAATCAACAACACAATTTCTCACACAAAAACTGAGGGGCATATTAAAGGAAAGTGTTGCTGCACATAGTGCAGTGCCTCTTTCTTTGTGCCCCTTAGCGCCCTCCTACTTCCACCATCGATACGCCATAGCTAAGATACGGTGCACCATGGCGCAGGGTAGGGGGCAAAAGCTTTATTTTTGTTGACGCTATTGATGTACTCTGCAGGAGGAGCACCAAGATATTGGCGCTACCACTGCAGTGTACATTTGGGCCCATTATAAATAATGGAAGTCCCCTTTTAAAGCCTGCTCTGAGCAGGTGTTAAAAGTGCAGTAAAAAATGATGCAAGGAAATCTGTTAGCCTTTTTTGCAACCCCCCCCCCCTAATGGGGACACACCCCTTTTGCATACATTATGCCTGGCGCAGGCATAATGTAGCGCAAAAGGTTACAAAGTGGTGCAATGCACTTTGTAAATATGGTGCTAGATTTTGGCTTTATTGGGCCACATTAGAGTAAAATAAAATTACGCTAATGTGATGCAAGGTGGTGCTAGGGGCTTATAAATGTACCCCTGAGTTTTTACTACATGTACTACCATGGGAGGTGAGTTGTGGAGGTGAGTTGTTACCACATACACACTATGACAGCTAAGTTACCACTTGCACTGTCAAGACTGCTGAGCTGTTACCACAATCACTGCCATGATTGCCGAGTTGTTACCACATGCTCTGCCATTACTGCTGAGGTACTATCACATGCATTGTCAACAGAGCTCAGTTGTTAGCCTCTCTTCTGTTCATCTCATTCTATAGTGAGAGGGATGTAGGCTGCTTTCACAAAACGATTTGTCAGCGATCCTTCAATGCTGTGTGGTTAAAAGCAAATGATGTATTAGGGTTTTGCAAGCTCTATCACATTCTTTGTGCTTTCATCATGCCAGAAAACAAAGCAGAGTTTTCTCAAAAAAGCAGATGTTATGGACAAGACCCTCTACATGGTTTCTTGTAAAGCTCATCACACTGACTTTTTGACTTATGCCTATTTTTTTATCCTTGAGTTGCTGTAAATATGGCAGGCCTCCGCTGTTCAGAAAACACACAAGGAATCCAGAAGGTTCTAGCTGTGTTTTCTTAGCTGAAAAAGAGCGGAAATTCCAATTACGTAGAGTCCTTCTTTATTTATTTATCAAAAACATCGATAGTATGTTTTGCCTCATAAGGAAACTATAAGCTTGGCATTACTTCAGGACTGTCGCTCATTTTCCATCCACCACGTTGTACACATGCATCAAATCTGTCTTCACTAATACCGAAGTACTAACTCTCTTTTGAATTAAAATATCCACTAATACCTAATTTTATTCACTTTGTGGCTGTACCTCTCTAGGTATTACACCAAAAACTAGCTTTATCTCCCAATTAAAAGCATACAACTTCAAACCACAAGCATTTGTAGCTGACGGAGTATCTCACACTTTAGTGTTTGACTGCTGGTCATTGGTTCCGTCTTGTTTTTTTGTCTGTCAGACGTTGTCCCTCGCTACGGCAATTATTCATTTGAAGCCTTGTGGCTACACATCACCTTTCACGGGCCGCCAGAATGTGCATCCTCTCCTCCAGATGTGATGCTTCATGGCTCTCTCCTTTCAAGTAGACTCAAGATCATGGAGCTGCCGATCCCTTGTTGTTTGCCTTTCCGAACCACTTGGTTAAGTCTAGGATAAAACATGTAACGAGTTTCATTCCCTCATTAGTCCTTCTTGCTAGTTTGCTGATGCTTTCAAATATTTTGAATTGCTATATTTATATTCTAGCTACACTCAGTTTCTTGGTCGTAGGGTTATATGAATTCAACTTGATTGCTTCGGTATTTAGCACAGGATTTCAAATTATTCAACTTCTGTTTTGAAGATTCATTTCCCACATAATCACATTAATTAACATAAATCTACAGTTTCTTTCAGGGAATATCAATACCATGAAAACTTCAAGTATTAAGTCTGAGAACAAGTGGAAATGCGTGCGTAGACCTTATTCCAGATAATCTTCTTGCTATTGATAGGGCCTGTTTTGTCAGCAATTCAAAAAAAACATTACAATGTGCTCGGAGTGTATTTAATTTTAGAGACCATTTAGATTCTGAATTGCTACCGGCGTTTGGAGTTCATATAGGCGACAGACAGCTTAACAGGGAGAAGTTTTAATAGTAATTGATAGTACTCTTATTCTTTCAGTTGTCAGTGACAGACTTATGGCCCAGTGAGCCAATGTCCTTGATCCATCATATGGCAATGTTACTAATTTTCTGGTTCAGACGAATGTTTCGAAAGTTTCGAGGGTTGAGGGGAAACTCATTAAAACGTTCAACTCAATTTACAGTGCAACCCATTTGGTCAGACATTGAGGGGCATATTTATATTCTGTTTGCACCGAATTAGCGTCATTTTTTTTTAACTCTAATTCGGTGCAAAACTAACTCCATATTTATACTTTGGTGCTAGACTCGTCTAGTGCCAAATGTATGGAGTTAAAGTCATTTTCTGGAAGTGGAGACCTACCTTGCCTTAATGAGTTGCAAGGTAGGCGTTCCCGTGCAAAAAATGACTCTATGGCCTTAACGCCATATATAGGGGCATATTTATACTCTGCGGCATATTTATACTCTGTTTGAACCAAATGAGTGTCATTTTTTTTACTCTAATTCAGTGCAAAACTAACTCCGGATTTATACTTTGGTGCTAGCACCAACGCCCTGATTTATACTTTTTTTGCGCCGCATTAACGTCATTTTCTGACGCAAAAGTTGCGCAAACGTACAAAATATTGGCCCTTATTTATACTTTTTGCTGCAAAACTGCACTAACTCAGTTTTACACCAAAACGTTTAGCACCGGCTTGCACCATTTCTGTGCACTAGCCGGGCACCATATTTATGGAATGGTGCAAGCCGGTGCAAAGGGTAGGCTAGAGTAAAAAGAAAATGACTTTAGTCGGGTGGGGCTGGCAGTATAGAAGAAGAGGGTTTAGCACCAAAAAATGACTTTAGGCAGATTAGAGTAAAACAAATGACTCTAACCAGATTAGCGTCATTTTATGGTGCTAAACCTACCATGCCACATGACTCCTGCTTTAGAAAAGGCAGGAGTCACGCCCACCACCCCAATGGCCGGCACAGAGGACAAGGGTCCCCTGGGCATGGCCATTGCACCCTGTGCCATGTATGGCACTTTAAAAAATAAAATGCAATCTTACCTGTACTTACCTGGGATGGGGTCCCCCATCCTCCACAGTCCCTCTGGTGTGGGTGGGTATGCCCCTGGGGACTGGGGAGGGCAACTGTGGGCCTATTCCACGGTGTTCCACCATGGGAATATGCCCACAGGTCCCCTAACGCCTGCCTGACCCAGGCTTTAAAAAATGGGGCAAAGCTAACTTTGCCCCATTTTTGACCCCTCCTCCCTCCCTTGCACCATTTTTGCATAGGAGTATAAATATGGAGTTAAGGCCATAGAGTAATTTTTTGCACGGGAACGCCTACCTTGTATCTCATTAAGGCAAGGTAGGTTTCCACTTCCATAAAATGACTTTAACTCCATAAATCTGGCGCTAAACGGTTCTAGCACCAAAGTATAAATATGGAGTTAGTTTTGCACCAAATTAGAGTAAAACAAAAGTGACGCTAATTCAGTGCAAAAAGAGTATAAATATGCCCCTTAGCATCAAAAAATGACGCTAATCTGGTTAGAGTCATTTATTTTGACTCTAACCTGCCTAAAGTCCTTTTTTTTTTAACGCTAGCCTACCCTTTGCACCGGCTTGCACCATTCCATAAATATGGTGCCCAGCTGGAGCTAAAAAATGGTGCAAGCCGGTGCAAAACTTTTTGGTGCAAAACTGCATTAGTGCAGTTTTGCACCAAAAAGTATAAATAAGGTCCTGAAACTTGGAGGCAAACTCAAAGTTCAAATTGTTAATTACAAGTTCAGAGCTAAACTTATGTAAATGAGTCTCAAAAACATACTTTAAAAATAAAGAATGACCAAAGGTGATTTCACGCGTCAAATTAGGTTAAAGCACACCAACATGAGACATACCAAAACCTGAGTAGCTGCAATACAGAAGACAAGAAACAATGGCCGAGATTTAAGAGGTCCTAGTGCCTCCATGTGCCACATAAGCATATTGGTTTTATGCTAATGTGGCCAAACAAGACCAAATTCACTGTGCCATCTTTACAAAGGGCCTCAATGCATGCATTGTGCCACTTTGTAACCCCTTGTGACATATTATGCTTGCAGGCATAATGTATGCAAGGCGGGTGTTACCCCATTACGGGGGCCGAACAAAAGGCACAAAGAAATCTAAAAGATTTGTTTGCGCCATTTGTTGTGACTACTTTTAACTCTTGCTCAGAGTGGGTGTTAAAGGGGGGCACACCATTGGTTACAATGGGCTCAAATCCAGAACAGTACATCAGGAATCTAGAGGGGAGTTCTTCTTCACAGCTCCTTGTTAACACTTCCTGTACTTGGTAACCTGTCTTCCCTAGCTACAACTAACAATACGCTTTTCATTAACTGGATACTTCTGCAAATATGCAGAAAGAGCAACATTTCCATGTTGAAGGTTAAACACAGAAAAGCATTTCAGGCCTTAACTCCAGCCAACTTAACATAGACCTCAATGCACATTCTAATACATGGTTATGTGCATTTCACATAAGTGCTATAAATGGGGTATGACTATGAAAATGTCAATTAACTAGATCATCATAATATTCATACATAGAATAATGACAAACATGTGATTTGCATATGGTCATTCTATATTTCTACTTATGGATATACTTCCATTCACAACTTTCAGCCCTCTTCATTTTCATGAATACAGTCACATTAAACACTTCACTGAGTACTTTTCATTTCCACTTCGGTAATGCATAATGACACAACCAAGTTATAACCTCTCATCCTCATCACCTCCACTCAAAGAGTTTGTCTAAAATTGTTACTTCAACAATTGGGATCAGATTGTTACAAACTTGTTGTTGAGAAGTATATATAGGGGGTTTGATGTTATCTATGCTAGAGTACAGGTGTTTCCAGTATAGAATATCCCTAGTGGTTAGTGAGACAGCCATGTGGTCTGATTTTCAGTCACTCAGTAGTGATAAGCTGGCATGCTACAAGCCCCTAAGAAAGTAAACTGTCCTTCAACTCTTTTCAAGGTGGCAGGCACTTGTTAATGTTGGCAGGCAGGAACCAGTGTATGTGTAGTGCTTCTGCCAAGGTGACTTCCAGGGCAGTTAAGGAACCAGGAGTACAACAGCTCAGTTCGTAGGTCCTCATGTCCAGCCCCTGTTGTGAACCTTCAAACTCCCATAGTTGCACTTTTACAATACTGCTCCATCAATGATATACTAATTAATCTTCAGCCAATAGGGTTGTTTGATAGCATATAGAGGAAACACATATGGTGTGGACAGAATAACAGAATATCAATTCAAAAATATTGAGGACCAAAATATCGAGAAAGTAAGTACAATGAGGTAAGTATAAGTATACTATTCCTAACTCCACATCTGAATACCTTGAAGATATATCATCAAGGTACATATATGTGGAGTTAAGTATAAAGTTTGCTTACCCATAGAAGACTACCTTCACAATATGTTTGTCCTCAATGTTCTTGACATGTTATTTTGTCCCCACAATATTTTTCCTCTGATATTTTGTACAAACACCATCAAGAGTGTACATTGCCAAAGTGTAAATCACACCTAGATACCCAAGCAGCCCAGGATGTGAGGGAAGGCACTGGGACCACCAGTAAAATAAGTGATTTATTACCACTCTACAGGAAACATGTCTGTCCCAATAAGAATCTCTGAAACACAAAAGGCAAAGAGAGAACCATATAGCATTCTAAAGCACAGAATACATATTGCTATCATACACAAAAATTGTTCAAATATGTGATACTGTGTCACACATTTTGTGAAGGTGGTGCCTTACGAACCTCTAATTATATCAGATCTATTCACACATGTGAATGATATACAATTTTTAATAAAACTGCCATCCAATCCTGTGTTATCAAACACTATTTTCACAAGTAGCATATTAGCAATCAACAAATGTGTACTTAGATGGATGACAATGGCTGAACAAGCGAATGGCTAGATGAGTATGGCAACATCTGAATGGGTCAGTGAAAAAAAGTGAGGGTAAGCCCATTATTTGGTGCATGGATAGAGAGTGGCTTAAGTGAGTTGAGGAATGAATAAATAGATGGAAGACCTGGTGTTACAACTGTTCTGAACCAAGGGTCCCTGGGGCTATGAGAATACTGTGATCACCACCTACCCCAATTACACGACGGGGGTACAGCATCTCCACAACTCCTATATGAGAGTCAAGCAACACCTCCAAGAGTGCAATACAAATATGCCCTCCTATGCCCTGCAAAGCTCAAAGTGATTGATGGCAAGACTTCCTACATCTTCTCATCTCCTGAGGGCATATGGACCTGTCTCCGTTAAAGGACTGGCACAAACTCACACAAATGACCAAGGGACTGGTGACTGGCTGATGCCCAGATCCATGAGCAGGAAACAGAGAAGCATCAAAACACGCCTTGCTGAGGACCAGATGGCCGCAGAACAGGCACAGGTGGTGGAGAGGCCTAAAAACACAGCACAAAACCCTTTGCGCTCCAAAGTCTGGCTCCACCTTGGACTCTGGCTCTGACATTGGTGACTCTGCATCCTCCAGATGGCCGGACTTTAGATTAAATACTATGCCACATTCTCTGCACAGGTCACTCAGCACCTACTGGAGATTTTCAAGGAGGCCAAGGTGATAATTGTGGTCCCCCCAAACCAGGTTGGGAACCCTTTAAATGTCTGATCCTACCTGACGTTTGCTACCCTTGGGTGAAGCTTCCTACTGTTGACCCTGGAAAGCATGGGTTTTGGACAGGGAATCCTTAGTTGGATCAGCACACCCAATGTAAAAGCCCAATAGAGTGAGTCTGGATTGGTCAGCTGATTTTAGGCAGCTTCACCCTACAGAGGGGCACCAGACAGGGCTGCCCCCATCCCCAGTGATTTTTGGTCTGGCAGTGGAGCTGCTGGTGTGACACTTATGCAACAATGGGAGCTCCAAGACACACACCACATTGTCTTGCTCCATGCAGATGATGCCTGAACTGCCAGGCAAGGTCTTCCCTGGACAGGTTTCACCCTAGTTATGGCTACAACACTTTTTAGGTACCTGGGTGTACAGATATACTTCGTGGACAAGGACATCAAAGAGGGAAATGTAGATAAAGCACTAGGGCCGATCCACAAATCTCCCCCCCATGCTATCACTGCCTCTTTTCCCACTAGTCCGGGAGGAAATCTTCACAATGCTCATAATGCCCTGCTTACTATATTTTTTTGCTGCACTCGCGCTTATGCTTTCCAGGTGATTCCTCTGAGAGCCTGAGAGCTGCATGACCTCCTCTTGGAATTAATATGGGGCGTGGGCAGGAGGTGAGTGACGCTCACCATTCTCCAATGACCCCTGCTCAAGGGAGGTCTCTATGTACGAACTGTATCATGTGGCGGTGCAACTGCAATTGCTGCTACATTGGCTGCGCACTGCTACTTGCTCCGAGAGGATGACCATCCGTGTGATCCTTAAGGAGACTAGCATTTATACTTGGTTGCTGGTTATATTTAACAAATAACAGGAATCCTGACTGGTAGAGTTGAGCTTCAGGTAGGCGCTGGACATCCAAGTCTTGAGTCGGTGCAGGAGGTGTTTAAGGCTTTGGATGTCTGAGGAGGAGAAAACTTTTGAGATGAGTTATTTATGATTGGCATACTAGTGAATTTGAATGTGATTATCATTGAGTAGAACAGACCTCATATTCTCAAACACTAACAATGTCAAACCACCACATTAAGTTTTTTGTTTATATGCTTTGCAAAATCTCCCTTTTCTTGTGAGAATATATTTGCTTAGAGACCAAGGCCTGGCTCAGAGATATATTTGACATGCCCTTTACTACAGTTAATACTCTCAGGCCTAATGGTCTGCTACCGACAATCTGTTTCACTGTGAAATCTTGCTAAGCAGCATCTGCTAAGAGCGGTTCCCAGCGAGGGGCATGACGTTGTGGTAAATTCGTCATTCATGTTTGTTCCAGGTGGCCTGGAAACGGAACAGTCAAAGACTGAGATCATCAGGGTGATCAAGAGGTACCATATGTTCTGCCTTGAATTGGAGGTTGTTACCTTTTGATTTAAACCACAAACAGCAGTTGGACAATCTATAGGAGGATGAATGGGGACGCAACCTCTTCTTGGTCATGCGCTTTGGGAACATATGAATCCATGTGCAATCTCAGAATGTGCCTCTCATCTTCTCCATTCAAATGGGAAACTGGCCCTCTAGGCCAAATTCGATACGGCAGCCAACAGCTGTGTGAATTCCAATAGGGTTAGCCTCTTGGGCATAGCGATGATGTGGAAATCACTTGCTGAACACCTTCATCTGGGTTCTGCAGCTGTATGTGGGAGGAGGTGTGGAGATGTGGAGCTGTACATTAAACTATACAGCATAGAAAAAGCCAGCTGCGAGTAACTAAACACATCATGAGCAGAATTACAGTTGAATTACTAAAGGGTGCCCCCAAACAGAAAGAGCCATTAAGATGTAACAGTAGGTTTATGGTGATAGGGCTATATTCAGCTGAAATTAAGCAGGTATTGCAATGCATTGTTTTGTTTCACTAACTGGAGACCAGCAATGCAATACAAAAACAAATGATTTTTAAAACGTGGCACCCAGCAGGGTGAGTGTAAATGTGGAAGATGTCAGGGAGCAAGATAGAACCTTAGACAAATCTGCAGGTGAAACAGATCTTGTTGGACATGAAGATGCCCTTGTGAATGAACTGATGTCAGTTGCATAGATAGGAGGAGGTGGTGGACAACCAGTGAAGGATATTGCTAATGAACAGGGCTGGACTGGCCAACTGGGTGCCAAGTATTTCGGTGGGCTGGCAGGGTGGAGGCTGGTTTAATTGCCAGGGGGCAGGGAGCATTTTGTTGCCTGGGACCTGCCGGCTGCGTTCCTACTTGCAGCACTCCTAAATGAAAAAATTAAAAAACAAACAGCAACCACGTTTTAAAATCATTTGTCATTTGTTTTTGTATTACATTGCTGGTCTCCAGTTATCCCAAAAAAAAAAAAGCCTTGCATTGCTTTTAAATTTCAGCTGACTAGTCTCTACCACCACAAACTTACACCTTGATGGCTCTTTATGTCTGGAGGAACCCTCTCGTAATGCAACTTTAATTCTGCTCATGATGTGTTTAGTTACTCGCAGCTGGCCTTTGCTATGCTGCATAGTGTAATGTTAAGCTCCACATCTTTACATCTCCTCCCACCTCCTCCCACATCCCAAAAGAAGGAGATCAGCAACTGATTTCAACATCATCACTATGCCCAAGTGGTTAAACCTATTGGAATTCACACAGCTCTTGGCTACCGTATTGTTTTTGGCCTAGAGGGCCAGTTTCTTGTTTGAGCTGGAAAAGACGAGGGGTCCATTCTGAGATTCCACATGGATTCATATGTTCCAATAGTGCATGGCCAAGAAGAGGTTGCGTCCACGTCCATCCTCCTATAGACTGTCCAACCGCTGTTCGTGGTTTAAATCTAATGATAACAACCTCCAGTCCAATGCAGAACATATGGTACCTCAATGGACGTCAATTCACCGAAATGCCAGGGGCAGAGGAAGTGACCTCTCATGCCCTTTGATCTCCACTTTCACTCACACACACATTTACACATAGGTTCAACTTCATACTTACATACACTCCCCCTCACATAAACACACTCTCACCGGCATGCACACACACAACATACACTTAAAAGTGTTTTTTACTTACCTCAGCTGCCATGGAAGGGCGTATTCCAGCTAATTGTACTCCACTTTTATTTACTAATAGTGAATAATATGTTGTTCACTATTAGTGGAATAAAAAATTGCCAGAAAATAAAGAGAGTGGAGCCCTGGGTCAAGTCCATAAGGACGAGCTGTCACTGTGTTCCTGGCATTCAATATGCCACATCTGAGGCCAGGGGTCGCAAAGGGCAAGCCAGGGCTTGCAGCTGCATCCCTTGGCGACCATTATTGACGTCCATGGGTACCTCCTCCTCACCCTGATGATCTCAGTCTTTGACTGTTCTGTTTCCAGGCCGCCTGGAACAAGCATGAATGAGGAATTTACCACAATGTCACGCGCCGCGCTTAGAACCACTCTTAGCAGATGCTGCTTAGCAAGATTTCACAGTGAAAGAAACAGATTGTCGACAGGAGAACATTCGAGAGTATTAAATGTAGTAAAGGACATGTCAAATATATCTCTGAGCCAGATCTCCGCCTCTAAGCAAATATATTCTCACAAGAAAAGGGAGATTTTGCAAAGCACATGAACGAAATAATTCAAGTGGTGGTTTGACATTGTTAGTGTTGGAAGCTACCAGGTGATATCACGGAAGACCTAGATTTCAACAAATTCAACACAAGGCAATTAGTTGGTCATTTTATTACAGAAACGGCTTTGTTTCTCAAAGCTGTACCTTGGCAACTCAGAGGAGCAAATCTAATTAAGCTGTTTATCTTAGGCAACGTTTGCAAAAATGAGCATTTCATGTGTGACACAAATATATAAAGGTGCAGTGAACACCCCTTGTGGTAAATGTGTCAAGTAATGTCACTGTGAACGGCTATTTGCCCGTTTTAAATGATGTGGTAGTTTATCAGGCTTTATTTGTTCAGAAAATGTCTACCATCACCCTGATGGGTGCCAAGTGTTATGCTCTTGAGAACTGGTTACACATTTCAAGCGCTAATGCAAACTCTAGGGCCATGAAGCAATACTTTTAATATATTTTCTGACACTTTGGTCAAAAGAATGCTGTAATTCAAGTAAATCAAAAAACAGTCCCATATTACTAGGCAAAACTTGTTGACTTCTGTAGTGTGCCTTGTCTTGGCAAATCTCTACTGGGGCTTCCTGTATCTTAAGCTGTATTGATATTTCTACCTTCCCGAAAATAGATGATAATTTGAAGTAGAAAGTCCTCAGTAGAAGAGTGGAGTACTTTCATTCTGGAAATATCCTTCGTGTGTGTGCCTGGGTAATGGTGTGGGTGTGGGTATGGTCTAATTTACCAACGGTGTGAAATTTAAATGGCAAAAGCTGCTGACCTACAACGGGTAAATAGTACCAGTCTATTTCTTCTAATGACAACTGTATTTGGATTGTGTTTACATGTCAATATTAGTGATAAATAGATACTACATTGATGGTGTCTTCTTAATGTGCTACATGCCTGCCATTGAAAGTGAGTTGCTATACAAAGACAAGATGAAGTGGAGACAGTAGTTGAGGATTGATTAATCTGCCACATTTTGAAATCCTCTTCTCATATATTAAGACTTTGGAATGTTAAGTGGACATCAGGTGATTTGAGCAACACCGCATCTTGGAAGTCTATACCACAAATTGCCAGCCACAAAACCCCTGCCACGCCAGTGAGTTGGACTGCATGTTTCTCGTTGACCACTGGAAGAAAGGTAACTGCAAACATAATCTGGACCTACGTCTTTGCATAACATTTTAACTTTTTTCTTCAGTTTGAAGTCCGTGTTATCCTCAAAAATCCGTAATATGTACCAAGGTCGAGTTTTTAGATCGTATATTTGAACTCACATTTACATTTCTGCTTAACCATTAAAGCATCATCATTAGCATCACACATTTATAAAGAGCTATGCCAGGCCAGAATATTAAAGCAACCAGTCTGTCGAATTGAGATCGAGAATTTAGAAGCAAAATCTTCCTGTTAAATGGCATGTTTTGCCGGCATGCCAAGAGAGAAGACTCTGTAGTTTGTTAGTGTTGACGGAAAAAAACTGAACAACTTGTCCTCGTTCCTGCGCAAAACCTAGAAGGAGAGTTTGTGTCCCAAATTGCACACCCTAACATATTTTTATCTTCTCGATTTTCTCTAGGGAAAGTCTGTTGTACATGCCAGGTTTCCAATCGGATCTCAAAAACCCTAATGTTATACTCGGCCAGAAATCTGACCACTTTAATTTATTTAAATGTATATTTGGTTTTGATTAGGCTCATATAAAAAGATTTTTGGCATCATGCATGATGAGCAAGGGCTTGACCTTATGTCAAGGTTATCATGTAGCAGCATTAATGCAGGGAGTATAATAAAGGAGAGTGATTGATAACTGGACATGATCATTCATATGCCCCTGGTGGAGGAGATTTGTTTTGGTTTTATAGTTGATTTAGTCATGACAGTTGCTGTACATACCCTCATTGTCTGGGCACTTGGATATGGTTCTTGGTCTGTGCAATTCATCAATATCTGTTGGGAAAGAAACATTTGTTATATTCCCTCCTCAACTTTGAGCCTTCTTAGATTATTTTCGTCTTTACTGGAAGGAACTTCCATAATTGTGATGCATGTATAGAGATTAACATTCTGCCAATTAACGCTTTGTGTAGTATGGTACACATATCTTTGTATCCAATCTAAAGCAATAGGCCCTATTCTGCAAGCTTATTTCAAGTTTTACTTGAATTACAGATGGGCCAGTGCGAAAGATGGCTCTTATGGCAAAATAGGATGCCTTCAAAGTAGGGCACTTGGCCTTGGGTAGCTAGTGAAGCACTTAAAGAGGTTGTGCGATGTGGGCATCATAATTAGAATTGAATTTAACCTTAGGTTTGACAATCTAACAAACCCAACACTTTTCACTCAATTTCTTTCTGACCTTTCTCTTCAAAATATTAATTCACAGCCCAATCATAGTCATGGAAAGCCATTAAGTCTTACACCCATCTCTAAGACTCTAACTCATACACCACCTTGCATATCTATGTATGCCTATGCCGTCTCACTTTTGACAGTTACTACCCGATCTCCTCCATGCCCACCAAACAGAAAACTATTGCCGCAAAAGCATACTCTCAGACAAACTTCATAAAGAACAGCCACTTCCTTAAACTTCGTACAAAAGGCCTGTGAACACTGAGGACTACTATCACGCATTATTATTCTCCACATACTTTTATCCCAACGAATTCTTCTCTTCCAGCATCTCCATCCATTTCACGAAGACACGACTGTGTGCATTCCTCTGCAAATGGTGAAAATCAAAAGCTCCCAAACACCTGGAGGATTTCAAATTAGTCATTAATCATCTTACAGTCACTTGATATTATGCCTTATGTATGTTTATATATCTAAAAAACGTTTTCTAATAGTGACAGAGGTTTATGACATTACTTTATGTGTTGAATTACTGTAAAGTTTCGTTTTAACTGTGCTATATTTATGTATTTGTCCTTGCAAATCTCTTTAACATCAAATGTAGCATTATGCAGGTATGTTATGTTTATGGCTTCTGGGAAACAAATCATTTGGTGTTTATTTGTCTAGTTTTAGAGTTTTGTCTGATGTATTTTGTGTACTGCTTTTGTACTGTTTATATAATTTTAATTGTTGTATTTTTTTGGATCTACTTTTTGTATGTCGAATATTTACCTGACCTGGCCTGAAATACATGATTAAATAAATAGTAAATACATTAATACAGGTATTTTAGGAGTGGCAATTCAGTTTAAAGTGGTTGTCAGTCAACTAGGGGCCCTCCAGCCCACAGCGACATTTTTTAAAACTATGGCAATAAAATATATTGCCCTTCATCATTCCATAACTAAGCATATTTAAAACTAGGCAAGCTTCATGAATATTTACGATTAACTCACAACTTCTAGTTATTCAATTATGCCACACAAGGCCAAGGTGAAATTTCTGCTGTACTTGCATAATTTCATGTAATTTAGGTAATTTTGAGTTACGCTTGTTTTGCAAAAGTCTCAAGATTCATAGTGGCGTAGTTTGGGGGGATTGGAGGAGGGGTGATACACTCCCCTAATAAATGTATTTTGTGATAATTAGTTGGGTGCAGTGCTTTCAGTGGGTATGGTGAGGTGACAGTTGGATTTCACCAGGAATTTTTCCACACTCAGACAAAAACACACGCACTCTCTCCCCCTTTCTCAGTTTGCCAATACTTCAAAAATGTTAGTTATTTCACAAAATAAAGGCCTTTCTCTCAGTACACCTAGCAATCTGCATTCCTCTCCCTTTCCACTGCCTCTTAAGCCCCTCTTGTGCGCCGTGCTCGTTGTATAATGTATTTTAGCTTTATGTGCCAGTGGGATTTTCAGGAAATCTGAAGCAAACCCCCCCATCAGAATGATCAAGCTACGCCCCTGAAGATTCCCCTATTATGCATGTCACATGATTTCGTGTTGGTCCTGGCAACAGTAATGACACGAACAACCAGAACGCAATAGTTTGCTGTTTCTGATGCTTGGGTTTTTGCACTCATTTTTGTTTTAGCACGAAATGCGTCCTCATGTCCAGAATTGATGAGAGAATGCATTTCACTCTACAATATACTACCTCATGTCAGCTGTACATTTCATGTAGTTATGCATAATTTAGCACACATTTTCTAATATTCTGCACAGTTTCACAAAAGCACATTATGCAAATTTCGCACACGTCGAGCCTCAGTGCCAGCCAAGTCCTCTAACACAGGTTTGGTCAACCCTTCAGTTATAGTTCTGCAGTGAAGACTACAACAATGATTCAAAATTGAATGACATTTGTTTTTTTCTACACCCTATTCAATTACCCATAGTCAGGTTCATTCCATTGGCCCTGTTATTCAATTTGTATGTAGGGCTCCTGAGAAGGCTGGGTGACTAGATGAACATCACCATACATTAGATGCAGATAAAATCAACTGATATCTAATTGTCTCCACATGCCTGACATTCAGCATCTAAGACAATCCACAAGATCTTGTGAGAACTGGAGACAACCGCTTTTTCATAAACTGAATTCGTTAAAGAAAGAATGTTTTGGATGGCCTGTACCAACTGTATCTTAGCTCTCTCTTGATTGTGCTATGTATTTATGTCTTCACCAGTGAAGTTTAATGATGAATCTATGCCTAACCATGCACCAGTATGGAAATACCACTGTGGGCAGCAAACCTTCATTTTATTCTGTTGCCTCAAATCAAGTCTTACATCTCTCAAGGCAACTTCAGGATAGTGGGCAAGGCCAGGCACCAGTTTTGTCAAGGCTGCTCTCTCATAATGGAGTGATTATTCAACTTTCTTTCTAGCTTCTCATGTGTGCCTCTTTGTGTAGGAGGCTGACCTGGTTTGTAGTGGGTACCTTGGGCACTTACACCTTATACCAGGTCCAGCTATCCCTTATTAGTGAAATGTAGTAGTGTTCTAGCAGCTTAGGCTGATAGAGGTAGCTATAGCAAAGCAGCTTAGGCTGGACTAGGAGACATGCAAAGCTCCTGCAATACCACTTATAGTTACACAGTACTTATACACAAGTAAAGACAATACTCAGTGTTACTAAAAATAAGGGTAACTTATTTGGGTGACACAAGGCCAAAAATACCTTAGAGGCAATACTCCTTCTGGAGGTAAGTATTATACACACTATATACACTAGACACCACAATAAGTTAAGTAATTAGACATAGGATAGTACAAACAATAGGAAATGCTATAGAATGCAATGGGAGAAAATAGGTCTAGGGGAAACACAAATCATATACTAAGAAAGTGGAATGCGAATCACAAATTCCCCCTAGACAAGTGTAATGTATAGAGAATCGCTGGGAGAGTAAGTATACAGCAAAGCTAAGTAAAACACCCCACCCAGAGCCCAGGAAAGTAGGTGTAAAGTACTGCAAGTTTCCTTAGTACACACTCCAAATTGTGATTGGAGGTATTGAAAGAACCAAGCAAGACTGCAAACACCAAATGGTGGATTCCTGGACCTGAAGACCTGCAAAGGAAGGAGACCAAGTCCAGAAGTCAGAAGAAGTCCTAGGAAGGACAGGAGCCCCTGCCAACCCAGAAGAGGGTGCAAAAGAAGAGTCCCCGGTTGGACGAAGACTGCAGAAATGCACCGAAGGAAGATGTCAGCAGGTTCCTGCATGATGCAATGGATGTCCCACGAAGAGATGTTGGATGCAGGTGAATTTTGGCGCTGGATTCGTCCAACAAGCCTTGGTTCCGGCAAAGTCGCATTTTGTGTCAAAGTGGCGCTGTCTGGACCCAGGAGGGATCTGGGGGCCTCAACTCTGTGTGAGGAGGAAGAGGGGGCTCTCAGCACTTCAGAGAGCTCTCAGTTGACCAGACAGCACCCACGGGAGTCCCAGGACATAGGAACAAAGGAGGTGCAAAATGCGGTTGGTGCAGCACTACAAAGGAGGGTCCCACACCACCGGAGCTCAACTCAGCGAGTTGAGCATCGCAGGATAGAGTGCTGGGGACCTGCGCCAGCCTGTGAACAAAGGAATTTTGCAAATAGTGCACAGAGGCCTCAGGAGGTGAAGAAGACATGGTGCACAGGGGTGCTGTCATACTCGGGGAAGACAAGCTCTTACCTCCTCCAAATTGGGACAGCAGGACCTTAGGACAGACAGTGTCGAAAGGGTCCACCACCTGTGTTCCAAGGAGCACACTAGTCACCAGGAGAGGAGTCCAAGAGAACTGGTCATCGACTTAGAAGGTGCCTGCGTGAGCAGGGAAGTGACTCCGTCACTCCACGGGAGATTTCTTTGGTCCTTCTTGTGCAGGGTGAAGACTGGGAGTCCCCAGAGCGTGCACACTGTGGAACTGTTGCAATTGCTGGCTGGAGCTGATGTTGCAGAGGAAAAGTAGCCCTTCTGGATACTTTGTTGCTGTTACAGCGGTTCCTGGAGCAGTCTGCGGTCGATCCGAGGTCAGAGGGTGTAGGAGTAGTAGTTGCAGAGGATTCCTGCTGGAAACTTGCAAGTAGAATCTGAAGAGAAACCCACAGGAGAGATTCTAAATAGCCCTGAGAGGAGGATTGGCTACCTTATCAGGTATGGACCTATCAGGAGGGGTCTCTGACGTCACCTGCTGGCACTGACAGTCCCTGTTTCAGGCTCTGCTCCTGCAATATTCATGGCCTAAAGGGCAAACTGTAAGTCCTGACACACTCAACTATCTTTAAGGCTTCTCAATCATCGCTTTGGAAGAAACTTTGGCTGAGGACCAATCCCCATCCCGGGCTATTCTCATGCCCTCCTTCCGACACTCAAGGAAGGCAAATTTGGCCACGGAAAGGGGGTTCTGAGGGTGTATCTGTCAACTTCTCCAAAGGCCAGCTGCAAGATGCTCTCTTTGGACACCAACAAATTTCTCACTGTGCACCTGACGTATCAACACAGAAGGAAGGAGCAAGGGTTAATCCTAGTCAACATATATATGTATATATATACCTTCAAGACGAACAAATCAAGAGGAAATGTCAAACTCGCTTGTGGACCACATCACTCAAGTGGCTGCCTCTCACCCACTCCTTCCACTACTAGTAACAGGGGACTTCAACATGAAGCCCGGGAACACCAGTGGCCTTTTCCAGAACAAGGACTGATTAAAATGGCTCTCTTGAGCACCTAGGTCTCAGAACGCTAAATGGCCGATTCAGCAAAGATACCACCCTCTTCTTATCTTTCCATGCTGCAAATGGAAACTCACGAATCAACTTCACCTGGGTCTCCCTATCACTGATGTAAATGGTCTCTTCCTTCAAACTAGGTCTAAGGTCTGGAAGCGATCACCTACCACAGGAAGTGGTTTTCACTTTGGCCCCAGCCTTACATACAATCAACACGGAGCCTGCCGGCACCAAACACCTGAGCCAGCTGAAAAGAATCAAAAGGACAGATACATCTTTAGCTTCGCTGGCTGAGTAAGCCGACAAGCACTTAAAAACCTTCCAAAGAAGAGAAGGGTCAACTAAGGACAAATTGGAGGCTTTTAATCACTCATACACCCAGCAATTTGGCAGATATGTCACAGTTATCAGGCGCCAAACCCCACAAGTCACAAAGAAATCCCATACCTCGCATAGTTTGAAACAGCTAAAGAGGAAAGTTAATCAAGCACTCCGGTTGGTCCACTGGTTTCCCAGCAAGAATGCCACCTCACTGAAATGAAACAAGCGAAAGGAAAGCTGAAACAGGCGACATGGGAAAACAGGAGGCTATATACAGTTACATTTTGGGCCAAACTCATCTGAGACATTAAACACAAGAATGTCAGCAAATTCTGGAGTACTGTAAATGCCCCGAAAACCCCACAATGTCCAGTCTTGGACTCAAACATCTCAGAGGTGGATTGGGCATCCTTTTTGAATCTCCATTTCCAGTAACCGTAGGTGTTGAGGATCACGCTGCCATCAGTGGTCTAACAAGGTCAACCAATCTCGACAACCCTGCCTCCTGTAGCTCCAGTAATGTGGACAGCGAACTCGCCATCTCCTGGGCAAGTGTCCAACCGCTAATAGACAGAGGAGAAAGACAGGAGCCCCTGGCCCAAACGTGGGTCCTCAGGCCATCTATAAACTGGATTCGCCCAAGTGGGCTGAAGTCAGGGCCCCCCTCTTCAACCTTGCCCAAAAACTGATCCTGGAATCCTGGAGGGGATCTATAATCTCTTCAATACACAAAGGTGTCGACAAGTCGGATCCCAGTAGTTAATGACTGATCGCACTTATAGACAATGAAGCTAAGTACTACGCCAGTGCTCTCCTTGAACATGTGGCTGACTGGTCAAGAATCAATAATCCCCCCAAACCAAACAGGATTTACCAGTAACTCAGGCACGGACACCAATATCATGGCACTATCTCTCACATTAGACTCCTCAAGGCTGTGAAGCTCCCACTCTATCTTTGCTTCATTGACTTCAAAGTAGCGTTTGACAGCATCAATCGAAACAGACTCTGGGGCCTGATGACGTAGCTGCGTAGGAGCTCCCGTCATGCTCCGCAGCTGAACACCGGCTTGGAAGGACACACGCTTGCAGGCAGACGCGTTTATGCCGCGCCGTGGTATTGTATCACGGAAAAGATAGTTTGGATTCCTCTGTCCCCTGCTGTTCGCTGCTTGCCGTTTTTTTAGGCATTTTTGGGAGAAATTTTCCTCGGGTTCTTCTGGCTGTCCAGGGAATCTGTTTGCAGTCCCAAAGAGGCCTGAGACTGCATGGTCGGGGTTTCGTTTTTCAGGAGAGGAGGACTGGAAACGGAGGTGAGGAGGGGGTTATTATGGAGGGCATTACCTTTTTCCACTGAGGGACGTTTTCCCTCTCTTTCTTAAACTGGACATAACAAGTTACTTTGCTGTGAGCAGTGTCTGGTGTTGGTGCAGTACATTTTTGTACTTTTTTTTGCATATTTATACGTTCCGAGTGGTGGAAAGTGGCTGGTTAAAAGGACACTGCCCCCCTGCGGATTTTTATTTTTTTTAGCGCAAATTGGTGCAAACCTAGTTTTCTTTTTTTTTTTCCAAAGCCTGCTGCGCTGGTAGGGGGAGAGGAAGGAGGCTGCAGGGCACTTGTCTTCAAATACCGTCCCTCCACCAACTGTTGTTTTAGCTTCTAGCGACACTTCTCCTCACAGCTTACCCCCCTCTATGACTAGCTCGTAAAATGCTGGTTCTGGTTCTGACTGTCCACTGGAAGAGGCTAGGAGCTCGGACTTGGACTTGGATTTAAATCCACATCAATGAATAAGGCTAGCCCACCTCTGAATCAATCAGCCTTGAGCTGTAGCGCCAAAGCTACTTACAGCCGGGCTCTGGATATGGGCGCAGGCTCCAAAATGCTCTATCCTCTGTTCTCTGGACTTGTGAAGGGCCAAAAGGGCGATGCTCCCGCATTGACTACTAATTCTACCTCTGCCTCTGCTCCTCAAGCAAACAGCTCTCTACTTGATCTCTCTCGCGAGTCCTGCAAGTCAGTTTCTACGTCAGGGATAAGCATTACAGTTGGCCCCCCCCGAACCCCTTCGTTAATGGGCCTCCTGAATCAGTCCAGGATCAGCTGGACTCTCAAATGGGCTTGTTTTCTCACACACCTAGAGACAAGGCAAGCTCCGATATTCTTTCGGAAAATCTGCTCCTTCAGATCTTGTCTGAGTTAAAAGCCTTGAAAATCTCACAAAACGAGGCAAATCAGAGGACGGAATCACAACTGAATTTAATTTCGAGTAATATACAGCAACTTAACTCACGCATCAAGGAGATTGAACAGCGAGTATCCGACCTGGAGCATGCTTGCGTCTCTGAGGAACCATCAGTGGCAAAATGTCAAGCTGATTTGTTAGACTTACAGATCCGGCTAGATGATGCTGAGAATCGCTCACGCAGATCAAACTTCAGATTTACAGGAATCCCTGAAGGGCGTGAAAACGGACAGACTGTCACAAACTTAATCACGGACCTTACTTTGCAGTATGTTCTCTCTGAACCAGGCGATAAACATTTGGATCTTACGATCATGCGGGCCCATCGGGTTCCCGCAATACAGTCATCCCAAGCAAAGTATCCTCGAACTATCCTCGTTAATTTTGGTGATTTTCGGGTCAAGGAACACATTCTTCAACAAGCAATTAAGAGTAAACTACATCAGGTCCCTGGCGATTTCGCCTTGAAGTTTTTTTCAGATATGTCTGTGGCGGCTGCACATCGAAGGAGAGAATTGAAAGGGATGATTCTGGCTTTCCAAAAAGCCGGTGCTCCACCAGGACTTGTACAGCAATCTAAACTTAAAGTGTTTTTTCAGGGACATTCTAATTTAATTCATACAGTTGATGCTGCTAAGGCTTTGTTGCCTTCAATTCAGAAGCAGTCGGGCAGAGGGTAGAGGAGGGTGGGGAAAATATGATTAAGAGATGGGGGAAGGAGGATGGACCTGGCACTGGGAGGGGAATTGTTCCTTCAGAAAGATGGATTTCATACAGTGTAAATCAAATGCGTCTTTATGGTACTTACACTCCAGTTCTTTCCGAGTCTATGGTGTAGGGCGCCATGTCAAGGACCCGATTAAAGAAGGGTGGGGTTTGGGGGTGGGCCCGGATCACTCAGGCGGGAGGGCCCCAGGCTCTGGCCACCCAAGGGTGGGGTTGTTGGTTGGGGTTGGGTGTCGGGAGGGTTGGTAGGGGTGCAGGATCCTGGTTTTCCACACTAAATAGTAGCGATGTGTATTTCAGAATGGATAAGGTTATAGAGGGGTTGATGTTAATTGGACCAGGTTTAGATCATTTATTTCCTTGGCGATTTTCTTTGAGAACTCAATGGCAAGGTTGAATCTTTCATTAAGAATAGTTTCCTGGAATGTCAACGGGTTAAATAATCGGAGGAAAAGGTCTGTAATCGAAGAAAGGGTAGCTGTCCTAAATCCCTCGGTTATTCTTTTACAGGAAACTCATATCCCAGTTAAAAGAATGTTTAAAGAAATGGCCGATTTTAAGGTGGTTGCCGCAGCCTCAGCAGCCCATAGAGGCGTTGCGGTCTTTCTAGCTAGAGGTCTCAATGCACGGCTGCTTGACTTTCTTTGCAATCCCAAAAGGACGATGGTGTTGGGTGCACTGTTTAATTGCCAAAGAAACATTTGTTTTCGTTAGTTTTCACACACCCTTGTTAGATGATCTAGCTCTCTATGTAGGATTGTTCCAGTCCCTTTTGCAATTATCAGGGAAGCAGACTCTGGGAGAAACTTAAATGCTGCCAAATCCCACAGCAACTGCTGAAAGCCATTGAGACCTTGCACACCAGCACGTGGATTAGGATTAAACTGGGCAACGGATCAAACCTATCCAGGAAGATCCAGATGACAAGAGGCCTAAAACAGGGCTGTGTCTTGGCTCCCATGTTATTCAATCTCTTCATGGCAGACTTTTCAACAGCGCTCTCTTCAGTCAACTCCCATGCACCACGATTGGGTAAGACGCAACTGTTGAATCTTCTATGTGCAGATGGCATTGTGCTGCTCAGCAGAACAAGGGTAGGCATGCAACATCTCCTGAAAGCCACAGAAGACCACTCCCTTGAGAACTGGCTGCAAATCAACCATCAGAAACACAAAATCATGATAATAGGCAAGAGATCTCTGAAGGGGGTTACAACCTGGGGGCTAAGTGGAAGTACGCTTGAAGAAACAGCAACCTAAAATTTCTAGGCCTTTTGCTTGATCATCATGGTTCCTTTCTCAAACATAAATAAGACAGAAGGAAGGTGGGCTTTTCATGGGGCTACGGACATAGTCAACAAAGCTGAACAAGTACACGCTCAGCCCACTGCTAGAAGTAGCAAGAGCTAATTTGGTTCCAATGTAAGCCTACAGCATTATTGCACTATGCAGTAGGGACGCAAAGGTCCTGGATGCCACAGTAGTGAGCATCTACAGGCAAATGTTCAAGCTCCCAAGGCACATATCACCACCACAGAAAAGGTTGGAGTTTGGCCTACTCAAACATTCTCTAGCAAGGACAGCAGCTTTTACCAACTTTTTTCACAAAAAAAGGACTGCGACCACGAACACCATAAATCATGACATCTGGGAAGAAATAATGATGAAGTCCCGCCCACCTGCAAGAATATATGTGACATGTTGTGGTTGTCACGGGTGCGTGTGTGTGAGCGGTATGCTTGTTGGTGGCTGCTGTCTTTTGGGTGGATGAGTGATGGCATTTATGTGTATGGATTGAGGGGAGTGGAGATGCTCAGGGATGCTGTGGTGGGTGGCTGATTGTCTGTTGGGGTGGTGACTGCAGGTATGGTGGATGTGCTGCATATAGGAGTGTCAGTGGTTGTGATGTCTGTGGGTGTGGTGTCTGGGGTGGATGTATGAGGGTCTGTTGTGGTGCTGTCTGTGGGTAAGATAGGTGTAGTGGCTGGATCAGTGAATGGTGGTGTGTCTGCAGGTGTGCCAGTCAGGGCAGGTTGTGACTGTTGATGTATGTGCAGGTGTTGCATGTGTGCATGCCGGTGGTGTGTCTTGTGGTGCTTGTGTTTGTCTGAGCTACCCTTGGATGTAGAGGTGGATGCATGCTTGTCTGTCTGTGTGCTTTGGCTGGGTCAGGGAAGAGGGGTTTGGGATTGGGAAGAGGAAGGTGGAGGGAGATGGAAGACAAAGTGTGACTCGCTGCCATCACTGTGGAGGCCAGTGCCTGAATTGATCTCAGTAGGCCAGCCAGTGCACTGTGAATTCCCTTCAGGAACACATGAGTTGCTAGTCCTTGGATGGCATTCACGATGGTTGACTGACCCACAGAGATCAACCTCAGGAGGTCAGTAGCTTCTTCACTGAGGGCAGCAGGGCTGACAGGGGCCGAGGTGCCAGCAGCAAAGGAGATGCCCACCCTCTTGGGTGAATGGGCACGGTCAACTGGGTAGGGAGCTATAGGGAGGGTGGTGGTAGTAAGGGGGGTGGCAGACAGAGATGCTGCTGGGGTGGTTCCAGAAGGGTCCGCCACTACCAGGGAATGTCCACTGGAAGAGGATGAAGACGTAGATCCTGTCTCCCCTGTGGCACTCCTCTCACCCGTTGGGCTACTGGGTCCCTCAATGTCGGTGGTCTCAACACTCCAGGTCCCGTGGCCGCAGGATCCCCACTCAGCTGTGCCCCATCTCCTTTGCCTGCCGATGCTGACGCACAGAAAGAGAGAGAGAGAGAGAGAGAGGCTCATCACATTCTTCACACACAAGCATTACAACATTCACAACAGTAACAAAACATCTTTGTCAATAAAGCCCCATATAGAAACCATTCACTGCCCACAGCATGTCACAACACAATACTTCCAACTTTCTCATATGAACAGTCTCACACATAATATAAGTCAACCATCTGACCACTACATCACCATCCCATCAATTCAGCGATAACTCAAATGCATCATCCACAAGATAGATTGGCTACATCTCAAATCCATCCCCATACAGATCATTACTGTCCATCATCAAATCAGTCTAAGTAAATTCAATTGACCGATTACACAATATCAATCCTAGCCATACTCCACACCTGCCAAGTCAGTCACCAGTAGTCATGTACCATTAAAGTAATCTCATCTCACTTCAAATACGACACAGGATGTTGAGTTCCAATTACATGCCTAAATGATGGTTCTGTACACAGCTCTCACAATGATACACACCTCAAATGAGTACACTAGATGTGGTATTCCCATAAAGTGTGCATCACAAAATGGCATATATTTTCTATCTAAATACTAGAAAAAGATACTTTAGGAGTTTCTTCACCCACTAATCTGATATATTGTCACATAGACAACAAATCTATGGACTGCAATAGAGGCCTACCTAGCACATAAAATACATCCACAGACAACCACAGGGAGCATAGTAATACCAACAATACATTGGATACCAAACAATGTGCATGAAGGGCTCATAGCATCCCCCCATACATGCTGATTAGAAACCTCTACATGACAGCATCCAAACACCTACATCACTAACAACTGTCCAGACATGAGTCCTACTACCTTCGTCCAGAACTAACACTTCCACAACTTATTACTAATGTACCCATGAATGGCAAGACGTGTTATCATGTCTGGGCCACCCTCAGAACACCAACATGTTTTATTATAAAATAACAAGCTGCCCCAAAATAAGGCAGAGGTGACATTCCAGCCACTGTTATTGCTCTCATGTAGAAACTTAGGGGGTCATTACAACATTGGCGGCAAAAGCCATTTACCGCCGTGCAGAAGACTGCCAACACACCGCCGCGGCAGCGGAATTCCACCATAGTCATTATGACCCACTGCTCAGAATCCGCCAAAATTATGACACCCACACAAGTCCGCCACACCAAAGGTCAGTGATAAACTGGCGATAACATAACCTCCACCGTCACCCCAACAGGAATACGCCCACACTATCATGACCCACGAATCCACGCAGCGGTCTTTCAACCGCGGTATTCCATTGGCGGTATACACCGCCGCGCTCAAAATACACACACATTTACAAAACTTTACCACATTGGACAATTCAAAACACACACACCTGATACACATACACACACCACTCCAACACACCCAATACAATATATAACACACACCCACATCACCCACAAACCCCTACGACACAATTACTGAGAGAAGGCCAGAGAGAGACAATACAAACAACTACCAAGCATCCACAGGCACACAATACCATCACCCACATAACTTCCACACACCTCACAACACACCACTAAATATCACCCCACTTATCACTACACACACCAACCCACACATCACCCACACCACCCCATGTCACGGCAAAGACACCCCAGGTTCTCTGAGGAGGAGCTCAGGGTCATGGTGGAGGAAATCGTCCTGGTAGAGCCACAGCTATTCGGAGCACAGGTGCAGCACACCTCCATAGCTAGGAAGATGGAGCTATGGCGCAGAATAGTGGACAGGGTAAACGCAGTGGGACAGCACCCAAGAAATAGGGCTGACATCAGGAAGAGGTGGAACGACCTACGGGGGAAGGTGCATTCCGTGGTCTCAAGACACCACATCGCGGTACAGAGGACTGGCGGCGGACCCCCACCTCCTCCCCCACAACTAACAAAATGGGAGGAGCAAGTCTAGGAGATTCTGCATCCTGAGGGCCTCGCAGGAGTAGATGGAGGAATGGACTCTGGTAAGTCAAATCTTAACTATTACATCCTCCACCCTACCTGCATGCTATCACATACCCCCACCCTCACCCCCATCACTCCAACTCCTCACAAATGTCCCAATTTCACAAACCACCCATCCCAACACCAAGCCCTGCATGCAACAACAAAGCATGGGCACCCATCACCAAAGCATGGCCACTGCACATACCCATACACCCCCCTAAACCACCATCATACAAGGACCCACACAGGAATGCAAGCACTGGGGTACAGGGTCACCCAGCCATTGCACACCATGGCACACACAGATGTAATAAACATCCTTTTATACCCCTGCAGGACCCAGACCCAACATCACCGGACAGGAGGTTCCAGACATGTCCACTCCACCCACAGAAGAGGTCCACAGTGATGACAGCAGCTCTTTCCAAATGGATCTAGATGACCAGCCCGGCCCATCTGGGACCTCGGGACAGTCGGTTCCCCTCACACAGTCACAGGCCACCACAGAGCTTCCCCCCTCTGGAAACACCAGCACAGCACCCACCCAGCGGGCTCATACCTCTGTCCCCAGGACACGTCAATCAGCAGTGTGTCCACCACTACATGGAACCCAGGCTAACCCACCACCCCAACAACAACAGGGACCTGGGGGCAGTGGCAGTGGGCACACGGTCCAGGGGACAGAGGCCCAGGAACACAGGTGAACTGGGAGGGCTGCTGTGCGACAGGGGGAGGACAGGCCAAGGGAACCCACTCTCCACGAGGCCCTCTCCAACATCATGAGAGCCTACCACCATTCCCAGGAGATAATGGCAATGGTACTGGCCAAGTTTCAGGAGACCCAGCGCCTGCAGGAGGAACAGTATTTGGGCTTCAGGGAGGAACTCAGATCCATCAATTCCACCCTGGGCACCATCGTAGGGGTGCTGAAGGAAGCCCTCAACATCAGGAGGGACACTGTGGCACAACAAGGGGCCCCTGACACTAGCCTGGACGATGAACTGCCCACCACCTCCGCCGGCGCTAGTGGACAGGAGGCACCGCCACAGGACCACCACACCAGCACCCCACCCCCTGCAGAGGGAGAACCACCCTGCAAACGGTCCCTGAGATCCAGGTTAAAGACAGAGAACGATGCCAAGACCCCCGCCAAGAAATGAGACCACCCTGAATATCATCCCTCTGTCCCACCTTGTCACCCTGTCCATCCTCAAACTGCCACAGCTCCACTTCCTATGCCCATTTGGGCAAATGCACCTGTGAGACTAATAGACTGGACTCTGCCATGGACGTTTCTCCACCATCAGCCCTCACCATTTTCCAACCCCCTCCAATATTGAGCACTGAAATAAACACCCTTAAAGCACAAAACAATCTGGAGTCTGTCTGTGATTTCGAAATAGTGTATTAGCAATTACAGTGACAAAATGCTCTTACAATTGTAATGTCAACATACCTATGTCACACAGCTCTAGTCCATGAGGAAACAAAGCAGATGTCACACAGTGGGACCCACATCTGTGAAATCGTAAGGGAAAGTGACAACTCAGTGACCATACACTGGGTGAAAAGGACAGACAGTAGAGAGGTAGTAGTGTTAAAGTACATGTAGTAGGCAGGTTTGTATTCTTACCTGTGTCTCACTGGAAGTATTGCAGGATAACCGAGTTCCTGTTGTCGATGTCCTCTTCTTCTGCTTCCTCGTCTTCGCTGTCCACAGGCTCCACAGTTGCCACAACACCTCCATCTGGACCATCCTCCTGCAGAAAAGGCACCTGGCGTCGCAAAGCTAAATTGTGAAGCATACAGCAGGCCACGATTATCTGGCACACCTTCTTTGGTGAATAGAATAGGGAACCACCTGTCATATGGAGGCACCGGAACCTGGCCTTCAGGAGGCCGAAGGTCCGCTCTATAATCCTTCTAGTTCGCCCATGTGCCTCATTGTAGCGTTCCTCTGCCCTTGTCCTGGGATTCCTCACTGGGGTCAGTAGCCATGACAGGTTGGGGTAACCAGAGTCACCTGCAAATGGCGAGGGCATCTGTTAGACACACACTAACCTGGAGGGATATCCCCAGACCCAGACAACCATTCCCACTGACTTGCTTCCAGGTGCTCACTTAATAGCCACACACAGTGCCTCTGGAGTTGACCCATCACATAAGGGATGCTGCTATTCCGCAGGAAGTAAGCATCACGCACTGAGCCAGGGAATTTAGCATTCACATGGGAGATGTACTGGTCTGCCAAACACACCATCTGCACATTCATGGAATGATAACTCTTCCGGTTTCTGTACACCTGTTCACTCCTGGGGGGGGGGGAACCAAAGCCACATGTGTCCCATCAATGGAACCTATGATTTTGGGGATATGTCCCAGGGCATAGAAGTCACCTTTCACTGTAGGCAAATCCTCCACCTGAGGGAAAACGATGTAGCTCCGCATGTGTTTCAGCAGGGCAGACAACACTCTGGACAACACATTGGAAAACATAGGCTGGGACATCCCTGATGCTATGGCCACTGTTGTTTGAAATGACTCACTTGCAAGGAAATGGAGTACTGACAGCACCTGCACATGAGGGGTGATTCCTGTGGGATGGCGGATAGCTGACATCAGGTCTGGCTCCAGCTGGGCACACAGTTCCAGGATTGTGGCACGATCAGGCCTGTAGGTGATGATCACATGTATTTCCTCCATTGTCACCCAGCGGACGGTGCCTATGAAGGACAACAGCGAGCACAGAGTCAACCAACTCAGAGGTACGTATCCACAGCTTACACAGAACACGAATCATAATCCGAAATTTGGGCTGTATGAGTGTTGAGGCAAGGTCTAGGTCTATGTGACACAGTTAAAAATTAAGCCATGTGGGCCCCTGAAATGGCGGCTGCCTGACCTGTAAAGTGGGACAATGGGATGTGAGGTAACTGCGCTGGCGTTGTTCACCGTCGCGGTAGGCGGTCGAAGACTGCGGCGCAATTCTGCATTGGTTAACATTGGACCCCATGGGTCCCAGGAGCCAATGACGATGCACGCCGGCGGTGACGGTACGCACCGAAGCGGACGTAACCGCCATTTTCTATCTGTTCAATCACTCGATACCTGATCTTCGACAGGAGAGGACCTACACTGCAAGTTCTGCTGTGACCTCGGTCTGGAAGAGACAATGGCTCGTGCGTCTGGGAAAGGGCCCCTGCCTTCACATCGGAGGAGTTGGAGAAACTCGTGGATGGGGTCCTCCCACAGTACACGCTACTCTACGGTCCTCCAGACAAACAGGTAAGTACACTGGGAGCATGCTGTATGGGCTATCCCTGTGTGGAGTGGGGTGGATGAAAGATGGGGGGGGAGATTGAGGCGTGCATGAAACGACGGTGAGTGCATGTGCAACATGGCAAGGGTAGGGATGGGGGCCAATGACTGTGGCTATGCACCTGTTTGCTCCAGGGGCGCCTCTTCTGCAATGGCAGTGGAGCCTCGCCCCCCTGGCTAAAAGCCAGGAGATGAAAAATAAATCAATAGCTTACTATTGTTTTATTTTTTATCTGCTGGCTCAGCTAGCAGTGCAGAGGTGGGGGAGGCGGAGGAGGAGAGAGTGCACCTAAATGTGCATGTGTGTTTGGCCAGCCGGCTGTCTCAGACTGGCCAAACATGCTTGCACACTTAGATTTCTCCAGCCTGGCTGATCAAACTGCACAGATCCCAGGGCTGTGCCTGAGCAGCAGTCCGACGTGCTCAGATCAATTCTGGTGCTTCTTTCATGCTAAGTCTAGCATGAAAGCAGCACCAGGATTGCTGGGGAGCCTGTGCTGGTGTCCCAGTAAATGCTAGGACACCACAAGAAGAGGAGCAACGAGCGAGGTGGCAGGAGTCATCGTTGGTGGGAACGGCGGAAAAGGTAAGTGTTTTTTTTCCGTTCCCCCACACCACCACCCCGACTGACATTTGAGGCAGCCGCTGCTGGTTTGCTCTCTGTATCAGTTTGACAATGATGGTGCTCAAATTAGATAAAAAGGACCAACCCAACACTATAGGTATATTGGCAAAGAGTTCTAGCAGTCAAAACAGAAGCATCGTTTTAGTAAGTGCTACGCTGTCTATCAGTGTCAGGGGAGCCTCACCCAACCCCCACCAATGCCCTAGCGAGGCAAGTGGTTTATTGAATTTACCTGCCAGTACTTCACAAGTGTACAAGTACCTTACATTGCCTCCTAAGTTAAGCCTGCCTGCTCTGTGCCAAGCCAGGAATGGGGTGAGCAAGTTTCATTTTAGCTGTGTGACCTGATTAGAGTGAGGGTCCCTACTTGGACTGGGTGCTCACCACTGCCAACTAGAGACTCCATTTCTAACTGGGGCCTTGCTTTTAGACTCAAACAGCTATCAAGCACACAGTACTTCTGTGCTGATGTTCAGTGAAACTATGTACCCACCAGAGGAGCTTCTGAAGTGAAGAGAAAATACTCAAATACTCTGACAGACTGAGGAAATGAGTCACAGAGATAATGTTTTAGATAAACATTTTGTTGACACAGGATCATGAACTCGGCTGGTGAAGCCCATTATCCCAATAACTAAGTATTTAGACAAGGTATAAGAGTTGTGGGTAAGGTTCATCATGTATTTGTGATGATTAGATAAAAATTATAGGTTTTGTGGTCTGGAGCAAATCAGGTTGCAATATGAACATTTCAGCTGATTGTAGAAGTGACTGAGGTGGTATTGTGGGACTGCCAAAGATGTATGAAATGTAAAATGCTGGGGGATGTGTAGAATCATATCTTACCTTGTGGAGAAACCCCTTCTATTAAACTCCTATTAAATATAACGATCTTCCCCTTTAAAGGTATTTATTGCACATGAGCAGTAGCGGTTCGAGGGCCGAGGAAGGGGCAGGGCGGGGAGATGCTGGAGAAGGGGGGAGGTGGGATGGAATAAACAATAAATTAATTTTTTTTTAAAACACTTACCTCCTCCGCCGCTCCTCTGTCCCTCAAAGCTCCTCTGCCTCTGCAGGCACAGGCTCCCAGCCTGCCATGCGCCAATCCTGATGCTGCTCAGAGCAGCGTCAGGATTGGCTGGGAGCACCCAGCTAGGGTGCTCCCAGGCAGACTGCAAGCCTGTGCAGGCTCTCTCCAGCCCCGCAACTGGAGAAACACCTACAGCGCATGTGTGTTTGGCCGGCCTGAGACGGCCGGCTAAACACACATGCACTGTGAAGGGGGAGTGCTGAGCACTCCACCTCAGTGCACGTCACCCCGTGCCCACGCCCCTTTTAAAGAAAACAATAATAAGCATAGTTTATTATAATTTTCTTTAAAAGGTTTTGCAGCTGCCGCTGCTGGTGGGGTGGTGCAACGCTCCTCCGCCCAAACAGGTAAGCCCCTGCACATGAGTAGATTTACTCTGTCGAAAAATAACTGTAGTGTGTTTGTGGAAACCCTCTAATGAATACTTTTTAGATGTTCTCTGGATTTATTTTTGCTTCCTCCATTGCAATGACACATCCTTACTCCTGCTGCTGCATTTATGAATGTGGAAACCCAGCACACTGATGCATTTTCTATATTGGTCAGAAAGTGCAGCTACCCGGTTCCCCATCCAGTGAAGCAGAATATGCATTTATTCTTTCAAACAGTTTTTTTGCACACCTGCGGGGAAAAGAGGTGCACAAAGCATTTCGTGTTTAGGTCCCATGAGGCTCACCATTACAGCTTTCAATCATACAATTATACATTAAGTGGATGCTGGGCGCTGATTTATAAAGACCTGTGTTTGCACGTTGACTGCACGACCTCTCTTTCTATAACCCAGTATGTAACCGCCATAAACCGCATTAAATTCTCTCGGGTGCTTGGCATGAGCCAGGGATCCTCTTCTGAAATGCTAAAGCTGATCCCCCCTTTCTGGCAAGAACTCTTAAGGGCAATTACGAAGCCATTAGCAGCAACAAGCAAAGGAGCAGGATACAAACAAGCCTGGCTCCCAAGAAAAATATAATAGCTATTAATATACCACAATTAGCCAGTAATTGTTCTCCTTGTTTTAAAATTCGCTGTAAAGCCCTAAGCGCTGTTTCCGGTATGTTGTATAAAGCTTTTATTGGCCTTTTAAAAGAGACGTGTTCAGTGAAATAATTGTAGCTTTACTATCTTTAACACAGACGTCAGTTGACTTGCAAAGCATGATTTAATACTTGCTTTAATTTTATTTTGGACTGTTTCTTTAAATTGCTTTGAAAGGGTCACATTATAATATTTACAAGCGCTGGGAACATAGCATTTTTTGTTCGGCTGTTTCCAGATAATTACATACAACAGTTACAGCAGAAAACACTTTCAACTGAAGATAAATGCTCTCACATACTGTAATCTTTTGTTCCACATTTCAAGAGACACTTGTGGAAATGATCTTTGAACAAGTGTGTTTAACCCTAACCCAAACAAATCTTCAAATGCGTTGCAAATCTTAGAGAATAGTTAGAACTCTTAAAGTAGTAAATTTTGACACAACTAACGGTCTATTGCGTTAAACTCCATTTCTGAGCAATTATATTTGAAGTTGTAAATCCTAACTCATTAGCACAACTGCATGGTAAATCAGTGCACTATCAGTCAGTAGAATCTCATCTTTTCTTATGAGAGACAGGCCCAGAAGTCCTAGATTACCTTGCAATGCAACTGGCAAAAAAT
This sequence comes from Pleurodeles waltl, assembly GCF_031143425.1. NCBI lineage: Eukaryota > Metazoa > Chordata > Amphibia > Caudata > Salamandridae > Pleurodeles > Pleurodeles waltl. The sequence continues at coordinate 486,192,349 of NC_090440.1, read as the reverse complement.
CTGCGCTGTGTGAGGAGAGAGCAGGAGAGCGCCATAGTTACAGAAATATGGCACTCTCCTCTCCCCTCCCTAGCGCCGGTGCAGAAATCTGCTGCCGTGCACCACGCACACACCTTGGCGCCATAGTACAAGTGTGTGTGTGTGTGTGAGTTTAGCATAGGTCTTATACTGGAAGGGTACCCTTCCAGTACAAAATACTATGGCCAAGATTCACAAAGCATTTGCACTTGTTTGTGTTACTTTTGTAACACAATATCAACACAAAACCTTTTTAGGGATTAACAAACCAATGCTGATTGGTATTTGTATTGATTTGTATGCAAAATTGACACAAAGCAGCACAAAACGCTGCTTTGCATTACTTTGCGTTAAGGGGCCGTCACATGGGTGGTACATGGCATTCCCATGCAACTACCCATGTTTTTTTACTTAAAACCCTATCTACTAACATTAGTAGACAGGGTTTTGCATCAAAAATTATTGTCCTTTGAAAGCAGGCGGTAAATGGAGAATGTTTTCATTACTCTTTGCTTTTCTGACTTTGCATGTGTGCTGCACTGTACAGCACACATACAAAGTAGGAAAAGATTCAAAGTAAGTCCAAGCATAGGATTTTGTACTAGAAGGGTAGCCTTCCAGAACAAAACCCAGTGCAGCACACATGCAAAATCGGAAAAGAAAGGAGAAATGAAAACATTTCTCCTTTTAACGTCTGCTTTCACATGGTGTTGATTTTTGGGGCAAAACCCTATCTAATATTCTGTTTAGATAGGGTTTTGCATCAAAGAGGCCTGGGTGATCCATATACCAACTATGTAACACCTCCCCCCTTGCGCTAAGTAACACAAAGTAGTGCTTTGCGCGGCGTGTGTTACTTTTAGGGTACTTTCCGGCATAAAACCATTTTTGTGCTGGAGAGTAGGTAAAAAAGGTTTTGCATCAATATGCGTTATTTTTGTGACACAAACACTATGTAAAATCTTAGTAAATATACCCCACAATGTGTTGGTATTACAGTGAAACATGTGCTGTGTCACGCCGTATTATGCCATGCGCTGCTAGTTTTGATACATCCGAGCTTCTGCTGTTTCATAAACATCGAATAGTAAAATAAAATGTGTAAATTGTATCCTCTTGTTTCACAGTAGAGTGACAACATTTGATGCCACTCACATCCTAAATATAATTGCCATAGATTATCAGCAACGGAGTTTGATGCATCCCGTGGCTGGGTATCTTGCTCTAGCACTGAACTAGAGTCTATCTTAGTCGTCCTTTCCCAGCTACATGTGCCAAAGCGCACATGCACTGGGTCATTGATATAACAGTGACCCCAGAGGGCAGAAGCTGTGAGCTGGTTGCAGGAGAAGAGGGATGCAAAGCAGTGAAAACTGTTGGGAATTAAAAGTCTGCTGAGAAGATGCTATTTTTGACTATAAGGCTGCTTGGCGCTTTTCTCTGGGCCAGTGTCCATGCTGACTCAACACTCTATTGATGAAGACATCAAAGGAAACTACAAAAGAAAGTGGCTGACAACTCACATACTTTTGGAGCCAACAGTGAGTTGCACAATTGAAGGACTTGATTACTGGCAAAACCGCACTGATAGGCTGGAGAATGATTGATGAGGAGACTTGAATTAGCTGGGTGCTAAACCAACAGTTGTTTCATGGCTGCCTGGGGTGCATCATTGATCACTGCCAATGGAAATGCAGAAGCATTGAACTGGCTACTGAAGCACATCAGCATCAGATTCAGTGGAGAGATTAAGGTGGGCATCTTCCCTATGGATTGGAAAAAAAAAACTAAATTCTTCCCTTGCTGATAAAGCCTTTATTTGATCCTGAGGAAGAGAAAAATTATCGACCTGTTTCTCGGTTACCGTTTCCAGCGAAGGTTTTGAGAAACATCTTTATAAAATATTGTCAGAATATCTAGAGAATAATGAATTTGTGCATGAGGAGCAGTTTGGTGTTAGGTCAAGCTACAGTACATAGGCAGCCTTAGTCATTATATCTGATGAGATTAGACTTATTATGGGCAACAGTGGGAGGACCGAGGTGGTCCTTTTGGATCTATCCACAGCCTTTGACATGGTGGGCCACATAGTCCTTCTTGAGCATTTGTAAGAATCGAGATCGCTGATATGGCCCATGATCTTTTTTTAACAAATAGAGGGACGTCAGTAGCCCTTGGAGAGTTTAATTCAAAATCCTTCTCTCTGCCTTGTGGGGTTCCCCAGGAGTCATCACTCAGCCCTACACTTTTTAACATCTACATGGCTCCGCTAGCCAAGTTGATTCACTCTTTTGGATTTGCCACAGTACCCTTTGCTGATGACACACAAATTGTTGTGTTGATCGCAAGCAATGTAGGAGGTCCCTGACCGGTTCAATAGTTGTATGGGTGTTATCATCAGCTGGATGCGTGGCAATTGCCTGAAGCTGAATTCAGGATTTGGGAAGGATACCTTTTTTTGGAATAATTCTTGGTGGCCTCAGTACCTCAGCTCTCTCCCCTCACCAGTTTCTAAAGTTAGGAACCTTGGGATCGTTTTTGATGCTGAGTTGTGGTTTGTGGCCCACATCAACAAACTGACCTTGCTTTTTTTTTTAATGCTGAAAATGCTGAGGAAGGCCCTTCATTCCCTTTGTACTGCAAAATTAGTTCTTCATTTGGGCATCAAACAGTAGTCATTAAATAAGCTTCAAATGCTGCAGATTGCAGCCAGCCGCCTTCTCAAGAAAGTACCAAAGTTTATGTAGTTTGGGTGCCTTGGTGGAGGCTCACTGGCTTCCATTTAGAAAAAGAGTTGCCTTTAAAGCTATCTGTGTGGCACATAAAGCACTGCATGAAATTGGACCAGAGTACCTTAAAAGGAAATTTTGGTGGTACTCCCCAAAAAGACTGGTGGGATCTGCCGCATCAAATTCAGTCACTGTTCCAAGAATGAAGAAAGCTTTGTGGGGCGGTCGAGGTTTTGTTTATTCCACCCGCCAACTCTGAAACAAACTGCTAATGCACCGCAAATGTCAGTCTAATCTTTATAGCTTTTGGAAACATTTAAAATCTTGGCTGTTCTCATGCTTCCTGTAGCTTCTATTCTTTAGTCTCTTTTTGGTTCCCAGGTTTGAACTCAGGAGAATGCTAATGCCAAGACACTTAAGGGCATTTGCACGCTTTAGAAACTTCAAATCAAATCAAGCTAGGTGTGTACTACAGTGACTATACAGTGCAGTGTAGGCCACTGGCTGGTAACTGCGGCCGGGAACACTGCAGGTTTCAGCTTTGTACATGGACTTGCTGTGGTGCAAGAAGTAGGGTGAGCAATAGGACGACCACTGTTTGCTTGGCCCTTAAGTGACATGCAACCTGTTCTTGTGCTTCCATCTCCACAACAGCCTTATGGATTCTAGACAGTGGGAATAACATTGGAAACTGGTGAGTTCCAGCTAGAGCAAACAGAATTAACATACAGGCCTTTATAATGATGCTCTTGCCCCCCCTCTAAAGTGCACCACATCAGTTGATGGTGAGGCATGACAGCACATACACAGAGGCTTTCAACTGCATGATGACTAACCCATCATGATATCTTGACACAGCAAAAAGAGTGAATCAAGGAGCTTGCCAGAACCCAGGGTCCAACACAATATGTAAGCAACACAATGCTGCTCTTTCAGAATTTTTCCACCATCACACTATACAGATGCAGGAATTTCAGCACTATCACATAGTACTTGCACAAAGAACAAGTGCCATATAGGTGGGAGTATCCTTTCAGGCTCTTCTTCACATGGAAGAGCATGATAAACTAAACTACATTTTTGAAGGCAGAACATGCATGGTTGAATTTGCAAGATGACTGTGATGACAGTCAGGTCGATCTGAAATGCAGTGTCAATATTACTGAGACCAAATGACAGATGATTTTGAGCAAATATAAGAGATAGCGCACCACTGAATAAAGTATAGCAGAGAACACAGATTATGAGCTACAAATTTAAAAAGACTCAGCAGATCAATGCCTTCATCTTACAGCTCACCTGATCAAAGCAGAGTTGATGATATTTTTTAACTATGTACTGTAGCGTGTGAAGTTGTGAGTCTACTGTTTTACACAATTCATGACTTCTGTAAAACACATTGTAACTTAGACGAACTGGCAAAGATATTCACTTGAGGTTTAAGTTCAAAATCATGGATCTGTGGATACATGAAATGCTCATATGTTATGTTTAGATGGATAAATGGTTTCCAATAAAACAGTCTGAGCTCACCAACAACACAGTTCTCCTACCCAAAAAGGAAGGAGACTGTGCATCCTCATATTAGCATCCCCCACTCTTGGTTCTCAACATTTGTTTGGAAGGCAGCTGTTGGCCTGCCTTTGCATAGCCTCAATGTCCTCTGATGGTTTCAGGCTATGTTGATGGCTTTCAGGCTATGATTGCCTCCACAGTGCAAATCTGCAGCAAAATAAAACTTTTGTTATCACCATTGTCATAGGTTCCAGTACTTTGTAACAACGACAAACAGTAGGTAGCAGGAGTCAAAAACACAATCATCCAGTGGCTGTTGAGTATTGCTTTCACAACACACAACACCACACTTTAGCTGTACTTGGTCAATCACTATCAAAAGGAGTGCAGGCGACTAGTGTTGCCAACTTCAAGATTCATGAGCTGTGTTTGCGGTACAAAGAGAAACTGAATTCAAAATTAGGGGAGCCAGCTATCCTACACAAAAACTCATGATGAGTCGTATGATTTCAGGTGCAGTGATACGACACCAAACTCTTCCATGGCCAGTTTCAAGCCCAGCTGTGAAAGGAGGGAGGTTATGCGTGTGGCTAGCTAACCCACCATGTAAAACTATCTTAGCTAGATAAACTTTACCGAAAAAAAAACTAAAAGACATCCTCACCTTGGGGAGAGACAAATCTCTATTACACCTTGTGGTGAAAGCCAGATATCCCTAGAAGCCACAAAACTGATCCTCCTGCTTTCGACCAAGACCATTACCATTGGGTCATGGAACCTTGAGGACAAAGTACAAGAAAGGCAATACAGCCCAAGTTGCGGCAGAGATGAAAAAATACAACTTTTTCCTACTTGGCACCTGCAAGGCCAGATGGACAGTCCAGACAGAAAAAACTGGCTCCTGGAGGAATGTTGCTGCATTCTGGCCACAAGGAAGAAAATGCCCCTCACACTTAGGCAGTAGCATCAATGCTAACACTAGCAGCCAAAAGAGCTCTGATTGTATGGGAAACCCATGGTCCCAGAATCATCACAGCGACCTTCTGCACAAAGAAAGAGGATCAATATGAAAGTTATCCAGTGCAGTGCACCTACAAATGACAGCAAAGAAGAGTTTTACAAAAACCTCCAGTCGATCTTGGAGAAATGCCTTGAGACAGACATCACAATACTAATGGGGGACCTAAATGCCACGATTGAAAGTGACATTATTGGGTATGAAGACGTCATGGGCAACCATGGTTTTAGTGACATGACGAGAATAGTAAAAGTCTCTCAGATCTCTGTGCCCTGGATAGTCTGGTGATGGGGGTAGTGTATTTCCATACAAAAAAATACGCAAGCAAACAGGAGTGTCACAAGACCATTCAACAGAGAATCAGATTGACCATGTTTGCATTGCCATAACATTCCAGAGGTCCCTGTAGGATGTGAGAGTGATGAGAGGAGCAGATGCGGCATTAGACAATCACCTTATCATGGTTTAAAGCTAAATCTGAAGAAAGCATGGATGGACATATGCCAGGTTTTGTTTTGGCACCAGACTCATGTGAATTTGTGTTTATGACATATGATGCTTAAGAAGCCAGAAGACCCCTCCCCACTAGCCCTTTCACACAGCAAAGGTTGTGGGGAGATGAGAGGGGCATGTGGGGTGTACAACATGAAGGCATGTAGCAGGCCTCCAGGTATCTGCAAATTCAAACACAATGGCTTTTTTTGCAGAATTCTCTCCCAACCTCAGCTCAAATGTTTAAAAAAAAGGAAGGATAAGGGTCAACAGAAACACTATGGAACATCTTCCCTTCAGTAAAGCTATTTGTCAGGTGAACCTATAGGTTGTAACTCTCCTTATCTGAATAGTTATGGCATTACTCAGGGAGCTCATGTGCTTGTGCAACAACCATCATTGCCTGTGAGCAATCATGAATGTAGCTAGACACAATTATTGAGAAGAGGAAGAAGTTGAACCAGTTAGAGGCCCCTTTAGCATAGTGCCTGCTGCTGGGGTAATCCAAGAAGAAACCACAGGAATTTCAACCCATCTACAACCTATCTACCCCACTGGAAAATTATGTTAATGAAACTATTGATCAAGCTTATGCTTGGTGAAATACAATTCCTTTGACAAGGCTATCTCCATCCTGGGGCACTTTGGGGCCAAAAACAATGCTGGCAAAGGCCAACATTTAGCCATCTTTCAGGTTGTGGTCAGTCCACCCAGAAGACTTCCACATGCTGGGTTTCCATGATCAAGCTGCACACGACTAGCCACAGGTGTGTTTAATTTAGGGGTTGGCATAACATGCTTAATTATAGCACAATTATGTGTATTTACAGCTTAATTATTCAAGGTTACACAGAATTATGAGAGGAGCACAACCCACCATTTAACACTATTGTGTTAGCGCAAAATTCACCCTTGTATAAAATAGTGTTAAATGCTTTAGAACACTAACAGCAGCAGCTGCTCGTACTCGCTAAATGTGTTGTTCCTGTGCTCCTGCAGCAGGATTTTTGTGTCAAATTACCCATAATTGTTGAATTACACAATCACATAATATTCAGTCATTTTGTGTCAAAACAGTAGCACAATTTTACCAAAACAACCCCAATTACTACAGTATAAGGAAATGTTTGCCCAGCCCTAGTGCAACCCAATCCTCTCACTAGTCTTGGAAGAGAGACTCCAGTACTGAAGAGGAGCAGTATTAGTACTATTAGAGTGTAAAAAGAAGAGTGAAACCCTCAAAACAAGGGAATAGTGTTTAAGCAACCAAACAAAACAATGACACACCCATTTTAGACCTATCTAGGTTGGTATTTAAAATAGGAGGAGTTTATATTGGATCTTTTCTTATCTAAATACTGGTACCATTTGGTGTCATTATCACCCTAGGTTGAAGAAAGCTTTCCTCTGTGTGACTGAGGGGATGTCACCCAAAACATAACCACAGATCAAATGTGGTCATATAAAGTAGAAGGTAATCGCCCCAAATTATTTTTGGGTGTGATCCGATAATGGAATTAATGTATAGAGAAGTATGAATGAGTGTGATGGGTGGATGTTAAGGATATGCATTTTACACCTTGAAAACACACCTGGTGTCATGGACAATTGCATGGCTGAATGAATTACAGTTGTATTTTATACCACAGGATGTTGGGACAGCACATATGGTCTATTAATGAGTTTCACTCATTAGGTATATTTATGGGGTTTTATTTATTCATCATCATTGAACGCTTTTAGGTATGCCACAAAACTGTAAAGTCTTTCCGATAATCAAAATGTTTTGTATTACGGAGCTGTTGTATATGCTTTTGTAGATATTCAGTTGGGAGGAGTCAACTAATCTATTTGTCCTGTGGAAGGTGGTACATATTGTCTAAGACCACAGAAGCGCATCAACGGAACACACAAGCATTACCCACATTGCATGGACAATTTCAACATGTCACTGAACATATTCAGCCACCTCCAGTGACACACTAAGGAGTTGATTTAAGAAAAGTGGCGCTGCACCCATTGCAGCACCACTTTCCGTGCGTTCCTTAGTGCCCCCCTCCTGCCACCATGTGTGCTCCATATTTAAAATACGTCGCACTGTGGCACAGGGTAGGGGGGAATAGCATCATTTTTTTTACGCTACTGATGTACTCTGCAGGAGTAGTGCCAAACCTTTGGTGCTACTCCTGCAGAGTACATAGGCGCCCATTGTATTCAATGGCACGCCCCCTTTTAACACCTGCTCTGAGCAGTTTTCAAATCTTTTCAAGATTGAAATGACATGCAGGCAGATGTCATGCAGGGACTTAGAAGGAGTTCTGATATTGATTTTAATGCTAAGGTTTTACCATGCACAGTGCCTTCCAGAAGCAGAGAGATTAAGGCCCATACTTATACTTTTTGACGCTAAACTGCGCTAACGCAGTTTAGCGTCAAAAAATTTAGCGCCGTCTAACGCCATTCTGAAGCGCCATGCGGGCGCCGTATTTATGGAATGGCATTAGCCGGCGCTAGCAGACCGGCGCTGCCTGGTGTGCGTGGAAAAAAACCACGTAGACCAGGCAGCGCCGGCGTATGGGGAAAATGGCGTTAGGGCGTCTTAAAATGGGGCAAGTCAGGTTGAGGCAAAAAAATCGCCTCAACCCGATTTGCGCCATTATTTTCGACGCCCAGACGCCATTTAAATGACTCCTGTCTTAGTAAAGACAGGAGTCATGCCCCCTTGCCCAATGGCCATGCCCAGGGGACTTATGTCCCCTGGGCATGGTCATTGGGCATAGTGGCATGTAGGGGGGCACAAATCAGGCCCCCCTATGCCACCCAAAAAAAATTAAAAAATATAAAAAATTATACTTACCTGAACTTACCTGAATGTCCCTGGGGTGGGTCCCTCCATCCTTGGGTGTCCTCCTGGGGTGGGCAGGGGTGGCAGGGGGGGTCCCTGGGGGCAGGGGAGGGCACCTGTGGGCTCATTTTGAGCCCACAGGCCCCTTAACGCCTACCCTGACCCAGGCGTTAAATAGTGGCGCAAATGCGGGGTTTTTTGACCCGCCACCTCCCGGGCGTGATTTTTGCCCGGGAGTATAAATACGACGCATTTGCGTCGCCGTCATTTTTTTAGACGGGAACGCCTTCCTTGCATCTCATTAACGCAAGGAAGGCGTTCACGCAAAAAAATGACGCTATTTGCCCATACTTTGGCGCTAGACGCGTCTAACACCAAAGTATAAATATGGCGTTAGTTTTGCGCTGAATTTGCGTCGAAAAAAACGACGCTAATTCGGCGCAAACGGAGTATAAATACGGGCCTAAATATAATACAAAATTTCAGCATGCAAAGCGCCTTCCTACTGTATTTGACACAGGGTCTGCTTTAACAAAGTCCTCATCAGTCATTAGCAATGAAACTCCGTCGGTGGGCCAACACAGTTGCTACCCAATCAAATATACATAAAGATTACCAAAAAAGCAAATATGCCTCTATGAAGATCTACAAAATACTTGGGAACCTTTTTATAATATGCATATTTGAAACATCATCGACACTTACATGCACACTTCTGGTTAGACTTGAGCTTCAAACTGAATGATCCTCACCAAAGTGAGCTGAAAACTGTAAAACATTTAAGGCCATATATATACTTTTTAAGCGTCGCATTTGCATAATTTTGTGACGCAAAAGCAGTGCAAACTTGCAAAATACGATTGTATTTTGTAAGTTTGCACCATTTTTGCGTCAAATAGTGGCGCAAATGTGGCGCTAAAGGGGTATAAATATGGGCCCTAGGGTCTCATATACAAGGAAATGGGGCAGCATGGTGCCGCAAGCTGCAGAGATGTGCCGTATTTAAAAGAATATGGGGCATCCCTGTGTTTCCTTTGAGCTGGCATTAAATTAGCTGCCTAGCTACAATGCAGCCACCCTTGCACCCATATAAAGAGCAAAACACAAGTCGTTCCACCACTCTAATGCCTCCCCTGGAGAGGTGTTAGTTCTTGGCGCTGCCTCAGGTTTACGATTTCTCATAAATCAGAGGCAGTGTCAAAAAGCAATGGGTGTTGCGTGTGTAGGCCCACAGCAACACCCAAGGCATGCCCCTTAGCCGTAGAAAACTGCATCGGGGTGGTCCATATTTACAAGGCCACGTTAAGCCAGGAAAGGTGGCTTAACACTGCCTTCTAGATGTGGTGCACTGCACAGCACCACCAGAACGTCACAAAAAGTGACGCACCGGTGGCGCTAGGGCCCATAATCCCATCCACTATATACCTCACTGTTATTCGAATTCTGCATTTAAGAAGCCTTAGGTAGAGCATTGTTTCATGGTAAAATATCAAGGGTTATTTTAGTTAAAGGTAATTTAAATATCAAATGTATTTTAGTTTGATTATAGTAAAATTATGCAAACATTATCTACGTACTTAGAGAGGCCTTCAGTCAAATCACTTTATCCATTGTTCTTCCACTACAGAATACAGCATAGGGCCATTTGCTAGCCCACTTTAGCCTTTGGTTAACTTCACTGTGAGTGACAGCATTCTGCTCTTTTATAAGGAGCACAACCACACAAAAAGTAATTCTATTCACTTCCAGAGGCTGTTAGGGCAATGTCCGCTTAGATTAAAACATCTTTTAAAGCCATATTTATGGGCAAATTTAAGAGCCCCTAGCACCACCGGAGCGTCACTTTTCTGAAGCACACATAGAAGAAGCAAAATGCCATGGATGACTGTTTATGTGCAGAAAGGCAAACCTACCTCCACATAAACAATCTATCCCCTCAAGGCAGACACCCTTGCACTATGGTGCAAGGATGCCTGCGTTGGCGCAGGCAGCTTAATTCAGCAATGGTGCGGGGGGAAACACAGGAGTGAATCGTATTCCTGTAAATAGGGCGCATCCCTGCATTTCAAAAGTGGTGAGGCGCTGCTATTTTTGGTGCAAGACCGTGCTGTGCCACTTTGGCATAAATCAGGGCCTTATTTTTTTAACATTGACAAAGGCATGGCAACTTTGTATGCTTGTAGCAAGATCTGCAAAAAACGTTTCTATAGTATGCATAATGGTAACATCATCAACACTGACATGCACAAGTATGGTTAGATTCGGGCTTAAATCCAAAGCTCACTATTCAAATCAAAATAAAAAATATTTAAACCTCACCAAAATGAACTGAAAACTCTAAAACATTCCAATACCATTCACTATATAACTCGCCGTTGTCGAATTCTGCATTTAAGAAGCCTTAGGTACAGAGTTATTTCATAGTAAAATATCACAGGTGCTTTTCATGTTTGTTAAATATTCTGGCAGGACAATTTGTTCTAACGCACAATAAGGTTATTGTCAGGGAAAAGTATGTCAGGTAGACACCAAGAAATGTGTTTGTTAAAGACAAGAATTGTCCTTCTGCCATGAACATTATTGTTACTTAGTAGAATATCTAAGGATCATTTTCATTAATTTGATTTACAGGATCCATAGTGGTAGTTTTCTTTGATTCTCTTTGTATACAATTATAGCAGAATTGTGCTTCATTGTTCCTGATAGATTTATTTATTTTACTGTTACTTTTCATATCTGAAATGTAATGTGGCCTGATCTAGGGCAACTGAGGCTGCCAGGTAATCATCGGTGGCTCTTCCGCTAAGGCACAGGAGCGTCGCCCGCTGCTTGAAGCAGAAAGAAAAATAAAATGATAATAACTGAGAGTTTCGCTGAGCCAGATTAGGGTGGGGCTGGAGGAGGAGTGGTTTGTGCACCATAAGTGCGCATGTATGTTTGCCCCACTGGGCCGGCCAAACAGACACGCGTACTTTGCATTTCTCCTTCTGGCTGTATTGTACAGCTGGGATGAAAAATTGCACAGGCCTTCACTCCATCAGTGAGACCTGAAGCAGGCCACTCACACCAATCACAACGCTGGTGTCATGCTGGTGACAACAGCTTTGTGATTGGATGAGAAGAGTCCTTCCTGACAAGGACGGAAGAGACAAACCCGTCTCCCAACTGACAAGGTGAATGTTTTTAAAAAATCATTTTTGATCCCCGTCTGTCACCCCGTTCAATGGCAGCAGCTAAAATACTAGTTTTACATTTGATGGAAAAGAACCATTTACGTTATTATTCAGAGGTGCAAAAGGAAACAAAATAATTACACTTTGCCCGTATAGTTTGCAAAACATAACAGAATTCACAAAATTGTGAATTTTTAAACTTTTGCAAAATGCCCCGTCAGAGAAACATCGATGAAAAAGTCTATTTTTTAGCAAAATAACTCTCACAAAAGATATTGTCCACTTTTCTCACACAATAAATACTATTTGCACCCGCTATTTGTTTTTAGAAACTAAGCTATTGCCTACTGGTGGTTGCCAGTAGGTAGTTAAAGTAAGGACCATTTTTTCCCTAGACAGAGCATTTTTGTTTTGCCTATAACTTTAGCGCCGCTTGATCAATCTTCAAGAAATTTTCAAAATCTTTACTTTGGTCGGCTCAGCTGCTGTGTTGAAAGTTTCAGGGTGATGCATCAAGTGAAGGCCAAGAAAAAGGGGGAGTCCAAAAACACTTTTCCCCCATTTTACGTAAAGGGATTTTTCAATTTTTTTAACACAGCTACAGGCTGAACCGCTGAACTGAATTACACCAAATTCGTCAGAAATCTCGCTTTTCGTCCAAAAAGCATGCTTTTTGTGATTTGGTGCAAATCTCTTCAGTAGTTTTGGAGAAATTAGACTTTAAAAAATATAGGGGGTCATTCTGACCCCCGCCGGCGGCGGATGCCGCCGGCCTGGCGGGAACCGCCAGAAGACCGTACCGCGGCGGTCATTCGGAGTTTCCCGCTGTGCTGGCGGGCGACCGCCAGAAGGCCGCCCGCCTGCCCAGCGGGAAACCCCCTTCCACGAGGATGGCGGCTCCGAATGGAGCCAGCGGAGTGGAAGGGGTGTGACGGGTGCAGGTGCACCCGTCGCGATTTTCAGTGTCTGCCACGCAGACACTGAAAATCTATGTGGGGCCCTGTTAGGGGGCCCCTGCACTGCCCATGCCAGTGGCATGGGCACTGCAGGGGCCCCCAGGGGCCCAACGACACCCGTTCCCGCCAGCCAGGTTCTGGCGGTGAAAACCGCCAGAACCAGGATGGCTGGAAGGGGGTCGGAATCCCCATGGCGGCGCTGCTTGCAGCGCCGCCGTGGAGGATTCCCTGGGGCAGCGGGAAGCCGCCACGGTCAGAATGCCCCCGGAAGCCCCGCCAGCCTGTTGGCGGTGCTTCCGCAGTCGTTGGCCCTGGCGGTCCATGACCGCCAGGGTCAGAATGACCCCCATAGATATATAAGACGCTGATCCTCTGCAGATCCAACTGTCCCTGTGCTGATATCTGATTAGCTGCCAACACTTCAACAAGGAAATGTTGGCAGCCATCTTGGGACTTGGATTCAGCCAAGTCCCAGAAAAAAAAGTGAAAAAATAAGAGAAGAGGTCAGGGTACAGTCACCCTGACCCCTTAGCTCTGGTGCTTTACTTTTAATTAGCCCCCAGGTGGGCCAGGTTCCGGGTGCATTGGTTGCTTTTAAAAGGAGGGGGAGCATGGGCCCCCTCCTTGGGCCCGGCCCACCTCAGCCCTGGAATACTGCCATTTCCACGAGGCACAATCTGATGATATATGGGGGGCCGTCTGACCACCCTACTGCCCCTTGTACTGCCACCTCCCTGGGGTTAACCTCCAGTGCAATGCTGTATTCTCCTGACCAGTTGTGTTTTGGTGTTCTGTGCCCGAAGAGAACCCTTGAATCCAGTGGGTTCGAAATGAATCAAAAATAGGGAGCAGCCGTGAGCGCTATTAAAGAAGATTAGGCCTTCAGGGAGAATTCAATGTATTGTCTTGTAATGCACATCATTCCTGTTTGAGCTACTACAAAGACGTATAAGGAGTAGCCTTAAAATCTTGCAAATGAGTTAGGCTCTGAGTTCCCTCTTTTTCAAATTGGTGCAGAACCTGAAATTTTGTTTGATATTTGTGTCATTGTTTGTTCTTGAATTTGTTATTATTGACAAATGTTTTTGATATAAGTAATGTGTGTGCAGTGGCAAATGTATATATATATTTTTTTATATGAGGTAATTGTTCACTTCTGTATTTGGTTTTCTGTGTGCGATAAATGTTTTTCAATTAAAATTGTTCTGGATAAATGTTATGTATTAATGCAAGGAAGAGGTAATTGGTTTTGCCTTCTCATTGAAAATAATAATATTTCCAAGTTAACTACAGTGTTGGCTCTTGTTTCTTTTGTGTAGTTTGATTGGCCTAGCCTCACCATCTTAGAGGCCATACCCCTTTTGTATTACAGTACTTTTAGAAAGTGGGCATTGTCTTTCTTAACCATTCTGTGCCTCTGTCTGCCTGTGGAATCCACGTCTGGGTCAGACTGACAGTTGGGCTGTTTGTGAATTTCCTCTATACAGTGATTCAAAGGGAGCTGTGGAGTGTCCTGGATATCCTGATGAGTCTCCTGGGCTAGATTGGGGAGGGAGGAGCAGACACCTCCACTTGAAAGGGCTGTGCCAGTCCTCACACAATGCAGCCTCTGACCCCCGGGTGTGTGTCTCGAGCCAGAGCTTGGCAAGGCAGGATCTTGTCAAAAACAGAGACTTTCCTTTTAAGTTTGCCTACTTCAAAGGCAGAAATGGGTATAAGTAGTGGACCCCAAACCCCAGACTTTTAGAACACTTCTGGATCAAGAGGAACTTCTACTTAGGAGAAGAGCTGAAGAGTTGGAGGAGGAGTAATGCCACTTTGTTGTGTGTGCTTTGCTGGGTTGGCCTGCAGTTGCTGCTTCTGCCTTAGCGATGACAAAGACTGGACTTTGCTGTGTAACCTGCACGTGAGGTCTCTCCAAGGGCTTGGGTTGAGCTTGTTTCTTGTTAAGAAGTCTCAGGGACAGCAAAGACTTCACCTAGAAGCATCTAGGTTCACTTGCTGTGGACCCTAACTTGCCAGATGGCGCCTATTCCAGTTTCTGTGCCCTTGGGAGTGAAAGCTGGTTGAAAACCAAGAAAAACCAAGTGCACCGATGCCAGAAAAAACTGACGCCGCTGTCCAACGCCGCAACATCACCTGCAACCGAAGCCGTGGTCTCCACTAGGGTGTGATGACCCCATAGGCCTGACGCCGCCACAGCCCCATTGACATCCCATGACTTTGTGACTCCCGGGTGCCGTGTCACTGACGTCCATGACACCTGAGTCCGCCGTAGAGCCTGCAGCCCTGTGGAGTGACCGCGACCCTATGAGGTCGCCCCATCGCATCTTGACCCGCCGGACATCAACCCTGCTGGAAAGTAAGAGCCTGACTCTTCGCACCGATGATGCCTCCTCTCTCCAGCTCTGCAACAAGGACCCGACGCTTCGCACCGACTCCTCCACTCCACTGCTCTGCAGCACCGGTATCGACGCCGTTCCAGATCCAGTGATGCCTCGCATCCCCAACTCCGTGCAACAGCTTGTTTACTCTCTTTCCAAAAGTACTGTGCCTGGGGTCCGTGCGACCCTGTGACCGGCGCAATTGGCATCGAACTGTTGGGAATGACTCCGTCACAGCACCGTAATAACACCAAAGTGAAGAATTTGTGTTTCTAAGCACTATATTCAAGTTTAATCTTTGAAAATTCATAGTTTTGTTTGTGCCTATTAGATGTTTGTCATTTTGGTCTTGTTTTACTCAGATAAATATTGGCTATTTTAGAAACAGGTGTTGAGTGCTTTTGTGGTGGTTTCACTGTGTTACTGTGTGGGATTGTACAAACACTTTACACATTGCCTCTGAGATAAGCCTGACTGCTTGTGCCAACCTCCAAGGGGATGAGCTGTGTATCTTCACTACCCTGACAAGAGTGAGGGTCCCTGCTTGGACAGAGTGCAAACTGACTGCTAACCAGAGACCCCATTTCTAATAATCGCCATTAACATGATAGACAGACTCAGTTTGTGAATGTTAAAGTCTAAACATAATGATATTGTCTTTTATTATTCATCAATCTGAGATGTACAAGCCTTTCAAAGAGACATTCAAATCAAATGATTACCCTTTGTTCAGATTGAGTTCAATTTACAGTGCATAGTCAGGGCGCGCATTGAAATTTAAGTAAAAGAGCGTGATATTGACAGAAAAAGATGGATTGTTCAAATCATGCAATTGCCAATTGGCTATAAATGAAATTAAAATCAATTATATCCCCATTGTTAAAGTCGTAAATACAATGTCATGTGGCAGAAAGGGTTATCCATTTAGACTTTTTCGTGCCAACATTATCCACCGAATAGAAAGTGTCATGCTGTCTGAGAAAGCCAAGTGTCTCACTTCCTCAGGGTCAAGTACTTAACATCATACCCAACTAAACTGCGTGAGTGAATCAGTTAATCACCCAATTATGCAAACTGATACCCACATGTTTACAATGATTAAAAAACAATACAACCATAGCACTCTATTAGTTGAGAACAAGAGGAAAAATCCAAAATATGTATCTCTCAGACCCATTCCAATGGTGTTGCCAGGTCTTCTTTTATTCAGAAATATTATGTTTCAGTTCATGTATTTTACATATTTCCACATTCCAGATGTTTGTTACAAGGACAGCCAACACATGTTTTGTCACAAATGTGAATTTGTCAAGGCAATAAGTGTTCCAAAAAATACACAACGGAACTAGTAACATTTCTAAGTTGGCGCTTCTCTGTTCAGCAAATCCGGTCCAAAGGAATAGTGTTCCTAAAAGATTCAACCAGCACAGTGGTCAGTACAAAGTAAGTATGTGAGATATGTCCTCACAAGGGTATGTTTGTAGATATATTAATTGAATTAATTCGCACAGGCTATTATAAGCCTCGTGCTTGTGTATGAATTCTGCCGCCCAGGGTAATCGGCTACATGTTGTAGGAGATCTCCTAGAATTTTACTAGTTCCATTGCGTATTGTTTTTTAATTAATGTATTGTGTGTTCATTAATGCATATTTCTATTTGTTGGTAGCAGGGTAGATAACCATTTAGCACCTTGGACGGACCTCTGAATTAGGAGGTTGCCACCTATATACTGTTGGACACTTATTGGAAGTGCATTTCTTGCTTGTACCATTGCTACCTTTTGCTTTTATGCTTGCATTATATGTTTACATTGATGACTAACAAAAGAATTATAAAAAATAAATACAAGAAAGCAAAATAAAGAAACAAAAGAGGAAAAGGGATATTTCAAAAAGGCAATTTATAAGAAAAGCATAGTCGTTAAGGACAACAGTAGTCAGAAACATATACATATAGATGTGGTACTGAAAGTCATGCAACAATTGAATGGTATGCAACATGTGTGAATGAGCTTCCCCAAAAACTCAGGGGTGAATCCCAGGAAATCAGTTCTTAGTCAGAAAAAGGGGACCAAATAAAATAATGCACATGATCCTCTGGGCCCAAGAGATTACCAGGTTAAAGGATACAGGTGGCCCAATTACTCAGCCAATGTGTACATGAAACCCCTCATCCTGGCAAACAGGGTGCTTGGTGTTGAGTTTGATGATATATTCTGATTCCACCTTTCTCACAATGCATTCTTTGTCCCATCCTCTTGCACTGCCAATGACCCTGTCAATCCCCAAAAAAAGAAAACTCATCAGCACTTTGTGTATGGTATAGGAGGTAATGTCACGTAGGTGCTCTAAAATTCTCTTCTTCACAGGATAGTACTTCCCACGTATTGAAATATAAAACATAGACTACAAAGTCTCTGTTACAATTAATAAACTTACATATCCTAGCTGTTTTTTCCTGTTAGTAATGTGTATGTCTTTCTGTTGGTACTTTGGGCACATGCTTTACATTTCCCACATTTATAAAATCCTTGTAGTTCCTTGAGCCATGACCCTAGTTGTCCCTGTTGATAAATAGGGTATCTATGTACTAACATGTCTTTCAGTGAACTGTTTTTTCTATATACGTTATCAGTGGATGTGGGCTGAGAATCTAAGAATCTAAAATCTTCTGTGGCCCATCCCAGATTATAAAGAGCTCGTCAATGTAGCATGTCAAAAAGGTATTAGTAAACTAACTGCGGTCAACCCCTATAACAACCCAACTCTGCATGCCCTCCCATCAGGCTGATCCCTGTCCCAGGGATCCCATACCCTGGGGCCTGGCCTAAACATTACATTTTTTGGGTGGTAGGGAGGCCACACTGCCCCCCTCCACAGGAATATCTCACTCTGGGGACCCCATCCCCTGGCCTAAACATTTAATTTTTGGGGCAGGAGTGCAGGGCACTCCTCCCCAGGCCAATATCAGCCCCGGGACCCCATCCCCAAGGCCTCACCTAATTTTTTTGGGGGGAGGGAGGCTTCACGGCCCCCTTCCCTAGGCCAATCTTGGCCCTGGGGACCCCACTCCCCAGGGGACGGTCTAATTTTTGTTTTGGGGGAGGGGCTGGCTACGTGTCCCCCTCCCAAGGGCTGATCTCGACCCCGGGGTACCCATCCCCCAAGGTATGGCTATGTCACTTCGGTGCCCCCCAGGGCATCCAGTCTCTATGTTGGAGACTGTGGAGACTGTGGGGTGAGCCTGAAGGGCCCCACGTTCCCAGCTGGCTCCCCACTTCCTGCGGATGCCAGCATTGTTGTCACAGAGAGGGACTAAAGCAGCTCCCTTTCTGTGAGAACAGTTTTCTCTGTGTGCCTGTGGGCAGGGAAACAGAGGAAACCTCTGCTCAGATGAAAGGAGCCAAACCCCAACAAACAGCAATGTCCCAAGGTGGGCACCCCGGGACATAGCAAGACCAAGCCTTGGGGGGTGGTGGTCCTCAGGGCCATCCGTGGCTTCTCAAGGGGGGGTTGCATGGTCCCACTTCCATGAAAATAGCCCTGCAGAGGTGGTGGTTCTGGGAGCCTGAGGGTCCAAAATTGACCCCCTTTCTATTTTTAACAATTTGCCCCAGGGAGATGGTGGTCCCTGGGGCTGTTGGGTAGGGGATGTTAGGCCCCTCTACATTTAATTACATTTAAGCCCCAGGGAGGTAGTTGTCCCTGGGGCTGCAGGGGGGGCGCGCAGTCCACGCATCATATTTGTTTAGTGCCCTGGGGAGGTGGCGGTCCCGAGGGCAGCGGGGGCCATGCAGACCCCACATTAAATTACATTTAAGCTCCAGGGAGGTGGTGGTTTCCCAGGGTTGTGGGGGGGCGGCACATCCTTCCTGCACCATATTTGTTTAGAGCCCCGGGGAGTTGGCCTCCTGCACACCTTACGTTTTAGCCTTGATGAGGTGGTGGTGGTCCCTGGGGCGGCTGCAGGGGGGGGGGCATTACAAATATCAATGCCCCTGGGACTTGGCCTACCTGGGGGTTTAGGTATTAAGAAGCGCAGGAGCCTGCGCTTCATTTTTTTAACATTTTTGCCACAGATTCATGACCCTTTTCCAAATTTGCAGCATAATATTTTTTTAAGTACTTTTTAGCCCTGAGGGGGGTCCCTCTAGGACCCCACCACCAGAGCTAAGGAGTCAGAGTTTCTGCACTATGGCCCAGTTTCTTTTTTTAATCATTTTTTTCCTGGGACTCAGCTGAAGCCATGTCCCAACATGTCTGCCAACACTTCCTTGTTGAAGTGTTGGGAGCCAATCAGATCTCAGCACAAGATCGGAAGGGGTGGTGTATCCTTCGTGTTGCTATATATACAAATTTTGATTTTCTTTAATTTCTTTAAAATTACTGAACTGACTTACACCAAATCAAAAAAAGGTTGCTTTCAAGACCAGGCCTAGCTTTCTGCCAAATTTGGTGTAATTCCTTGCAGTGGTTTCTGTGCAATCGCTGTTCTAAATCCCTAAGGAAAAATGAATGATGAAAAAGTGTTTTGGGACCCCTCCTTCTTCTCGGCCCCTGCTTGATGGATCACCCTGAAGCTTTTTACACTGCAGCTGACGTGACTGATGAATTTGTTGGGAAAATTTCATGAAGATTCATCAACCGGCGTCAAAGATAATGGCAAGTAAAAAAAACACTTTTTCTGTAGAAACTAGGGCCATATTTTCACTTTTTTAGATCTTCATTTGCATCAATTTTTTACGCAAAAGTGACGTAAACTTATGAAATACAATTATATTTTGTACGTTTGTGCTGCATTTGCCTCAAAAAATGACGCAACCACAACTAAGAAACACACACACACCACACATACATATAAACACGTATACACACCATCCTGGAAGGTTTTTTGGGTGATTGGGTGAACCATCAAGAGGAAACTGAGAAAAATAGAAAAAGGGAGGTCCAAAATGTGTTTTCCCCATTTTAGAAAAATGACCGTACAGAATTACATCAAATTTGTCTGAAACCTAGATCTTTTCTCAGAAAACATGCTTTGCTTATTTGGTGTAGATCCCTTTGGCACGACTTAAGAAATTAGGGTTCAAAAGTTAGTGATATCTTGGTGCCCTTGTCCTGAAGTTAAGAAAACATTAAGATATAAGGATGCCAAAGGTCTGACAATATTCCAGTGGGATACAATGAGGTCCTGTGTGATTCTGCAAAGCTCTTATGGGACCCAGCACAGCCCTCCTGGGTAGTCCCAGAGAAGTACTGTGGTAGAGCAAAAATATTTTTTTTAATGCAGATTGGGTGTCTATGGGGGTTCATATGATCATAGGGGATTGGACAGCAACAGGGCATCGGCCATCCACTGGTCTCTGCCTTGTGCTACTCTGCATTGAAAAAGAGTTCCATAGGTGGAGTATGGGCGTGCCCAAGCCTTCACCCATGGATTTTAGCGCTTTTCCTGATTTACTGAGAATAGTATACCAGGAAATGCTTCAAAATGCTAGGCTATCCAACAAAGGAATAACAAGGACTTATGTTTTTATTTCTCCTTGTTACTGCATAGCATTCTGCAGCCCACATAAAAGAGGAAAAATGCCTCTGAGGATTTCTTTTTTCAAGAAGGTATCCTTTCCTGCAGAAAATCAATCCTGCTTGTAATGCAAGCACCCTTACACCATTCCTGTGCTGGCGCAAGGGTGCCGGTGTTGGCGCTAGGCAGCACTCAGTGTGCCACCTCACAGTGAGAGGAGGAAGGCACTATGGGGTCATTCTGACCCCGGCGGGCGGCGGGAGCCGCCCGCCTGGAGGGAACCGGCAGAATACCGCTGCGCGGTCAAAAGACCGCAGCGGGTATTCTGGGTTTCCCACTGGGCTGGCGGGCGACCGCCAAAAGGCCGCCCGCCAGCCCAGTGGGAAACACCCCTCCATGAGGATGCCGGCTCCGAATGGAGCCGGCGGAGTGGAGGATGTGCGACGGGTGCAGTGGCACCCGTCGCGTATTTCAGTGTCTGCAAAGCAGACACTGAACTACAGAGTGGGGCCCTCTTACGGGGGCCCCTGCAGTGCCCATGCCATTGGCATGGGCACTGCAGGGGCCCCCAGGGGCCCCACGACACCCCTCACCGCCATCCTGTTCCTGGCAGGCGGAAGCGCCAGGAACAGGATGGCGGTGAGGGGGTCGGAATCCCCATGGCGGCGCATCAAGCTGCGCCGCCATGGCGGATTCCCATGGGCAGCGGAAAGTCGGCGGTACACCGCCGACTTTCCGTTTCTGCCCGCGGCTGTACCGCCGCGGTCAGAATGCCCAGCGGAGCACCGCCAGCCTGTTGGCGGTGCTACCGCCGACCCCGGCCCCGGTGGTCCATGACCGCCGGGGTCAGAATGACCCCCTATATCTTAGTAATTATCACTCATTCTTGCTCTCTCCACTTGATGCAGTGCAGCAAGTTGTCTTGCTGCGTTGCGCCAAAGGTTTGTAAATATGGGCCTAAATGTTTGCGAATGACTTCCTTCTCCTCTTTATACATGTAATAAAATCTGGGCTACAGAAGCATCAATCAGAAGACCAAAAGAAATCCCAGGCCTTGGGAAGATAGGAATCTTTCCCAGAGAGCTATGATGCCTTGTGGTAAATACCACAGATCTCTGGAAGCCACAAAGCAAATCCACCTGCTTTTGACCAAGACCATCATCACCAGGACATGGAACAGTAAGACCATGAATGAGACAGGCAAGACAGACTGAGTATCAGTGTATCTGTAAAAAAACATCCTTGTCCTCCTTGGCATTAGCGATTCAAGCTGGACGCAGTCCAGACAGAAAAGACTGGCTCCAGGAGGAATGCTGCTGTATTCTGAACACAAGGAAGGGAAAACTCCACATACTCATGGAGTAACATTGATGCCAGCAACCAACAGAACTCTGATTAGTTAGGAAGCCCACAGTCCCAGAATCATCACAGCGATCTTCTGCACAATGAAAAAGAGGATAAACATGACTGTTATTCAGTGCTGTGAACCTACATATGACAGCAAAGAAGAGGAACAGACTTTAGTCCATCCTTGAGAAAAGCCTTGGTAGAGACAACACAAGACTGATGGGAGACCTCACTGCCAAGATAGGAAGTGACAACATTGAATACAAAGAGGTCGTGGGCAACCATGGTATTGGCAACATGAACAAGAAGGTTGAAAGGCTTTGCAGATCTCTGTGGATAATCCATCTACACCATGGGGCTCCGCTCCATGTTTCCTCTGTAAAAAGTCTGGGAGCCTGGTTGGATCAGGAGTTGTCCATGAAGCAACATATTACTCAATCAATCAATCAATCAGAGATTTATTAGAGAAATGGCAAATCACCCATAGGGTCTCAAGGTGCTGTTTGTGGGTGTGCTGCTCAGTCGAAGAGCCAGGTCTTGAGGTCTTTCCTGAACTGCTTCAGTGATGCGATCTGCCTGAGCTTGAGGGGTTGCATGTTCCATGTCTGGGCTGCTAGGTAGGAGAAGGATCTTCCTCCTGCTGTGTTTTTCCAGATCTTGGGAACGGCTGCACAGGTGAGCTGGGAAGAATGGAGATGTCTGTTGGGTATGAAGAAGGCAAGGCGGTGGTTGAGGTATGCCGGTCCTATGTTGTGCAGTGCTTTGTAGGTGTGGATCACAAGTTTGTATGTGATGCACTTGTTGACTTGGAGCCAGTGTAGGTCTCTGAGGGGGGAGGAGAAGTGGCTGTGTCAGAGGATGGCCAGGATGACTCTAGCTTCTGCATTCTGGATTCTTTGTAGCCTTGATTGTAGTTTCTTGGTGATGCCAGCATAGAGTGTGTTGCCATAGTCCAGTTTGCTAGTGATGAGTGCATGGGTAACTGTCTTCCTTGTGGCAGAGGGTATCCACTTGAAGAGCTTTCACAGGAGCCAGAGGGTATGGAAGTATGATGATGAGACAACATTGACTTGGAGGGTCATGGATTGAGAGGAGTCCAGGATGATGTCCAGATTGCGTGTGTGGTCCATGGGGGTGGGGGCATTTCCTAATGCAGTGGGTCACCAGGAGTTGTTCCAAGATGAAGGGGTGGCACCAATTACGTGGATCTCTGTCTTGTCTGAGCTGAGTTTGAGGCAGCTGGCTTCCATCCAGTCGGCGGCTGCTCTCATCCTGTTGTAGAAATCTCTATTAGCCTTTGCGGAGTCTTCAGACAGGGAGAGGATCAGCCGGGTATCGTTGGCATAGGAGACTATGTTTAGCCCATGTTGTTTGCTGATCTTGGCAAGCTGGACATGTAGATGTTGAAAAGTGTTTGGCTGAGTGAAGATTTTTGGGGCACTCCGCAGCATGTGTCTTTGAGTTCTGACGTGAATGGCGCAAGTCTGAAAATTTGTGTTCTTCCGGTGAGGAAGGACCTGATCAAATCCAGTGCTTTATCTCAGATTCCGGCATTGTGTAGTCTGGTGCAGAGGGTGGAGTGGGAGACGGTGTCAAACACAGCGGAGAGGTGGAGGATGAGTGTGCCCATGCCTCCGTGGTCTAGTATGATGCGTATGTCGTCGGTGGCTGCTAGGAGTGCGGTTTCAGTGCTGTGTCTGCTTCTGAATCCTGTTTGGGAAGGGTCTAGGATTTGGTGTGTCTCATGGAATTCGGTGAGTTTCTGGTTGATGGCTTTTTATGTTACATTGGCTGGGAAAGGGAGCAGAGAGATGGGTCTGTAGTTTTTCAGCTCCCTTGGGTCGGCAGTGGGTTTCTTGAGCAGTGGGTTGATCTTGGCGTGCTTCCAGTCTGATGGGAAGGTGGCGGTCTCGAAGGATCGGTTGATAAGTCGGCAGAGCTCCGGTGCTATGGAGGCGCTGGCCAGGTTGAAAATATGATGAGGGCACGGATCCAAGGGTGCTCCAGAGTGGATGGAGTTCAGGAGTCTTTGGGTGTCCTCTTTGGTGATGGGGGTCCAGAATTTCAGGAACTGGTGAAGTGCTGGGTCCGTGGTCGTAGGCGGTGTGGGTGGGTTTTTGTTCCAGAAGCCTTCGTAAATGTGCTGGATTTTTTGGTGAAAGAAGGTGGCAAGGTTGTTGCAGAGGTCTCTGAGGGAGGGATGGATGAGGTGTCTGTCCATGGGTTCATGAGCTCTTTGATGATGGTGAAGAGCTCTTGGCTGTTGTGAGCACTGGTGCTGAGGAGTTATTAAATGGCGGCCTTTTTGGTGGCTGTGATGTTCTGGTGGTGTGTGGTGACTGCATTCTTGTAGGCTGTGCAGTCTTCGGTTGATTTCCTCCATTTATCTTCCAGTCATATGCAGGAGCATTTGGATTCTTGTAGGTCTGCCATAAACCATTTAGGTGTTTTGCAATGTTGGTTTCCTCCTGGATTCCTTAGGGGGGACACGTTGTTGGCACATTCCAATAACCAGCTGTGTAGATTGCGTGCGGTTCATTTGTGTCTGCTGTGTCTGGCGGGAGGGAGTGGTTGAGAGCATTGGTGAGTTGTGCTTCTGTAACTTTGCCCCAGCGTCTGCCAAGGGAGCAGGGGGCATAAGTGCATGCAGTGTACTTTGTGAAGGTAAAGTGGATGCACTTTTGGTCGGTCTAATGGTGTTTGGATGTGTGAGAGATGGTGATGTTGTTCCCTGCTGAGAAGAGGGGGCCAAGAATGTGTCTGGCTCTGTGGGTGGGGGTGTTGACGAGTTGTTTGAGGCCGAGTGTTGAGAGGTTGTCCAGGAGGTTTGTGGTATTGCGGTCTTCATGGGTATTAAGATGGAAGTAATCGAGTAGGATGTAGTCGGAGGAGGTGAGCGCTTGGGGGGGGTGACAAGATCGGCGATGTCTTCGCAGAATTGGGGTCAAGGTCCAGGCAGCCTGTAAATGAGGGTGCCCCAGAGAGAGGAGTTGGGGTTGATCTGAATCTGGTGGTGTTGGTGTTCATGGGTTGACTAAAACTGTGACTCGTTGGTGGTTGCCAGGCAGAGGTTGTTCTTGTAGACTATGCCAATGCCTCCTCCAGACCTGTTGACTCTGCCCTTGTGGTTGATTTTGTAATTATCTAGGATGGCCGTGGCAATGTCTGAAGCAGAGGTAAGGGTGATCCATGTCTAGATGAAGAAGGCAACGTCCGGGGTTGTCGAGTTGAGGAAGTCCCAGACGTCTACTGCGTGCTTCAGTCAGCCAGGCTTTGAGTTCACTGGAGGCAAAGGCAGCCGCAGCAGCAACAGGTAAAGCTGCACAGGGGAAGGCAACAGATGCTGACCAGAGGTCAGAGGACTCGCCCTCTCACTGTGAAGCAGCCGCCCTTAAGAAGGGGAGGCAGGCGGGGGTCCAGTCAGCTGGGAGGCGGGAGGGTGGGAAAAGCGCTCTGTGGGGGTAGGACTGCAGGGGCAGATGCAGCGTGGGGAAAAATGCAGGAGAGTGAAGGAGGAGAGAAAGAGACAGGAGGGAGAAAAATGGAATAAAAGACAGAAAAAGAAAACAGAAATAAAGGCAGAAGTAAAGGGCAGGAGTAAAGAGAGACAGAAGATACTTACTTACAGATGGCCACCAGGCCACCAGGGATGAGTCGCAGGCAGAAGCCTGCAGGTGGAGATGGGCCTTGAACTGAGAGGCAGGCTTTCAGTTCCCTCGAGGCAGAGGCAGCAGAAGCAACACGTGGAGCTGCACAGGGAAAGGCAACAGACGCTGCCCAGGAGATCAGAGGAGTCGCCCCTTAAGGTGGCTGCCACCTGCTTTGGCATCTTGAAAGGGTTTAAAAAATCTTCTATTGTAATCCTTTTACAGTCCAGTACACTGTAATTCAAGCCTTAGGGTATGTCAAGGCTGGATTACGGAAATGTTCTTTCTTTTGGGGTGACTAAAGCCCTACTAAAACTTCTTCAAACAGTACAGAATGCTGCTGCGCACTTCTTGCTTCGACCAGCACAATTTACCACCTCTGCTAACTTGCTAAAATCTCTCGCCTGGCTGCCCATGGAAAATCAGGTGCATTTTAAAGCACTCTGTTTTAAGAATAAATGTCTTCACAATACTGCACCTCCCTCCTCTCTACTTGAGTTCCTTAGTCACTAGTTATGTGCCTAGGCCTACCCTTAGGTCGAGTCTAGCTGTCATCCCTAGAACTCGGAGGGTCTGCCAAGGTGGATGATCCTTCCATTTCTTGGGACCCAAACTTTGGACCATTCTCCCGTCATCCTTGAAAGACTGTAACTCCCTTCTGGGATAGCGGAAATTGTTGAAAACTTGGCTGTTCCAATGTACAGGTTTATAGTTTTTTTGGAGGTCTCGGTCGATGACTACTGTAATTTTAAGCTAGGCCTGGGAAACCTGTTTGGTAGCTATGCACTTTATAAATTGTATAATCAATCAATCATTCATAGGCGGTAGTGTACTCCCAAACAAAAGAACACACAAGGCAATGTGGGTGTCACCAGATCATTCAATAGAGAAGCAGATCAACCATGTTTTAATTGCCAAAAGGTTCCGGAGGTCCCAGTAGGATGTGACAGTGATGAGAGGAACAGGCATGGTGTCAGACCATCACCTAGTTGTAACTAGGATAAAGCTGAAGCTGAAGAAAGCATGAATGAAACAGTGGCATCAACCTGCCAGGAGGTACTGGACCGCAAACAAAAACAGCAATAAGAATGGATCTCCATTGAGACACAAAATCCAAGAGAGAAAGGAAAATAAAGGCACAGTCAACACCAGCCAAGCACGAGCAGAAAAAGCAAAAGCTCAAGGTGAATACATTAAAACAAGGAAGCAAAGAGATGCTTACGAACAGAGACGTGAAGACTTAATGTTTTTGCCAGAGAAGCCCAGGTGGCAGCAAGCCATGAAAACTTGTAAGAACACTTCAACATAACAAGGAAACTGTCCTGCAGATACAGAAAGCCAGAAAGACCTGTTAAAGACAAAGCTAGGAAGACAGTCATGTGTAACAAAAGGCAACAACAAAGAAGGCAGGAACACTTTGAAGAACTGCTGCACCAGCCTGTGCTGCAGTCTCCATCAGACATGGAGCCACATGACAAGGACTTGCCAATCGACTGCAGCAGACCAACCAAGGAAAAAATATGGCAAGCCATCAAACATTCAGGAAAAGGAAAGGTAGCAGAACCTGACAACATTCCTGCAGAGTCACTGAAGGCAGATATTGAAACATCAGTAGACATGCTCTACCCCATGTTTGGAATGATCTGGAAGAGGAAAAGGTGCCATCAGGCTGGAAGTATGGCCATCGCCTCAAAATCCCCAAAAAAGGAGATCTGAATAACTGTGCAAACTACAGAGGGATACCCCAGGTAAGATGTTCAACAGAGTCATCCTGAACAGAATGAAAAAACAACTCAACGCTCAATTGCAAGACCAGTAAGCTGGCACAAAGATACATCATGCACAGATCACACTGCAATACTGCGCATCATCATTGAGCAGTCGATGGAATGGAACTCCCGCTATATACCAATTTCATCAACTATGAGAAGGCCTTCGATAGTGTGGACAGAGATAATGTGGAAAAGACTGATTCTGCTCTTCACCCTTACTTGTAAAAATCGTCATCAATCCTCCTTCACTCTTCCTGCAGTGTCATCAGAACCTACAAGAAAAACAAAGGAAGGACATTCGAGCAGAGGAGGAGCAGTATACAGAAAAAATGCTGCAAACATTAAGAACAGACTTCTCCTTTCATGTGAAGAGAGGCAGAGTAACAACACTGAAAAAGGAGGCTGACCAGAAAGACGAAGCACAGCTGAATCCAGAAACAGACTCTGAGAGGAAGGACACCGAAGGAGCATGCCAAGATAGCCCTCAAGGAGGAGAGGAACAGGTTTATTGGGAAACCGCAGATCACCTCACCGGAGTGACAGATAAGAGGCCCAGATAAGCTGACTCCACTGAGGATCCCGTAGAAGCCTGGTGCAAGTACTGGTGGACACCACCCAAAGATGTGCAAAAGCCAGACAGAACTCAGGAGATTTGTGGCAAGTACAGTGAGTGACCTGGGACGGGGAAGCTTGTGATAGCATATGGGGACTTTTTTTGTTTCTTCAATCAGATAAGGCATTTCTTCGTGTGTTGTGATGAGGGGGGTGTTGCACTAATCTTGCGGTTCTCTTTACTTTTCCACCATTACCTACAATTACTAAAGACTGATGCAATATTGAGGACACCAAAGTCCCTTGTTGGGGTCATATATCTATACCTTGCTCTGCTGTATCTGAGACCACGAGGAAACCCATTTATTTGTCTGACCTAATTTTTGCAACACAACGTAGGGTGTGAAGCCATTTTGGCATGGAGAAAAGATCACAAAGACCTTAGGAGTCACAGGTGTTTTGCTGAAGGAAAATACAAATCGTTCAGGGGGACATTGAATAATTACTGCTTCCTTTCCTGTCTCTCAGAGGGCACTGGCAGCGACAACCACATATGAGGGTCTGTGGAAAAGAATGAAAGAACAGTCTTATCACCTGCTACCTGAACTGAAGGAGGACCACCACCAAGCCGTGCTAACAACCCTATGGAATTTCATTCCATACCATGTTTTGTTTGTACATCGTACCAATAACAGCCAAGATTCTCAAATCAAATAAGCCTCCTAAGTTGTATCTCTACCTGTCTCTCTTGCAAGTAGTGTCATAAGTGGGATTGGGGAGAATGGAGGCTATGGTATGTCGAATGGTTGAAGGACAAGAAAAGTTTGGGAAAACCATGGAAAAGTTACTAACTGCAGCCATCAAAGAAGGAGAGACTTTCCAAAAGGCAATGATCAGTAAGGCCAAACAGATTTATAAGGTTGTGAAGTCACAGGATACAGCCATTGGCAAACTGCCCGATCTGTTGAGTCAGCCACACCACTCTACCTTCCATAGTGCCACAAAAATATGTAGGGGGAGAGCACCCAGATTTTTTTTCAACAACTTTGAATGCTTGGTCCAGGTAGCAGCCTGGCCTGAGGAGAGATGGGGGCAATATTTGGGAAACCTGCTCATGGGGGATTTGCACACTGCAAACAGGGAGTCAGTCAGCTCTCGAGGGACCACCCCTATTTGAACATTAAAAAAGAGCATCTTAGAGAGGTTAGGGGTGAATGCTGAATCATATCGAATTTGGCTGAGACAAATGAAGGAGGGGATTTATGAAACCCCTAGAACCCTATGTTACAGAGTGAAAGATATGGCAGATATGTGACTCAATTCTGAGAATGCTACCAAGTAAGAAATTCTGAAAAAATTTACTTGAAACAGTTCCTGCTGTCTGTATATCCTCCTGTACAGAAATGGATAAGGCAGCACAGGCAAGTGTCCCTGAACAATGCCGTTAAAATCATCAGCGCCTAAAATTGAGCTTAAGAGCTTCATAGAAGGCAAGTAGAAGGCAGTTGGCAGGGCAGAGGTCCCATTCCTGAGTGACCTAGCAAGCCCCTGAGACCCCAGAAACTAGAGTTCGTTCCCCTTTTACCATGTCCTGGTCCGAAGCCCGGGTTGCCCGGGCCACAGTGTTTTAACAGTTGAGGTATAGGTATTGTCTCCAAAGGGAGGAACTGGTGCTCATTGGAATGGTCTGAATGTCATAGTATGTGAAATCTGGATCCCATCTGACCTATCATTGCATGATGAATGTAAACAGTGAGCCTATACCTGCTTTATTGGAACCAGGATGTCATCAAGGTGTTATCAGACCTTAGCTCATCCCAGGAGATCCCCCTACCCCTGAGCAGGCAGGTGTAGTGGACATGAAATACATTAATACATTTATGGAGACAAAATATGTTACCCCATAGCCAAAGTCAACCTACAATATGAGGGAAATCCAGTACTTCCCCTACAGGTAGGGTTAGTATCCTAGTTACTGGAACCACTTATTGTAGTTACTGATTACCCTGTGCTGGAGGCCCCCGTCATGGAGACCTGGAGAGAGGGGGACTCTTGGTGAGAATGTGCTCCCTTTTCACAGATGGAGGATAGCGAGTGGCCCCTCCCAAAGAACCAGAAGACTAAGAGGCAAAAGAGAACTGAGAGGAGGGAGATGCAGAGGGTCTTGCCGGTCTACATGGATGATTACGTCTGGGATTCAGACAGGAATTTCCATGCACCTCAGAAAGAAGAACCCCTTTTCCAGGAAGGGGAGGGGTGCACATCACAAACAATTACTTGTACCTTCACCATTTACAGATAAAGTCCTATTCTTGGCCCAGAGCCTTTTATTGAGGGGTCACTTCAGATCTTAGAGAACAGAGATGACAGTATTGGAGGGGTTTTATTGGCCAGGTTCTTATAGTCAGGTCAAGAATTATTGCTGGGAACATCCGGTCTGTTTTGCATTTTTCATAAGAGATATATTACAGACTAGGGGACCCTTATTTACTTCCAAACTAATTAAACAAATATGCAACCAGTTAGGCATAAAACACATTTGTACAGCGGCCTTCTATCCCTAGACAGATGGCTTGGGAGAGCGATACAATGCTACTCTGAAGAATAAGTTTAAAAAAACTATTAGATGTAGAAGCAAGGAAATGGGAACAGATGCTACCAATGGCCTTCTTTGCTATAAGGTGCAAGGAGCAGAGCCGTAATGGCTTCTCACTTTTTGAGCTATTGTTTGGCTGAAAGCCCAGTACCCTGTTGGACATGGCCAAGGAAACATGGGAACAGAAGAAAGGCGATACCAAACCATTGTTTAAATATGTTACCAGTTTAAAGACCCGTCTCAGCCAGATCTGTGAAATAATGAGAATGAACCTAGAACAAGCCCAACAAACTCAGAAAGTACAGTACAATAAAAAAACAAAACTCTGAGTGTTTCCGTTAGAGGATCCAGTGCCCTTACTATTACTTTCTTCCGAGCGCAAAATGGTGTGCCAGTGGCAGTTTCCATTTACAATATTAGAACAGACAACCTGGGTGACTTATAGGGTGGAGCTCAACAAAGAGAAGAAAGAGTCACAAATCTATCACATCAACTTGCTAAAGACATGGGAAGACCCCCTCCCAGTCCTGATTGGGGCTACTACAGAGAAGAGAGCACCTGACTGTAGAAAGCTGGCTCTTTATATGGTACATCAAAATGAGATATGCCATGCAAAGGTTTCATGGGTTCCCTTACTAGTGGACAGGGCTTGCTCTAGCAATCCCAAAGTGCTCTTTTAGGGGGAAGTGTGGTCGAGCAGACTTAGGCTTATCAGAGAGGAGTATGAGGCACTTGCAAATACACAAACAGTCAATAAATGAGACACACGACTCAATAAGGAGATCTACACCAATTTACAAAAATTACAAGTATCTTTTTATGTGTTTTGGCACCAGAATCAATTTGATCAGGTAAGTACATTTTGCAAGAGAAATCCTTATGGTGTATAGAAGTCGGCAGTGGATTTTTTGAAAGCTGCAATGTTATCCTATGGAGAAACAGCAAATATGGCAAACAAGAAGACTACAGTGACTTACGGGACCAATCTCCTGGACTTAGGATAAGTATTGTGCGGGGGTCAGGACCACAGCAGCAGGTCACATGGGGCAGCAATGGGGCGGCTGGGTGCAGAGGTGTAATATGGTGTTGGGTGCCCAATGTTAGTCAACGGGGATCGGTCAAGATGGAAAGAGGCTGCAGATTAAGACTGGGGGGGCATCCAGGTGCAGAGGATTCTTGGACAGTTGGGTGTCCATCGCCGGTGGCAGTCGCGGTAGAGGGGGCCCACAGAAACAGGCTGCAGGCATGAACCTAGGAACCAGTCTGGGTGAACCAACAAGTGGGCTCAAGTCTCAAGACCCTGGGGGACACAAAGAAATTAGTGGACCTTTTCTTCTCATTTAGGGGCATCCAGATGTAGAGGTGCAGTGAACAGTCAGGATGCTGTCATCAGAGGTGGTCGCGATTGAGAGAGGCGTGCACAAAGAGACTGCAAGCGTCGGAGTAAAGGTCGCAGTGGGTAAACCCATGATGGACTTTGTCTCTGGAGAGGCTGGGGTCCAGGCTGGGACTTCTGACCCACTTTAACACCAGTTGGAAGGGTCTGGTGCAGCATGTGCTGTCCAGTGGCGGTTTTGGCAGTCTGGATTCTTCTTGACCAGTTCTTAGGTTCCTGCAAGGGTGCAGGGAAGCAGCCCCACTACTCCACTGTTAGTTCTCTTGTGCTGGGGTGAAGGCTAGCAGTCTTCCTGTGCTTTTGGAAGTTTCAGCAGCTGGAGGATGAGGTGACTTTGGCACAATTGTCTAAGTCAGAAGGCAGGCTGGTAGGATTGGCGCAGTCTCCATCACTGGTCTTTAGTTCTGACCTTTGCATCTCTGGAGTGTTCTTCTTCTTCTTTGCCAGGGGCTTCCCTATATTTTGAATTTAGGAGCATTTTAGGGAGTGTAGGGTATTAGCCAATGGGTTACTTACCTGTGGGGTCACTACACCTCCTATATGACCACTTCCAGTGGGAAGTGGGCATAACCCTGTTCCAGAGCTCCTAGTTCTGCCATCACCACAATGACAGACTTTCACAAGTTGTGTCCACATCAGGCAGTTCACCTTAGGGGTGGGACTGACCTGAGAGGTGGGCACATCTCTCTGACTACTATTTTTCCAACCTGTCCAGGTGCCAAATGGGTAGTGGGTTAGCATCCTCTCCTTTGAGGGAAGTCAGATCTACATATCAAGGGTGGTTGGCTTCTTTGAAGCCCACTGCCTTGGAATGCAGATTTGCAGGTCGTCCCGTTGGAAGGGGTATGCAAACACCCCTGTTTCTGTCTGCCCAACAGCAAAAGCTCTCACCCCTCGAGGTCAGAAACATGTCTGGGATTGGCAGGCTAGCTAGAACTGGTCAGCCAGCAAACAGGTAGATGGTAGGTTTTCAGAAGGCACCTCTAAGGTGCCCTCTTGGTGCATGTAATAATAAATCCATCAGTGGCATCAGTGAGGGTTTATTAATACGAGATGTGTGATGTCAATTATCCCTATTTTAAGTGAAGCCATCATGTAAACTGGGGATCACATTTTGACCGGTGTCCAGCACATGCTTTTAATAAGGCTTCCCTTTTCACTCACTATGTCGGAGAATCGACAAAGACATAGTGGGGGCATCTCTGCTTTTGCATGAAATGTAATGCACCCTGCCTTAGGGCTGTAAGGCCTGCTGTAGGGGTGACTTACATATATTGCATGCAATGTTAGTGGACATAGCACACAGACTGTGTGCCATGTCGTGTTTTCACTTTTAGCTGCACCAAGACACGAACCTGCATTGGCAGTCTGCTTGTGCTAGGTCAGGGGACCCCAAGGGTTACACAATACATGTGTCTGCCCTTGGGGACCTTCTTTGGTACTCCTGCCCTAGGTACCAGGGGTACCATTTATTAGGGACTTATAGCGGTGCCAAAGGTATGGCCAATGGGGGAACAATTGCAATATTTTTAGGAAAATTTGATCAGTTAAGTACGTTTTGCAAGAGAAATCCTTACGGTGTAGAGAAGTCGACTGTGCATTTTTTGAAAGCTGCAATGTTATCCTATGGAGAAACAGCAAATATGGCAAACAGGAAGACTACAGCGACTTACGGGACCAATCTCCTGGACTTAGGATAAGTATTGTGCGAGGGTCAGGACCACAGCAGCAGGTCACACGGGCAGCACTGGGGTGGCCGGTTGCAGAGGTGTAATAAGGCGTTGGGTGTCCAAGGTCCCTTAACGGGGATCGGTCAAGATGGAAAGAGGCAGCAGATTAAGACTGGAAGGACATCCGGGTACAGAAGATTCTTCGACAGTCGGGTGTCCATCACCGGTGGCAGTCGCGGTAGAGGGGGCCCACAGAAACAGGCTGCAGGCGTGAACCTAGGAACCAGTCTGGGTGAACCAACAAGTGGGCTCAACTCTCAAGACCCTGGGGGACACAAAAAAATGAGTGGAACTTTTCTTCTCATTTAAGGGCATCCAGATGTAGAGGTGCAGTGAACAGTCAGGATGCTGTCACCAGAGGTGGTCGCGATTAAGAGGGGCGTGCACAAAGAGACTGCAAGCGTCGGAGTAAAGGTCGCAGTGGTTAAACCCATGGTGGACTTTGTCTCTGGAGAGCTTGGGGTCCAGGCTGGGAGTGCTGGCCCACTTCAATACCAGTTGGGAGGGTCTGGTGCAGCTGTGCTGTCCAGTGGCGGTTTTGGCAGTCTGGATTCTTCTTAACCAGTTCTTGGGTTCCTGCCAGGGTGCAGGGGAGCAGCTCCACTACTCCACCGTTAGTTCTCTTGTGCTGGGGTGAAGGCTAGCAGTCTTCCTGTGCTTTTGGAAGTTTCAGCAGCTGGAGGATGAGGTGACTTTGCACAATTGTCTAAGTTAGCAGGCAGGCTGGCAGGGTTGACGCAGTCTCCATCACTGGTCTTTAGTTCTGACTTGTGCATCTCTGGAGTGTCCTTCTTCTTCTTTGCCAGGGGCTTCCCTATATGTTGAATTTAGGAGCATTTTAGGGAATGGAGGATAGTAGCCAATGGGCTACTTACCCGTGGGGTCACTACACCCCCCATATGACAACTTCCAGTGGGAAGTGGGCATAACTCTGTTCCAGAGCTCCTAGTTCTGCCATCACCACGATGACAGACTTTCACAAGTTGCGTCCACATCAGGCAGCTCACCTTAGGGGTGGGACTGACCTGAGAGGTGGGCACATCTCTCTGACTTCTAATTTTCCAACCTGTCCAGGTGCCAAATGGGCAGTGGGTTAGCATCCTCTCCTTTGAGGGAAGTCGGATCTACATATCAAGGGTGGTTGGGTTATTTGAAGCCCAATGCCTTGGAATGCAGATTTTCAGGTCATCCTGTTGGAAGGGGTATGCAAACACCCCTGCCAGAGCAGGCTTTGCTTCTGTCTGCCCAACAGCAAAAGCATACACCCCTCGAGGTCAGAAATGTGTCTGGTGGTGGCAGGCTAGTTAGAACTAGTCAACCAGAAAACGGGTAGATGATAGGTTTTCAGAGGGCACCTATAAGGTTCTCTCTGGGTGCATGTAATAATAAATCCATCACTGGCACCAGTGAGGGTTTATTAATACGAGATGTGTGATGTCAAATATCCCTATTTTCAGTGAAGCCATTATGTAAACTGGAACACGTACTGACCGGTGTCCAGCACATGCATTTAATATGGCTTCCGTTTTCACTCACTATGTCGGAGAATCAACAAAGACATAGTGGGGCATATCTGCTTTTGCATGAAATGTAATGCACCCTGCCATAGGGCTGTAAGGCCTGCTGTAGGGGTGACTTACATATATTGCATGCAATGTTAGGGGACATAGCACAGAGACTGTGTGCCAAGTCGTGTTTTCACTTTTAGCTGCACCAAGACACGAACCTGCATTGGCAGTCTGCTTGTGCTAGGGGAGGGGACCCCGAGGGTTGCACAATACATGTGTCTGCCCTTGGTGACCTTCTTTGATACCCCTGCCCTAGGTGCCTAGGGGTACCATTTATTAGGGACTTATAGCGGTGCCAAAGGTATGGCCAATGCGGGAACAATTGCAATATTTTTAGGAAAAGAGATCTGGCACTAGGGGCCTGGTTAGCAGGAACCCAGTGCACTTTCAATCAAAATTGCATCAGATACCAGGCAAAAACTGGGGCTGACCATGTCCAAAAGGGTCACTTTCCCACACAGATTTATAGTGTATCAACCCAGATCTTTTGGCTGAATTCCAACAGGAACTTACTGAACAATTGGGGCCTTTCATGGGGTGTTATCCAAAACCCAATGGAAAACTAGTGTAATCCATCATTCTATTATCATTGAACCTGGGCATAAAGTACACCTTAAGCCTTATAGAGTACCTGAAGCTTGCAGACAGGCTATCAAGAAGAAGGTACAGAATACATTGAAAATGGTAGCTACAGAGTCCTTTGTGAGTGAATGGAACTCACCCTTGGTACCAAAACCAGATGGGTCCATACAATTTTGCACTGACGTTTGGTAGTAAGCAAGATTTCCAAGTTTGATACTTACCCATCCTTCACACTGATAATTTGATCGAGAGATTAGGTGATGCTAAATACATTAGCACTAGTGGTGGGTGGAACTAGTGGAGTTCTATGCCACTGAATTCTGCAGAGTTATCTAAAAACTTCATAAAATTCCATGGAGTTCCGCAAGCAGCAGAACGCCGCCTGGTCCTACTAGACAGGCAGAAAAGAAGCAGCTCCTAAACAACGCAAGACAATATGAAGCAGACAAAATCGATGACGTGATAATTCACTGACCACAAGTCTTTTACACAACATAGGTTTACCTTGTATAATAAAGAACTGGCAAGCTTCCTCTTTTAGAAGTAAACAACTAGATTTGACAAATAGATTTGACAATATGCGTGCAGGTAAAAATAACAATAACAAAATAGCATTTGTTATTTTGTTGCTTTGGGTTGAAGCAGGGATGGTACAATCACGAGGATTGGTGTGCAGGATAGAATCCAAAATCCGAACGGTAGGCAGGTATAAGCTTGTTAAAGCAGAACAGTAGACAACACCCCTGGGCAGGTGTGTCACGTACGTCGTACCTACCATGAATACAGGGATGCTGAGTGGCAGTGTAGTAACTGTAGGAACAGAAAAGTCCCTGTGGTGGAAAAATTTGAATTAACCCGAAAGACCGGTCACTAGCGGCTTGGATGGTCTCTAGGCACAGTGAGTAAGAGGAACCCGTTTCCTGCCACTGTGATACCACATGAAATAGTTAAGGGAGTGAGTGAAGTGAGGACTAAGATAAGGGATTTTGGGAACCAAAGGAAGGAGGAGATTAAACAAAGGCGCCATCCCACCCAGCAAGTTGTTTATCAAAAGAAGAGCGACACTGACATTCTCTGCTTTCATTGTCCACACATTACACATCTCACGTAGCAAACTACTGCATGTCCCCAACCTCCCTCCCCCATTTACTGATGCTCGAAACTGAGAACTCCGAACTCATCTCTATCTCGATGTCCGGAAGGTTTAAGGCAGTGCGGAAGAGAGAGCTAAACTGCGCAATAACAGGAACGTTAATTTCCCACCACAAACAGATCTCATCCAGTGAGGGTGTCAGCGGGGACCAGGGCTCCACCTGGGACATGTTGATTCAGCTGCCCTGTTCTGGTGAGTTCATGCATGTGTGCTGCTGGGGGGTGGGCTCGTGCAATCTCCTGCTGCTCTTGGCTCGAGTACCCCCACCTGCATCCTGCTTGCCACACACTGCACCTAGGAATAATTTACACCGCGGCTTGAGTTCCTGAATTCCAATCGTTTTGTGGTGTTCTATCAGAAAAGGGCTTGTGGCGTTCTATTGCCTAAACTGTGCTGGGAGCTCTTTACAAAATGTGCGACATCTGTCTGCTGTAAGACAATGGATTGAATGAAGGTACAAGCACATTCCACAGCCAATCAGCACATCAGCATTCTGTGTAAGTAGTGTGATTGACTGATTGCCACGAATGCTCAAATCCTAGGTCACCTCACCTTACATATTCGCTCCCAGATGACACACAGAGTGGTTGTAACGCCACCCGGAAGTGCTAAAACCTTGGAAAAATGTAATTAGTCATGGGTGGGCACCGGTAAACTCTAGCACGTAGTGGTAGCTGAGTTTTTGCCAAACTCTGAGCTCCAAGCGAAGCATGAAGTGGGCAAAACTCTACAAACTCCGCCGGAAGAGTGGAGTTAGTGATGAGCACATTCACACAATGCAATGGAAAATCACAGTTTAACTCTCTAGGACAGCCATTTTATTAAACGTTAAAAAATACAGCTTGACATGAGGCCTGGCAACTAAGCCAAGACCTCCGCTAAGTTAAGGCCTACAGTTAATAAAGCTAATACATAATGCATAATCCTTAATATGACATATATTACTACATTAGTCAACATTTCATATTAATAAACTTTTAATAAGTACACTTTGTGAACATTGGTGGCCACTCATCGTGATCAAATTTTGAAATGATTGCATTATTGTTCTATGTGTGGCTTTAGTGCCCCTAGAAGTGGGTGGGACTTTTAGCGGAGAAAGGTGGTAGTCAGTACAGACCTCCCCCTTGATTGTCTCCTTGGAAATGGCCACCCAGAGGTTGGTCAGAGCCCAAGAGAGGAACTGGTCCAGTGCCAGTCCTCTCCCAAGGATTCTGGAGGTGCTGCCCTTGCAGTAACTGCAAGTAGGCCCCAGAAAATAAAATACAAGAAAACAGTGCAGGAAAGGTGGACAACCTCTAGCCAAGGTTCCAGTAAGCCAAGGAGTTTCTGCCCCAGTAAGGGAGAACTCCAAAGGTGGCACTGGTAAAGTTCAACCTGACCCACAAGAAGTCCTGGCTAGTTAGGCAACTATTAAGCATGAGTGGGTGGCTCCTCAGCTAACAGAAGAAAGAGTGGAAAATGGTGTTTACTACAAGATGTAGCAACCCCCCACTCCACCACAGCAGACAGGCACCCTGAACCCAAAGAAGCCTGTAAATTAACCCCTTCCTTGTTGGTGAAGAGCTGAAGGTGTGGTTCTGGGCAATGACAGCTGTCAGTGGCCTCTGCTGGGTGTTAACCTTTATGGACTCACTGTCCTTGGCATGGTGGTCTGACCCATGCCAAATAGCAAGTTAGCCCCACTGACCCTGTTGGTCATGATGGGGTTACTCCAGCTGTGGGTAACCTCTTTGGGTTAGGGGTGACCGTGGCTAAAATAAGATTAGCAGAGGTTGATACCTCTAACTCCAAAATAAAAAGAATAGGTGAATACACTAAAAACACAGACAAGAAACAATTCAGACTGGGTCCTATCACTGTGGAAGTAGGTCAGTTGCCCAGAGGGAATGATCTGAACAGGAGGATGTAAGGCAGAGTAGGCCCTGCAACAAACCAGCCTGTTTTCCCTACTCTTCCTCACCTGACAGACTAGGAAGCCTCTCCCAGCTTGGCTGAGTATCCTGGCCTGTGGGCTTGGGGGGGGGGGGTGAGGGGGGCTTGTGTAGGAAAATGGCTCCTTGTTGCAGTTACTGCCCACTTTTTGCCTGATATTGATGCTGACTTGACTGAGAAGTGTGCTGGGACCCTCCTAACCAGGCCCCAGCACCAGTGTTCTTTCACTAAAAATGTACCATTGTTTCCACAATTGCCCCCGCCCCCAGCACACAGATAAGTCCCTTGTAAAAGGTACCAGTGGCTCCAAGGGCCCTGTGACCAGGTAAGGTCCCTAAGGGCTGAAGCATGTGTTGTGCCACCCTAAGGGACCCCTGACATAACACATGCACACTGCCATTGCAGATTGTGTGTGTTGGTGGGGAGAAAAAGGCAAAGTCGACACTGCATCCCCCTCAGGATGCCATGCACACAAAATACTTCCTGTGGCATAGTTAAGTCATCCCTCTAGCAGGCCTTAAAGCCCTAAGGCAGGGTGCACTATACCACAGGTGAGGGCATAGCTGCATGAGCAATATGCCCCTACAGTGTCTAAGTCCATTCTTAGACATTGTAAGTACAGTGTGGCCATTTTAAGTATATGGTCTGGGAGTTTGTCAAAACGAACTCCACAGCTCCATAATGGCTACACTGAATACTGGGAAGTTTGATATCAAACTTCTCAGAATAATAAACCCACACTGATGCCAGTGCTGGATTTATTACAAAATGCATACAGAGGGCATCTTAGAGATGCTCCCTGTATTTTACCCAATCCTTTAGTGCAGGACTGACTGGTCTGTGCCAGCCTGCCTCTGAGGGACGAGTTTCTGACCTCCTGGGGTGAGTGCCTTTGTGCTCTCTGAGGCCAGAAACAAAGCCTGCACTGGAGGAACTGTATGTCAACACCAGAGCAATGCGCGCTCTATTGGCGACAAAAATGCAAAAACCCAGCACTCTCAAAACAAAGTAATTTATGCATTGTGCTGATATGTTGTGGTTTAACCTTTTGCATTGCAGAGTTCAATCCTGAAAACTTATTTTTAAGATGCTTACAAATACTGTTCCTTTGCAATGTATTTCAGCAGGTTTTCAGAGTGTGTTAGGGTGTGGCCCCTTTCCAGGGCCTTCCAGAGACTTTCCCTGCAACATGCCTGGGCGTGGTTCTGGGCTGGGCCAAGACTCTATAAAAGACAGCCAGCCCAACTCCCAGTGCTCACTATTCAGAGGTCCCGGTGCAGAGCAGCAGCTTCTTCCTGAGCTCCTGTCCCGGCGGCCTATTTGGATCTTCCAGTCTTCTGCCCTAATCCTTCATTGGTGATCATTGTTCCAGGCGGTAAGACGGTGGTTGGACTGTCCCGACACCATTATTTAGAATTTTCATATTCTTGGTTTAAATTCTTAAATGAGTAACAGATTACTTGCGCGCTATCATTTCTTGACATTTATATGGTAGTTTACAAATACGCAAGACGCGCGATTTATTCCATAAAGGTTTGACTTTGTTATTCATTGCGTGCTATCATTTCTTGACATTTACATGGTGGCTTAAGAATCGGCAAGACGCACGATTCGTTTTATGGTGTTTAAACATTGTTGTCCATTGCGCGCTACTATTTCTTGACATTTACATGATGTTTTACGAATTGGCAAGACGCACAACTCGTTTCATGAGCATTTAACTTTGTTGTTCATTGCGCGCTACCATTTCTTGACATTTTACATGGTGGCTTAAGAATCAGCAAAAGAAGCGCGATTCGTTTCATGGTACTTTGATCTTGTTATTTATTGTGAGCTGTTATTCCTTGACATTTACATCGTGTTTTACGAATCGGCAAGACGCGCAATTCGATTAATGATGATTTGACTTTGATATTCATTGCGTGCTACCATTTCTTGGTATTTTACATGGTAACACTCGAATTGGGAAGACGCACGATTCTCTCCTCGAGTTTAATTCATGTTGTTTATTGTATGCTACTATTCTAAGATATTTATTATGTAATATTCGAGTTGACAAGTTATGTGATTTGTTTCCTGAATCCATATTGTGTTATTCATGGTGCACAATCCTTTTATGGTGTTTACTATATATATATATATATATATCTGCAATATGCGCAATTTGTGTTGAAACATTTTAAGAGTACACAGAAGGCCAGAGTTTCTAGATGCAATATTGTATGGTCCTAGTATACATTCTCAAAACATGATTTATATGACTAGTTTAAAATTTAGTCAGAATGTCTTTTCTGATTCTCATGTAAAGGAAAGTACTTGAATAAGAAAGTTTTCATTTAATTCATCTTGATGCCCCTACAGGTATCCGGCCATCTTGAAACGTAGTCATTTTAAACTTAACTCTTAGATTGTTCATATTTTTAGAGTGACTAGGCTTAGAATCATAGTCTAGTATTGATTTCAGGAGATATAATTTTCATATTGTGTGTTCTAACTTTTTTCTTACTACAGGTCTCCTTCCCAGCTGTTCCCTTCCTAATCCCCTCTTCCCCTCTTGGACTCTCTCAGTCTCTGTGAATGATCTATCAGAGTCTTGGAGCTGTTCAGTGGTGGACGTGTTGGGAACGTGCACAGACCCCGAGGATCTGATGACTCTGACAGAATAGTGAGCCCACAAATTATTATCCTCCTGGCTTCTGTATGTTCTCAGCATGGCCACGCTAGACGAGTTAGTCAAGGCTATCACCCAGCTCCAAGCAGAGGTGGTATCATCCAAAGAATTGACAACTAGCTTAGCAGAGAGAGTGAGTCAGTTGCAAGATAAGGTAGAGAAAAAGGAACTACGTCTTACAGGTGTGTCTTGGCCAGGTACTTCTTCTCAGGCTTCTGGAAGTAATCTGATTTCCCTAAATGTTCCTTCTGCAATTCCTTTAGCTCCCACAGAACGTTTCTCAGGTGACCCTTTGAAAGCGCAATCTTTCCTGGTTCAAGTGGAACTACACTTCACCTGCAGACCAAATACTTTTCCCGATGCCCAGTCCAAAGTAGCTTTCTTGTTATCATATCTGCCTGGGGATGCAGCTACTTGGGCAATTCCTCTTGTGCGTAAAAATAGTCCCTTGTTGTATAACTGGAGAAATTTTGTTCGTGAATTTGAGAGAGCTTTTGATCGTAGAACTGTAACACAGTCAGCAGATCATGAATTATTAGATTTACGCCAAGGAAATCAAGACCTAGTGTCGTATTTAGCCAACTTTAACCGGCTGGTTGCCGAGACATCCTGGCCTGAAGAAAAACAAGTAGTCTTATTTTACAAGGGACTCAAAGAGGAATTAAAAGATATCTTAGCGCAAATCGATCCACAACCTACAGACTGTCAAGAATTAACAAATCTTGTCTTGAGACTTGATCATCGTTTAGCAGAACGTAAAGGAATGCGCAAAAAGATTGAAAAATATTCATGGCGCGTTCATGATAACAGAGACTCAAGAACTCCGAAAGAAAGAACGCCGGAACCGATGGAAATTGGAACCATCAGAAGACCTTTGACCAAAGATGAAAAGGACCTCCGCAGAAAAAATGGACAATGTCTTTATTGTGGGCTAAAAGGTAATTTTGGCAAAGATTGTCCAATCAAATCAAAGAACAAGCAAGGTCCA
Organism: Pleurodeles waltl; assembly: GCF_031143425.1. Lineage (NCBI taxonomy): Eukaryota > Metazoa > Chordata > Amphibia > Caudata > Salamandridae > Pleurodeles > Pleurodeles waltl. Next base: position 486,149,757 of record NC_090440.1, on the reverse strand, counting down.
GTTCAGAAGGTCGCAGCCAATGCACCAGTCGAGTTGGAAAACTAAAACACCCGAGATGCAGAGAAGGGTTGCTCTTGAGTGTCACCGTGGACCCTTCACAATCTAAACATCTTAAACTGGAAATAAGAGTTCAGGTCAAGAAAAAGATCTATTTAAAAAAAGCTCTAGTCGATTCTGGGGCTACTGGGAATTTTGTTGATGTCCAACTGGTTCGTGCATGGGGGATCCCATGTATTGAAAAGAAGACCCCAGAAATCATCCAGGCAGTCGATGGAAAACTCTTGACTGGAGGTCCGGTAACTCTTCAGACTATCCCCTTGTCGATGATTTGTGAAGATAAGATTCAAAGAAAGAAACATAAAGAGAAAATCACCTTTGATGTGATCCATGCTCCCCAATATGGAATTATCCTCGGCTTGCCATGGTTAACTCATCACAATCCAGAGATCAATTGGGCAGAAGGAAAAATCGTGTTCTCATCTGCGCTATGTAACGAACAATGGCCCTCATTACGACCCTGGCGGTGTAACACCGCCAGGGCCGCTGTAGGCGGGAGCACCGGCGACAGCCTGGCGGTGCCCCGCGGGGCATTCTGACCGCGGCGCTTTGGCCGCGGTCAGAAAGGGAAAACCGGCGGTCTCCCGCCGGTTTTCCACTGCCCCTTAGAATCCTCCAAGGCGGCGCAGCTCGCTGCGCCGCCGAGGGGATTCTGACAATCCCTACCGCCATCCTGTTCCTGGCGGCTCGCCCGCCAGGAGCAGGATGGCGGTAGGGATTGTCGTGGGGCCCCTGGGGGCCCCTGCAGTGCCCATGCCAATGGCATGGGCACTGCAGGGGCCCCCTTAAGAAGGCCCCTAAAAGTATTTCACTGTCTGCTTGGCAGACAGTGAAATACGCGACGGGTGCAACTGCACCCGTCGCACCTTCCCACTCCGCCGGCTCGATTACGAGCCGGCATCCTCGTGGGAAGGTCGTTTTCCCCTGGGCTGGCGGGCGGCATTTTGGCGGCCGCCCGCCAGCCCAGGGGAAAACTCAGAATACCCGCCGCGGTCTTTTGACCGCGGCACGGTATTTTGGAGGGGGGAATTCTGGCGGGCGGCCTCCGCCGCCCGCCAGAATTGGAATGAGGGCCAATGTCTCCAAAAGATTCAAGTACCAAAAGTTTGCAACTCTTACATAGCTACTGCCGCGGAGAAAGAAATTCAGCTGCCCAAACAGTATTCATCTTACAAAGATGTATTTGATGAGAAAGGAGCAGAGACTCTACCTCCTCATAGATCTTATGACTATCAAATTGATCTAGCCCCAGGTGCGATACTTCCCAACTGTCGTGTATATGCCCTGTCAGAACTTGAAAATCAACATTTACGAAAATACCTAGATCAATTTTTGGAGAATGGTTTCATGCGCCCCTCTAAGTCTCCTGCAGCTTCGCCTTTGTTTTTTGCTCCAAAAGCTAATGGAGAACTTCGAACTTGCATCGACTATAGGGGTTTGAACAAAGTCACCATCAAGAATAAATATCCTTTGCCCTTAATTCCGGTCTTATTGGAACAAGTGAAGAAAGCAAAAATCTACACGAAGCTTGACCTTCGAGGTGCTTATCATTTGGTCAGAATGAGAGAGGGTGACGAATGGAAAACAGCGTTCAAGACAAGATATGGCCTTTTTTAATACACCGTCATGCCTTTTGGTCTGTGTAATGCTCCAGCAGCATTTCAATTTTTCTTGAATGACGTTCTTAGAGAGTACCTCGACATATTTGCCATAGTCTACATCGATGACATTTTGATCTACTCAGACAATGAAAACGAACATGTCCAACATGTCAAGAAAATTCTTGCAGCCCTTCGAAAACACCATTTATATTGCAAACTAACCAAGTGTGAGTTTCATGTTACCACAGTTGAGTTTTTAGGGGTTATTCTTACCCCTCAAGGTATGGTGATGGCAGAAAAGAAAGTAAAAGCCGTATCTGATTGGCCCACCCCAAAGACTGTTCGTGATGTACAATGTTTCCTGGGGTTTGCAAATTTTTACCAGAGGTTCATAAATAATTTCTCTCAGACAGTGGCTCCAATCACTAAGCTACTAAGAAAGAAAGAAAAGTTTGTATGGTCCCCAGAAGCTGATCAAGCCTTCTCGACTTTGAAGGAAGCTTTCTCCACTGCCCCAGTCTTCACTCATCCTGATGCGAATCTGTCAAAGCCCAGCTCACCTGAGTCCTTGTTCAGTTCTGATGGAGGTTGAAGACAATCCGACCCCACCCTGAAACTGCTTGTTCCAGCACACTAGTTTTTAAAACAGTGCACTAAGAACAGAAGCTCAAGGGAAGGGGGGAAGTGGATAAAATAAAATAAAGAGACAACAGCGTTCTTGCGTTTCCACTGTTGAAGTGCTGCACAAATCTGCGGCCCTCTCTGACTTCTGTAGAAACTGGTGCCTAATGAAACATAAACAAAGAACAGATAAGTACATCCTATTCCTAACTGGGTTCCTGACTATCCCTTTATTTATTAGAAATTTTCTTCTAAAAGTACCTCTTGGATCCTGGTCTCTAGTTTCCAGGTTTGGAATGTGTTACTGCTCTGGGATGTGCTTTCTATTACTCTAAAGCTTCTAAAACATTAAACAAATACAGTTATCAGAATTACCAATATCAAACATTCATCTTAATATAACTAAAGTCTAAATTGCCAATAGCAGACTCACTTTTCCCATATTTCCAGAATCTTTTATAAAACAAATACTGTACTTTTACGTCAAAATAGAGCATGTAATTTGTGCAAGTCCTTGATTTACTGTTTGCCTTGCTGTTAATGGTTTCCACGGTTCGATTCTTAAAAGTTCCATCAAAAACTGTTTGCTTCACAAAGTTCCGCAAAGTATTCATGTAACAAAGAGTTTGAATCACAATGTTCGTGGAAGGTATCTTGTTTCAAATTGTCTATACACGAATCCAGAAATTGTTGTCAAAGTTCTTTCAGGTAATAAAAGTTTTGCACTTACTTGTTGCTGGCAAGAGATACTGATCAGTCTAACCTTGTCTTCTTTCTCTATTGCAGGTTGCTTGTAGGAGAGAGGCTGAGGCAAGGAGAAACCGGAAACCGGAAGAAGGAAGAGCCAGCAGCTGCGCCCATTAAAGCCAATGAAAGTCTGTAGAGAGCAGGAGTGCCAGCGCCGAGGGATCTGTCCTCAGGTAAGCGGGAGGTAGACGAGCACAAGCACTGGGTGAGGCTCGGGGGCTGCCTTTTATAGACAGGGCTGGGTGTGGTCCTCACATGCTGCACATGTTCTTGAAAGGTGTGCAGAGCTGGGTGTGGTTTGAAGAGCTGGGTGTGGTCCTCACATGCTGCACATGTTCTTGAAAGGTGTGCAGAGTTTCAGTTATTATGCAAATGAGTTAAATTAACACATGGCCTAGAGAGGAGTGTTTTAAAGAAGCCTTGGTAAAAGCAAGGCCCAATGTGTAAACAAAACAGCACATTAAACAACATACACAGAAGCCTAGGGGGGGAAGGTGAGATAACAAGAAAGGCTTTCAATAGTAAGTTTAAAAGGGAGCTATTACAGAACCCACTAGTGCAGTGAGAGGGGACATGCTCTTTGCTGTGCACAAACCCTAACAGTTGCCCCCCTCAAAGGCCCTCCTACAAGACGGGGTTTTCCTGGATTTTTTAAATAAAACCGTCTAATCAGCTGTGGGGCATGTACATATGATGCCGGTTCCCATGAATTCTCAGATTCATCATATCCTTTCCATTCTACTAAATAAAACAGACGTCCACTAATTCTTTTTGAGTCTTTTAAGCTTTTCACTTCATATTCTAGATTTCCCTTAATTGGTATGGCTGGAGGTGGTGGTTCAGGTCAGGTTTTTGGATTGTACGGCTTAAGCAAGGACACATGGAATGTAGTATGTACTGGATATTCTTTTGGTAAATCTAATTTTACTGTTACCGGGTTTACTATGGCAGTTATACTAAAGGGTCCAATGAAACGTGGTTGCAGCTTTCGGGATCCCTCTATGTTTAGGTTCTTTGTGGAGAGCCATACCTTGTCACCGATTTTATACATTGGGGCCTCAGATCTGTGTTTGTCTGCTTGTCTTTTCATGCTTTCCTTGTACTTTAATAAATGTTTCCTGGCTTTGTCTTGTATGTCACCTAACCTTGTTAGTCTATCCGTTACTGTAGGTAACAGAGAATCTTCTAACAAAATGGGTATAGCTCTTGGATGATACCCCTGCAAGAAATAGAATGGTGAGCAAAGTAGAGCTGAATGCTCAGTATTATTATAAACAAACTCTGCTACAGGGAGAGCTTCCAACCATTCACTAGAATAATCAGCCAATAAACAACGTAGCGTTTGAAGTAAGGTTTGGTTCAGTCGTTCAGTCCGTCCATCTGTCTCTGGGTGGAAAGCAGTGGATAATGCCACATCTATTTTCAGTTTTTTACATAATTTTTTCCAAAATTTAGAGTTGAACTGGCTCCCTCGGTCTGACACCACTTTGCTTGGCAAACCATGTAAACGCACAATTTCCCTTATAAAAATATCTGCAAATTCTGCCGCCGTGGGTAATTTCTGTAATGGTACAAAATGTGCCATTTTAGATAAAAAATCCACTATAACCAACACTGTTGTGAAAGATTTTACAGGTGGTAAACCTACAATAAAGTCTACGCTCACAGTGTGCCAAGGTTGCTTGGGTGTTGGCATTGGTATTAACAAACCGTCAGGGGCCTTATGAGAAGATTTATATCTTGCACAAATTGGACAGGTAGTGACAAATTGCTTAATGTCCTTTCTTATAGTGTCCCACCAAAAGTGTTTTTGCACATTTTCCAGGGTTTTTACCCAACCAGGATGACCTGCCAACGGTGAGGCGTGATGCAAAATTATCACCTGTGTTTGTAATTCAGAGGTGGGCACTAACAGCATGTTGTCGTGATACAATAAACCTCGTTGTATTGTGTTATGGGAATCCTTTAACCAATCCTGAGGTGCTATTTGCATGTGTGCATTATATAGATCTGTGATGAAATCCTTCTGTTGTACTGGTGCCAAAAACTTTTGGGGAGGAATAATGGGTTCTCCTATTTTATCTTGTTTCATGTCTGAAGTATGTCCGTATCTAGATAACACATCAGGTTGAATTTGTTGTGCACCTGGTCTATAGGTTATTACAAAGTCAAATGTGCTAAAAAAAATTAACCAGCGCATCTGACGTGGTGTTAGTGCTTTAAGTGATCCAAAAAACTGTATGTTCCTATGGTCAGAAAAGATTGTAACTGGGTACTTGGCTCCCATTAAATGGTGCCTCCATTCTGAAAAGGCTACTTTGATAGCTAGTTGTTGCCTTTCAGCCACAGTGTAATTTTGTTCAGCTGGTAATAACTTTTTGGAATAGAAGGCTATAGGATGTAACTGGCCATCTACTGCATCTCGTTGAGAGAGAACTCCTCCTAAAGCTACTTGTGAAGCATCCGCTTCAACAAAAAAAGGCAAGTCAGGATCAGGATGTTTCAGAATTGGGGCTGAAGTGAACTTTTGTTTTAGGAGTTGAAAGGCGTGTGCCGCCTCATCAGTCCAAAGAAATCGTTGCCCTTTCCGCAACAAGGTAGTTATTGGGGCCGCAATGTCTGCAAAATGTGCAATAAACCTCCTATAAAAATTGGCGAAACCCAGAAATTTCTGAATATCTTTTACAGAGGATGGTTCTGGCCAATCAGCAATAGCACTGATTTTCTTTACATCCATAGTTATTCCTTGAGGTGACAGGCAGTATCCTAAAAAGTCCACCTTGCTGACATTAAAAGTACACTTTTCTAACTTAGCAAAAAGATGATTTTCTTTTAACTTTGATAATACTGCACGAACATGTTGGGTATGTTCTTCTGAGTTCTTAGAGTAAATGAGGATGTCGTCTATGTATACTATGACACAAATGTCCAGGAATTCGTGTAGGACCTCATTTATAAAGAACTGAAAGGCCGCAGGGGCATTACATAACCCAAAGGGCATTACTGTGTACTCAAATAAACCAAACTTTGTCTTGAAAGCTGTCTTCCACTCATCCCCCTCTTTTACTCGGACCAGGTGGTAAGCTCCCCGCAGATCTAGTTTAGTGTATACAGTAGAATGTCTTAATTGATCCAACAACACAGGTATTAGAGGAAGAGGATATTTATTCTTTATTGTAGCCTTATTTAGTCCTCTATAATCGATACACGCGCGCAGGGATTTATCCGGCTTCGGGATAAAAAAGAGTGGAGATGACACCGGAGATGTGGAATGACGGATGAACCCAGACTGTAGTAGGTCATCTAGGTAGGTTCTTAAGTATTTGGTTTCTTCGTCAGTCAAAGCATATACTCTGTTATTAGGTAAAGGGGCCCCTGGGATAAGATCTATACGACAGTCATAAGACCTATGTGGGGGCAGCACACTAGCCTTTACTGGATCAAAGACGTCTTTAAAGTCAGAATATTCAGGAGGGAGACTTGTTTCATCTTGTATAACACTAGCACAGTGTAATACTGTGCTCTGTTCTGTACCTGCTTCTTGATAGCAATTGGTTCTACAGAAAGAGGAATCCAAAGTAACATTTCTATTCACCCAATCAATTTTTGGGTTATGAGTTGTTAATCAGGGTACCCCGAGAATCAAACCAAAATTAGGAGTATCTATCAGATCAAAGCTAATCACCTCTGTGTGCCCGTTCTGACAGACCATAACAAGTGGACTTGTTTGTTTTGTGATTAATCCAGAGGTCAATTCTGACCCATCCACTGCACATACTGCTTCTGGACAAGGCTTTAGGCACATAGGAAGTCCTAAGTTTTCAGCTAACTTATTATCCACAAAATTTCCTGTCGCGCCTGAGTCCAGTAGGACAGGGAGAGAATGCCTCACTTGGGTAGTAACAATTAAAACGACCTGAATTATGAAATGTCTAGGTATGTGCGGTACCATGAAGGCTGCAGCATTAGAGGTTTGATTAAGATGTTTTCTCAAACAAGTAACCTCTCCCCTTGTCGAGCTTAATCGTTTCCCGATTCAGTTGAGGAGGTGGAGGAAACAGCACCCTTTCGTGGATTTTTAGGCTTTACTGGACATTCTCTGGCAAAGTGACCTGCCCTTCCACAATATAAACATAATTAAAGTTTTCTCCTTCTTTCTTTTTCCTCTGATGTGAGTGAACCTCTGAGTGTCCCTATTTGCATAGGCTCAGGTTCAGGGAGTTAATTATCTGGGTCTTTCTTCTCGTGTCTAATAAAAGTTAACCGTGATTCCAGTTTGTATTTATCTCCCTTTCTTTCTCCTAGTCTATGTTCTAATTTCACAACTAAATCTACAAAGTCCGAATAGTCTTCTGGCAAATCAACGATATGAGCCAGCGCGTCTTTTAACTCGTCTCTCAAACCTTTATAGAAAAGGGAGACACGCTTTTCTTCTGGCCAGTGTGTCTCGGTGAGTAAACGATTAAAACTAGTGAGATAGGTCAATAAATCCTTGTTACCTTGTTTAAGATTTAAAAGCTCATTATCACTTGCCTGCATGAAAGTGTGTTTTGCAAAAAGGCTGGTCATGGTACGTTTAAATTGATTCCAATTATGGAGGATGGGATCATCTCTCTCCACGAAAGGAATTGACCAATTGGCTGCTGTGCCACCCAAATAAGACAAGACGAATGCCACTTTCGTAGCATCAGTAGGGAACTGTTGTGGCTTACAAACGAAGTGTAATTGACATTGATTGATAAAAACATGGAATTTGTTACTATCTCCATGAAAACGTTCAGGTGCTGCAAAGGGCACAGCATTAGGAACATTAACAGTGACCTCAATTGGGGGAGGCAAAGTTGTATGTTTTGATGGCGCCCCTGTCTCTGAGGAGGTTTTAAACAAAGGCGTAAAAGCTGTGTTCCACTGAGATACCCTAAATTTATACCTGCTTGAATCCTGTTTTAAAGAGGTATTTTCCATCTTTAATCTCTCTATTTCCTCTTGCATATGTTGCGAGATGCCAGACACTGATTCATTATGAGCCAAGTCCTCATTTAGGGCCTGCGCCATATCCGTGACGTCAATGCCCTCTATTTCTTCCCCGATATTCATCGTCAACCAGAGCTGAATTTTTTTTTATTTAAGGCTTGTGCTTCTGTCAAAGCCCAGCTCACCTGAGTCCTTGTTCAGTTCTGATGGAGGTTGAAGACAATCCGACCCCACCCTGAAACTGCTTGTTCCAGCACACTAGTTTTTAAAACAGTGCACTAAGAACAGAAGCTCAAGGGAAGGGGGGAAGTGGATAAAATAAAATAAAGAGACAACAGCGTTCTTGCGTTTCCACTGTTGAAGTGCTGCACAAATCTGCGGCCCTCTCTGACTTCTGTGGAAACTGGTGCCTAATGAAACATAAACAAAGAACAGATAAGTACATCCTATTCCTAACTGGGTTCCTGACTATCCCTTTATTTATTAGAAATTTTCTTCAAAAAGTACCTCTTGGATCCTGGTCTCTAGTTTCCAGGTTTGGAATGTGTTACTGCTCTGGGATGTGCTTTCTATTACTCTAAAGCTTCTAAAACATTAAACAAATACCGTTATCAGAATTACCAATATCAAACATTCATCTTAATATAACTAAAGCCTAAATTGCCAATAGCAGACTCACTTTTCCCATATTTCCAGAATCTTTTATAAAACAAATACTGTACTTTTACGTCAAAATACAGCATGTAATTTGTGCAAGTCCTTGATTTACTGTTTGCCTTGCTGTTAATGGTTTCCACGGTTCGATTCTTAAAAGTTCCATCAAAAACTGTTTGCTTCACAAAGTTCCGCAAAGTATTCATGTAACAAAGAGTTTGAATCACAATGTTCGTGGAAGGTATCTTGTTTCAAATTGTCTATACACGAATCCAGAAATTGTTGTCAAAGTTCTTTCAGGTAATAAAAGTTTTGCACTTACTTGTTGCTGGCAAGAGATACTGATCAGTCTAACCTTGTCTTCTTTCTCTTTTGCAGGTTGCTTGTAGGAGAGAGGCTGAGGCAAGGAGGAACCGGAAACCGGAAGAAGGAAGAGCCAGCAGCTGCGCCCATTAAAGCCAATGAAAGTCTGTAGAGAGCAGGAGTGCCAGCGCCGAGGGATCTGTCCTCAGGTAAGCGGGAGGTAGACGAGCACAAGCACTGGGTGAGGCTCGGGGGCTGCCTTTTATAGACAGGGCTGGGTGTGGTCCTCACATGCTGCACATGTTCTTGAAAGGTGTGCAGAGCTGGGTGTGGTTTGAAGAGCTGGGTGTGGTCCTCACATGCTGCACATGTTCTTGAAAGGTGTGCAGAGTTTCAGTTATTATGCAAATGAGTTAAATTAACACATGGCCTAGAGAGGAGTGTTTTAAAGAAGCCTTGGTAAAAGCAAGGCCCAATGTGTAAACAAAACAGCACATTAAACAACATACACAGAAGCCTAGGGGGGGAAGGTGAGATAACAAGAAAGGCTTTCAATAGTAAGTTTAAAAGGGAGCTATTACAGAACCCACTAGTGCAGTGAGAGGGGACATGCTCTTTGCTGTGCACAAACCCTAACAGTTGCCCCCCTCAAAGGCCCTCCTACAGGACGGGGTTTTCCTGGATTTTTTAAATAAAACCGTCTAATCAGCTGTGGGGCATGTACATATGATGCTGGTTCCCATGAATTCTCAGATTCATCATATCCTTTCCATTCTACTAAATAAAACAGACGTCCACTAATTCTTTTTGAGTCTTTTAAGCTTTTCACTTCATATTCTAGATTTCCCTTAATTGGTATGGCTGGAGGTGGTGGTTCAGGTCAGGTTTTTGGATTGTACGGCTTAAGCAAGGACACATGGAATGTAGTATGTACTGGATATTCTTTTGGTAAATCTAATTTTACTGTTACCGGGTTTACTATGGCAGTTATACTAAAGGGTCCAATGAAACGTGGTTGCAGCTTTCGGGATCCCTCTATGTTTAGGTTCTTTGTGGAGAGCCATACCTTGTCACCGATTTTATACATTGGGGCCTCAGATCTGTGTTTGTCTGCTTGTCTTTTCATGCTTTCCTTGTACTTTAATAAATGTTTCCTGGCTTTGTCTTGTATGTCACCTAACCTTGTTAGTCTATCCGTTACTGTAGGTAACAGAGAATCTTCTAACAAAATGGGTATAGCTCTTGGATGATACCCCTGCAAGAAATAGAATGGTGAGCAAAGTAGAGCTGAATGCTCAGTATTATTATAAACAAACTCTGCTACAGGGAGAGCTTCCAACCATTCACTAGAATAATCAGCCAATAAACAACGTAGCGTTTGAAGTAAGGTTTGGTTCAGTCGTTCAGTCCGTCCATCTGTCTCTGGGTGGAAAGCAGTGGATAATGCCACATCTATTTTCAGTTTTTTACATAATTTTTTCCAAAATTTAGAGTTGAACTGGCTCCCTCGGTCTGACACCACTTTGCTTGGCAAACCATGTAAACGCACAATTTCCCTTATAAAAATATCTGCAAATTCTGCCGCCGTGGGTAATTTCTGTAATGGTACAAAATGTGCCATTTTAGATAAAAAATCCACTATAACCAACACTGTTGTGAAAGATTTTACAGGTGGTAAACCTACAATAAAGTCTACGCTCACAGTGTGCCAAGGTTGCTTGGGTGTTGGCATTGGTATTAACAAACCGTCAGGGGCCTTATGAGAAGATTTATATCTTGCACAAATTGGACAGGTAGTGACAAATTGCTTAATGTCCTTTCTTATAGTGTCCCACCAAAAGTGTTTTTGCACATTTTCCAGGGTTTTTACCCAACCAGGATGACCTGCCAACGGTGAGGCGTGATGCAAAATTATCACCTGTGTTTGTAATTCAGAGGTGGGCACTAACAGCATGTTGTCGTGATACAATAAACCTCGTTGTATTGTGTTATGGGAATCCTTTAACCAATCCTGAGGTGCTATTTGCATGTGTGCATTATATAGATCTGTGATGAAATCCTTCTGTTGTACTGGTGCCAAAAACTTTTGGGGAGGAATAATGGGTTCTCCTATTTTATCTTGTTTCATGTCTGAAGTATGTCCGTATCTAGATAACACATCAGGTTGAATTTGTTGTGCACCTGGTCTATAGGTTATTACAAAGTCAAATGTGCTAAAAAAAATTAACCAGCGCATCTGACGTGGTGTTAGTGCTTTAAGTGATCCAAAAAACTGTATGTTCCTATGGTCAGAAAAGATTGTAACTGGGTACTTGGCTCCCATTAAATGGTGCCTCCATTCTGAAAAGGCTACTTTGATAGCTAGTTGTTGCCTTTCAGCCACAGTGTAATTTTGTTCAGCTGGTAATAACTTTTTGGAATAGAAGGCTATAGGATGTAACTGGCCATCTACTGCATCTCGTTGAGAGAGAACTCCTCCTAAAGCTACTTGTGAAGCATCCGCTTCAACAAAAAAAGGCAAGTCAGGATCAGGATGTTTCAGAATTGGGGCTGAAGTGAACTTTTGTTTTAGGAGTTGAAAGGCGTGTGCCGCCTCATCAGTCCAAAGAAATCGTTGCCCTTTCCGCAACAAGGTAGTTATTGGGGCCGCAATGTCTGCAAAATGTGCAATAAACCTCCTATAAAAATTGGCGAAACCCAGAAATTTCTGAATATCTTTTACAGAGGATGGTTCTGGCCAATCAGCAATAGCACTGATTTTCTTTACATCCATAGTTATTCCTTGAGGTGACAGGCAGTATCCTAAAAAGTCCACCTTGCTGACATTAAAAGTACACTTTTCTAACTTAGCAAAAAGATGATTTTCTTTTAACTTTGATAATACTGCACGAACATGTTGGGTATGTTCTTCTGAGTTCTTAGAGTAAATGAGGATGTCGTCTATGTATACTATGACACAAACGTCCAGGAATTCGTGTAGGACCTCATTTATAAAGAACTGAAAGGCCGCAGGGGCATTACATAACCCAAAGGGCATTACTGTGTACTCAAATAAACCAAACTTTGTCTTGAAAGCTGTCTTCCACTCATCCCCCTCTTTTACTCGGACCAGGTGGTAAGCTCCCCGCAGATCTAGTTTAGTGTATACAGTAGAATGTCTTAATTGATCCAACAACACAGGTATTAGAGGAAGAGGATATTTATTCTTTATTGTAGCCTTATTTAGTCCTCTATAATCGATACACGCGCGCAGGGATTTATCCGGCTTCGGGATAAAAAAGAGTGGAGATGACACCGGAGATGTGGAATGACGGATGAACCCAGACTGTAGTAGGTCATCTAGGTAGGTTCTTAAGTATTTGGTTTCTTCGTCAGTCAAAGCATATACTCTGTTATTAGGTAAAGGGGCCCCTGGGATAAGATCTATACGACAGTCATAAGACCTATGTGGGGGCAGCACACTAGCCTTTACTGGATCAAAGACGTCTTTAAAGTCAGAATATTCAGGAGGGAGACTTGTTTCATCTTGTATAACACTAGCACAGTGTAATACTGTGCTCTGTTCTGTACCTGCTTCTTGATAGCAATTGGTTCTACAGAAAGAGGAATCCAAAGTAACATTTCTATTCACCCAATCAATTTTTGGGTTATGAGTTGTTAACCAGGGTACCCCGAGAATCAAACCAAAATTAGGAGTATCTATCAGATCAAAGCTAATCACCTCTGTGTGCCCGTTCTGACAGACCATAACAAGTGGACTTGTTTGTTTTGTGATTAATCCAGAGGTCAATTCTGACCCATCCACTGCACATACTGCTTCTGGACAAGGCTTTAGGCACATAGGAAGTCCTAAGTTTTCAGCTAACTTATTATCCACAAAATTTCCTGTCGCGCCTGAGTCCAGTAGGACAGGGAGAGAATGCCTCACTTGGGTAGTAACAATTAAAACGACCTGAATTATGAAATGTCTAGGTATGTGCGGTACCATGAAGGCTGCAGCATTAGAGGTTTGATTAAGATGTTTTCTCAAACAAGTAACCTCTCCCCTTGTCGAGCTTAATCGTTTCCCGATTCAGTTGAGGAGGTGGAGGAAACAGCACCCTTTCGTGGATTTTTAGGCTTTACTGGACATTCTCTGGCAAAGTGACCTGCCCTTCCACAATATAAACATAATTAAAGTTTTCTCCTTCTTTCTTTTTCCTCTGATGTGAGTGAACCTCTGAGTGTCCCTATTTGCATAGGCTCAGGTTCAGGGAGTTAATTATCTGGGTCTTTCTTCTCGTGTCTAATAAAAGTTAACCGTGATTCCAGTTTGTATTTATCTCCCTTTCTTTCTCCTAGTCTATGTTCTAATTTCACAACTAAATCTACAAAGTCCGAATAGTCTTCTGGCAAATCAACGATATGAGCCAGCGCGTCTTTTAACTCGTCTCTCAAACCTTTATAGAAAAGGGAGACACGCTTTTCTTCTGGCCAGTGTGTCTCGGTGAGTAAACGATTAAAACTAGTGAGATAGGTCAATAAATCCTTGTTACCTTGTTTAAGATTTAAAAGCTCATTATCACTTGCCTGCATGAAAGTGTGTTTTGCAAAAAGGCTGGTCATGGTACGTTTAAATTGATTCCAATTATGGAGGATGGGATCATCTCTCTCCACGAAAGGAATTGACCAATTGGCTGCTGTGCCACCCAAATAAGACAAGACGAATGCCACTTTCGTAGCATCAGTAGGGAACTGTTGTGGCTTACAAACGAAGTGTAATTGACATTGATTGATAAAAACATGGAATTTGTTACTATCTCCATGAAAACGTTCAGGTGCTGCTAAGGGCACAGCATTAGGAACATTAACAGTGACCTCAATTGGGGGAGGCAAAGTTGTATGTTTTGATGGCGCCCCTGTCTCTGAGGAGGTTTTAAACAAAGGCGTAAAAGCTGTGTTCCACTGAGATACCCTAAATTTATACCTGCTTGAATCCTGTTTTAAAGAGGTATTTTCCATCTTTAATCTCTCTATTTCCTCTTGCATATGTTGCGAGATGCCAGACACTGATTCATTATGAGCCAAGTCCTCATTTAGGGCCTGCGCCATATCCGTGACGTCAATGCCCTCTATTTCTTCCCCGATATTCATCGTCAACCAGAGCTGAATTTTTTTTTTATTTAAGGCTTGTGCTTCTGTCAAAGCCCAGCTCACCTGAGTCCTTGTTCAGTTCTGATGGAGGTTGAAGACAATCCGACCCCACCCTGAAACTGCTTGTTCCAGCACACTAGTTTTTAAAACAGTGCACTAAGAACAGAAGCTCAAGGGAAGGGGGGAAGTGGATAAAATAAAATAAAGAGACAACAGCGTTCTTGCGTTTCCACTGTTGAAGTGCTGCACAAATCTGCGGCCCTCTCTGACTTCTGTGGAAACTGGTGCCTAATGAAACATAAACAAAGAACAGATAAGTACATCCTATTCCTAACTGGGTTCCTGACTATCCCTTTATTTATTAGAAATTTTCTTCAAAAAGTACCTCTTGGATCCTGGTCTCTAGTTTCCAGGTTTGGAATGTGTTACTGCTCTGGGATGTGCTTTCTATTACTCTAAAGCTTCTAAAACATTAAACAAATACCGTTATCAGAATTACCAATATCAAACATTCATCTTAATATAACTAAAGCCTAAATTGCCAATAGCAGACTCACTTTTCCCATATTTCCAGAATCTTTTATAAAACAAATACTGTACTTTTACGTCAAAATACAGCATGTAATTTGTGCAAGTCCTTGATTTACTGTTTGCCTTGCTGTTAATGGTTTCCACGGTTCGATTCTTAAAAGTTCCATAAAAAACTGTTTGCTTCACAAAGTTCCGCAAAGTATTCTTGTGACAAAGAGTTTGAATCACAATGTTCGTGGAAGGTATCTTGTTTCAAATTGTCTATACACGAATCCAGAAATTGTTGTCAAAGTTCTTTCAGGTAATAAAAGTTTTTCACTTACTTGTTGCTGGCAAGAGATACTGATCAGTCTAACCTTGTCTTCTTTCTCTTTTGCAGGTTGCTTGTAGGAGAGAGGCTGAGGCAAGGAGGAACCGGAAACCGGAAGAAGGAAGAGCCAGCAGCTGCGCCCATTAAAGCCAATGAAAGTCTGTAGAGAGCAGGAGTGCCAGCGCCGAGGGATCTGTCCTCAGGTAAGCGGGAGGTAGACGAGCACAAGCACTGGGTGAGGCTCGGGGGCTGCCTTTTATAGACAGGGCTGGGCGTGGTCCTCACATGCTGCACATGTTCTTGAAAGGTGTGCAGAGCTGGGTGTGGTTTGAAGAGCTGGGTGTGGTCCTCACATGCTGCACATGTTCTTGAAAGGTGTGCAGAGTTTCAGTTATTATGCAAATGAGTTAAATTAACACATGGCCTAGAGAGGAGTGTTTTAAAGAAGCCTTGGTAAAAGCAAGGCCCAATGTGTAAACAAAACAGCACATTAAACAACATACACAGAAGCCTGAGGGGGGAAGGTGAGATAACAAGAAAGGCTTTCAATAGTAAGTTTAAAAGGGAGCTATTACAGAACCCACTAGTGCAGTGAGAGGGGACATGCTCTTTGTTGTGCACAAACCCTAACAGAATCAACCTTTCATAGTGGAAGCGGATGCTTCTGATGTAGCAATAGGAGCCGTCTTATCACAACGAAATAAAGACACTGGTCAACTTCATCCAGTAGCTTATATGTCTCGGAAGTTGAACGAAGCCGAAGAGAACTATGTCATTGCTAAAAAAGAGCTTCTGGCGATTCGTGACGCCTTTAAAGAATGGAGACATCATTTGTTGGGTGCCAAATACACTGTTACAGTATCTACTGATCATCGTAATCTTCAATTCATGAGTTCGCCAGACTTTTGACCCCTCGGCAATTACGCTGGATGCTTTTTTTTGCCGAATTTGATTTTGTAGTAACCTTCCGGCCTGGTAAAGATAATCGCAAGGCTGACGCCTTGTCCCGTCAAGAGTCTACCACGTTGCCTGCATTTCAAGCCTCCAGAGCTATCATTGCTCCTGACAAGGTTCTATGTATCATAAAAACTGAAGATTTCTTTGAAGAAATTCGCAACTCTTTCACTGTTGAAAAATGGCAAAGATGGGCCCAAGCAGTTCCCAAAAGGTCAATCAAGCAAGGTTTACCCTTTCATGACGCTCGTTTGTTCGTACCCACTACCAAACTTCGCAAGATAGTGTTTCATTGGTTGCATGTTATACCTACGGCAGGTCACCCAGGTACTCCTAAAACTCTTGAACTGATCCAATGCTATTTTTGGTGGCCTACCGTAACAAAAGATGTTAAAGCAATGGTAAACAACTGTGAAGTTTGTGCTCGCATTAAAACAAGTAATTCAAAACCAAAAGGGTTGTTACATCCACTTCCAACCCCAAGTCGTCCATGGGAGCACATTTCTTTAGACTTTATTACCGGTCTGCCAGTGGTTCAACAGCATTCAGTAATTCTGGTGGTAGTAGATAGTCTCACGAAATATGGACATTTCATCGCCTGTAAAAAATTGCCTACTTCTAGTGAATTGGCAACTATTTTACTGAACAGAGTGGTTCGTTATCATGGACTGAAAAAGGTTATCCTCTCCGATCGGGGGTCACAATTTTCCTCCAATTTCTGGAAGACATGGTGTAAAACACTCCAAGTGACATCTACGCTATCTACTAGTCACATCCTCAAACAGATGGTCAAACGGAGAGACTTAATCAGACTTTGAAACAATACCTACGTGCCTACGCTGAAAAGGCACTTCATTCCTGGAAATCTATGCTCTGGTTAGCTGAGTTAGCTTACAATAACTCATTCCACACTTCTATTGGTGTTACACCCTTTTTTGGTTTATTTGGCTATCATCCTGACACCTTGCCCATCACAATTCCTCAAGAAAGTTCTCTTACTCCAGCCGTGTCAGAAACCATTCAGCATTTACATCAAACCCAGAAACTGATTCAACAGCATTTAGAAAAAGCCAAACAAAAATATAAAAGGCATTATGATAAGAAACATTGTGAGGGACCGCAATATCAACCAGGTGACAAAGTGTGGCTTTCCACAAAACATATAGACTTCAAGAAGAAGCACATGTTTAACCCCAAATTCATAGGTCCTTATACTGTCCTTCAGCAAATCAATCCGGTGACCTATAAACTACAATTGCCCAGATCCTTACAGATTCATCCAGTGTTCCACACTTCCCTCTTGAAAAAGGCAGTCCAAAAGGTCCACCCTCATCAAGCTCCTGTTCTAGTACAAGGGGAAGAAGAATACGAAGTCAAGAAAGTGTTGGATTCTAAACTGAGAGGGCGTAATCTATGGTACTTAATCTCATGCAAAGGTTATGGTCCTGAAAGTAACACATGGGTTTCCACATCTGATGTTCATGCTCCAGTACTTGTGAGACGCTTTCATCGTCTTAATCCGCAAACCAGGCCCTAGAGCGCGTCTGGGAGAGGGGAGTACTGTCAACACCAGAGCAATACGCGCTCTATTGGCGACAAAAATGCAAAAACCCAGCACTCTCAAAACAAAGTAATTTATGCACTGTGCTGATATGTTGTGGTTTAACCTTTTGCATTGCAGAGTTCAATCCTGAAAACTTATTTTTAAGATGCTTACAAATACTGTTCCTTTGCAATGTATTTCAGCAGGTTTTCAGAGTGTGTTAGGGTGTGGCCCCTTTCCAGGGCCTTCCAGAGACTTTCCCTGCAACATGCCTGGGCGTGGTTCTGGGCTGGGCCAAGACTCTATAAAAGAGAGCCAGCCCAACTCCCAGTGCTCACTATTCAGAGGTCCCGGTGCAGAGCAGCAGCTTCTTCCTGAGCTCCTGTCCCGGCGGCCTATTTGGATCTTCCAGTCTTCTGCCCTAATCCTTCATTGGTGATCATTGTTCCAAGCGGTAAGACGGTGGTTGGACTGTCCCGACACCGTTATTTAGAATTTTCATATTCTTGGTTTAAATTCTTAAATGAGTAACAGATTACTTGCACGCTACCATTTCTTGACATTTATATGGTAGTTTACAAATAGGCAAGACGTGCGATTTATTCCATAAAGGTTTGACTTTGTTATTCATTGCGCGCTACTATTTCTTGACACTTACATGATGTT
This sequence comes from Pleurodeles waltl, assembly GCF_031143425.1. NCBI lineage: Eukaryota > Metazoa > Chordata > Amphibia > Caudata > Salamandridae > Pleurodeles > Pleurodeles waltl. Next base: position 486,131,663 of record NC_090440.1, on the reverse strand, counting down.
TTACGAATTGGCAAGACGTACAACTCGTTTCATGAGCATTTAACTTTGTTGTTCATTGCACGCTACCATTTCTTGACATTTTCCATGGTGGCTTAAGAATCGGCAAAAGAAGCGCGATTCGTTTCATGGTACTTTGATCTTGTTATTTATTGTGAGCTGTTATTCCTTGACATTTACATCGTGTTTTACGAATCGGCAAGACGCGCGATTCGATTAATGATGATTTGACTTTGATATTCATTGCGTGCTACCATTTCTTGGTATTTTACATGGTAACACTCGAATTGGCAAGACGCACGATTCTCTCCTCGAGTTTAATTCATGTTGTTTATTGTATGCTACTATTCTAAGATATTTATTATGTAATATTCGAGTTGACAAGTTATGTGATTTGTTTCCTGAATCCATATTGTGTTGTTCATGGTGCACAATCCTTTTTATGGTGTTTACTATATATATATATATATCTGCAATATGCGCAATTTGTGTTGAAACATTTTAAGAGTACACAGAAGGCCAGAGTTTCTAGATGCAATATTGTATGGTCCTAGTATACATTCTCAAAACAGGATTTATATGACTAGTTTAAAATTTAGTCAGAATGTTTTTTCTGATTCTCATGTAAAGGAAAGTACTTGAATAAGAAAGTTTTCATTTAATTAATCTTGATTCCCCTACAGGTATCCGGCCATCTTGAAACTTAGTCATTTTAAACTTAACTCTTAGATTGTTCATGTTTTCAGAGTGACCAGGCTTAGAATCATAGTCTAGTATTGATTTCAGGAGATATAATTTTCATATTGTGTGTTCTAACCTTTTTCTTACTACAGGTCTCCTTCCCAGCTGTTCCCTTCCTAATCCCCTCTTCCCCTCTTGGACTCTCTCAGTCTCTGTGATTTATCTATCAGAGTCTTGGAGCTGTTCAGTGGTGGACGTGTTGGGAACATGCACAGACCCCAAGGATCTGGTGACTCTGACACTGTAACACATAGCAGTGAGCCTCAAAGGCTCAGGCTTCGTGTTACAATTCTCCAGGGTACTCCAGCTAGTGGAGATGCCCACCCCACCGTACACAGCCCCTACTTTTGGCAGCAAGTCCGGAGGAGTTAATGAGAAAAACAAAGAGGAGTCACCCTCCAGCCAGGACAACCCCTAAGGTGTCCTGATCTGAGGTGACTCCTTCCTTAGAAAGTCCTCCATCTTGCTTTGGAAGATTTAGCCCAATAGGATTAGGCATGTGCCCCCATCCCCAAAGGGAGGAGGCACAAGGAGGGTGTAGCCCCCCTCAGGGACAGTAGCCATTGGCTACGGCCCCCCAGCCCTAAACACACCCCTAAATCTGGCATTTAGGGGCGACCCTGAACCCAGGAAATCAGATTCTTGATGACCTAACAAGAAAAAGGACTGCTGGCCTGAAAACCCCACAGAGAAGAAGGAGACAACAATTGATTTGGCCCCAGCCCTACCGGCCTGTCTCCTGATTCAAAGAACCGGCAACAGTGATGCATCCTGCAGGCCCAGCGACCTCTGCTGACTCAGAGGAGTGCCCTGCAAATCCAAAGGACCAAGAGACTCCTGTGGACAGCGGCTCTGTCCAAAACAACAAAGAAGAAACCATCTTTAAAGGGACTCCCACGTCACTCCTGAAGCGTGAGTCCCCAGCACTCTGCACCCAACACCCCCGGCCCGTGTCCATAGAAACCAACATTGTAGAGAGGACCCCCAGGCAACTCCAACAACATGTCCACCCTGAGACGACCTCCCTGCACCCCCACGATGACACCTTCAGAGAGAATCCAGAGGATCCCCCTGACCGCGAACCAACTACCAGTGCAGGAGTGACCAGCAGGCAGCTCTCATCTTTGCCCAGTCGGTGGCTGACCCGAGAAGCCCCCCTGTGCCCTGCCTGCATCGCAAGAGAGCCCCCTGGGCCCTCCATTGATTCCAATTTAAAACCCGATGCTTTGTTAGCACACTGCACCCGGCTGCCCCTGTGCCACTGAGGGTGTATTTTGTGTGCCTGTTTGGGACCCCCCAGTGCTCTACAAACCCCCCTGGTCTGCTCCCAGAGGACGTAGGTACTAACCTGATAGCAGACTGGAACCAGAGCACCCCTAGTCTCCCTAGGCGCCTATGTTATTTGGGACCCTCTTTGATCTCTGCACCTGACCGGTCCTGTGTTGCTGTTGTTGAGTGTTTGGGGTTGACTTGAACCCCCAACGGTGGGCTGCATATGTCCCAGAGATGAAACTTGTAAGTGCTTTACTTACCTGACAAACAAGCCTTTACTTACCCTCCTCAGGAACTGCTGAATTTTGCACTCTCATCTTTTATGCCAAACTGTGTACATTACTGTTTTCATTCAAAGTTCCATATTTACCTATGCCAATTAACTCACAATGTATGTACTTACTTGAATTCTGAATCTTGTGGTTCTAAAAATAAATTAAGAAAATAATATTTTTCTATATAAATACCTATTGGCCTGGAGTTAAGTCTTTGAGTGTGTGTTCCCATTTATTGCCTGTGTGTGTGCAACAAATGCTTGACCTACCCTCTGAGAAGCCTAACTGCTCAACCACACTACCAAAACAGAGCATTAGTATTATCTATTATTGCCACTATCAACCTCTAGGGGAAACTCCTGGACTCTGTGCACACTATCTCTCACTTTGAGATAGTATATACAGAGCCAGCTTCCTACAACGGTATTGCAGGTATTTTCATATGAGATGGTAGTTACTCATACAGTAGAGCGGGTATGGTTGTTAGATTATCTTCTGGTGCTTCATTACCTTTCACCATCAGTAAATCTAGAGCACTTCAGGTGTCATGCTCCCCCCTAAAGGTCCAAAAGAAAACCATTAAACTTTCTGAGTCGCATAACCAGAATTTGTAAACAATCCATCTGAACTGTGAAGTTAATTTTGGTAAATCTTAAACATTGCTTTACTATTCTACAACATATAACACCAGGTAACATACCAAATAGTTGAACAAAAAAGTGAAACTGGATCATTGAGCATTTTTCCAGCACTTGATTTTAGTTCAGAACGTTCTCGACAGCACTCGTTGAAGAGCAAGAAGTCTGACACCTCCTGGAAAAGCTGAACAATTCTAGTCTTCTGTAATAGAGATTCATAATGTTCAGGTTAACCTGAAAATAATTGGTCTAGTGGTTGCTCGGCAACGGACCAAGTTTAGAACTTATATAATAACTTCACGAAACTAAAACACCCGCGAGAAGAAATAGCAGCTGTAAACAATTGAAACACATGGCACGAATCCTGGCCCTGTTGAGAGAAATGTGTCTAGATCTGGAATAGTCAGCTCCAGCGAGTCTTGACATCAATTAAAGGTGATAACTCAGCGAAAAAATCATGAAAGAAGAACTATACCTGATAGACGCTAGAATGCCCTACTCCAATAGGAAAAACTAAAGAGATATGCTTCAGGAGTATGGACTCCATCCCTGTGCATATCTGGCAGGGCCCAGGCCTTTCCCCATCTCCTCCCCCAGACCTCTGCTCTACTCTGTCTTCTCCTTCTTCCCCTAGTTCAGGCCCAATTTTCAATTGCAAATCACCGCCTATTCTATAGAGCTGTTCCTTGGCAGCTAGGTCTCTGCTTTGTAAATCACACACTTACGTACATAGCATTAACAAACTCACGTGTTATATTTTATAACAATTGCAGATTTGAGGTGCTTACACTGTCTGCACAAATCCTTTTTGTTGAAATGTTCCCACCGTGTCTTAACCAATTTTTAAAAAAATGATCTCACAATTTTAAACTAAACCTGATGGCCTCTGTAAGCTTTATGTATTTTTAAGAAAATTGTGTTAAAATGTGAACAGAAGTAAAAGCTTAAAACATATGTTTCATTATTTTTAATTTGTTTATTTAGTGTGTGTATACCAAAGCTTCAAAATGCTGTAAAAAGGTGAGAAACATAGCAAGTTTAGATGCTTAGCCTATTACCGAATAAAAAGCATTTGATCCGATTCACAAAGGTTTTCCTGAAATGTACTCTTGTAGTACTTCGGAATTGCAGGAGTAAGTCAGGAGTACGCTTTGCTAACTTCTAAAGTTCATGAGTAATGACGGACTACTGAAAGAGTAGGACACACTCACTCATACACCAGCCTTTGTGAATTGGGTCCCATGTCATTAGCTTTTTATATAAAATTAATATGTTTGGTTCTCCCCGTACCAGGAGTACCAAGGAGTTCCAGTCACTAGAAGCCAACAAGCATTTGCAATCAATGGGTCTCGCGTTTGCTCAAGTTAGAGATACTGGACTTTTCTTGCCACATAAATTGAAAATGAAATGTAAAGCAGTTGACATAAGCAAGCTGATTCAAAGCGCCATGGCTGCCATGAGCATGAGCGCGAAGGAGAGAAACACAAGGAAAAAGAAGTTTGTTTGCAGTCAAACGTATCAGTAAAAGTGCGATTATCCATGTAACAGGGTCGTTGGCCAAGGCGGTAACCAAACTGCCCCAAGGAGGGCCAAACGAAAGCATTTACCAATGATAACAAAGGATTTTTGAAAGGCAAGCCCACCAACAAATGGCAGTGATGGGCGTGTGGTGGGCGTGTTTAAAAGCCCACACATGGAGCACAACGAGCCAGAGCACTTGCGCGCTCCACCTAAAAAGGAGAAAGCTCACCTCCCATTTTCTTAAGTCTGACTTGAGGGATTATCAGTTTTTGGTTGACTCATTTTGATTTCTGTGTCCCAAAACAGGAGAATTCATGTGAAGGCACTTAACAACCATGACTCTCTTCTGACAGGCAGCTAATCAGTTCAAGTAAAGTGATTGATATATGGCCAAGTGGGCGCATGTATTATGGATGAGTTTTAGTTTGGTAAACATTTGTCTCTAAGCAGACAGGTAAATGCCATTTGTAAAACCTAGAAAAAGATAAACCATGCATTTCTGACTCTCTTATTCAACATCACTTCTGTGAACAAGTGTTTTATAAAACAAAATGTCAGACCCATGTAGTCGAGGTTAAATTTGATGTTTTGCCATGGTTAGTGTGGATTTATTTTTCTTTTTTGACAAAAGTACATATGCTTGTGAAAAAGGAATTTCCTATGCAAGATAAGATTCACAGTCTGTACTATGAAGAATCAAATACACATAGTAATGTTACACTGAGTGGATATTCATTACTTCCAGATTCTTTCACTTAGTTTGACCGCCTGAAGGAAACCATAATTTGCAGCAATTTTCCGTTTGGAATGCTAAAGTATCATTTTAGGATCCTGTGGCGTTGCCCAGGAATCCTGATCTCCCGCACAGTGGTTAAGAATCTGCTCTTATGTGGTGCAGAAACAGCTGGCCACCAAATCGATAATATGAAAATAATTTCACTTGTAGCTTTCCATGTTTTCTGGCAGAGCCCAGAGTGAGACAGTTAATCGGAGAACCTTCTTTGCAACCCCATTTGTATTCCAGCTCTTTATGTCACTTTTAGAAGCAGCAAGCAGCCACTTTCTAAGTATTCCTTTTAAACTAACAGATCAAATGACGTGGGGCGTACCCCACACCAATCATTGTTCTATTTAACTAGACAACCAGGGACTAAAACCCAATTTTCCATGCTTGCGTTAGAGCCCATGCCTCCTTCCTACACTGCTGACTAGACGGCCACAAACTGGAACACACCATTGTAGTTGTAGATGGCACCACTGAAATAAGAACACGGTCCCATAATACTGGTTTAAAGGGAGACCTTCTAGCACACAACATATAATTGCCAATGTGCAGCCCGTGACTTCAGTCATCCACACAGCAAAACTGGCAGTCCACTATCTGCCATTCGGTGTCAGAGCAGACTCTAGCCCAGGTGAGGACTCTAGATCCTCCTCGCTGGGGTCAGAGGAAGAGGGGTGTAGTCGACACCATTTCCCTCGTAAATGTAGAGGATACATTAATGAGGGGAATGTCAAACTCGCTGCAGGGAGCGCATTCATCATCCTGCATCATCTATAGATTTGAGATGCTCCAAGTTGGCTGTTCTGGTGGGGTGTTCCAAGGCATGAACGAGTCAACTGCCTAACCACCCTTCTGCAGTTAAAACTGGACAGCTTTTGGTCCCTCAGAGGCAGCAGGAAACGTTCAACTTCATACTGCGTATGAGGGGCAGCTTTTTACCCCAGCCAAAGGCTGATGTGAATCAGTTTCCAAGCTGGGAAGGAAAATGGATCATCCCTAAACTTGGTGGTGTGGCGGTAAAGATATGGGTTTGTCCATGGAAACAATATATTTCCCATGGAAAAAGAACAAATGCATTTGCACAGGGGATTCAATTCTCCCATGCGGATTTCTCTGTCATGGAAAATTCTGTAGAGAGGAAACAGGATTAAATTTGGAAATACCATGATTTTCCAAGGACTCCCTATGCAAACTGTAAACCTGCTCCCAGTGTACCTTTCCATGTGGATTCTATACGGAATTTATGTATTTCAGAAAACAGTATCTCAATACTTGGACGTAGGTAGATGTAAACCTTTGAGTATAGATTTGTTATTTTTGTGAATCAGCCTCAATGTTGCATTCATATGCACTTTACTAGTCAAACATAGAAAGGATTCATCCTCAAACAGGACAAACTTTACTGTGCCCTACATATTTGCCTTAGGTCACTATAATTTGAGAAACATAGTTTTCAAGAGGCATCGAAAGACGCAATGGGTACAGAGTTCAGGTGTCAGTACTAGCACATATGCCCACCTACTTAAACATGAACATTGCATGCATAAAATAGAATGGTTGATAGAATATGTTTACCAGATGTAAGAATGCAACCTTTCTTTTGTTCAGCTATTTTTTAAATAGTGCTACACCTTATTGTTGCCCTTATAGGTCAACAAAATAAAAACAATATTCATATTATGTTCCAGGGCCTCAGGGGACATCATTTTTTTAGGCCCCCATCCCTGTATTTTAATTGCAATTTGATTATTTTCATGGGATTGTTGTGGGTACCCCTATTGTTTATTTTTAAATGAGGAAGGATGTGACAACAGCAGATTCATCCCTGCTGTGATTTCACACCTCTCCCCCACTCAGTTTAATCACTGCACTTCACTACCCGTTAACTCTGAGCTGAAAAGGGAGTATTCACAGAATAAAAAGCAATTCGTGGTTTATGTATGTAAATGTCCTTACAAGGATGAGAGCCATCGTTTTGGAGGTGTCAAGCATAGAGGCCCTCAGCTCCAGCCCAGCCAGCCCTGCCCACAGACTCTGACAGATAGGCTAAAGCCCTTTCAGCCCAATGGGCATTATCTGCCTGACCTTGAATATGAAGGACACCAAGGGGTTGTAGCCAGAAAGAGGGCCATGAGAGAATGCATGTGGTTTCTAACCCTAAACAACAGGGTATGATAGGAACTGCAGATGTACCGCATATGCACCTGTATAGCCACAACATCAAGACCACTGTCGCTAACAATGTCAGAATTACCAAAGAAGGTCTGGTATAGGTTAGCCATCAACTTCTTCACTCCATGCCCTCAGACAAATACCTTCTAATGATTGTGAATAAATACTCCCAGTTCACACTTGTGAAGGTCGTTTCGTCCATCTCCTCCTTGAAGGTAATCTGGATTTTAGGTGACATCTCCCAGTGACCCTGAAGTCAGACAATAGCCCGCCATTCACCAGTGGAGAATTTTGAAACTTCCCAGCCCAACTAGAAGTCAAACACCAAAGAATAAACTCTGTGTGAACACAAATAGAAGACATGGTGAAAAGATTCATTCGAACACTAAAGAAAATTTTACAACAAGCCAAAGCGAAGGCATAGCAGCTGAAAATGCTTTGTTCTAGGTAATGCGAGCATACCAAACACCTCACACTCAAAAACAGGTGAGTGACTGGCCACTATCATGTTTGGCAGGCCCATATGCACCAAGCCTCAGCAATGGACTGCTACCGGGTAAGATGGAAAACTCAGAACCACTGACTGAAAGAAGAAGTTGATAAAGATCTACATGAATGCCCAGAGACATGTCAAAGAAGTGACCCCAAAGAAAGGAGAAAGAGTAGCAGTAAAAGAGCAACAAAAGAAGAAGTCGGGCACGTCCTATGACTTGGAACCGCTAAAGGCGACAGAGAGGAAAGTCAAGATGGAAAGTCCATCACAAGGAATGCATCTCACTTCACGGGCATCAACCATTGACCTTGCAGCTAGAACAGAGCAAGGGACCCTGGGTTAAAAGAAGAGGAGTCTAGCCCCAGCCCAAGAACAGCAAATCAACAGATGACTGTTGTGCGGTCAAAGCAACAACACGCTCAGGGTACAGCATTACCAGGCCCGTTGATTGATGGAGGCGATATGTCAGCTGCAAGTCTAACAATGGGGGAGGTGTTGAGTCGGTGTCTAGGGAGTGGAAGTGACCATGAGTGGTGAGGGCAGGAAACACACAAAAACAAGGATTGCATCAAGAGGAGGGCATTGCTGTACCTTGTGAAACAAATAGAGAAGTTACCTGCCTTTACCTACTAGCTTCCTGTCATGGTTCTTGTTGATGAGAACATGACTGAGGTGGAGAATCTAGGAACCCATTGCTGTTTATGTATTGCAATTATTTATATATGGACTGGATTTTTGAACGAATAGAGTTACACATTTTGAGTGCCTTGGATAGAGCTGACATTCCTCTAGAAAATATCAGAGAGAGCACCAGATACTTACAGAGCTGTTGAATTGCCTTTCTTTGCTCATCTGTAAAATCAACACAAAACGTCAGCCTGAAGGACTTGCTGAGAAAGTAAACTCTTGTCGTGGTAAGGTGTGAATGTCGTGCATCTTTAACGCATGGCACTACAATTCACAAAACAGCCTCCTTTTAATAAGGTGTAGAAAGTTAATATTGTGACAGAAACCTCTGTTAAGGTCGAGTAAGGTAGAACAGGGTTGGCGGTTCTGAAGAAACATTTCGGCCCTCATTACAACCCTGTCGGTCGGTGTTAAAGCTGCGGTAACACCGCCAACAGGATGGCGGTTAAAAAAATAGGATCAAGAGCACGGCGGAAACCGCCAACATAGACAGCCACGTTAACACTCCAACCACCACGGCGGTAGCAACAAACACCGCGGCGGTCACCGCCAACGCACAGACAAAGAACAGTGTACCACCCACCATATTATGAGAGGCCAATCCGCCACCTTTTCCGGGGCGGTACCAACGACATCAAAACCATGGCGAAAACAGTACATCGAAGGGGAACCACTCACCTTTAGACACTCCACAAAGAACCAGGACTCCATGGAGCCCGAATTGCAAATCCTTTCCATGTTGGTGTATCTTCTCATACACCAGGAAGTCGAAAGAAGGCGGTAGCGGCGTCAACAGTGAGTACTGCACCTAGCACACAGGGGAGGGGTGGAGGGAAAAGAGAGTGACACACGCACGCAACATGCAACACCCCCACCCTCCACCCTCACCTGCAACAACATACACACTAACACATCCAACAACATTACTGATACACCCCGTAACCCCCTGGAAGAATGCAAGAACAAAAGGAAATGAGTCTAACAAGGTTCTATTGGAACATTCAGATATAGCAATAGAATTTTAAATAATCAGTATATAAAAATGTTTACATTATATACACAAGGCCGTACATTGTCCCTTATAAATGTCTGTGGACCAGTGGTCCCAAAAAGCATGGGCGAAGCCCACACATGACACCTGCTTCAAAACGGAGAGAACACTGCAGGGGCATCAGGCTGAAAAAACACAGGCACCTCAGGGGGAAGGGGAGGGGGGCACCTCAGCCGGAAGATGGTATGACACCACTGCTCCTCGAGGGGTCTCCATGCCCACTGCCTGGTCCTGGGGAGTGCAAGGCCACAGTCTCTCAAGTGGGTGGGTAGCCCACTGCTTGGTCCTGGGGAGTGCAAAGCCACAGTCTCTCTAGTGGGTGGGTTGACCACTGCTTGGTCCTAGGGAGTGCAAAGGCACAGTCTCTCTAGTGGGTGGGTTGACCACTGCTTGGTCCTAGGGAGTGCAAAGCCACAGTCTCGCTAGTGGGTGGGTCGCCCACTGCTTGGTCCTGGGGAGTGCAACGCCACAGTCTCTCAAGTGGGTGGCGTCTTCCACTGGTTCTGGAGGAGGCATTGTGCCCAGAGTGCTTCATCCTGCCAAGGATAGGGAGAGTGGATGCATCTCTCCACTGGTTCTGGAGGGGGCATTGTGCCCAGAGTGCTTTATCCTGCCAAGGATAGGGGGAGTGGATGCATCTCTCCACTGGTTCTGGAGGGGGCTTTCTGCCCAGAGTGCTTCATCCTGCCAAAGGTAGGGGGAGTGGATGCATCTCTCCACTGGTTCTGGAGGGGGCATTGTGCCCAGAGTGCTTCATCCTGCCAAGGATAGGGGAAGTGGATGCATCTCTCCACTGGTTCTGGAGGGGGCATTGTGCCCAGAGTGCTTCATCCTGCCAAGGATAGGGGGAGTTGAGGCGTCCTCCACTGGTTCTGGAGGGGCCTTTTTGCTCAGTGATGCTGCACCTGGGGTGTGGCAGTTAACATCCACTCACCTGGGTGTCTGAGCCACGAGATGCACATGGAACAGGTAGCATGATACTCCATGGAGGCAGAGCCACACTCCATCCTGCGGCAACTTAGGCTGTAAAGTGCTGGTAGTGCCAGTGCTGGTGGTGGTGCCTCAAGTGGTGTGTCCAGGGTCCAGGACGTCACCTGCAGCCTCGGACGGCTGCCAACTGGGGATGCTGCTGACGTCTGATATAGTGCCACCGGCTGGGCACGTGGTGATGCAGATGGTGGTGCAGGTGGCAGTGGCTGCGGCGGTGGCTGCGGCGGTCGCTGAGGCAGAGATGCTGCCGGTGCTGCCCATGGTGCAGGTGTCTGTAGCGGTGGAGGGAGACACCAGACCCTCTCCAGCAGCCTCGGATGGCTGATCCTTGGGGAGGATGCTGCAGACTGACATTGTTGCAGCGCGGGTGCAGGTGGCGGTGCAGGTGACGGTCGTTGCGGCAGTGGTGTCTGTGCAATCTCTGAGGAAATGGTGGTCACCAGCCCCTCACCAGGAGGCATCGTGCCCTGAGGTTACTTGCCCTTTGTCTTGTGTTCCTTCCCCACCTTGGCAGTCACTGCTGGGCCCTTGGCACTGTCCTCTTTGTGTTTTGATGAGGCCTTGCTGGGTGGGTTGTGCGACTTTCCCCTGCTGGAAGCCGGATCCTTCTTGACCTTGGCAGGTGGCAGAATCAGGTGGTTCTTCACATCTGTAGGTGGCACACTGGCAGCTCTGATGGGTGCCCCCTTCGATCCACCCGGACTTGCAGGGATCACAGCAGATGCAGATTTGGTGGCTGAGGTGATGGACTGGGATTTAGACATCCCGGTCCTAGGGGAAGGACGGGGGAAGAGGTTAATGTTAGCTAGGAAAAGTTTTTTAGACACATTGGGATGGGAAGATGGAGGGGGTGTGGGAGTGGAGGAAGAGGTAGTGGTTGTAGGAGGTGTACGCCTGCCGAGTTTGGTCGAAGGTGCATGAGCTGGTGGCTATTGTGGGGTGGATGGCTGTTGAGTGGGTGTGTGCCTGCGTTTGTGTACTTTGGGAGGATGGCTCACAGACACACTGGGAGAGGACACAGGGGACGTTTGAATGGTAGTGGGGATTGTGAGTGTTCGTGAGCGGTGTGTTGTGATGGGCGTGCTGGTGATGGAGGCAGTGGCTGATGAAGTAGTGCATGCATGTGTGAGTGGAGACGAGACTGGGAGGGGGGTGGAGGATGTGGAGGACGTGAAGGAAGTAGATGTTGGTATGTGTGCATGGGTATGGTGCTTATGTGAGTGCCTGTGTGATGATATGTGGTGCTTATGTTTGCCTGAGCCACCTTTGTGTGTTGCTGTGTGTGCCTGCTGGTCTGAAGGTGTGCTTGGGATAGGCTGAGGTAGAGGAGATTGGGTCTGGGTAGTGGAAGTTGGAGGGAGGAGGCTGGACACAGGGACAATGGCTGCCATCAGTGCTGAGGCCAGAGCCTGAAATGCTCTCTGTTGGGCCTGGCAAGTGGCTCCTTCCAAACTACAGTGGCCATGGCATCTGGGATGTCTCAGCCAATGTTCTCAAACGTGTTGACAAGAGTGTTGTCAGGCCTCCTGAAACACATGCACAGCTACATTGTGTTCCCCCAGGTGGAGGATTTGGCCACAGTGAAAGCTGACTTCTATGCCCTGGGACACATCCCCAACATCATTGGTGCAATTGATGGGACACATGTGGCATTTGTCCCCCCCGCAGAAATGAACAAGTGTACAGAAATAGAAAAAGCTACCATTCGATGGATGTGCAAATGGTGTGTTTGGCGGACCAGTACGTCTCCCATGTGAATGCCAAGTATCTTGGATCTGTGCATGACGCCTATATCTTGAGGAATATCAGCATCCCTCATGTGATGAGCCAACTCCAGAGGCACCAGGTGTGGCTAATAGGTGAGCCCCAGGTCATACACAGTATGAGTAGGTGTCTGGGTTTGGGGTAGTCCCTAAGGGTTAGTGTGTGTCTAACAGGTATCCCTCGAAATTTGCAGGTGACTCTGGTTACCCCAATCTGTCATGGCTACTGACCCCAGTGAGGAATGCCAGGACAAGGGCAGAGGAACCCTACAATGAGGCACATGGGCAAACTAGGCGTAATATTGAGAGGATATTTGGCCTCCTGAAGGCAAGATTCCAGTGCCTCTATCTGACAGGTGGTTCTCTGTACTACTCACCCAAGAAGGTGTGCCAGATCATCGTGGTATGCTGTATGTTGCACAACCTGGCATTGAGACGCCAGGTGCCTTTTCTGCTGGAGGATGAGCCTGATGATGGTCTTGTGGCAGCGGTAGAGCTTGTGGACAGTGAGGAAGAGGAGGCACAGGAAGAAGATATTGACAACAGAACAAACATCATCCTGCAGTACTTCCAGTGACACACAGGTAAGAGACTGTAATTCCTCTTCACATAACAGTTTACTTTAGGACATTGTACATGGCAGCCTCTTAACCTCTGTCAAGGGACACTGACTGTTCCCTTTGGATTTCATTTTTCAGATCTGGGTACCCCATTCTGGCTTCTGCTATGTGTACTGCTACCCAACAACTGTCATACATTGGTATGAGTAAATGAACATATACCTTGCAATGCTTGGCTACTGTTGTGGTAATACATTTGTGAATCATCAGACTTACTCCAGATTGGTATTTGATTAAAGGGTGTTTATTTAGGTGCTAATGAGTATAGGGGTATGTGCAAGGGGATGGGGTGACGGCAGAGGAAGGTCCATGGTCGAGTCCAGTCTCTTGGTATCACAGGTGCATTGTTCAATGGGGCATAGGAAGGGGAGCAATGGCAGTTCAAGGTGGACAGGGTGACAGAGTGGGACAGAAGGGTGACAATCAGGAGAGTCTCCTCTCCTGGCGGGGGTCTTGGCAATGTTCTCTGTCTTCTGCCTGGATCGAAGGGACCATTTGTGGGGTAGTTCTCCTTCTGCAGGGGGTGGGGTGCTGGTGGCCTGTTGGTCCTGTGGCGGTGCCTCCTGTCCACTAGCGCCGGAGGAGGTGGAAGGCTGTTCCTCGGTTTGGCTAGTGTCAGGGGCCCTTTGTTGAGCCACTGCCTCTCTCATAGTCATGCCCATGTCAGCCAGAACCCCTGCTATGGTGACCAGGATGGTGTAGATTTTGGTGAGGTCATCCCTGATCCCCGTTTACTGTCCATCCTGCAGCCACTGGGTCTCCTGAAACTTGGCCAGTGCCGTGCGCATGGTCTCCTGGGAATGGTGATATGCTCCCATTATTCTTGAGAGTGCCTTGTGGAGAGTGCGTTCCCTGGGCCTGTCCTCCCCCTGTCGCACAGCAGTCCTCCCAGCTTCCCTGTTGTCCTGTGCCTCTGTCCCCTGAACCGTGTGCCCACTGCCACTGACCCAAGGTCCCTGATCGTCCTTGGTTAGTGGGGTTGCCTGGGGTCCCTGTAGTGGTGGACACACTGCTGATTGACGTGTCCTGGGGACAGTGGCATGTGCCACCTGGGTGGGTGCTGTGCTGGTGTTTCCTGAGGGGGGAGGCTCTGTGGTGGTTTGGAACTGTGGCAGGGGAACCAACTGTCCAGAGGTCTCAAATGGGCCAGGCTGGTCATCGTGATCCAGACGTGCAGAGCTGCTGTCATCACTGTGGGCCTCTTCTGTGGGAGGACTGGATGTAGCTGGCACCTCCTGTCCGGTGATGTTGGGTAGGGGTCCTGTTGGGATGCAAATGCATTTTTATTGTATCTGTGTGTCCCATCTTGTGCAATTGGTGTATTTCCCTAATGGAATTGTGCTTTCCCTGTCGCCTTGGCCTTGTGTGATTGCTGATTGTGTGGGGTGGGTAAGTCTCTCTAGTGTGCATGCTGTGATGGTGGGTGTCCATGCAGGTCTGTGATGGGTGTCCATGCATGGGTGTTGCATGCAGGCCTTTGTATTGGGATGTGTGGGTTGTGATAGTGGGGTATATGTGAGGTGGTGGAGTATAGGGTGAGGTTAAGGGTAGGAGTTAGTGAGGGCATGCAGGTAGGCTGGGGGGGATAAAGTAGTAAAGATATGACTTACCAGAGTCCTGTCCTCAAGCTACTCCTGCGAGGCCCTCAGGATGCATGATTGCCAAGACTTGCTCCTCCCATGTTGTTAGTTGTAGGGGAGGAGGCGGGGGTCCACCGCCAGTCCTCTGTACAGCAATCTTGTGTCTTGATACCATGGAACGCACCTTCCCCCGCAGGTTGTTCCAACTCTTCCTGATGTCATCCCTGGTTCTTGGGTGCTGTCCCACAGCGTTGACCCTGGCGATGATTCTCCACCATAGCTCCATCTTCCTTGCAATGGATGTCTGCTGCACCTCTGATCCGAATAGCTGTGGCTCTACCAGGATGATTTCCTCTACCATGACCCTTACCTCATCCTCAGAAAACCTGGGGTGTCTTTGAGGTGCCATGATGTGGTGTGAGTGATACGTGTGAGGTGATGTGTGGGGTGCTGTGTTGTGATGTATTATGTGATGTGCGTGGATGGTGTATGAGTGATGGTGTTCTGTGCCTCTGGGTGAAGGTGTGCTCTTTGCTTTTCTCTCTTTGCTTGTTCTAATTTGTTCGTTGAAAGGGTTGTGGGTAATGTATGTGTGTGTTTTATAGTGGTATGATTGTGAGGGTGTGGTGTGTGTATGTGTGTCAGGTGTGTGTAGTTTGAATTGTCCAATGTGGTGGTGTTTTGTAAGGGTGTGTGTATTTTGAGGGCAGCAGTTTGTACCACCAATGGTTTACCGTGGTTGATTTGTGGATCGTGATACTGTGGGCGTATTCCTGTTGGTGTGACGTATGGGTTTTGCTATCGCCAGTTTATCACTGACCTTGGGTGTGGCGGACTTGTGTGGGTGTCTGTATAGTGGCGGGTTTCTATGTGTGGGTCGTAATACCCATGGAGGAATACCGCAGTGCTCACGGTATGTTGGCGGCCGTTGCCAAGGCGGTAAGCGGGATTTACTGCCAGGGTTGTAATGAGGGCCTTAATGTATGTGAGAAAAGCCACCAGACTGTGGTTTCTTTGGGCCCTGTAAACACACTGCACAGCATTCACACTCGTGATGTTTGCTCTGATTATAAAGAAAAGATTAGGAGGTGAAGCTGTTCCTCTCATTCACTCGAAAAACCCCTGACTACAGTAGTGCGTACTGATGCATTCCAGAGGGTGCAACAAAGAGAGCACCTCCGGGAAAGCTTACAAGGCATTTGTGACTCTACTTGGGTTGCATGGAGTGCAAGGTCCAATTACTCAAGTCCACCGTAAAACAGCTACTTGACTACTCCAATTCCTTCTGTTTTGTGCCTTTGCCATCAGTCTCCTGGTATAACACATAAGAAAACATCCCTTTTTTTTCATCGTTAGTCTCTTCATTCTCTACAAGATGATAATTGTGGTCTATTTTTCTACTGTTATATCTATTTGTGATTAAGACACAATAATTAAGCTCCCCTTGTTGAAATGTGTCTCTAACCTGCAGATCATAATTTAACAACTGCAGGGCTCACTCAGCATTTTACCCTTCTGATAACTCAAGTATTACTAATTTGCACCACAATACTACCTTTCATGCACAATACTACAAAACTAGAAAATGCATGTCATAAAGCTGATAGAGGTTAGACTCATCTTTCTTTAAGTCCCTCTGGTCTCAAAGTATGACATTTTTGTCTTGCACATGTAGGGTATTCCAGAGCACGTCTCTGGCATTTAAAAATGTCCTGCCCTGAGGTAATTCTCTTGGAGTTCATGCACTTCTCATACTTCCTCTCTACTTGGATGTTAAAGGTCACATTTTCTGACGAGGTACAACAGTGCAGCATCACATTTGATTTGAATGAGCACACAGCGTGAATGGAAGCAAGACAGAGTTTATTATACCTGAGATTACCTTGTTCCATGAAGAATTGACAAAGAATACAAGAGATAATTTATATATTTTAAGTAGTTTAGTATGCTGTTAGCTAGCTGGAGTATTATTTAATTATTTGGGTATTGTGCTGAGCAGGGAAGGCAACATATAGCTCTCTGGGTGAAACTAAAGGCTATATTTAAAAGAAAGTTGCACATCAGCTATGATGTGCCCCTTTTTTTTGTGCCCCCCTTAAGCTCCTCCGCACCCCCTACCATCACCATTGTAGTGCTGTATTTACAATACAACACACCACGGCTCAAGTTAGCACAATAGCATCAAAATGTTTGACGCTATTGTGGCGCATTGGTCGAATAGTGATAAAAATGATGGCGCTAGTGCAGCAAAGCTTGGGGAAACCCATAGGAAACAATGGGAGTGTCACTTTAAGGCCTGCCCAGGGCAGGCATTAAAAATGACGGGAAAATGGAGCCGTGAAATCACATAAATGTCACTGCACCATTTTTCTGGGCCTCTAAATTGCTGGGCTGGAGAGAGCCTGCACAGGCTCCCAGTCTGCTTGGGAGCATCCTGGCTGGGCTCTCCCAGCCCATCCTGATGCTGGTCTGAGCAGCGTCAGGATTGGCGCAGAGCAGGCTGGGAGCCTGTGTCTGCAGCACCGACGGGAGAGGAGCGCGGCGTGGGAGCAAAGCAGGTAACTTTTTTTTATTTCTTATTTTGTCATTCTTTTTTTCCTGCGCCCCCTGCCCTGCCCAGCCCAGCCTGAGCCGTACAAACTGCTCCTGTTTGTAACTTTTTCAACATGTGCAAGAATGTTTGAGGTGCAACTGTGGGTGCCTGCTCTGAAAAAATTATTCATGTCTGTTTTACTGACCCATGCTGGCGTTATTGCACTTTGATTCAGGGGTGTGCCTGAAGTAGCTGCGAAGCATTAGTGGGTAGTTTTCTCCCCAAGACAAGTAATCTTGACAAGGTGTGATAAACTACCCCTCAAGGCATAGTGAAATCCTTTTCTCACCACCATCAAAGGCACAAGAGGTACAGGAAGGTTTGCTTTCATGTGCAGGCCTCCCATCTTGATACTCAGGACACTGCTAAGCAGTACAACGGGTAACAGCCTCTGTCTGTATATGTTATAGCTAATTTCTGAGTGTAAACATATTTGCATATCATGAACCTTTTGCAATTGCAAACTCTATGATGTACAGAGATATGTTTTCTCGGCACAGGCCAAACTAAGCCTCAACTAGGCCTCGACTCAATTTTATTTCTTGGATCATCCATAATATTTATTGTGTGTTTCTCATTGACACAGTATGAAACAAAATGTGCGCTTTTGTTGTATGATGACATACTGTTTAGAAAGAACTCCAGAGGAAGCCTTTAGTTACATTTGCTCACCCCATGGTGACTGTGATTTTCATTGCTTTCCAACGTAAAATGTATTATAAAAAGCCCTCTTTCTGGGGGTGATCCATAATTCTTTTTAATTCTATGGATTTCTATTAGTGAAGCTACCCAATGTTTTACTCATTTACTGTACACTGCAGACCTGGTTCATTTTCCAGTCTTTTCTTATTGTTACATCTATTTTAAATGGTAAGAGCTTTTATGGCAATTGATTTCTGACCCTTATGACTGATCTATTGAGGCTACTACATTTTTGCCTTTCTGTATTGCACGTTAATATTATAAATACACTCTTATGTTTTTCTAAATGTCCAGGCTGTACAGAGAAATATAACAAATTTGTGAATGCTCACAAGCAACATTACCCATGCCCTTAAATGCCCCAAAAGGCCTTAAGACCTTCCATGAGTGGGATTTACAGATGTGATCTCAACACTCCTGGGGGAGATCTCTGCTCCTGTAAAAGGGCTTATGACTGCCAGGAATTTCATAGTGAAATCCTGTCAGGAATAAATAAGGTGAATTTGTTTGTAAACGTACATTTACAAACACATTTTTTTGTTATAGAATCCGGCGTGTTTGTCGAAATAAATATGGGTCGTGTGTTTCTTACATGTTTACTTGCCTTCTTTATTTGTGTTGTGTGGACAGTGTACGAACGTACATTTCTTTAACCTAATTCAGAGGACTTGCAGTGGTAACGGCTTTCTACACAATTCAGGTATTTTGGATAAGGACGAAACATGTTTGTTCTACTGAAACTATTCAATATATGTAATTTGTTTTCTGAAATACATGAGGCAATCTCACCGTTACTGTGTAGATTATAAATCCTTGCACATGGAGGAGTGATGGCAGGAAGAGGAGTTTTCTTTCTGCAGCAGCAGTGCAGGATGGTCTGTTCATTGTAGTGATAGTCTTAGCAGCTCCTCAGTCCTTTAAACCTGCAGAGTAACAGTGTTGTTTTGACAATTTCCTCTCTTCAGGCACACAACAGAAGGAACCAATGGGCCTAGCTTCTGCTACCTGTAGGGCAGGAGACTTCAACAGCTAGATCTTGGGTTACCAGTTGCTTGCATGTTGTCTTGGAGTAGCTTGCCTGTCGGTGGAGTTCAGAAGTATGCGTCTGCTCTGCTTCTAATGATGTACTTTAATAAACTTGCACCTGGTTATGTGAGGCTTCCAAAAGGTACAGTGCAGGAGCAGCATGCAGCACAACCTCTTCTTAAATGAACAATGTCTAGCTGCTGCCTAGTAAGAAGCCTGACAACAAATAAATGCTTCCTAACACAATCTTTACTGTGTTTTTCTATTCCTTCTTTGCCTTCTTTTTTCATTCATTCTTTCTTCCCTTTTCTCTTTATCTCTCCCCTCATTTATCTCCCTTTCTATGATTTTCATTTGTCTCTGTTTTCTTTATCAATCATTTTCTTTGTTCTTTCTTTATTTGCCCCTCTCTCTCCCTTTCTATTTCTCTACTTTCCTTGTTTGTTTCAATGGTTCTTTCTTTCATTCGCTCCTTCAATCCCTCTCTTTTTTCTTTCTTTCCATTGTTCCTTTTTTGCTTCCTTTGCTTCATTCTCATTTTCACTTTTGTATTGCTTTGTCCTTTCTTCTTTTTCTTTCTTCTTTCATTCCTTCTTTTCTTTCTTTAGTGTCTTGCATGATTTAGAACAGAAACTTTCTGACTCCCTGAGGAGGACTATCAGTGTGACATAATTGTTAGAATAGAATGTGATAAAAGCTTAGGGGGTCATTCTGACCCCGGCGGTCCAGGGTTGGCGGGAGCACCGCCAACAGGCTGGCGGTGCCCCGCAGGGCATTCTGACCGCGGCGGTTTGGCCGCGGTCAGAAGTGGAAAACCGGCGGTCTCCTGCCGGTTTTCCGCTGCCCAAAAGAATCCTCCATGGCATACCGCCATGGAACAGGATGGAGGTATGGGGTGTCGTGGGGCCCCTGGGGGCCCCTGCAGTGCCCATGCCAATGGCATGGGCACTGCAGGGGCCCCCGTAAGAGGGCCCCACTTTGAATTTCACTGTCTGCATTGCAGACAGTGAAATTCACGACGGGTGCAACTGCACCCGTCGCACCTTCCCACTCCGCCGGCTCCATTCAGAGCCGGCGTCCTCGTGGGAAGGTTGTTTTCCACTGGGCTGGCGGGCGGCCTTTTGGCGGTCGCCCGCCAGCCCAGTGGAAAACCCAGAATCACTGCAGCGGTCTGACGACTGCGGTGCGGTGTTCTGGCGGGGGTACTTTGGCGGGCGGCCTCTGCCGCCCGCCAAGGTAAGAATCACCCCCTTAGTTTAGAATGTTGGAGTTCACAGATACAAGCTGATGAATAAAGACGTGCGATTTACAGCTCTGTGTGTAACCTAGTTATTCAGCTGGTACCAGGCTGGGGAAGATGCTACAACTGGCAACAAGATAGGGGATCAGGAACCCGAAGAAGAAAGTGCTTTCCTGGAGAGTTTACATTGGTCCAAGCAAACTGCTTGTGCATGCCACATGTGCCTTCATTGAAGCACTGAGTCAAAAGTTGGCAAATGTGGTATCAATGTGCATCTCCAGCTGGTGTGAAGCGTGTGAATGGAAAGAGAGCTTCACGGAAAGGTCTACGCATCATTGGTCAAGAAACTACGACCAAGATCCTTCAAAATGCCATGCAAAATAAAGCTGTATAATATACTGCGCATTGACGTCGGAGGCAGATTCAACCAGGTTTACAAAGCACAGTTAAAGACAATTATCAGATACCAAATAGAGTTGGCTGACAGAACAAGTAAAAAAGAAGCATACTGTTATTAGTCTTACTTGAGTCCTGACAAGTGGAGCAATACGACCTTATCACCTGGTGGGGAGATCTAAGAAGACCTAAGAAGAAGCACTTGGGTTGTGCTTTCTGAGCTGTCCAATATCTGAATCGGCATATCAACAAAGCTGCTAGGTGGTAGCTCAGAACAACTCCAAAGTTCTCCAGGAGTGACAGGGTTCTGATGGAGACCAAGAAGGTCAAAACTCCAACGACTTGGATGACCTGGAGACTTAAACATCATCGTGCCTTGGTAATGATGCAGATTCCTGAGGACAGTCTACAGGTTTTGACAGAGCTCCAACCTCAACGTCAGCAACTCCCATGAACAGTTACAATGCTGCTGCCTTCCTCAAACCACCTTTAGACACAGCCAAAATGCAAGATGTTGGCGATAAATGGACTACATGGACATAAACAGTTGAAGATTTCATACATGCATGTTGGAAACGGCTCATTCTGGTTGGCTGAGGTGAGGGCCTAGCCAGGCAGAACCTACCACCCCTGTCAGGGGTGGATGATTACTCTCACTGTAAAAACTGCGCTCACCCATGGGTAGTCTGGCACAGACAGAGTAATCAGCCTTATCACAGGGCAAAGTGTAAAACATTGGAATAGCACTACCACACAACAATTACACTAAGCGTCACAAAAGAGACTTCACACGAGGTGTATGTAAATACATTTTGCATTCAGCACACACACTAACATAACATGAAAATCATGCAAATCTGGCCATCAACCACATTTAGAAATATAACTGTAGTACTAGGCCCAACTGTGTTATTACAGCATTAGCAGTATGTACACCTGAGAAAAATAATACTTTCCCTCCCAGCACGCTCTTGCGGTGCACCCATGTTGGCATGAGACCCACCCTAGCGATTATCCCAATTCAATCCCAAATAGTTATAGGATGCATCCCGGTTCACGACATTAGCAACAATTTGTACATACTGAGTATAGCAAATACTCACCCCCAGTCACAGATCTGGGTTGAATCCATCATTCTTTTGCTCAACATGCCACTCCAGTTTGGACCCGGCTATATGCAAATCAGTCTTGACCCTGCTCCCTTTGGGAACAGTCCAGACGGAACTGCCAAGCCAGGCCCTCCCTGAACCAGAAACAAACATCCTAGGACCTGTTTCAGGGGTATCACCTCTCATCAGACAGGCTAGCTTGAATACAGTGGCACAGCAAAATAGGTACCAAAGTTTGGGCATACCCTGGCCACTTAGTGCGAACATAGCAACATAACAAGATGATGGAGAGAGAGCTGACATTTTTCAAACACTCACCCCAGTCACAAATCGTGGATGAATCCATTGTTCTTTTCTCACCATGCCACCCCAGTTTGGAAGCAGCCATATGCAAATCATTCTTGACCCTGCTCCCCATGGGAACAGTCCAGCCTGAACTGCCAAGCCAAGGTCCTCCCATCATGCTTGTTTCCGGTCCAGGGAGGACCTGGCCAAGCAGTTCAGGCTGGACTGTTCCCATGGGGAGAGGGCTAAAGACTGATTTTCATATGGCTAGTTTCAAACTGGGGTGGCATGGTGATCAAAAGAATGATGGATTAAACACAGAGCTGGGATTGCGGGTGAGTATTTGAAAAGTTTCAGCACTCTGTCCATCATCCTTTTGTGTTCCTACACACAGAGAATATCAGCACATTTAAAACAGCTCCTCAACCGAGTCCGCACAGGTAAACTTCAGTGTCAACTGTAACAGTAAACAATGTGCACAGCACTCCCAATGTGAGGTGTAGTCAATCCCAAGCAATTACTCCCACACACTCACTCCACACTGCATAGCAGTGCCATGGATATCAGGCAAGCTATTATACATGCATTCGCACACACTCGCTTCCAGCACCCTAATGTGGTGCTCTGACATCCAGCAGGTGAGTTGTCAATGAGTTCTCAGACCCCTCTTGGACCCAAATCTTCCTTCACCCTCCAACCTAATCCACCCCAACAGTTAATGATGCAGTAACCTTTCCCCGAATACTAGGCGGGTCACAGTGGGTGCCTACACCTATTCGGGATCCCAGGGCAAAGGAGGGGAGAAGAAAGAGAGAATGGCTGGTCAGGTAACAGTCATTAACACAACTCAGAAAGTTCCCTCGGGGGTCTCCACACCGGCCTTCCAGTATGGGCCCCTGTCTGCAAAGCAAGGGGGAAGAGCCACCTTGGGACACAAGTTGTTCACAATGGCGCCCAGGCAAGCCAGACACTCCAATTCACAAATAGTTACCAATTTCCCACCTCCTAGGAATAGAGGCACCACATCGGGGACGCAAAGACTTGGGCTGCCCTAGGTGTCCTGGTTGCACACAAAGAGTTACCAAATCTGCACCTCCCGGAATGGAAGCACAATGTTGGGTGCACAATGACTTTAGTTGCACCAGATGATTCCGATCACCCATGAAGAGTTACCAATTTCTGTGACTTACTGGTATGGGCACAATGTCTGATGTGCGATGACCTGAGTTCCACCAGATGATTCTGATCGCACATGGAAAGTGACCAATGCTGTGCCTCCTTGGAGTGTTGCACAATGACTTGAGCCACACTAGACACTCCTGAACATATGATTAGTTCCAATCCCATACCTCCCTAGAATGAGGAACAATGTCTGGTGTGCGAGGACTTGAGTCGCACCAGACAAATCCAGTCACACACACACAGACACAAGCTCAGCAGTGCCGCATGAGGTAGAATGCAGCAGTGCTCCGAGCGTTGCAACCAGTGACACGAATATCACACACAATGATCATGCAGTCTGGTGTCGCATGAGAGAAATGCTGCATGCTTGACCAAAGTGGGACACGTGGGGTTCCATAACCAGTGATTCTGCTCACTACCAACCAGATGCTTATGCATGTTGCGGCCCCACTATAAAGGGCTCCACTCCATGAATGTGGGCAGTACTTTAAAGGCTCCACACCAGGCAAATCTGGTCTCCAGGTGCACTACTTAGTTCTACGCTCACACCGCTGCTACCCAGTGGAATCCAGCAGGTGACATAGATGTGTAGGAGGGCACTGCTCTCCAGATGACACAGGTAGAAGGTGTAGGTCCCACGCAGACGGTCATTTATGTCCCTGAGGCTCCCATCAGGAAAAGGAGGGCAAGCCAAAAAGCCCTTGGAGAGCAAACTTCTGTATGCCACACTGCAGCAAGCAGTTTGCCCAGGCCAGCCACAATGGAAGAAGGGTGCCAAGTCCCTTCCCTGGGCAGTAAAATACACCTGTGCACAACAGATTTCTCTGGCAGTGTGTTCCATGCTGTTCAAGGTCTCCATTCCGCTTTCCTGCAAGGGTATCTATGAGTTGCTGAAGTGTGGTACTCCTAGTTATACTGACGTGTGCCTTTGAAGTTGGGGTGGTTCAAAGGATTCCCCTTTGAAACAGAGATGTCACCCCTAAATTTCAGTCCTGTCTGCCATGGAGCCATGGAATGAGGATCTTATCTTTAGTGGGGCCATGATCTGGCTCCCAGAGAGAGGCCAAGTGCCAAACCCTCTCCCTCCAATCTATCCAGCCAGGTCCTTAAATGGCAGAGGTCTGTTGCTTTATAGCTGTTGTGGGTGAATGCACAGATGTTTTCCTCCAGTCTCCAGAGGAATGAAGCTGAATTAAAAAGGCCCAAAAAAGGAGTTTTAGATCATAGAAATACTCACTTTCTAGAAATTGCATTTTCAAAGCATTACTGACAAAGCACTTTTACCCTTGGGAAGGGTTTATCATTGTGAATCTAATGATAGTAAACATTATGAGACTGCTCCACTGTAATAAGATTAAACATTCCCCCATAGCAACCTATGGGCAAAGCAGCTCTCAATGGTAATGAAAACACACAGGGGTATTCTCCACTCCCTGAGCACATGTGTCCTGGCATTCCGACAAGGGGACACAAGTTTTAAGAACACCAAAAAAGGTACACGTGGGCCCATACAGGCCTGCTGTGACAGGCTCAGTATATATATGAAATCATCACTGTGCAAGTGTGCACATACTGGCCAGCCTCAGTATATATATATATATATATATATATATATATATATATATATATATATATATATATATATATATACGAAAACACCAATGTGCATAAGGCACCTATTGGTATGCTGTGCAATGCTCAGTATATATATGAAAACACCATTGTGCAAATGTGCACATGCTGGCAAGCTGTGCCAGGCTCAGTATGTATGAAACCACCATTGTGCAAGTGTGCACAAACAGGTAAGCTATGCCAGGTTAAGTATCTACATGAAAACACCAATGTGCAAGTGTGTACATCCTGGCAAGCTGGGCCAAGCTGAGCATATATATGAGAACACTAATGTGCAAGTGTGCACATACTGGTAGGTACCACTTCCTAACCTATGCAAGAAGGGCATGCACTCTTCCACACTGTACTTACACTGGGAAAGTGCCCAGGGCCAGAGGGCCACTCACCGAGAATCAGCAAAGCCTCCTAGAAAAAGCAAAAAAGTTTGGGGAACTACTACCTCAGCGTGTCAGGACTAACAAAGCACTTGCAGAGACTGATAACAGGAAGATTATCAAATATCTCAAAAATTTTGCTTATGAGGTGTGAAAGACATCAAAAAGAGAATGCCATGAACTGACGAAGAAGTCACATACCATCAGATTAAGAATGCAGTGAATTTCAAGTCAATCCAGAACCAAACATTGGCTATAAACAACATGTTTTCAGTCAAGAATGTCAAAGACTTGGCGAAACAATCAATGAATTCATGGAAAGTCTCAATGCACTCATCAAATACTATAATTTCAATGAATTTAATGATGAAGAAGCCATGTGGCTTAGGGGGATTGATGGATGTTTGTCTGAATCATTCAGACCACGGATGCTGAGAGAAACTCTGAGGGTTTGATTTAGATCTCCGTGGATGGAATACTCCGTCATAAACGTGATGGATATCCCGTCTGCCTCATTATGATCTCCATAGGATATAATGGGATCGTAATACAGCGAACAGGATATCCATCACATTTGTGGCAGAGTATTCCCCTCTGCCAAGATCTAAATAAGTCCCTTACTCTGAAGCAAGTGCTGATAGTTGCCACAGCTGAGGAATATGCTGAGAGACAAGATACTAACAAGGGGGCCAGAGGTGCCCAGAGCGAGTCAGTCATGAGTGTGAAAAGTCATTTGAAACAAAGGACTGAAGGATACAAAGAGATGTCTACCTACATAAAGAAGTTGTGCTTTAGGTGTCAATTTGCGTTTCCACATGAAGGAAAGTGTCCCGCCATTGGTCAGATATGCAAAGGCTGTAGTAAAGAGAACTATTTAGTGACAATGTGCAGAGCAAAGGAAAAAGTAAGTGTGTCACAGTGCGAAAACAAAATGGCCACCAGAACTTTCCAGAAGCAATGTTCGACACACACCCACAAGACCAAGAGGTGACATTAGTTGAGGCAAATAAATGCTAAACAAAGTTGTTCGTAATCTAAATCATCATCAAACAGTTCTTCCACCTCAATAATGAATGAAAATGAAAAAAGTGATAGTGCCATGTCAATGCTAACCTCAGAAAAACGTGCACATGTCAGACTAGTTGCCTCTGACGAGAAAAGTCAGTCAAAGAAAAGTTGACATGTCAAAGTAACAAAATCATACAAGCACAGTTCAAAGATTACATTGAAAATAAATGGATGTTCAATACCTTTCATTATCGATAGCAGTGCCTACTTAAATATAATGCTTGATGAAAAATACAATTAACTGTCTCCGTTATTATGGCTCGCACCGTCAAAGACCAAAGTGTACACTTGGGCTGCATCGACAACCATGAAAAGTAAAGGTTTGCTTATGGCAACATAAGAAATCAAAGCTACAAGCATTAATCTGTGTGCTTCAAGATACAGCAGCAAGTGCCTGTGTGCTTATTTTGAACACAGCTGCGGAAATGGGACTGATTGCAGTGAATTACAACATGAATTTTCTTCACAAAATAATAAGTTAATTTCTTTCATTTTTTTATGGTTTAGGAAAGTTAAAGACTAGGAAAGTAAAACTGCATATTAATGAGGATGTCTGTCCTATTGCTCAGAGACATAGATGAGTTGCTTTTAATTTACAAGAAGCTGTTGAAAAGGAACTTAAATCATTTCTTAAGCATGACATTATTGAACGTCCTATTGGTCCAACGCCATGGGTTTCTCCCATAGTAGTAGTGCCTAAAAAGGACCATGATGGAGCTGAGCGCATATGTGTTAAAATGAGCCAGGCAAACAAAGCAACTGCACGAGAGCAACATCCAGGGCCACACATTTCTGACATTATCATGCAATTGAATGGTGCCAAAATCTTCTCTCAACTTGATTTGAATAAACGTTATCATAACTTATAACTAGAAGAAAGCTGCAGATATATTACAACCTGTGCTACACATGTTGGTTTCTTTATATACAAGAGACTTAGGCCCTCATTTGGACCTTGGGAGTAAAAAACACCTACCGTCGCCTTGGCTACCAGCTGTCCATCATAATATGACCACAGCCGTAGTTCTGCCAGAAGGATGGCGGAAATCTGGCTGTGGCCATGCCGGCAGATGGAGGTAAGGTGCCGCTGCTGCCAGCAGCAGCGCCACGCCAGTAGACCGCTGCGGCCATATTATGAGAATTAATACAGCCTGGCGGTGTTCTGCTGGTGGACGCTGCTGCTGGCAGCAGCGCCCCGTCCCGTCTCCTGCCGGAGGACCCCCTGGACACAGGTAAGTGGGTGCTCCGGCAGGGTAGGGGTTGGGGTGTGTTGTGTGTGGGGGTGGGGGTGTGTGTGTATGTCTGTGTGTGCGTGTATGCGGGTATGTGTTGGGTGTTGTATGTGTGTGCATTTTTGGGGGGGTGAGTGCGTGTATGTTGAGCTGTATGGCTGCATGTCTGCATGTATGTATGTGCGATGTGTGTGTGAATGGATGTATGCATGCGTGGATGAATGTGGGAATGGGGGTGTGTATGCATGTGTGCGGGTGTGAAGGGAGGGGTGTGTCTGAAGGGGGGTCTGGAGAGGAAGAGGGGTTGGGGAGAACCTGTGGAGGGGGTGGGGGGTTGGGAAGACCCCTATCAGTGACAGGGAAGAGATAGTGCCTACCACCATGGTTTTCGTGGCAGTAAGGGAGCCACAAAAACCATGGCGGTAGGTGGAGTCATAATCCCGCAGGCGGTACAGTGACGGCCGCCGGACTGGAGATTGATGTCTCCAGACTGCCAGCCATTACCGCTGTGGCAGTCGATGTTGTACAATGTCATAATATGGAGGAAAGTACCGCCTGCTTGTTGGCAGTACTTTCCTCAATGTTGCCGCCGACCGCCAGGGTCATAATGACCCCCTTAGTTTTGGTGTGTCATTGGCTGCAAAACTTTTCCAAGACGTCGTACAATGCATCATACAACCTGTTGTGTATGAATTTAACTATAGCGATGACATACTGGTTTATGGAGCTACATAGAAGGCACACAATAGAGCCCTCAACCATGTATGTCAATTACTCAATGATGCAGGCTTGACTTTAAATGCAGACAAATGTGAGTTTAATAAGACAAAACTGAAATTTTTGGGCCATAACTTTTCTGATGGAGGCACAACGTCTGATCCTGCAAAAGTCAAAGCCCTGACAAATACTGAATCCCAACAAGATGTTTCAAACTTGCATTATATTCTTTTCCTGGAATGGCCAGCTACTATTCATGATACATAAAGGACTTTGCCACTGTCAGTGCTCCTTTATGAGAGTTCACAAAGAAAACTGTTTATTTTAAATGGTCAAGAGAATGTGAAAAGAATTTCATGAGCATCAAACATACCATTGAAAATTTTACAAAAATGGTGTACACCAATCCAAAGCTACACAGAAATTGTGGTTCACGTTAGCACCCTTGGGTTAGGAGATATACTTACACAGCAGTGTGGATGCCCAAATGCAATATGACATATTGTGGCCTATGCAAGTAGAAGTTTGTCTTAAACAGAATGCGGTTACTCACAACCTGAAAAGGAAAGTTTGACTGTTGTAAGGGCTTGTGAACATTCCCATGTATTCCTGTTTGGAAAGCCTTTTACGCTGGTGACTGATCATGATGCTTTGCTGACCATCTTAGGAAATCCAAAGGCCAAGATGCCTCCTCGAATTGAATAATGGGGACTATGATTGCAAGAGTACAATTATACAATTGTACATCAACTAGGAAAGGATCAAAATCTTGCTTACTACTTTTCCTTTCTCGAGACTGTCTATTCAAGGTCACAATACTTCATCCAAAATGGCTGAGGCCTACATCAATTTCATTGTCAAGTCAAGTACACCAGCTGCTGCATAATTAGCCCAGATTGTCACTGCTACAAGTCATGCTAGTGACCTGTTAAAGTTAAAAGACACAATTACACATCAGTCGTAGAACAAACAAGTTCAACCTCTCAGCAGTGATGGTGAATATCAAAAGAACAAGAATGTTAAAGATGAATTGTCCATAAATCAGGAAGGAGTAAGACTGAGAGGATTGAGATTCCTGATTCCCGAGAGTCTGCAACAAAAAGTGATACAAGTGGCTTACGAAGGACATTGTGGTATTGTTGCTACAAAGATAGCTCTCCGAAACCGAGTTTGGTGTCCAAACCTAGATGAAAGAGTTGAAAAAGAATTCAAGGCCTGTCTCGTATGCAATTGCCTGTCAACCAAAGTCACTCAACATACTCAAAACATGTCATTGCTCTCTAGACATGCCTAGGGGAGAATAGCCATTGATTTATTTGGTCCACTTGACAATGTACATCATTTAACGGTGATTGTAGATGAATATTCACATTTTCCTTTGATCAAAGACTCCATGACAGATGAGCAAGTAATTGAAAAACTTGATGGCTTATTTACTACATCGGGCTTACTAGCCATTGTGAAGTCTGACAATGGTCCGCCCTTCAACAGCAAATAATTTAAAGAATTTGTGGAACATCTGAACATAAAGTATCAAAAGATCACACCCTTATGGCCACAGGCCAATAGACTTGAGCATTTTATGAGTACGCTAAAATAAGTAGTGCAACAAGTAACTTTGAGAAGCTCAGTTTAAAAACACCTCTACACCTCTACACTACAAGCTTATCGTTCAACACCTTACTCTACCGCAGGTGAAAAGCCTGCAACTTTGATGTTTAGGTCCGCTGAACAGGGCAACCACCGCTGAACAGGGCAAGCACCGCCAAGTGAAGCACCGCAGAACAGGGCAAACACCGCTGAACAGGGCAAGCACCGCCAAGTCAAGCACCGCTGAACAGGGCAAGCACCGCCAAGTCAAGCACCGCCAAACAGGGCAAGGACCGCCAAGTCAAGCACCGCTAGCCCATGAGCGGCAGGGGCAGCGACGCAACTGGGACTGTCATGGGGTGAGTGATGCACTCTGGGCACCAGTCCCCCTCCAGAACCAGTGGAGAGATCCATCCACTCCGTCTGACCTGCACAGGATGAAGCACTCTCGGCACCAGTCCCCCTCCAGAACCAGTGGAGAACAGCATCCACTCCGTCTGTCCTTGGCAGGCTGAAGCACTCTGGGCACCAGTCCCCCTCCAGAACCAGTGGTGAACAGCATCCACTCTTTCTGTCCTTGGCAGGATGAAGCACTCTGGGCACCAGTCCCTCTCCAGAACCAGTGGAGAGATCCATCCACTCCGTCTGTCCTTGGCAGGATGAAACACTCTGGGCACCAGTCCCCCTCCAGAACCAGTGGAGAACAGCATCCACTCCGTCTGTCCTTGGCAGGATGAAGCACTCTGGGCACCAGTCCCCCTCCAGAACCAGTGGAGAACAGCATCCACTTGAGAGACTGTGGCTTTGCACTCCCCAGGATGTAACAGTGGGCAAGCCACCCACTGTAGAGACTTGAGAGACTGTGGCTTTGCACTCCCCAGGATACATCAATGGGCATGGAGCCCCCTCGTGGATCTGGCGTGGTGCACTCATCCGGCTGAGGTGCCCCACCTTCCCTTCCCCCTGAGGTGCCTGTTGTATTTCTATCTGATGCCCCTGCAGTGTTCTCTCCGTTTGGAGTTGGTATCTTGTGGGGGCCTCTCCCATGCATTTTGGGCCCAGTGGACCGCGGACTATGAATGGTGCAATACCTGCACGACTAATCGTGGTGTATATTTTGTTTATTGTGTATATATATATATATGTATATATTTGCTTACTGTATTTTGATATATTACAATGGTTCCACTCATTTCCTTTTGTCTTTGCATTCTTCCGGGGCGGTTCGGGGTGTTACTGTAATGTATAGATATGCATTGGTGTGTGTGTTGTAGTGGATGAGGGTGGGGGTGGGGGTTGGGGTGTTGAGTGTGTGTGTCCCTGTGTTTTTGCCTCCTCCCTCCCCTATGTCGTAGGTGCAGTACTCACTGTGGTTTTCGCCGCCGCCGTTGATGATCCTCGTAGAGGAGCAGGAAGACTAGCACTGGCAGAATATGGAGTTCAGGCTCCATGGTGCCCTCCTCTTCGTGGAGTGTGTAGAGGTGAGCGTTTTCCCTTTGAAATGGCTGTTTCCGCCGTGTTTTTATCCGCGGTAAATCCGCCCCGGAAAAGGTGGCGGATTGGTAGGTTGTGATACTGTGGGCGGAATTTTGTCTCCCACCTGTCTGTTGGTGGTGACCGCTGCGCTGTTTGTTTGTACCGCCGTGGCGGTCTGAGTGTTAAAGTGGCTGTCTTTGTTGGCGGTTTCCGCCACGGTCATAATTGCAATTTTTTAACCGCCGGCCTGTTGGCGGTCTTACCGCCGCTTTAACACCGTCCGCCAGGGTTGTAATGACCATCATAATGATCTAGGATGGAAGCAATAAAACTTCAGAAGGCTGTTTCTATCTGTCTTTTTATGCAGAAAGCTGTTTCTATCTGTCTTTTTATGAAAAGTTTTCATAGAGATGGTATTAACTTTATATTGATAATCAAGTCAAGAAAAGAGATTTCTTCTTGAGACTCTGGCTGAGCTATTACAAGTTCAGCAGATGGTTTGCACCGTCTGCCGAACTTCCACTTGCCACACAGGCTACATCCCCGCCAGCCCCATTAAGAGTTTCCTGCTAGGCTGGCAGGCAGAAACCTTGGTTTCCACATGCCAGCTTAATGGGAAACAGGCTACAGCATTGTCTATGACTAGTAATCGAGCCAGCTGCAATGCTGTAGCCCACAGGGTGCACCAGCGCACTCGCAATGTTTACTGGCTGCAAAGCGGTCTGGCAGGTTTGAGAGGCACCAATGGTCTTTCAAGCTGTAATCAGCAAGCACATTCCCCCAACGGCCCTTTCCCCATTATTTCTGACATCCGGAGGGACTGTGTTATCCAGCAACGCATTCCATGCTAGATTCCAGTCACCCGCAATAAAATATTGGGAGGCCCCAATTTCTGTAAGGAGGCAGTTGAGCTGGAGAAGGAAAGGGTGCTTATGTCCTATGGGAGCGTATACTGAGTCCACATAGAGCTCCCTGAGCTTCAACGTGACAAAACATAGTGGCCACCAGGGTCAGACCAGGTCTCAAGAATGTTGACAGATAGGGATCTGCATAAAAGGATCACAATTGTGCATTTCCTGGGGGATCCAAGGATGAGTGCTGTTGTCGATGGACAACTGCTATGAACCACCCATCCCACCCACTACTGATGCTTCTTTTCAGACTCTAGGGCCCATATTTATACTTTTTTTGCGCAGCATTTGCTTCACTTTTTTACACGAAAGGGGCGCAAACATACAAAATACAATTATATTTTGTAAGTTTGCGTCACTTTTGTATCAAAAAATTACGCAAATGCGGGGCAAAAAAAGTATAAATATGGGCCTAGGTGTGAGAGGTGGGTCCCCTGTAAGAGGGCCACATCTAACCACCTTGACTGAAAGTAGAACAGCACCATCTTATGCTTCATGTAGTTCATCAGGCCATTGACATTCCAGGAGATAGCTCGTACGGAGGAGGGGGATTCGAGGGTGGAAGCAGCCATCAGGGTAATCTATGGACTGACGAGTGACAATGGGAAGTGGATACTTGAAGGGATAGGATGGGAGGGGGTAAAGGGAAAGTGTGGAAGAGAGGGAAGGGGATCTGGGAGAAGAAACTGGAAGAAGGAAGAAGGGGTAGAGAGGAGGAAAGAAAGAAGAGAGAAGAGAGAGGAGGAAGAGGGGGAACAGGGGGTGACCTGGGGACCCTACAGATGTTGTGGAAGTTAAGATACCTGTCTCGGGGGGCAAAAAAAAGAGAAGGGAAATAAGGAATCCAGCACTGAGCCGAGGGCTTGCCTCAGAGAGAGCCAGAGACCATAAACTGTGGGTCTAGGTTTGCAACTTTGGCATGCCGGAGGTTCCACAGTGAGGGGCAGGCAAGGAAACAGTCAATGAGATACTAGGGTGGGAACAGAGCCGGGGGAGAGACTGATTAACGTTGGATCAGATTGATTCAAGTTATGCCGCTATGGGTCACCCCGATGATCATTGGTGGGCATCAAGGGAGCCTTACCAAAGTCACATAGTCAACAGGTTCCAGGTAGTTGATTAATTAAATTATTGTGGAAGGAGGGCAGAGAAGGGTGGGTGGTGGGATCTGTATGAGATTTTGGACACGCAGCTCAACATGTGATTGGAGGCGTGGGGAGGGAGGTGAGGGGGAAGGGGAGGGGTGGGGGAGGGGGTGGGGGAGGGAACAGGTAGATCGGGCATATAGTGACAACTTGCCAGCTCGGGATGACATTCTTACCATTCAGACAGGGGGCACAGCAAGTACAAAACAGTGCGGTTAGCAGAAAACTTCAAAGAACTTCATGCCATAGAATGGTACAGAGGGATGTTGGTATACAATATGGTAAAGCAGTGCAGCTGAGAACAAAACAAAGTATAGTTGTACAAAAACAGTCACTTTACTTTAACTTTATTTAGGTAAGTAAAAACATACCATAAAAGTACAGTACAAACATTAAAAAAAAATGATTTTTAAAATTGGTAAAACACTAAAAATATAAGCAAAATAAAGATTTTAAAAAGATAAAAGGAAGTTAAAATCCAAACAGAATGATCAAAATATGTGTCTCCTAAAAAAAGAATGTTCCACTCAACAAGGGCCCTATACCCTGCGCCCATAGATGTTCGATAATACAATAAGACAATGTCTTTATACTAAAAATTGAGTACTAAAATCAGACATCAAGAATCAATAGATATACATACATGGATCTAAAAATTAGCTACCCAATCTTATTCCTTAGAATTGCTAATCTAAGGCGCCAGATTGATTCGAGAAATTTTGCCACTGGTAAAACTACCTGGACAGATGAATCAGATTTTAAAATTCTCTCAACATGAATATAGAACCTGGCTCCTATAGATTTGCAAAACGGAATGATCCAAAGAGCTCTTTGTTTGTGATATGCATGGCAATGAAAGAGAACATGTGAGATAGACTCTACAAAAACAGTCACTGAGCACCTTGGCAATGTAAACGACACAGAGTGGAAATATACATTTGCAAACACTATACTCATCTGTCCGTAATGTAGAGGCCAAGGGCCTTAACGCTCAGCAGCTAATGCACGGAGGTAGCGGTCTCAGAAGCTCCACCCCAGGGTCAACAGTAGCCTTCATATAAGGACTACCATTGACCGTGGCACACCAGTGGGGTAGCGTTTTTACTGGGACAAGATGGAGAATGCTGGGTGGTAAGCAGATTGTGGATCCCTGCATGTTCTTGTAGTTTACGTCACAGAAATACAAGGAAAAAATTGTGCTTTTATTCAATGTTTTACGTTTGCAGAGCATTATGGAGGGAATCCTCACAAGCAATACCTCCCTAGACTCTCCTTGATGTCTACTTATCAGAAATGTATTGTTTTGGTAAGTTTCCCTAAATGGTTCCCGATCCCAGGACTAATTAGTACACTCACCTTAGTTATCATTATTTCCGCAATACGTCTTAGGACCTTCCCTGTCGCAGGCACTTGTCCTACCCACACAAGTGAGGTAACATTTTTAACCGGGATCTGGGGGAATGCTGGGTGGAAGGAAGTTTGTGGTTCCCCTCAGATGCTAGAACTTTGGTTCGCTGAAATATGAGGAAAATGCGTGTTTTGGACAAATATTGAGGTTTGCAAAGAATTCTGGGTGATAGAACCTGCTGCAAGCCCCACAAGTCACCCCATTCTGGATTCCACTAGGTGTCTAGTTTTAAAAAATGTATAGGTTTCCTAGGTTTCCCTGGGTGCCGGCTGAGTTAGAGGTCAGAATCTGCAGCCAGGCACTTTGCAAAAAACATGTCCGTTTTTATTGGAAAAATTTAATATGTCCACTTTGGGAATTGTGGGTGGAAGGAAGTTTGTGGCTCCCTCAGATTCCATAGTTTGCATCGCTAAAATGTGAGGAAAATTTGTTTTTTTTAACAAAGTTTGAGGTTTTCAAAGGTTTCTGTGTGGCAGAACCCGGTGAGAGCCCACATGTCACCCCATTCTGGATTTCCCTAGGTGTCTAGTTTTAAAAAATGTATAGGTTTTCTAGGTTTCTCTAGGTGCTGGCTGAGCTAGAGGCCCCAATCTGCAAAAAGGTACTATGCAAAAATCTAGTCCGTTTAAAAAATGTATGGTGTCCACGTTGTGTTTGGGGCGTTTCCTGTTGCAGGCACTAGGCCTTCCCATACAAGTAAGGAACCATTTTTATCAGGAGACTTGGAGGAACACAGAATAGAAGAACAAATGTTATTGCCAATTGTCTTTCTCTACATTTATGCCTTCCAAATGTATGACAGTGTGTAAGAAGTCATTTTGAGAAATGCCCTGCATTTCACATGCTAGAATGGGGACCCACAAATTCAGAGATGTGCAAATAACCACTGCTTCTAAACTCCATGTCTTGTGCCCATTTTGGAAATACATAGTGTAGGAAAGTGCCACTGTTTGCATTGTACACCCCCCACTTTTTACCTTGTGTTGATGCCAAGTTTGATTGAAAGTGTGCTGGGACCCTGCTAACTAGGCCTGGCACCAGTGTTCTTTGCCAAAATCTGTACCTTTGTTTCCACAACTGGTACACCATTGGCACACATTTATGTCCCTTGTAAAAGGTACCCATGGTACTAAGAGCCTTGTGGCCAGGGAAGGTCCCCAAGGGCTGCAGCATGTATTATGCCACCCTAGGGGACCCCTCGCCAGCACATGCACTCTGCCCTTGCAGCTTCTGTGTGCAGGTAGGTAGAAAAAGGCAAAGTCGACATGGCACCCCTCTCACGGTGCCATGCCCACAAACCATAGCCTGTGTCATAGGTAAGACACTCCTCTAGCAGGCCATACAGCCCTAAGGCAGGGTGCACTATAGCACAGGTGAGGGCATAGCTGCATGACCAATATGCCCCTACAGTGACATTCTTAGGCACTGTAACTGAAGTGTAGCCATAATGAGTATTTGGACTGTGAGTTTATCATTACGAACTCCACAGCTCCATAATGGCTTCACCGAATACTGGGAAGTTTGATATCAAACTTCTCAGCACAATAAACCCACACTAATGCCAGTGTGGGATTTAATGGAAAAAGCACGCAGAGGGCATCTTAGAGATGCCCCCTGTATGTTAGCCAAACTGCTAGTGTAGGACTAACCGGTCTGTGCCAGCCTGCCACTTTCAGAAAAGTTTCTGACCACATGGGGTGAGAGCCTTTGTGCTCTCAATGATCAAAAACAAAGCCTGTCCTGGGTGGAGGTCCTTCACACCTCCCCTCTGCAGGAATTGTAACACCTGGCGGTGAGCCTCAAAGGCTCAAGCCTCAGATTACAGAGCCACAGGGCACTCCAGGAAGTGCAGTTGCCCAATCCCCGGACAAAGCCCCACTTTTGGTGGCTAGTCAAGTGGGAAAATTAGGGAAAACAGGAAGGAGGACAACCCTAGCCGGGACCACCCCTAAGGTGTCGAGCTGAGGTGACCGCCCTGCCTGCAGAATCCTCCATCTTGGTTTGGAGGACAGGGACAAATAGGATTAGGGTTGTGCCCCCCTACCCAAAGGGAGTGGGCACAAGGAGGGTGTAGCCACCCTCAAGGACAGAAGCCATTGGCTACTGCCCTCTGACCCCTGTAAAGCCCCTAAATCCAGGATTTAAGGGCCTCCATCAACCCCTCTCATTAGATTCCTGGTCACCTGACAAGAAGAAGAAGGACTGCATAGCTGAAACACCCAGCAGAGAAGAAGGAAGACGACAACTGACTTGGCCCCAGTCCTACAAGCCTGTCTCCTGCTTCAAAGGGCCTGCAAAAGAACAACAACGCATTCAACAGGACCAGTGACCTCTGCCAAGCTTCAGAGGACTACCCTGCACCCAAAAGAACCAAGAAGTACCATGGACAGTGACCCTGTCCAAGAAGAAAACAATACCTAAGGACTCCAACCTCACTCCGAATGCATGAGTCCTAACCACTCTGCACCAGACGCCCATGCCCGTGTCCAGGTGGCCCAACCAGCTACAGAGGATCCCCAGGTGGTTCTCAGAAAGTGCCCACCCTTGGTTGACCTCTCCACCCCTCCACGACAACGCCTGCAGAGGGAATCCTGAGGACCCCCCGACCGCGAAGCTCCAGACAAAGATATCTGATGCCTAAAGACACACTGCACCCACAGTGTGGAAAACCCGACCTCCACTACAGCTACATTCAGCAGATGGCCCTCCTCCCTGTCCAGCCTGTTGTTTGCCTGAGACGACCCCCTGGACCTCGCCTGCAGCCTCTGAGTGACCCCCGGGGTCCCCTCATAGAGAATCATTGGAGACCCGACATCTTGTTTGCACCCTACACCCGCCCACCCCAGCGCCGCTGTGGGAATATTTGATGCCTACTTGTGGCTCCCCAAGTGCTCCTCTATACCCCCCAGGTCTGACCTCCGAGGTCACGCGTACTTATCTCTCTGCAGATCTGAAAGCGAGTGCCCCCACTCTCCATAGGAGCCCATGTTAATTTTGCCTACACTTTGACCTCCGCACCCGGCCGGCTCTGTGTTGCTGGTGGTGGGTGTTTGGGGTTAGCTTGAACCCCAACCTGTGGACTTCCTAACCCGAGAGACTGGAACTGTAAGTGTTGTACTTACCTGCAAATTGATCTAACTTTTCTTTTCCCCAGGAACTGTTTCTGAAAATTGCACAGTGTCAAGTTTTAAAACAGATTATTGCCAATAATTCAAAAACTGTGTGACTTATCGATTTCAAACAAAGTACTTTTGATACGTGTGTGAAATGCCAATCTATTGAAGTACTTACCTGCAACTTGAATCTTGTGGTTCTAAAGATAAATTAAGAAATATATATTTTTGCTTTATAAAAACCATTGGTCTGGAGTTAAGTCATTGAGTGTGTGCTTCTTCTATTGTCTGTGTGTGTACAACAAATGCTTTGCACTCTACCCTCTTACCCTCTGATAAGCCTAAGTGCTCAACCACACTACCACAAAAGAGAGCATTAGTATTTCTACTTTAGCCTCTGTTAAGCCTCTGGGGAACACCTAGACTCTGTGCACACTATCTCTCATTTTGATATAGTATATACAGATCCAGTTTCCTACACATAGGTTTCCTTGATACCTATTTTTCACTCTTTATATTTTACCAAATTAATTGTTGTATACCCGGTATACAATGAAAACCAATTGTAAAGTACAGCTCATTTATTGGCTGTGGGTACCTTGGGTCCTTGAATAACCTACAAGCCCTATATATCCTCACAACCAGAGGGGTCCAGCAGATATAACGGTAAATTGCTTTCAAAATTCTGCCATAGCTGGAAAAAGTTACAGAATAAAATGACTAGTTTTTTTTTCAACTCAAGTTCAATATTTTTTTATTTCCACTGTTACTTTCTATAGAACAACTTTGAAGGATCTACACAAATGACCCCTTGCTGAATTCAGAATTTTGTCTACTTTTCAGAAATGTATAGCTGTCTGGGATCCACCATTGGTTTCATACCAATTTCTGTCACTAACTGGAAGGAAGCTGAAAGCACAAATAAATAGTCAAAATGGGGTCTGCCCCAGTAAAATGCCAAAACTGTGATGAAAACATTGGTTTTCTCATTCAAGTCTGTCTGTTCCTGAAAGCTGGGAAGATGGTGATTTAAGCACCACAAACACTTCGCTGATCCCATATGCAGGGAAAAAATCAGAAGCTTTGTTCTGCACCACTTTATTCCCATTTGTCCCAAACAAACACATTTTAGCTGTATTTTGGCTACTTTCTCAGTCTCCTCCAGGTGAACCTACAAACTCTGGAAACCTTTGGAATCCCCAGGATGTTGGCAAAAAAAGACCCAAATTTGACTTGGATAGCTTATGCTTACAAGAGGTTATGGGAGACTAAGCTTGAACTAACCCAAATAGCTAAAAGGGCTCAACACTGGACGTTAGGAGGGAGGCCGAGCAACTAAGGGGTTAAGGTTGATCACATAATGTCTGGCAACAGCTGTGTTGTCAAGCCTGTGCTAAACTGGCTCCACAAAGTCAAAAGACCATGAGGGACACTGTGGCACTCCAAGGGGCCCCTGACACTAGCCTGGACGATGAACTGCCCACCACCTCCGCCAGCGCTAGCGGACAGGACGCCCCGTCACAGGACCACCACACCAGCACCCCACCCCCTGCAGATGGACAACCACCCCGCAAGCGGTCCCTGAGATCCAGGAACAGGACAGAGCACGATGGCAAGACCCCCGCCAAGAAATGAGACCACCCTGATTGACATCCCATTGTCCCACTTTGTTACCCTGTCCAGATTGGAACTGCCCCAGCTCCACTTCCTATGCCCATATGGGCAGTGCACCTGTGAGACTAATAGACTGGACTCTACCATGGACATTCCTCCACCATCACCCATCACCATTTTGCCACCCCTCCAATAATTAGCACTTCAATAAACACCCTTGACCCACAAAACAATCTGGAGTCAGTCTGTGATTTTGAAAATGTGTATTATCTATGACAATGACAAAATCCATTCGAAAATGTAATGTCAACATACCTATGTAACACATCACAAGCCCATGAAGGATGCAAGCAGATGACACACGTTGGTAACCACACCTGTGAAACCGTAATGGAAATGTACCACTCAGTTAGCAAATACTGCATCAAATTGACAGACAGGATAGAGCTAGAAGTGTGAAAGTAAATATATTAGGAAAAAAATGGTTCTCACCTGTGTGTCACTGGAAATATTGCTGTATGACACAGTCCCTGTTATCAATGTCTTCTTCCTCTGCTTCCTCCTCATCACTGTCCACAGGCTCCACAGCTGCAACAACACCGTCATCTGGACCATCCTCCTGCAGAAAAGGCACCTGTCGTCGCAAAGCAAGATTGTGAAGCATACAGCAGTCGATGATGATCTGGCACACCTTCCTTGGCGAGTAGAATAGGGAACCACCTGTCATATGGAGGCACCTGAACCTGGCCTTCAGGAGGCCGAAGGTGCGTTCGATCACCCTCCTAGTCCGCCCCTGGGCCTCATTGTAGCGTTCCTCTGCCTTGGTCCTGGGATTCCTCACTGGGGTCAATAGCCATGACAGGTTGGGGTAACCAGAGTCCCCTAATAGCCACACACGGTGCCTCTGGAGTTGACCCATCACATAAGGGATGCTGCTATTCCGCAGGATGTAGGCGTCATGCACTGAGCCAGGGAACATAGCATTTACCTGGGAGATGTACTGGTCTGCCAAACATACCATCTGTACATCCATCGAATGATAACTCTTCCGGTTCCTGTACACCTGTTCACTCCTGTGGTGGGGGACCAAAGCCACATGGGTCCCATCAATGGCACCTATGATGTTGGGGATGTGTCCCAGGGCATAGAAGTCACCTTTCACTGTAGCCAAATCCTCCACCAGAGGGAAAACGATGTAGCTCCTCACGTGTTTCAGCAGGGCAGACAACACTCTGGACAATACGTTAGAAAACATAGGCTGGGACATCCCTGATGCCATGGCCATTGTTGTCTGAAATCACCCACTTGCTAGGAAATGGAGTACTGACAGCACCTGCACTTGAGGGGGAATACCTGTGGGATGGCGGATTGGTGACATCAGATCTGGCTCCAACTGGGTACACAGTTCCTAGATTGTGGCACGGTCAAACCTGTAGGTGATGATTAAATGTCGCTCCTCCATTGTCAACAGGTCCACCAGCGGTCGGTACACCGGAGGATTCCACCATCTCCTCACATGTCCCAGCTGACGGTGCCTAGGAAGGACAACAGCGACCACAGAGTCAACGAATTCAGAGGTATGTAGCCACAGCTACAGAGAACACGACACAAAATACAAAAATCTTCCTGTTTGTGTGTTGAGTCCAGGCCTAGGTATGTGTGACGCAGTTGTAAATGAAGCCATGTGGGTCCCTGAAATGGCAGATGCCTGACCTCTAAAGTGGGACAATGGGATGTGAGGTAACTGCGCTGGCGTTGTACACCGTCGCGGTAGGCGGTAGAAGACCGCGGCGCAATTCTGCATTGGTTAACATTGGACCCTATGGATCCCAGGAGCCAATGACGAAGTGCGCCGGCGGTGATGATACGCACCGCCGCGGACGTGACCGCCGCGGACGTGACCGCCATTTTCTATCTGTTCAATCACTCGATACCTGATCTTCGACAGGTGAGGACCTACACTGCAAGTGCTGCTGTGACCTCGGTCTGGAAGAGACAATGGCACGTGCATCTGGGGAAAGGGCCCCTGCCTTCACTGCACAGGAGTTGGAGAAGCTCGTGGACGGGGTCCTCCCCCAGTACACGCTACTCTACGGTCCTCCAGACCAACAGGTGAGTACATAGGGTGCAAGTTGTATGGGCTATGCCTGGTTGGAGAGGGCTGGATGTAAGTAGGAAGGGGGCAGAGTAATGCGAGCATGAAGGACTGTGAATGCATGTGCCACATGGCAAGGGTAGGGATGTGGGCCACTCACTTCGACGGTGCAGTTGTTAATGACTTCTCTTCTTCCCCTGTACATTTCATGTAGGTCAGCGCCCACCAGAAGAAGGATATTTGGCGTGCCATCGCCAAGGAAGTCCGGACCCTGGGGGTCCACCAGAGACGGAGCACCCACTGCCGTAAAAGATGGGAGGACATTCGCTGCTGGAGCAAGAAGACGGCGGAGGCTCAGCTGGGGATGGCCTCCCAACGTGGGAGGGGTGCCCGTCGCACCATGACTCCCCTGATGTTCCGGATCCTGGCGGTGGCCTACCCTGAGTTGGATGGGCGCATGAGGGCATCACAGCAGACACAAGGGGGTGAGTACACTCACATTATCATGACTTTGCGCGCAGTGGAGGGGTCTGGGTGCGGGAGGAGGGCTATGGGTTTCCCCAGGCCAGGGTGAGTTCTGAAGGCTAGGCCCCTCCGTAATGCAGGCAATGTGCCACTCCACCCCACCTCTGTAGAGTGCCAAAAACAGGTATACATGCCCCTGTGTCATCTATGTGGGCAGATGACACTCATAGGCAAGTAGGCCATATCCCAGGAACTGCATCTGTAGAGGCCAATAGCACGGCGTAGTGCAGGGGGCTGCTGTGTCTGTATTGTCCGCCAACGGTAGCGGTAAGCCATGCACTCAACCTGTCTTTCTTCTGTTTCCCCACCCCTTTTTGTGCTCTCCCTGTTCTTTTGTGCATCAGCATCATCAGGCGGAGGTACAGGGGCACCGGAGCACGAGGGGGCTGCGTCCCACATGGCCATGGAGGGCCACACCACGGACTCCGAATACACTAGTGGGACGGAGGGCGAGGGGAGCTTCACGGCGGTCAGCGGATCAGCAAACAGCGACACGGACTCGTCCTCCGATGGGAGCTCCCTTGTGGTGGCAGCACCATCTGTGCCCCCCACTTCTACAGGTACAGCCGCCACCCCCCCTACCAGCACCGCCCTCCCAGCAGCCCCTCAGCCTTCGGCCCGTGCCCGCTCATCCAGGAGGATGGGCATCACCTTCGTCCCAGGCACCTCAGCCCCTGCCCCTGTCACCCCTGCTGCCCTCAGTGAGGAGGCCATTGACCCCCTCAGGTCACTCACTGTTGGGCAGTCTACCATTGTGAAAGCCATCCAGGGTGTAGAAAGGGAGTTGCAACACACCAATGCATTCTTGGAGGGCATTCATTCTGGTCAGGCTGCCCATCATCGAACCCTCCAATCTCTGGCCTCAGCACTGATGGCAGCCATTGTCCCTGTGTCTAGCCTCCCCCCTCCAACTTCCTCCACCCAGACCCAATCTCCTGTACCCCAGCCTATCCCAAGCACACCATCAGACCAGCCTGCACACACCTCACCACACAAGGGCAGCTCAGGCAAACATAGGCACCACACATCCCACAGGCACTCACACAAACATCACCCACATACAGACACAGCAACATCCACTGCCTCCACTGTGTCCCCCTCCTCGTCGTCTCCCTCCTCCCTCCCAGTCTCGTCTACACTGTCACCTGCATGCACTACCACAACAGCCACTAGGACTCGCACCAGAACACCCAGCACCACACTCCGCTCACCTTCACTCACCACGCCCACTACCATTTACACGTCCCTTGTGTCCTCTCCCAGTGTGTCTGTGACGCCCCCTCCCAAAGAACACAAACGCAGGCACACACACACCCAACATCCATCCACCTCACGACAGCCTCCAGAACATGCACCTGCACCCAAATCACCCAAAGTTACACCTCCTACAACCACCACCTCTTCCTCCACTCCCAGACCCCCTCCAGCTACCCGTCCCAGTGTTCGTCAGAAAATTTTCCTGAGCAACCTTGACCTCTGTCCCATCACCCCCCCCTCCAATTCATAGGTCCCGTAGTAGCACCTCAGCCAAAAAGATTCCGGTACCAGTGGTGCCTGTTCGAGGTATGTGGAGTGCACCGGGCACCAGGGCAGCCAGTGTGACACGGAGCCAAAGCACTGCCAGTCCACCCCCTGTGAAGCACCAGAAGTTGGACAGTGCCCGACGGGAGAGGGGGAAGACACTTGCCGGCAAAGCCGCCCACAAAGGTCCCGGGGGGAGTGTCGAGTCAGCTGTGACTCTTCCCAAGGTGGTGAAGGGGCAGAAGAAGACTCCAAAGCCTGGGAAGAGCAGCACGGCGGAGAAGGCCGCCATCCTCCCCGCTGCCCAAGACGCCACCGCCAGCCCCATTGTCACTGGTCAGGAGACCACCGCCGGAGTCATTGCCCAGAAGGGCAACACTATCGTCACTGGTCAGGAGACCACCGCCGGAGTCAGTGCCCAGGAGGGCCCCGGCAGCCACAGCCCCACTGGGCAATGAGGGACCGCTGTGGCACACACCGCAGCACAGGTCAGAGACAGCAAAGTCAAGCACCGCTGAACAGGGCAAAGACCGCCATGGGAAGCACCGCTGAACAGGTCAGAGACAGCAAAGTCAAGCACTGCTGAACAGGGCAAAGACCGCCATGGCAAGCACCGCTGAACAGGGCAAGCACTGCTGAACAGGTCAGAGACAGCAAAGGGAAGCACCGCTGAACAGGGCAAAGACCGCCATGGCAAGCACCGCTGAACAGGTCAGAGACAGCAAAGTCAAGCACTGCTGAACAGGTCAGAGACAGCAAAGGCAAGCACCACTGAACAGGGCAAAGACCGCCATGGCAAGCACCGCTGAACAGGGCAAAGACCGCCATGGCAAGCACCGCTGAACAGGCCAAAGACCGCCATGGCAAGCACCGCTGAACAGGTCAGAGACAGCAAAGTCAAGCACCGCTGAACAGGGCAAAGACCGCCATGGCAAGCACCGCTAAACAGGGCAAGCACCGCTGAACAGGTCAGAGACAGCAAAGGCAAGCACCACTGAACAGGGCAAAGACCGCCATGGCAAGCACCGCTGAACAGGGCAAAGACCGTCATGGCAAGCACCGCTGAACAGGGCAAGCACCGCCAACTCAAGCACGGCTAGCCCATGAGTGGCAGGGGCAGTGACGCAACAGGGACCATCATGGGGTGAGTGATGCACTCTGGGCACCAGTCCCCCTCCAGAACCAGTGGAGACATGCATCCACTCCATCTATCCTGCACAGGATGAAGCACTCTGGGCACCAGTCCCCCTCCAGAACCAGTGGAGACTGTTATCCACTCGAGAGATTTTGGCTTTGCACTCCCCCGGATGGTACAGTGGGCAAACCACCCACTGTAGAGACTTGTGAGACTGTGGCTTTGCACTCCCCAGG
This sequence comes from Pleurodeles waltl, assembly GCF_031143425.1. Classification (NCBI taxonomy): domain Eukaryota; kingdom Metazoa; phylum Chordata; class Amphibia; order Caudata; family Salamandridae; genus Pleurodeles; species Pleurodeles waltl. The sequence continues at coordinate 486,086,754 of NC_090440.1, read as the reverse complement.
ATACAGCAGTGGGCAAACCACCCACTGTAGAGACTTGTGAGACTGTGGCTTTGCACTCCCCAGGATACATCAATGGGCATGGAGCCCCGTCGTGGATCTGGCGTGGTGCAGTCATCCGGCTGAGGTGCCCCCCCTTCCCTTCCCCCGAGGTGCCTGTTGTATTTCTATCTGATGCCCCTGCAGTGTTCTCTCCGTTCCAGGACAAGTACCGTGTGTGGGCCTCGCCCATGCATTTGGGGCCCAGTGGTCCACGGACATTGAAATGTGCATACCTGTACTACTAATCGTGATGTATATATTTGGAATGTGTATATATTGATGTATATATGAGCTAACTGTTTTTTGATACATTACAATGGTTGAACTCATTTCCTTTTGTCTTAGCATTCTTCCGGGGGGGTTGGGGGTTGTTACTGTGATGTTCGGAAATGCATTGGTGTGTGTGTTGTAGTGGGTGAGGGTCGGGTTGGGGGTGGGGGTGTTGCATGTGTGTGTCCGTGACTTTTGCCTCCCCTATGTCGTAGGTGCAGTACTCACCGTTGTCTTCGGCGACGCTGTTGCTGATGTTTGTAGAGGAGCAGAAGGACAAGCGCGGGGAGTATTTGGAGTTCCAGCTCCATGGTGCCCTCCTTCCTCGTGGAGTTTGTTCAGGTGAGCGTTTTCCCATTGAAAAATCTGTTTCCGCCGTGTTTTTATCCACGGTGAATCCGCCCCGGAAAAGGTGGCGGATTGGCCTGTTGTAATACTGTGGGCGGTACTTTGTCTTCCGCCTCTCTGTTGGCGGTGACCGCCGCGCTGCTTGTCTGTACCGCCATGGCAGTCGGAGTGTAAAAGTGGCTGGCTATGTTGGCGGTTTCCGCCACGGTCATAATTAACTTTTTTTTTCCGCCGGCCTGTTTGCGGTATTAACGCCGCTTTAACACCGTCCGCCAGGGTTGTAATGACCACCTCAGTGTATTCAACAATGAGAGTTACGACCAGAAGACTGGTGAGACCTTCATACACATGAAAACTACTGTCTCCAGTTAACATCATTTTGGGAAAAGGACTGTTGAAAAGAGGCATTTAACGTTGTAATTAACCCCCCATTGAGCTGTTGCTGGCCATACAGAAACTATACTGCGAAAGGATTATCCTTCTCTGAAATATTCGCCTCTGGGGTATTTTACTGCATCATTTTGTGTATATATTACTGGTTTTTTAAGGTTTGCATTTTGGTGTTTATTAAACCTTAGAATGCATGTGTTGTTTTATGTGAGAACCTTCAAAGCAGCAAATACTTTTAGAGCACCATGAGCTGCATATAAGCACTACTAATAACAAATACAAATCTACCTTGACACTTTCTGATTCCACTCATTTTGATTCAGGTGTTTAAGCAGGCTGTCTCCAAGGATGGCATTACCAGTGCAATATAACCACAGTTCTGGCCATTTACAACAATCAGTGGGGAACCTCAACATTTTGAACAGGTGCAGCATTGCATTCTGCCTGGTGGGCGCGCATTCAAATTATATTTTGAAGGTTTTGGCACCTTTATGCCTGTCTAGAACAGAGTTATGTAGGCTGTGGCTGTTCCACTCCAACCAACCGTGACTTACTAGGCAACAGCTTCTTCTCAATATGTGGAAAATTAAAGAATACGAACTCCCGTAATTTGTAAATTTCCTCTAACATTCACTTTGCTCTAACTTTCAAACTAAATATTCATGTTAAATTCTGAAAACATCACTGTGTTGATTTGAGTCTAGCATCCTGCATAGGACTTTCTCTTTAGATCTTATCAGAGGGACTTCTAAGTCAAAATTGCCAAACTGTGGAACAAAGCTTGGTTTTCGTCACCATAATTTTCAAAAATGATCTTTCAACATGAAAACGGGTGATAAAGGCCATACAAACCACAACCATCCTTGAGTTTGGAGTTTGGGAGGGAAAGGAGTATTTGAAAGAGAAAATGGAATATGTTTTTGAGTGCAGCTTTGTATTGAGAGTTAAGTGCGAAATTGTGTCTGTGTGAAAATTGAGAGGTGTATGAGACAGAAAAGAAGGTCTTTGAGAGAGGAACTTGAGGAGAAGATGAAGTTCTAAGATATGTGAATGGAAGATGGTAGAAAGGGGTGTGTGAGATACAACAGTGACATGACTGCCAAGAAGAGTACTATGCATGGCGAGTTTGAAGGAAGTGAGAAGGATAGAGAGACAAGGATATCAGAGGATGGACAGACATGGGTATGTGAATGAAAAGGCTGAAAATTTAAGAGAAGATCATATGTGAGATAGAGAAAGGGAGGCAGAGGGTTCAGATGAAAAAAGTATGAGGCTTGTGTATTTAAGAAAAGAAAGAGGCTGAATAATACAGATATATCAAGGCATTGGTTATGGAAATGAAGGGCAGTGTGAGATAGAGAGGAGAAGCAATTTTGAGGAAGAGAATACTAGGCAGATTCCTATGCGTCCATTAGAGGGTGTCATATTGCCATTACAAGCAGCAAATATGGTAACATTTCGGGAATAGGCAGCATAGAAAAAGGGATCATGTACTAGGGATTGTAAACATTCTTGGTCTGTCCCTAGGTGGTGCAGACAGACAGAGGTAGTACAGACAAACAAGAAAGCACGTGTAGCTCACTCTATCCCCTTACACACCATGAGTAGGGGAGTTCTGTGAATTGGGAGGGATAGTAAGGCCCTGCCCTTTGACAAATGTGAAAATGGCAGCAGTTTGATCTAAAGAAAGCAACATTAGCAACACTGCAGGATCTTTTATTAGCAGTTATAGGGGTGATAGCAGGTCTCCAACGGCCTGATTTAGAGTACGGCAGACGGGTTACTCTGTCACAATGGTTATACACATCCCATCCTCCAAAGGATAGAGTGGCATTTAGATTTCAGTGGACGAGCTATCCGTCCACTGAGTTCTAAAGCAGGGTCCAAGTAACAGCAGCAGGATTTTCAGGATGATGCTGTGGAATAACACCTAAGTGTGAGTGGGGGCAGAACTCGCAGACTGACTCAATCACTCACCCTCCCAGTGAGTTAAGCACTGCTCTCTAGCGATCAGTCCATAACTGCATGTCACTAATTACCTTAACCGTGCATATTCTTTGAGCATTGAGAGCTCGTACTAGTATGCTTTCCTATCTGTTTTCTTCAAGGGATAGAAGAAAGCTTTGCTACTGCCATGCTGTGCCTGTTCTGTGAGTAAGCAAAACTTGCACTGCTTCTACCTTATTTGTATGTGTCCTGTAAGGGGTAAAGCTTAACTTGCTGTTGCTCTAGCTCATATTTAAGGGTAGGGATACACTCAATAACACCTCTTTGTAGGTAGTCATTGAGGTAATACTGTTCAAGGTGTTATAGGGTGAAAGTTGCAAACAATAGAACTTTACTTATTTTCAGGCATCTTAACAAACACCTGCTGCAAACTTGTTTATTTAACAATAGGGTGAGCCGAATGCTCCTCGTGAAACCTCGGCTCAGCAAACAAAACTGAACTCACAATTTTCTAAGTGACAAGTAGACAGCTGAATACTTCAAAACTCCAGGCAACAAGTTGCTCCAACACAGCCTGTGAGTTACTAGTAGCTCACAAATTATGTATTGGAGAAGCCTGTTCAAGCGGTACCTGTCCTCTTATAGAAGGAAGGTTGCACGTTTTCTGCTCAAGATGTGCTTGTTCCATGAGGAAAGGTTGTTTACACTGCTGTTGTCTCATCTTTTGAAAAACAAAGGATCAGGGACTGTTTCAAAATATTTGATGTTATATACCAAGACCTGTGGTCCTGGAAAAAGTCGTCTAACACCGTAGGGGCAATACTTGAGTATTAAAACATGGGGACAGAAGAGATAAGTGCAGTGTGTTTCTTGACCTTCCTGTCTTGAATCTTGTAGCAAGGAGACACCAATAAAATATGACTAGCTCACACACTCACCATTTTAATATAGGTCAGAGTTTAACAAAGGAAGAACTTAAATGTCAAATAGAGGGTCTTAACCACACCCAAACTAGGGAACCAATAACTAGGAAACTATACAACTAGTGACCACTAGTAAAACTTGAATGCTTTCAAGTGTTAGATGTGGAACCCGTTGATAAAGCATACCACTCTAGGTAGGTGAGGATTCACAATTCTAAACTGTCCTGTGGTCAGCATCTGCTGCTCCCCACCGCGCAGGTCCATATGTGTGCTGCTACCCCTCGCGCTACTCTGTGAGCTCTGCTGCTGCAAGTTTGAGGCTCTCCTCCACCCGTAGGCTCCCATCTGTGCCTCATTTCTGGTGGCCCAGTGGTGAGCCTCTGTCTGTTTCTGCTTCCTTTCTGCTTATTCTGCTTTTACCTTTGATTCCTGTCATTGGCTCTTATTTATGCTTTTTCCTCTTTATTCTGCTTTGCTCTTTACTCTGGTTTGCCTTTGCTTCTGCGTGCTCCTCTTTCTTTCTGCCCTGCTTCACCTCTGTGGCCCCACCCCCCACCCCCTCAGCATCGCATTTCCCACCTCCTAGCTGACCAGCACCTCCCATCTCCCTGCCCTTCATAATGGTGGCTGCTGCACAGTGTGAGGGCACCTAAACTGACTTCTGGTCAGCATCTGCCGATCCCCACCACGCAGCTTTACCAGTGTGCTGCTGCCCCTCGTGCTGCTCACACTTTTAAGGTATTTAGTAAAAACTTGCACCTAAAAAATCAAAGACCAGGTCAAAGTAAAGAAATAAGGCCAACTGCGATGGAGCGCGGTTTGGATACAAGAAATGGAATGGGCCCATTTAGTGCTTACCTTTGAACTTAAAAGTAATACTGTGAAAATGTGTCTGAAAAGCTAAAGTTCAGCAGGGCCAGGCTGCAGGAGGCATCCGAGAAGGGAGTTTCATCATCAGATAGTCTTGCATCGAAGCCGCGGTGAATGTTTCTTTGTTCTGGCATAATCACAAAATGGAAGTAGAAGCTCTACAGTGGGATAAAGTAGAGGGTTGTAGGCGAAGACTGTCCCATGAGATTGGATACCCCTTTGGTGAAGGACCTTTCGGCAAAAGGATTTGTTGCTACGGGGAAGAACATAGTGGGAGAAGTTGCTGAGTCCATCTGATCAGTGATGCACTTGGGGGGATAGGTGGGCAGATTTGACCCAGTCTCCTCCTGGTTTTCAGAGCAGTTCTTAGTTTTAAGAATTGATCATCTGGGCACCTTTAGCACCACAACCAAGGGCCTAGGACTGGTGGGACACCTCTTAGGGGTTCAGGACTCACTGAGACTGGGTCTAGGTGTGGGTTCAAGATGGTGGGAGCCTTTTATGTCTCTGTGGCTCTGAAGAGGAGGCCAGCAAACTATCCTTTTGAGTCAAGGCTGCCAATCCTGGGTGCAGGTGAAGATGCAGGGCTCAAAAGCAGGGTTGGCCTCTGAGGGATCGAGGCAGGCTCCAGCCAGCAAAGTAGTCCTTCTAGGGCCTTCTAGGAACAGCAGGAATCTAGCAGAGTGCACATCAGGTCACACCAGCACACACACCAGCAAAACGTCCTATGAGAATCTTTCCACAGGTCCATTAGTGAACTGAAGAGTGGGTCTTAAGGTACTATTTGTATACCCTGGTACCCTTCTCTGGAAGGTGGTAGAAGCTTCTGGGAAGGCTATTTGAAGTGCATGGAATTTCTTGACTTCCCTGCCCTGGGTCCAAGATGGCTGCAGTGACAATACAGGGCCATTAGGCCCTTTTGTGAAGGCAGAGCACAGACTATTCTGTTGTAAGTGGTGTTCAGCTCTGCCCTTATTCGGCCAGCAGATGGCCCATTCAGGCACACCTAATTCCTCTATTGTGTGACGGTCTGGGGGAATTCACAAACTCTGTCAGCAACACCCAGTCATGTAATCCAAGACAGGCTGCATGCACAGAGGGCTAAGGGCAGGAAAATACCAGCTTTCTAAAGGTGGCATTTTCAAAATTGCACTGAAAAATGGGACTTTACCATTGAAGAGAGTTTATCATTAAAATGTAATAGGTTCCAAACATGACATATCTACGTGCTCCCAATTAAGAAATACAGCTTACTAAATGTAATTCAGAATCCTCAACATTATCCTACAGGAGAGGTAGGCCTCACAGTAGTGAAATACAAATGTAGGTGTTTTTCTTAGCCAGGATATGTAAAACTTAATAGTACATGTTCAACCTTTTAATCACACAGCACCTTGCCCTATGGGCTACCTAGGGCATACTTTAGGGGTGACATATGTCATAAAAGGGGAGTTTAAGGCATAGCAAGAGGGTTCAAATGTAGATGTGGTAGTTTAAAATTGTGCTCAATCTGTAATGGCAAGCCTAGGATATGTTTTAAGGAGCTACGTAAGTGGGTGGCACAATAAGTGTTGCAGGTGAACTGGTAGCATTTATTTTACAGGCCATGGATATATGGTATACAACTCTACAGAGGATTTACAAGTAAATGAAATATGACAATTAAGTATATGCCAATCAAACCATGTTTAGGAGCGTGAACACAAGCACTTTAGCACTGGTTAGCAGAGGTACACTGTACAGAGTCCTCAGGCCAACAAAAATGAATTTTAACAAAAAATTGACTTACGTTGGCAAAGATTGGGGGAAGACCACCCTAAGGCTGAATGGTCTAACAATAACATTTGATCCTTTGGGCTAGAAACATAGGGGGTCATTCTGACCCTGGCGGCCGGTGACCGCCAGGGTCACCGACCACGGGAGCACCGCCAACAGGCTGGCGGTGCTCCCAAGGGCATTCTGACCGCGGCGGTTCAGCCGCGGTCAGAAAGGGTAAACCGGCGGTCTCCCGCCGGTTTACCGCTGCCCCATTGAATCCTCCATGGCGGCGGAGCGCGCTCCGCCGCCATGGGGATTCAGACACCCCCTACCGCCATCCTGTTCATGGCGGGAAACCCGCCATGAACAGGATGGCGGTAGGGGGTGCCGCAGGGGCCCCCGTAAGAGGGCCCCACAAAGTATTTCAGAGTCTGCTTTGCAGACAATGAAATACGCGACGGGTGCAACTGCACCCGTCGCACCCCTGCAACTACGCCGGCTCAAATCTGAGCCGGCGTCCTCGTTGCAGGGGCATTTCCGCTGGGCCGGCGGGCGCTCTTTTGGAGAGCGCCCGCCGGCCCAGCGGAAATGTTTGAATGGCCGCCGCGGTCTTTTGACCGCGGTGCGGTCATTTGTCGGCGCCACCTTGGCGGACGGCCTCCGCCGTCCGCCAAGGTCTGAATGACCCCCATAATTTATTTTGATGCACTCTTCAAATTATGCAGAAGATGGTGTATTATGTGGCAAATACGGAAATGACATGATTACTTGGAAAGTGCTGCAGCTTCAGAAATGCATACATCCAGCAGCTCTGATTATAAGTCATATTGTCAATTGTCTGACATTTGAAATGCAAAATAAAATGTAGTTCCTTACTTTCTGCCCTTTTTGTAGGCAATCAAGGGCTAAACACATAGGGGGTCATTCCGACCTTCGCGGGCGGCTCGGGCGGCCGCCAATGCGGCTGCACTCCCGCCGCGGTCATCAGGAGATCCCCGCTGGGCCGGTAGGCGGAAACCTGGTTTCTGCCCGCCGGCCCAGCGGGGATCTCGGCTGCAACAAAAGAGCCGGCTCCAAATGGATCCGGCACCTTTGACCGCCAGGGTTGTAATGACCCCCATGGTGTGTGAGAGGGCAGAGAAAACTTCCCAAATACAGATGCATCTCACAGGTAGTAGGCTAACATTAACACTCCTTGAAGAAAGATTAAATAAAAAGATATTAACAAGAACAATTGGAACAGCAGCAGCTCAACAGTCTGAAGAGACAGCGAGGAATGAAAAAAATGCTCGCTGTTGTTAGCTCTCTTTCTGACCCCTTTGCCATCCTAAATTGATGGGATTAAGGTGAAGCCCCTGAAAAGTGGTCCATAACCAAGTGCAACACTTGCATGAGGGCTGCCAGTAGAAGTGACCCCACGCATCCTTCAACCGCTGATGCCTCACAAAGTTGATCTGTTGTTTATCTCCTAGCTACAGAACAGAATTCAATGTGTGGCTGACAGCCAAGAAAAAGCATTGGTAAAGCCAATAGGTTCAGCCCATGTGAGAGCTATTGCCTTTGTCAATGTTTTTAGACATACTGCATAGCAGTGCAGGTCGAAAATAAAGAAATGTTAACATTATGAGGTGACCAGTGCTGTGCAACATTTCTAGAAAATATTGACAACATGTTGGCACTGGCAATTATTCGTTTTAAAGTCTGCCTCACCTCTCTCCTGCATGTTGAAAAGAGTTTTTTTAATTGACCGGTGAAAAAGGAGAAGAAAAATGTGGAAGGCGGTGAGAAGGACAAGGGAGTGACAAAGGGAGCGCATTAAGAACAGTGACGTACATTTTAAATCACTGCCTGCGCAAGCTTCTTTTGTGCCTGCAAGCATAGAGGAAGGCCAATTGCATTACTCACATATTTTGCAGCATACATGAATGCCAATAACCAACATGTTTATATTAACTGGTATGAGTGCAGCAAGGACAGACTGCCACCTCCCCCTGCGGTGGCGTATGTGAATTTAATGTATGGCACATCACTGCGCATTCCTTTTGCGAAGCATGCTTCTCAGCTTGTTGCACAAGGTTTCTACTAGCCAGTAACTCAGTAAATGCAAGACACTCCACATGATATATTCATTGCCACTGATAAACAACTCTAACACATCCCAGACTTCTAACATGAATACATATTGAACATCCTGCCACACCCTCAGCTGCACATGCAAACGCGTGTTCCACACGTGCCTCTGTGATACAGCCCCTTCTGTTTTACCTCGGATGCCCAGGCTCTGTTCTCTGGCCCTTCTAATGCCATGAATCTTCACAGGCTTTCTGCTAAGGTTAGCCAGCATGATCCTCTGACAGAAGAAGTTGCCGTCTTCATAGCAGAGGCAGTGCCTGGTGGCCATGGCAAGGAGAGACTGCTGCTGGCCTCCAAGGGTTCCAACCCAGCTGCTGCAGATCACAACATGCCCTCATGCTGCCTCAGATGCCAAGCTGAGAGCTGGAGCACTGGGGCCAAGTGACACTCAGCGAGGAGTGTTGAAATAAAAGAAGCCTTGCCAACTGTATACACGCCTCACAATTTCAAAATTTCACTTTGCCCATTTCAGCAAAGCTATAGCTCGTTCAAGGAACTGCAAATGGAATTGGTGAACTATCAATGTAAAACTTTGCTTGCATTTCCAAACACATTTGGGAACATGACATTTATAATTCAAATTCCATAATATTGATTAAATTATTTGATAAAAAATGTGGAACTTAATTTAACCCACAGACACCCGTATCTATTTACAAAAGATTACTACTAAACCTCAGTAATGCTGAAGTATATACTCGTAAATATTATGTGGCTCATAGCATCCTTGGTAATGGCAGTTCCAGATGTCTGTGAACCAATGACGCATTGACAATGCTGTACATAAAAGTGCTCTGGATTGTACTGATGACCCACCAAAAGCAGACTGGTTGGAAGGGAAAAAGAATAAAACGAATACAAAGAAAAAAAATACCTCAAATGCATGTGGCCAGTGGAAGGATACTGATTGCCAGCCACTGATCTCTAATAGGAAAGGGTACTTGGTCCAAGCTCCAGGGAACAGCTGAAGCCACGGAGAGAAGAGAGGAAGTACAGCCAGATGATATCAGAAGTTGCGGATGACCAATGAGAAGAAAGAAAATGAGAGTGATCAGGGAAAGCCTACCAAGTGTAAGTAGGGGGAAGGCTGTGGGCGGGCTGTAAGTGCCTTTTAAGATTTTTCCAATACAGAAGATTTTGCTACAGTGCAAGCAATGTGCAGACGAAATCTAAAAAGGTCAAAGTGATAAGCTGCTGAAACTGTGACTCGTTTACTTTGTTGTCCTGTTCATATCTTCATAGCCTCTGAAATACCAATTCCAGGGAGACCAAAGGGCACTCCAGAGGTAACAGGCTTCTGCTACCATAAATGATGTGCATGGTTCGAGTACTTACTAACGATTGTTACTTTGTTCTACTTAACAAAAGGTAGCAAAGAATGTGGCGCATTCCGAGTTTAGTTAACTAATTGAAGAATAACGTATTTTGGTAAATACCAAAATCATTTATTTATTAGCAAAAACGTACTTTTATGGGCAAAAATATCTAAGAGCAAAAATACACGTCAAATGTTAGATACTGCACGCTTACGCCTATCCAAAGTCAATTCGAACTGAGGGCTTAGCCACCTCCTGCCAGCTGTCCGGGATCCTTCTGTGTTTTTCACACCATGCCACTGGGAACTTGACATAACAGCGCCAGACATGCTGGTATAGTCCGACAACGCGAATACCTATCAATCAACGCCCGTTCGCCTGCCAGTTATTCTTTCCTTGGCAAAGTGGACAACAATTCATTCATACTCTACCTTCGCAAAAAATGCAAAACCACTTCTCTGTTTCAGTAAATTCCTTTATACAGTAAACCTCTGTTCTGTCAAACGGTCTCTATCACAGGAGCTCACAGAGCTCGAGAAGAGAAACACCCTCCGAATACCTTAGTTTGGAGCCCGTGAATAGCGCTTGGGTCGCATTCCACAAAGCATCAAGGCCCATTTATACTTCTTTAGCGCCTCATTTGCGTCATTTTGGGGTCGCAAACTTACAATAATACAATTATACTGTGTTTGCGACGTCTTTACCTCCAGAAAAATGACGTAAATGCGTCGCTAAAAAAGTATAAATATGGGCCCAAGTGCGTTTTGCCTTCTGGTCACGATGCTTATGGAAACAATACAATTCGGAGCTTAGCTTTGAAAGACTGTGCAAAAAAAGAGAGAAAACATCAGAGGATGCACATGCATCCAGTGTTTTATGTGTAACTGAGGGCTGTGAATTAAAAAGGAGGATTAAACAATCTTTATAACTAATCCTCCCTCAGAAAGGAGTCTTTTAAAAAATGGGTAATTTATGAAGCTATTGGAGTTCACGGAAATAGATATCTGGTAATTGCTTTCAAATTAAAGGTGACACAATTCGTCTCTTGCTTTCTTCCTCCCTCTCTCTGTCTCTTTACCTCTTGCTGTATCTCTCTATCTTTATATCTTCGTTTGTTTTTCTTTCTCTTCATTTCTCTATTTCTCCCAACCGCTCTGCCGTTTTTCATTGCTTCAGAAAAACTAAATAAATATTATTTCATAATTCCAGGGAATTTGAAAGCCATCAATCAACTTCTGGCAATAGGCAATTTACCTTGCTTTTCACTAAGCAAGGAAATAAAACTCAAAAAGTTAGAACTAAGGCCCATATTTATAATCTTTTTGCACCGCGTTTGCCTCACTTTTTGATGCAAAAGCGGTGCAAACTTACAAAATACAATTGTATTTTGTAAGTTAGCTCCGATTTTGTGTCAAAAAATGACGCAAACGAGGGCGCAAAAAAAGTATAAATATGGGCCTAAATGCTCTTTGAGATCATGAAATGGCTACTTAGGATGAAATGTAAAATACATGCTGGAATGTGGAACAGAAGTACTGAACATTTACTCATAATATAATAATACAGCGAGCGAAGGTACTAAAGCTGTTCTACTGATAAATGGTCAGAGATACATAATTTGCAGTATCTATGTCAGTATGTTGCATATAAGGAGAAGCCTCCCAACGAGCACACAATGAATAATTTTGAATGAATGAATGAATAAATGAACGAATAGTTCCTTTATTGTGTGATTAATACAAATCTTTACAAAATTAGTATCTTGCTATAATCTTACTGGTAAAACACTAGTATGTAAAATCAATACAAAACATAGCTCATTGGAAGATGAAAGGTACAATTGGTAAGAGATTCATTAGAACACGTATTTAAACGCAGAGTTTAAAATCTAATGGACCAAGGGGAAAGAAGAAATAAAACAGCAAGGAGTTAGGTGCAAACAGTACCTTGAAGTGCCTAATGACAGTGGAAAGGCTTTTAATCACAGTCCAGTGTTCATCTCTCACGACCAAGTTAAAATGACTGGCTGCTGTAATACCTGCACAAGGTATTGGAGAACCATATGTAGCATCTTAGGGGCATATTTATACTCTGTTTTCACTGAATTAGCGTAATTTTCCTTTTACTCTTATTCGGTGCAAAACTAACTCCATATATATACTTTGGCGCTAGACCCGTCAAGTTAATGGAGTTAAAGTCATTTTTTGGAAGTGGAAACCTACCTTGCCTTAATGAGATTCAAGGTAGGCGTTCCCGTGCAAAAAATGACTCTATGGCCTTAATGCCAAATTTACACTCTTGTGTAAACTGGTGCACGGGAGGGAGGAGGGGTCAAAAAATGGTGCAAAGCTTGCTTTGCAGCATTTTTTAACGCCTGGGTCAGGGAAGGCGTTAGGGGACCTGTGGGCCTATTTCCATGGTTGAACACCATGGAATAAGCCCACAGGTGTCCTCTCAGGCCCCAAGGACACCCACACACTCACAAGAGGGACTGCGGAGGATGAGGGACCCTATCCCAGGTAAGTACAGGTAAGTATTGTATTTTATTTTTTAAAGTGCCATCGGGGGCCCTGAAATGCCCCCCCTACATGGCACTGGGTGCAATGGCCATTGCCAGGGGACCCAGGTCCCCTGTGCTGGTCACTGGGGTGGTGGGCATGACTCCTGTCTTTTCCAGGACAGGAGTCATGTGGTATGGATGGTTTTGCGTCAGAAAATGACTGTTACTCTAACCTGCCCTATGTCATTTTTTGTTGTAAAACCCCCTTCTTCCACAGCGCCAGCCCACCTGACTAACATCATTTTGTTTTATGCTAGCCCACCCTTTGCACCGGCTTGCACCATTCCATAAATATTGTGCCTGGCTGGAGCACAGAAATGGTGAAAGCCGGTGATAACTTTTTTGGTGAAAAACTGCATTAGTGCAGTTTTGCACCAAAAAGTATAAATCAGGGCCTTAGGGTCTTCAGCTAGCTAAGCTATAGGGTGTTTCAGATGCTTGTTCTTGTACTAAGAGGTGGCTACGATGCTACAACATGCAACTCCAGCGGAGGCAGAAAAGGGGTGGTTTAGTAGACTGGTGCAGGAAAGCACCCTTATTGACATGGTTAGCCCTCACATTTTGCCTGGTATCTGATGTGGCTTTGACTGTTAGTGCACAGAGTCCCTGCTAACCAGGTACCCAGTGTCAGATCTCTTTTCCCAAAACTGCACAGTTAGTTTGCACCATTGACAAACTCTTCAGGTACCACTGTCAGTCCCTAGTAAATGGTACCCCTGGTACCTAGGAACTGGGGTACTAATGAAGGTCTATGAGGGCTGCAACACCAATTGTGCCACCCTCAGGGAACCTCACCTAACCCACATAGTACTTCCATTGGAGACTGCATGTGTTGGTGCAAGCCAAATTGAAAACTCAACCTGTCACACATCCCTGTGTGCCAGGTCCCCTATCACTACATGTACTAGGTGAATGTCACCCCTAAGACAGGGTGCATCCATGCACATGTAAGGCCATATACGCATGAGCAGATATGCTCTGCTATGTCTTTGTCAATTCTGAGACAAAGTAAGTGCACAGGGAAGCCATTTTAAATGCATGTGCTGGACACTGGTCATTATGAGTTCCCAAGCTACATGATGGCTTCTCTGAATCCTGGGATGTTTGGTATAAAACATCTCAGAATCATAAATCCTCACTGACCCCACTAATGGATTTATCATAAAATGCACACAGAGGGCACCTTAGAGGTTTTCCCTGGAAAGTAACTAGCTCATAGTCTGCTGAGTGACTGGTCCAGACCAGTTCAGCCACCACAGACATGTTTCTGGGCCCCCAAGGCGAGAGCCAGCACTCTTGAGGGCCTGAAACAAAGGCATGTTTTGAGCAGAGGTGTGACCTCCTCTCTGAGGCAGAATGGACATTCCAGGGCTTGGAGCTTCAAAAGCCTTGCTGCCTTTGTAATGTGACCTTGGTCTCTCCAGATGGTGGAGATGACCACCTCCCAGCCTTAACCCCACTTTTGGTGGCAGCACAGGTGAGAGAATAAGTTAAATTAGGAGGAGTGCCCACTTCATGCCAGTCCTACCCCCTATGGTGGACAAGCTAAAGTAGACACTATTTTTTTTAATTCCTCCATTTTGTTTAGGAGGAATTAGGCCATTAGGGTTTGCGTTATGTCCACTTCCTAGCGGAAGTGGTCATAAGAAGGGTATAGTCACCCTGAAGGTGGTCATCCCATTGGCTACCGCCTGGCATGCCCTGTAGCTCCTCTAAAGTGAGTATTTAGGTGGCACCCCTGAACCCTAGAACTCAGATTTTGACAACCCACAGAAGAGGAAAACAAGCAGCAGCTGACCTGGACAGGCCTCTCCGGCCTGCCTGCTGACCTCAGAGGATCTTGCATAAGAAGCCAGCTTGTCCAGCCTTCAATAAAGACTCAAGTCTTCTGTGGGCACCAGACTTGCCCTGCAACAAGAAACTCCAAAGAAAAGACTCTGGAACCCCGGAAACCTGACATCAGACGTGATCACTGCACCTGACGTCAACGACCCGAGGTGAAGCCAACTAGCAGTGCCAATGAGGGTCTCTAGCTGCCCAGAGACTGAGTATAGTGTGGGCTAACCCATAGTGGACTCTCCTGAGACGCCTGAAGCCTCTACACACAGGCCCCTTCTACGACAGGCTTGTGGAGAGAGAAAAAACGACAAGTACAGCAACCACTGCACCCGTGACCCTTGACCCCAGCTGAGGTAGGTCACTGGTACCAACTACGTCCCCCGGTTCCTAAGAGCTCAAGTACATCTTGGGTCCCCCCTGCTCGACTCCCCCACAACACCTGCAGCCCTATCACACTCCCCTTTCCCGGATGTGAAAACCCATTGCCTAAAGACACTCCTGCATCCGTCACTCCTGGGCACAGGAGGAGAGGACCAGAGGTGCCCGTACATCCCCCAGCATCCTAAGTCTACTACCTACTTGTTTGTTGCCCCAGACTGTCTTCCTAGCCAGAGCCTGCAGCCTGTTTGTCACGAGGTCAAACTCCATAGGAAACTATTGGGCACCCAAAGCCTTACTGAACCTGTGCACCTGTCCACCCCAGTGCCCCCAGTGTGACTTGTTGGCGTGGTTCTGATCAGCATCTATTACTTATTTTAACTCATTGCAATTGGCTTTATAAGTCATTGTTATCCCTGTGTTTGCTTAACATTGTTTATCCTCCATAAGATAAAATTGTGAGAACTCTGAAAATTGCACTGTCTATTTTTGAAATAGGAAAGTATTTATGCTTAAAAGTCTACTTTCCTGATTACAAAGTTCTTGGGTATGAAATATATGTAAAGAAAGTTGTTATTTTTCTAAATTGGTCTCAGATTTATTCATTGAGTGTGTGTCTCTTTTATTGCCTCTGTGAGAACAACTAATGCTTAACACTACCCTCTGATAAGCCTAACTGCTCACCCACACTACCACAAATAGAGCATTAGTCCTATCTACTTTTGCCTCTGCAATACCAATTGGGGATCCAACTGAACAGTGTACTTCATTTAGTGCACTATATAGAGAGCCAGCTTCCTACAACTGGCCTCTGTGGTATGTACGTGGGGTGACTGGCAGGGAAAGGATAGTTTAGTGAACTGGGCTCTAAAATACGTGCTGGGCTATCAAAGTCTTGGATGAGCTGGTCGAGCACAGTTATTTGTTGGTGGTTAGCCAGTTCCAATGCTGGCTGTTTCTAGGGATAAAATTGCTGCCATTAATCGCCACTTCTATGTATTGTTGCATAATGCTGGTGTATTTGCCAATCGGTTTCATGATATTGAACCCCAGGTTTGTGGCCTTATTGCATGTTTAAATGCTGTGTGTGACAAAAAGTGGTTTTAACAATCTGTGGCATGGTAGCAAAAGTGACAGACAACAGCATAGTCGGTAGTTGATAGACTAGTACTCATAATTGCAAAGTGTACAGTTAACAGTTTTTATGAGTGACAGCCATCTCAGATTTGCTTCTTTAGTTTGTAGGCCCATTAGCCTTGCAGACATGATTTGTTTAAGGCAGCCTTGACATGGCTCACAGGAGAGATACAGTTGAGGTATGAGGCAATCCGGCAATGCACCAACCCATGACTGTCCCACCACGTGCAGTAATCTTGATCTATTGAATGTGTGCGTGTAGTTTGCCTTCAATAATATTTTTGGGGGGTTTTTCAGCATGGCTTTAAGAACAGCCCATGAAAGGTATTGTTTCTTTAATAGTGTCTTGTCAATTTGAAGAGTGTCAATTGAGCACTGAAGATATTGCCACCAGGAATTCCCATCTTGGGCAAAGATGTGCTGAAGGGCAGCTTTCATGCTGTAATTCTTGGTTGGTGATTTTATAGCACAAAGAAGATACGGGAAACACAACAGAAGTGGAAAGCAAATAAGCAAATCCTTAACGCACACCACATTCTCCATTTTCATTGTATTTTCTCACATCTCCCATTCATTAGGTGTTCGTTTATTAAGCCTGGGCTACAAAAGTGTTTTTAGCTTCTTTGTAGATAAGAAGTGGGCAGGTTGTTGTAGTAGTAACAGGTCACAAAGTTCTCCCTTGAGCCGTTTGTGGAAGAACCTTGCATTTTAGTTTTAGTGTCTGCTGTGGACTTCAAGTTTCTGGTAAATCTGTGAAGTGATGGAAATTATAATTGTTTTTGCATTGATCGAATGATATTTTATTCATTTATTTGCTTTGTATTTTTTTTTTTTTTTAGGTAGTTTAATAACTTGGGGCCTGATTTAGATCATACTCAGTTACAAACGTGACGGATAACCCACCCTCCGTATTACGGTTCCCCATAGGAAATAATGGGATTGTAATACAGCAGACAGGATATCCATGAGGTCTGTGACACAGCATTTCCCTCCGCTGAGATCTAAATCAGGCCCTAAATCTGTTAGTTATGTAAATAGTTTACTATTTATGAATTATTAATACATTTGTGTAGTAAGTATACCAATTATGTCTTTTGGTTTTTAATTTTAATGCTTTGAAATGGGTTCTTGGGGAACAGCCTGGGAAGTTTTTTAGACAGTAAATTAGTGATATGTATTGTTCAGTATTGTACTGTTCTGCAACAGTTATATAGCATTTACTATCCCAATGTGGGGCACTGAAGTGGTTGTCTACATGAGCAGCAAGTAACTCTCTTGAAGGTGCGTCATTGGAAAGATGTCGTTTTTTAAAAGTTATATGGGTAGTTTTACATGTCTTGTGTGAACACCACCAAGGTGCAGTTATTGTGTTAGGAGGCACAGTACATAGTAGTGTTGTGGATGAAGCGCTTAGAGAGATAGACATGCAGTTTATAGCTTTCCATAAGCTAACAGCTTTGAGCAGATTTGCGCAACCCCTTATTGTATTTCTTCTCATCCTATACTACATAGCTGGTCACTATTCCGGGTTGACCAATCACATATTTGTTTGTGTAAAGTTTGTGGTCCTGAGTAGGCATAGTTGGAAAGTGAAGTGGTGGAGAGATATGCTGGGATGGACTTTGTTATAATCATCCCCTGTTGGGTTCCCTCTATGGGTGGGTGGAATGTTTAATTCTGGCAGCAAAATTGGAGGAGCTTAGAAAGTCTGTACTACTCATGTGACTCAGAATTAATAATAAATGCTGCTGCTCCACAGGCACAATTACATCAGCACTGTAATGGTTTTAAAAAGGGCTGGAAGAGGGAGCAGTTCATCTATGTTTAAAAACCACTGCAGAATAAACTTTAAACTGCAGTGATTTTTAAATATAGAGGGACTGTTCGCTCTTCCTGACCTGTTTGCAGTACCACTTCAGTGCAGTGCATAATCCTCAGCGCCCTTACATAAGTATGTAAGGGCACTGCGTGGTATGCACTGGAATGGATAACCCTCTCTGCCTTTACGTGCCAATGTAAGGACACCTAGGGTATACACTGCAGTGCAGCACATATCCCTCATTGCCCTTGCATGTAAGTATGTAAGGGCACTGAGGAATATGCACTGCACTGGAGTGCATACCCCTCGTGCCCTTACATAAGTATGTAACGCACCAAGGGGTATTCACTGGAGCTGATTCCCTTCATCCTGTAAGGGCACCGAGCGGTATACACAGGTGTGGATACCCCTCAGTGCCCTTATAAACTTATAGAAGGGCACTGCGGGGTAAGCACTGCACATGAAAGTGCCCACTCTGCCCCTTCAGTATTCCGCAGAATAAACATCTGCCAATTCTACTCACCCCTAATTGTCACTGTGAGTTGTAAAGAAGCATCATAGTGTGTAGTTAGTTGGGACCTGCTGTGATGGACTAGATTGGAATCCTCCAAATGGCCAGTAATATGTGGGCAATCTCTTTAGTTATTCCATGCCTGTTCAGCTTGTGATGTCTGGTTTATGGGCTGGTGCAGTACAGGATGTTGGCAAGCACCTTATCAGATATGTCTTATGTGAGCGTAAGAGAATTAAGTGGAATAAGGAAGTTCTTGTTCAGCTTGTATGAGCTACACTTGACTGCCAACTGTTGTGTGTTAGTCCTTTTTATATTACCCAGCTATAGAACGTTTGGTGCTGGCTGATTTGTTGCACATCTCTGGGCTGTAAACTGTAGATTTTACTTGAAGGTACAGTTGTCCTTTCAAGTTCTATTCTAAGGTTGCAGGCTGATGTAGTTATCTTGGAAATAGACATGTTTTCAATTGTCATCTGAAGTATGTTTGCTCCTGAATGCTTTCAATCTTGGCTGGTAGAGAGTTCAATAGCTTGGTCGCTTGTGCTGATAAAGCAATGCCTCCTATTGATTTCTTATATGAAGGTGCTATGATGATCTGTGGTGCAAGCCTGGAGTGCAGGTTCCCTATTTTGTTTGTACCTTTTGAATTTAATTGTAGGTATACTGGTCTGTTTCCTTGGGAGGCTCTGTGAACAAAACAGTGTGCTTTGAACATTGCTCTTCTAGTTATAGGTAGGCAGTAGACTAAGGGGGTTATTACAACTTTGGAGTAGGTGTTAATCCGTCCCAAAAGTGACGGTAAAGTGACGGATATACCACCAGCCGTATTACGAGTCCATTATATCCTATGGAACTCGTAATACAGCTGGTGGTATATCCGTCACTTTACCGTCACTTTTGGGACGGATTAACACCCCTAAGTGTAGGACAGAAGCCATGATTTCTCTTGAGTGAAGGCGGAGATGGAGTCTTGCATATGTTATTCATTATTGGTGTATTATTTTGATAAATACATTAATACATTATTTAATTCATTAATATTTTACATTTCAATATCTTTATTATTTATGCATCATAAGCACACATAATACAGGTGTTACTTAAAGCAAAACCTCCAATTGACTTAAAATCACAGCTTTCATGGAGGAACTAGAACTATGAGCAGAGAAGAGAAAAGAAAAACAATACAGAGAGCTTCTTACAATCTGCACATTGCAAATTGTTTGTATATGTCCACTATGATCAATACATTGAAATAGAAACAACAGAGTCAAAGGTAGAACCATATAGTCATAAAGTCACTCACTTTTAACCATGTGGTACAATTATCATGATGGTTTAATCTTGGGGAGATAAAGGTCCAGTTTGTCTAGATGGGGCTTCTAGGGTATCCAGGGAGACTGTGAAAGGGCTGTGTTATCAGCTCCTCTAATAAAGAATAGTCATTACTTTCATTTTTGAATAGAGACCTTTGAAAAATCTTCCCAATGACGCAAAATAATGCTCCATGCCAATGTTAGGAACAAATCCAACAGATAGGCATCACCTTTATTTGTGAATGGGAATTAGTGGGACCAGTCAAAAGGTATTTGAAGTTCATGGAAGGGGTAATCCATAGAACTTCTTCTATAAAAATGAAAAATCCCTGACCCAAATTAGTGTAATTTTGAGCAGTTAAATATAATATGAGCTAGATCTTCAGTTGTAATATTATAGTGCCAACATAAGAGGTTCTCGTGAAGTTTAAGCTTATGTAATCTTTGTGGTGTCCAATATGTCCTGTGTAGAATAACATTTTGTTTGTGCCAGTTCCGTGGGTAAATTTATATTTTTAAGGTAGAGACCAAATGCAAGCCAATTAAGGATTGAGTTGTACTAGGGTGCTTCCAATTCCTATTTCGATTCAGTCTCCAGAACTATGTTTATAAATCTTCTACTTCCTCTTCCTCTGCTGTGGGGCCCTTGGCCATTGCCCTGATTCATCATATTCACTGTTTCTTTGGTGTTATACCGGCTCCTTCTGAGGAGCCGGTATTGCTCTAAAAAAGATTTTGACCTAGAATTTTGTTAATTTACTGAACAACTGCTATCAGTCAAAGGAAAGTTGTAATTCTGAACTGCAATACAGACAATTAATTTAGAGCTGAAAAAAAAACAATGATACAGAGATTTAAAGATAGAGGATACCCTAATTGGGTACTGCAGGAAGCCTGTTAGAAGGTGGAGGGAATTACTAGAGATGAGATCTTATTTACCAACACCAAGGCACCCAAGGATAATCCCACTGCAAGAATGATTTTGACGTACAACAACAATGTTGGGGCAGTGAGGAAGATTACATCTAAACACTGGGGTTTCGCGAGAAGTGACAATTGTGGTGGGAAATAGAGTAGAGGTCAAACTGAGTATCATATACCATAAAGCTAGATCATTACGTGACGCCTTGGTACACAGGGACATCACCATAAAACTCATTGATGCCAAAATTTAACTACAAGAATTTGTTTCATGTGGGTGCTGCAAAGCATGTAAATCTAGCTGTGTCAAAAAGGAATATAGGACTATTGGTACATATACACGCCCTATAAAGCAATTTTTGACCTGTAGCACACAATTTTTCATCTATGTGCTTTCATCGTCAATGCCCCTTGAGATATGTGTGGAGCAAAAAAACATGTTTTAGAACATATGCGAGCAATAGAACATGGTGATCAAAGGTACCAATGTCGGTTGGGAAGCACATCTTTTAGTTTATATGAGAGATCCTTCAAATCACTGATGTTTTTTAAGTATTTAAATGTGATGTATGTGCAAATGGGCAGCCATAGACCATAGCAGCAATCTGTAGTCTATATTGAACTTCTCTCTTTGTAATTAATATTTCTAATAACATATTTCAAAGCATATTTAGCTTAATCTAATATTTCTAGTGGTTGCAGCTTCTGTAAGTGTATTTAGGAGCATTGAACATGAATAGAGACCCCGTTTCGCAATGAGGTATCATAGAACATAATAGTGTTAATCTCAAGTCAGTACTTGACGACTTATAGGTAACTGTTTTTTGCTTTTTGATATGTTTATATGACTTAAGTGGGTACTCTGATCGTGTTGTTCATTAAATATACATTTTTCAACATTGATGAAATTTTGTGAGATAGGCATAAAATGAAATAATTATAGATTGTGTCAACATGAGCAAGGGAGGTTTGGTATAATTAACGCAACAATATCAACATGAATTTCGATTGTACTATATGGATATAAATATAAAGATGGCGCCTGTGAACACATCTAACACAAATGGTTTTTAGATGTGAGTCCATCTTCACTGTTTATGTATGTTCCACAGTGTTTTTTTACATGAATTGCACAGCACAGTGATTATGTGAGCAATGGCTTCGGTTCAGCTGAAACGCCCCATGAAGGGTGATAAAAGTTTTCTTTGTGATCAAATCTACGCCTGAGTGAGTGCCGCTAGTTTATTTTCTTGGACTTCTTCTGACATTCAAAGAGTATGTGTATAATTTATCATTATGAAATAGTAACTATAGATATTTCCTAAAGAACTATACATATCCACAATATACACATTATCAGATTATAAATATTTATCAACACAGGCACATGCTGTCCATTGCTGTTTGAATATGGTGGTTATGAAGGAAAGAGCCAACTCTTGAGTAGTCTTCTGAAGACAAGATAGTTATCCGTGGATCTTATATTTGGGGGCAATGAATTCCATGGTTTGGCTACTTGAGTGGAGGAGTAGGTACCACCTATAGTCTTTTTCTTGTATGGTGGTGTTCTAAGGTGGGGTGCCAATCTTGGACAGAGGTTTCTTTGTTGAATGTATTTGGTTACTTTGTTTCTGATGAAAAGTGGTCCTGTTCCATGTATAACTTTGTGGGTGATACAAAGCAGCTGATGGTGAATCTTCTGGCAATGGCAATGGGTAACCAACGTAGTGCTCTCAAGCCAGGGGAGATGTGGGCTTGTGGCTTTGCATGTAATAGTAGCCAGGCAGTTGAGTTCTGAATACTTTGTAGTTTTTTCATAATAGATTGAGATGATCCATGGTAGAGGCCATTGGCATAATCCAGTTTGGATAGTACAAGAGAGATAGTAGCCTGAACCTTGTGTGGAGATCCGAGGTGGGAAAAGATGCATCACAGAGTCTTCCAGGTGATGAAGCTTGATTGTGCTAATTTGTCCACTTGGGCATTCATTATTAACTTGGAGTCCATAGTAATTCCAAGGATTTTAATTTCCTTGGATACCTGAGGAGATGGTCCCAGATCATCAGGCCAGACGCACAGTGGGTCATAATTTTTCCATTCGCCACATGTGAGAATTTCTGTTTTGGAAGCACTCAGTTTGAGATGGCTCCAAGTCATCCACTGATCAATGCCTCTGGGGCAACTGAATATTTGTGAGTTTTCAATGTCTTTGGGACATTCCAATTTAAGTAGTATTTGGGTGTCTTCTGCATAGTTGTAGCATGTGAGTTGAAAATCATTAATCAATTCTGGTAATGACACCATGTAGATTTTGAAAAGCATAGGTGAGATGATTGATCCTTGGGGGACCCCTGTATTTGTAAGGGTTTAGATGAAAAGGGGGAAGAACAGATAATATTGGTTCTGTTTTGAATGTAGGATGTAATCCAGTCGAGAGCAGCGTCTTCTATGCCGGCTTTGTGGAGTCTTTGAATTAGGGTTTCATGGTTAACAGTATCAAAGGCAGCTGAGAGGCCCAAGAAAAGTAGTTCAGCAACTCCATTGAGGTCAACTGTGTTTTTAAGATCATCCAGATTGCTATGAGTGTAGATTCAGTGCCTCTTCCTGGGCGGTATCCAGTTTGGTAGTCTGAAAGTATGGAATTGTCTTCAATGGATTGTGACATCAGGGCGAATGCTGCTCTTTCTATCAGTTTGCCCAGGAAAGGTCCATTTGTAATTGGTCTGTAGTTGTTGAGGCCCTGTGCGTCTAGGTTTGTTTTCTTTAATAACAGATGTATGTATGCCTTTCTCAGGGCTTCGGGAAAACTTCCAGTGGTTAAAGAGATATTGATGATACTTCTTACAGGTGTGGCAACAGAAGTAGATAAAATAATTTTCTTGAAGATGTGTGGTGGACAAGGGGCAGAAGGGCAGCCAGAAGGCCTGCTTGTTTTGACCAAATCCATAAATTAACTTTGTGATATTTGTTTGAAGGAGTGCAAAGGCTGAGTTGGTTTACTCTTGGAGGGGATTTTAGGAAACAGGTTGGTGCTGATGGTTTTCTTCTGTTTTAAATTGGAGTCCATTGTGTCTGCCTTGGTTGTATAATGAGTTGCCCGTTTGTCTGTGAAATCTTGAGTAGTGGGATGACTTCCTTCCATGCATTTATGTTTTCGAAAGTCACTGAGAATTTTATAACATTTTATAACATTCTTTAGTTGCAGATTTAGCATTTAGAATTCTGTCGGAGTAGTTCCTTTTTTAGCTTTTTTGGTTGATGATTTGCATATTCTTTTAAGTTTGTGTAGCTGAAGTTTGTCTTGAATGTTGTTTGTTTTGAGCCAGGTCCGTTGCAACCTTCTGATTTGTTTCTTTGTCTTTTCAAGTTACGTGTTTCTCTAAGGTGTTGGTTTTCTTTTGTCCTGTTAAGTTATTCTGAGTAGTATTAGGATACTGAAAGCTTCCTGTAGCCACTCATAATGTTTTGGAACACAATTAATTGTGTTTAGATCTGTATTGGCTGTTAGCTGTGTTTCTAAGTCTTCACAATTGAGTTTCCTCCATGGTCGATAGATGCATGTATGTAAGGTGCAATGGGGTGTGGATTTGTGGTGGTATATTTTTATCAAATGGTGGTATGACCATGTGATTGGTGTGATGCTTTGAAAAGTAACTAGTTCAGGGTTTGCAAAAATTACATCTAGGATGTGTCCAGTGACGTGTGTGGGATTTTGTACAATCTGATGTAGGTTTAATGTGACTAGGCCAGTGATGATAGCTTTTGGATGGGGCATATTGGCTTTGTCGAACCAAATGTTTAGATCCCCAAGAATGCATAGGTTTGAGCATAATGTTATAAGTTTTGAGACTGTGTCTAGAAAAGTATTTGGGAATGTTGAATTGTTAGGTGGAGGTCTGTAAAGGAGGAGAAAGTTACAGCAAGAAGTTGGTGTACAGTTGCATCTGGTGAGAAGGACCTCACAACCTTGTATGGAAATGTTGTCTGTTTTACTGGGATTTATTGCTTGTTTCGATGTAATAGCCAATCCAACTCCTCTCTTGCCTATACAGTTTTCTGTGATGGTTTGATAGCCTGGAGGAATTGCTTCATGCAACATGGGGTCATGTAATTTCCCAACTATGATTCCATTACAAATAGTAAGTCAGGTTGTGTGGCAGTGAGGAGGTCGTAGATGTGGTGCTTGTTTTTTGACCGTGATCAAGCATTTATGAGCAGGCAGTTTAGAAAATGTGTGTTTGTGGTGGTGTTGTTTTGTTTTGGAGAAGAGTGAGCAGTATATTTTAAGCTTGTAGTAGGTGTGTTGTTAGTTTCGATAACTGTGTGAGGGTCACAATAGTCTTGTTGTTCAATATAGTGTTCCTCTTCAAGCAGACATTTTGTTGAGTCTGTGTGTGTGTGTTGGTGGTGGACTTGGTGGCTGAGGGTGACATGATGAGTTTATTTGTTTATACAGTAGCCTTATTGTGTAATAGACAAGGGGATGTGAAGTTGTTAAGAGTGACATGTTGTTTATTTTGTTTGCATCGGTTTAGTGTGGAAGGAGTATGGGTTAGGGGTGGTGGAGGAGCATGTGGATCATAATGTAAGGCTCTAAATTGTGCAATGGATGAGAGGCGGGTGAATGGATGTTGCTGTGTCGGGAGCTTGTGGTAGATGTTTGTGAAGAGTGAGAATTTAGGAGCAAAGATTGGATAGGATTCATATTTTTTGTGCAGTTATGAGATCTGACGGAAAGTATTATGAAAGTTTGTGTTATTTTGATGTGCTGATGTGTGTGGTTTATTTTGTTTTTGTGTAATAGTCAGAGGAGATATTGATGTCGTTGTTTTCTGTAAAGGATTTGTATGTGAGTTAGTGCTGGTGAGTGGTATTAGAATATTACAGGGGATGTGTAACAGGGAATGGATGAGAGTTAGGGGTGTTAGTGTTAGATTTGATCATTGGAAGAGGACATTTCTGTGGTGGAGTGGAGAGTAAGGATTGTGTGTAATTGGTGAAGAGAGGGGGAGGGTGTTTGTGGATGGTGTGTTGGAAGGCTGGGTTTATGTATTGTCATGATAAAAAGGGGTGTGGCAGAAGCAAATAGAGATTAGTGCTGTAGGTTTGTATGTACAGGGAGTGTGTATCTGAATGGCTGAAAGTAATGTATAATGTGGTTTTGTGTTGTGGGGGCGATGGCAGGATGTCTTAGTGGTGCATTAGTTGGATGTTTTTGTTGATATTGTGTTTACATGTTGAAGGATGTGTAGGGAGAAAGGTCCTTTCTGGTAAATGGTAAGGCCTGATCTGTCCCGAACAGGCCCAAACAGGCCCAAACAGGCAACTGCCCTTGTCCTCTTTGTCCTTGCCTCAACGCCTTGGCTGAGACGCCCTCAGCCTAAGCTTAAATAGCCCTATTGGACAATAGAAACCTAGTCCTATCCCTAACCAATCAGATTTATAACCCTAAACCCCACAGCCAATGGGAGACCTAGTCCTATTAACCAATCACACCCTAGTCCTGACAACCAATCACAACACTAACACCAGAACAACGAAAGAATAGGAATCGCAACCTTAGTACCAATCACAACACCAACCCTAAAACCATGAACCAATAGGAATCTCAATCCTAGAACCAATCACAACACCAACCCTAAAACCATGAACCAATAGGAATCTCAACCCTAGTACTAATACTAATCCCAGCAACCAGTCATAACAACAAATGCAACAACCAATAAAAACGTATATAAGGACCAAGTTAACTGAAACCCAAGCCCCTGTGGAAGGGAAGAGGGAGCTGCTGCTCTATTCAGCATCTCCTTGGATACAGATAGGCAGAATCCACACTTCCAAGCTAGCAGAGTCTACTTTCCAGGTAAAGGAGAGATTGACAAAGCACTGAAATACCACTTGTCGTGCACTCAAATATTTGGCTTTTTCAAGGCAAAAACAAGTGGTGCAGACACTTTCTAAACACAATTTAAAATCACAGAAACAGATTAATCAGTCTTCTAAACACACTCTGGTTAGCCACTGAGATGTATGTAGCCTTTTTTTTTTTTTAAGGGGGGGAGGGTTGGCGGTTGGCTTTATGCAGTCTTTTGTCATAAAAAAGGAGGGAAATTTCAAACAGTCACAGGTAAAACACTGCAGTTTAAAAAGGTCAGGCTGGCTGAAACACAGGGAGCCTCCAGTAAACAGTCACAGGTAGCAGTGCAAACACTTTTTAACAAATCAGATTTCCCATAAAGTCTGGGGCTCTTACCAGTCTCCTAAGATTTCTTGATCACTGGGCTTCATTAGGGTGCAGGGAAAATGCTGGGCTCACAAAATGGAGGTGGCTGTCTTGGGGTCCCCTCTCCAAACTTAAAGGCAAAGTGCAGGTGTTGGGGGGGGGGTCAGGTTGCCTGGGAGCTAGAGAGCCAATCATCAAGCCCAAGCCCCTGTGGAAGGGAAGAGGGAGCTGCTGCTCTATTCAGAATCGCCTTGGATACAGACTTCCAAGCTAGCAGAGTCTTATTTCCAGGTAAGGGAGATATTGAAAAGCACTGAAATACTGCTTGTCGCTCAGTTCGATATTTGGCTTTTTCAAGGCAAAACAAGTGGTGCAGACACTTTCTAAACATAATTTAAATCACAGAAACAGATTAGGAAGTCTCCTAAACACACTCTGGTTAGCCACTGAGCTCAACATTGAGGGCCATTACCATATGGATAACATTCTAACCTAACTACAATTTGTGTGAGTCTGCCTTGAAAAAGTTTCACACAACCTTATCGTCAGATGAATCTCGATCCTCCAAATTACTTATGTTTTCAGTTTCTGGAATTCTGCTGTGGATTTGCCAAAGCTCAGTTCTTAATGCACTGTGATTGGACATCATAGCATCAGTATTTAGTTTGGTTGATGGAGGCACGTCATGGACTTCTTTTAATTTCTGAAGAATTGTGTTTATTGGCATGGTCTTATAGTTGATTCCCATGGTGGTAGTTCCACTTTGCAGTGTTTTGTTCCAGATTTGTATTCTTCATCAGCAATAATAGTGATGAGGAGTAACTGTCCAGAAGTAGATAGCACAGTAAAGGATTCAACACAACTTTACCTGAAGAGGAGAAATTGTGAAAATGAATATCTCCAATAATGCTGGTCCAGCAGAAGCGTTCACTAGATTCCTAATAGGAGCGTATACTAATCAAAGCTGCTATTAAGATACAGGATTATGTAGCAAGATTTTAGCTACAGAAATAGTCTTGTGATCCTTCAGAAACTAGAATTGGGAGGAATAGCACCAGGTCCTGATGGGATTCCCGTCAACCTTTTTAAATCCAATCCCTTATTGTGGAGCCCTTCATTGACTTTGGTTTTAGAGGCGTGTTGTAAAGTAGGGTTTCTTCAAACCTGGTCAGAGTATCTCATTGTACCAATCTATAAAGAAGGGAATCACCATAGTCCCTCTTGCTATCACCCTATTTCATTGTAAGACTCTCTGGTGAAGGTTGCTGGCTGTATCCTTCTAAATAGATTGCAGGAATGGGCAGATTCTAATGAAGTCCTCTCATACCAGCAATACAGATTTCGGACACATCTAGGGACGATTGAACAGGTATTTAATCTTAGTTTTTTGATTGGGAAGTATACACAGGTGAGACGTAGTAATATGTTTTTAGCGTTTGTTGATTTATCCTCAGCTTTTGACTGTGTTAGTCATCAGAAGCTGGGGACTATTATGGTCTTCCCATCATCCATTTTCTCAGAGAGTTGTATGTAGGAAGTAGGGCGAGAGTACAGTTTAGAACTCAAACATTGAGAGGCATATTTAAGATGATGTATGTGCAAATGGGCAGTCATAGACCATAGCAGCAATCTATAGTCTATATTGAACTTCTCTCTCTGTAATTAATATTTCTAATAACATATTTCAAAGCATATTTAGCTTAATCTAATATTTCTAGTGGTTGCAGCTTCTGTAAGTTTATTTAGGAGCATTGAACATGAATAGAGACCCCATTTCGCAATGAGGTATCATATAGCATAATAGTGTTAATCTCAAGTCAGTACTTGACGACTTATAGGTAACTGTTTTTTTGCTTTTTGATATGTTTATATGACTTAAGTGGGTACTGTGATCATGTTGTTCATAACATATACATTTTTCAACATTGATGAAATTTTGTGAGATAGGCATAAAATGAAATAATTATAGATTGTGTCAACATGAGCAAGGGAGGTTTGGTATAATTAACGCAACAATATCAACATGAATTTCGATTGTACTATATGGATATAAATATAAAGATGGCGCCCGTGAACACATCTAACACAAATGTTTTTTAGATGTGAGTCCGTCTTCACTGGTTATGTATGTTCCACAGTGTTTTTTTTACATGATTTGCACAGCACAGTGATTATGTGAGCAATGGCTTCGGTTCAGCCGAAACGCGCCATGAAGGGTGATAAAAGTTTTCTTTGTGATCAAATCTACGCCTGAGTGAGTGCCGCTAGTTTATTTTCTTGGACTTTTTCTGACATTCAAAGAGTATGTGTATAATTTATCATTATGAAATAGTAACTATAGATATTCCCTAAAGAACTATACATATCCACAATATACACATAATCAGATTATAAATATTTATCAACACAGGCACATGCTGTCCATTGCTGTTTGAATATGGTGGTTATGAAGGAAAGAGCCAACTCTTGAGTAGTCTTCTGAAGACAAGATAGTTATCCGTGGATCTTATATTTGGGGGCAATGAATTCCATGGTTTGGCTACTTGAATGGAGGAGTAGGTACCACCTATAGTCTTTTTCTTGTATGGTGGTGTTCTAAGGTGGGGTGCCAATCTTGGACAGAGGTTTCTTTGTTGAATGTATTTGGTTACTTTGTTTCTGATGAAAAGTGGTCATGTTCCATGTGTAGCTTTGTGGGTGATACAAAGCAGCTGAAGGTGAATCTTCTGGCAATGGCAATGGTTAACCAACGTAGTGCTCTCAAGCCAGGGGAGATGTGGGCTTGTGGCTTTGCATGTAATAGTAGCCTGGCAGTTGAGTTCTGAATACTTTGTAGTTTTTTCATAATAGATAGAGATGATCCATGGTAGAGGCCATTGGCATAATCCAGTTTGGATAGTACAAGAGAGATAGTAGCCTGAACCTTGTGTGGAAATCCGAGGTGGGAAAAGATGCATCACAGAGTCTTCCAGGTGATGAAGCTTGATTTTGCTAATTTGTCCACTTGGGCATTCATTATTAACTTGGAGTCCATAGTAATTCCAAGGTTTTTAACTTCCTTGGATACTTGAGGAGATGGTCCCAGATCATCAGTCCAGGCGCACAGTGGGTCATAATTTTTCCATTCGCCACATGTGAGTATTTCTGTTTTGGAAGCACTTAGTTTGAGATGGCTCCAAGTCATCCACTGATCAATCCCTATGGGGCAACTGAATATTTGTGAGTTTTCAATGTCTTTGGGACATTCCAACTTAAGTAGTATTTGGGTGTCTTCTGCATAGTTGTAGCATGTGAGTTGAAAATCATTAATCAATTCTGGTAATGACACCATGTAGATTTTGAAAAGCATAGGTGAGATGATTGATCCTTGGGGGACCCCTGCATTTGTGAGTAAGGGTTTAGATGAAAAGGGGGAAGAACAGATAATTTTAGTTTTGTTTTGAATGTAGGATGTAATCCAGTCGAGTGCAGCGCCTTCTATGCCGGCTTTGTGGAGTCTTTGAATTAGGGTTTCATGGTCAACAGTATCAAAGGCAGCTGAGAGGCCCAAGAGAAGTAGTTCAGCAACTCCATTGAGGTCAACTGTGTTTTTAAGATCATCCAGATTGCTATGAGTGTAGATTCAGTGCCTCTTCCTGGGCGGTATCCAGTTTGGTAGTCTAAAAGTATGGAATTGTCTTCAATGGATTGTGACATCAGGGCGAATGCTGCTCTTTCTATCAGTTTGCCCAGGAAAGGTCCATTTGTAATTGGTCTGTAGTTTTTGAGGCCCTGTGCGTCTAGGTTTGTTTTCTTTAATAACAGATGTATGTATGCCTTTCTCAGGGCTTCAGGAAAACTTCCAGTGGTTAAAGAGATATTGATGATACTTCTTACAGGTGTGGCAACAGAAGTAGATAAAATAATTTTCTTGAAGATGTGTGGTGGACCAGGGGCAGAAGGGCAGCCAGAAGGCCTGCTTGTTTTGACCAAATCCATAAATTAACTTTGTGATATTTGTTTGAAGGAGTGCAAAGGCTGAGTTGGTTTACTCTTGGAGGGGATTTTAAGAAACAGGTTGGTGCTGATGGTTTTCTTCTGTTTTAAATTGGAGTCCATTGTGTCTGCCTTGGTTGTATAATGAGTTGCCAGTTTGTTTGTGAAATCTTGAGTAGTGGTGTTAGAAATGGGGTCTTTGGTTGACAGTCAGGTTACCCCCTGTTCAATCAAGGACACTCACTCTATTCAGGGTAAAAGAGAATCACCCTCAGCTAACCCCTGCTCACCCCCTTGGTAGCTTGGCAGAGCAGTAGGCTTAACTTCAGAGTTCTAGGTGTAAAGTATTTGTACCAATACACACAGTAACTTAATGAAAACACTACAAAATGACACAACACCAGTTTAGAAAAATAGGAAATATTTATCTAAACAAAACAAGACCAAAACGACAAAAATATCCAACATACACAAGTCAAGTTATGAATTTTTAAAGATTAAACTAAAAAATAGCGCTTAGAAACAAAAATGCTTCGATTAGATGTTAACACGGCGTCGTGACGGAGTCGTTCCTAACAAGCCGACACCAGCGGCGCCGGACACGGAGTCGTGTTGACCCCCAAGTACAGTACCTTTGGTGAAGAGTGAAAACAAGCCGATGCGCGAAGTCGGGGATCGCGGCGTCTGTGCGAAACGTTGAATCCGCGCACTTCGAGCGGCGTCGGTCACGACGTGGTGCGGAGACTTCCACGGAGTCACGGACTTCAGCGGGGCTGCAGCGGCGTCGGGCCTGCGAAGAGCGTCGCGTTCCAGCGAAGGTTACGGCGTCGGGTGCAGGTGGCGTCACCGGATTCAGCAGCGGCGTCGGTCCGGAGTCGTCCGAAGTCGATTTCCTTGGATTTCCACCAGCTTTCCTTTCAAGGGCCCAGGGACTGGATAGGGCACCACTTGTCAGAGCAGGAGTCTCTCCAGAGACTCCAGGTGCTGGCAGAGAGAAGTCTTTGCTGTCTCTGAGACTTCAAACAACAGGAGGCAAGCTCTAACTCAAGCCCTTGGAGATTTCTTCACAAGATGGAAGGCACACAAAGTCCAGTCTTTGCCCTCTTACTCTGGCAGAAGCAGCACTGCAGGAAAGCTCCACAAAGCACAGTCAGAGGCAGGGCAGCCCTTCTTCCTCAGCTATCAGCTCTTCTCCAGGCAGAGGTTCCTCTTGGTTCCAGAAGTGTTTCTAAAGTCTGTAGATTTGGGTGCCCTTCTTATACCCATTTTCGTCTTTGAAGTCACCTTTCTTCAAAGGGGACTCACACCTACTTGTGAAATCCTGCCTTGCCCAGGCAAGGCCTCCGATACACACCTGGGGGTTGGAGTCTGCATTGTCAGAGACAGGCACAGTCCTTTCAGATGAGAGTGACCACTCCACCCCTCCACCCCTCCCTCCTAGCAGAGATGGCTAATCAGGAAATGCAGGTTACACCCCAGCTCCCTTTGTGTCACTGTGTAGTGTGAGGTGAAAAAGAACCCAACTGTCAAACTGACCCAGACAGGGAATCCACAAACAAGGCAGAGTCACAGAATGGTTTAAGCAAGGAAATGCTCACTTTCTAAAAGTGGCATTTTCAAACGCACAATCTTAAAATCAACTTTACTAAAAGATGTATTTTTAAATTGTGAGTTCAGGGACCCCAAACTCCACATGTCCATCTACTCTCTAGGGGAATCTACACTTTAATCATATTTAAAGGTAGCCTCCATATTATCCTATGAGAGAGACAGATCTTGCAACAGTGAAAAACGAACTTGGCAGTATTTCACCGTCAGGACATATAAACCACATTAATATGGGGGTCATTCTGACCCTGGCGGTAAAAACCGCCAGGGCCAACGACCGCGGGAGCACCGCCAACAGGCTGGCGGTGCTCCCTTGGGCATTCTGACCGCGGCGGTACAGCCGCGGTCAGAAACGGAAAACCGGCGGTGTACCGCCAGTTCTCCGCTGCCCTGGGGAATCCTCCATGGCGGCGCAGCTTGCTGCGCCGCAATGGGGATTCCGAGCCCCATACCGCCATCCTGTTTCTGGCGGTTTTGGCCGCCAGGAAGAGGATTGCGGTATGGGGTGTCGTGGGGCCCCTGGGGGCCCCTGCAGTGCCCATGCCAATGGCATGGGCACTGCAGGGCCCCCCGTAACAGGGCCCCACAAAGATTTTCAGTGTCTGCCATGCAGACACTGAAAATCGCGACGGGTGCAACTGCACCCGTCGCACCCCTTCCACTCCGCCGGCTCCATTCGGAGCCGGCATCCTCATGGAAGGGTGTTTCCTGCTGGGCTGGCGGGCGGCCTTCTGGCGGTCGCCCGCCAGCCCAGCGGGAAACTCAGAATAACCGTGGCGGTCTTTTGACCGCGCAGCGGTATTCTGCCGGCGGGACTTTGGCGGGCGGCCTCCGCCGCCCGTCAAGGTCAGAATGAGGGCCTATATGTCCTACCTTATCCATACACTGCACCCTGCCCTTGGGGCTACCTAGGGCCTACCTTAGGGGTGCCTTACATGTAAGAAAAGGGAAGGTTTAGGCCTGGCTAGTGGGTACACTTGCCAAGTCGAATTTACAGTTAAAACTGCACACACAGACACTGCAATGGCAGGTCTGAGACATGATTACAGAGCTACTTTTGTTGGTGGCAAAACCAGTGCTGCAGGCCCACTAGTAGCATTTGATTTACAGGCCCTGGCACCTCTAGTGCACCTTACTAGGGACTTACTAGTAAATCAAATATGCCAATCATGGATAAACCAATTACATACAATTTACACGGAGAGCATATGCACTTTAGCACTGGTTAGCAGTGGTAAAGTGCTCAGAGTTCAAAAGCCAACAGCAACAGGTCAGAAAAAAATAGGAGGCAGGAGGCAAAAAGATTGGGGATGACCCTGCATAAGCAAAAAAGTCCAACAATTGGGATGACTTCCTTCCATGCATTTATGTTTTCGAAAGTCATTGAGAATTTTATAACATTTTATAACATTCTTTAGTTGCAGATTTAGCATTTAGAATTCTGTCGGAGTAGTACCTTTTTTTAGCTTTTTTGGTTGATGATTTGCATATTCTTTTAAGTTTGTGTAGCTAAAGTTTGTCTTGAATGTTGTTTGTTTTGAGCCAGGTCCGTTGCAACCTTCTGATTTGTTGCTTTATCTTTTCAAGTTACGTGTTTCTCTAAGGTGTTGGTTTTCTTTTGTGCTGTTAAGTTATTCTGAGTAGTATTAGGATACTGAAAGCTTCCTGTAGCCACTCATAATATTTTGGAACACAATTAATTGTGTTTAGATCTGTATTGGCTGTTAGCTGTGTTTCTAAGTCTTCACAATTGAGTTTCCTCCATGGTCGATAGATGCATGTATGTAAGGTGCAATGGGGTGTGGATTTTTATCCAATGGTGGTATGACCATGTGATTGGTGTGATGCTTTGAAAAGTAACTAGTTTAGGGTTTGCAAAAATGACATCTAGGATGTGTCCAGTGACGTGTGTGGGATTTTGTACAATCTGATGTAGGTTTAATGTGACTAGGCCAGTGATGATAGCATTTGGATGGGGCATATTGGCTTTGTCGAACCAAATGTTGAGATCCCCAAGAATGCATAGGTTTGAGCATAATGTTATAAGGTTTGAGACTGTGTCTAGAAAAGTATTTGGGAATGTTGAATTGTTAGGTGGAGGTCTCTAAAGGAGGAGAAAGTTACAGCAAGAAGTTGGTGTACAGTTGCATCTGGTGAGAAGGACCTCACAACCTTGTATGGAAATGTTGTCTGTTTTACTGGGATTTATTGCTTGTTTCGATGTAATAGCCAATCCACCTCCTCTCTTGCCTATACAGTTTTCTGTGATGGTTTGATAGCCTGGAGGAATTGCTTCATGCAACATGGGGTCATGTAATTTCCCAACCATTATTCCATTACAAATAGTAAGTCAGATTGTGTGGCAGTGAGGAGGTCGTAGATGTGGTGCTTGTTATTTGACTGTGATCGAGCATTTATGAGCAGGCAGTTTAGAAAATGTGTGTTTTTGGTGGTGTTTTTTGTTTTGGAGAAGAGTGAGCAGAATATTTTAAGCTTGTAGTAGGTGTGTTGTTAGTTTTGATAACTGTGTGAGGGTCACAATAGTCCTGTTGTTCAATATAGTGTTCCTCTTCCAGCAGACATTTTGTTGAGTCTGTGTGTGTGTGTTGGTGGTGGACTTGGTGGCTGAGGGTGACATGATGAGTTTATTTTTTTATACACTAGCCTCATTGTGTAATAGAGAAGGGGATGTGAAGTTGTTAAGAGTGACATGTTGTTTATTTTGTTTGCATCTGTTTAATGTGGAAGGAGTATGGGTTAGGGGTGGTGGAGGAGCATGTGGATCATAATGTAAGGCTCTAAATTGTGCAATGGATGAGAGGCGGGTGAATGCATGTTGCTGTGTCGAGAGCTTGTGGTAGATGTTTGTGAAGAGTGAGAATTTAGGAGCAAAGATTGGCCAGGATTCATATTTTTTGTGCAGTTATGAGATGTGACGGAAAGTATTATGAAAGTTTGAGTTATTTTGATGTGCTGATATGTGTGGTTTATTTTGTTTTTGTGTAATAGTCAGAGGAGATATTGATGTTGTTGTTTTCTGTAGAGGATTTGTATGTGAGTTAGTGCTGGTGAGTGGTATTAGAATATTACAGGGGATGTGTAAGAGGGAATGGATGAGAGTTAGGGGTGTTAGTGTTAGATTTGATCATTGGAAGAGGTAATTTCTGTGGTGGAGTGGAGAGTAAGGATTGTGTGTAATTGGTGAAGAGAGGGGGAGGGTGTTTGTGAATGGTGTGTTGGAAGGCTGGGTTTATGTATTGTCATGATAAAAAGGGGTGTGGCAGAAGCAAATAGAGATTAGTGCTGTAGGTTTGTATGTACAGGGAGTGTGTATCTGAATGGCTGAAAGTAATGTATAATGTGGTTTTGTGTTGTGGGGGCGATGGCAGGATGTATTAGTGGTGCATTAGTTGGATGTTTTTGTTGATATTGTGTTTACATGTTGAAGGATGTGTAGGGAGAAAGGTCCTTTCTGGTAAATGGTAAGACCTGATCTGTCCCGAACAGGCCCAAACAGGCAACTGCCCTTGTCCTCTTTGTCCTTGCCTCAACGCCTTGGCTGAGACGCCCTCAGCCTAAGCTTAAATAGCCCTATTGGACAATAGAAACCTAGTCCTATCCCTAACCAATCAGATTTATAACCCTAAACCCCACAGCCAATGGGAGACCTAGCCCTATTAACCAATCACACCCTAGTCCTGACAACCAATCACAACACTAACACCAGAACAACGAAAGAATAGGAATCGCAACCTTAGTACCAATCACAACACCAACCCTAAAACCATGAACCAATAGGAATCTCAACCCTAGAACCAATCACAACACCAACCCTAAAACCATGAACCAATAGGAATCTCAACCCCAGTACTAATACTAATTCCAGCAACCAGTCATAACAACAAATGCAACAACCAATAGAAACTTATATAAGAACCAAGTTAACTGAAACCCAAGCCCCTGTGGAAGGGAAGAGGGAGCTGCTGCTCTATTCAGCATCTCCTTGGATACAGATAGGCGGAATCCACACTTCCAAGCTAGCTGAGTCTACTTTCCAGGTAAAGGAGAGATTGACAAAGCACTGAAATACCACTTGTCGTGCACTCAGATATTTGGCTTTTTCAAGGCAAAAACAAGTGGTGCAGACACTTTCTAAACACAATTTAAAATCACAGAAACAGATTAAGTAGTCTTCTAAACACACTCTGGTTAGCCACTGAGATGTATGTAGCCTTTTTTTTTTTAAAGGGGGGAGGGTTGGCGGTTGGCTTTATGCAGTCTTTTGTCATAAAAAAGGAGGGAAATTTCAAACAGTCACAGATAAAACACTGCAGTTTAAAAAGGTCAAGCTGGCTGAAACACAGGGAGCCTCCAGTAAACAGTCACAGGTAGCAGTACAAACACTTTTTAACAAATCAGATTTCCCATAAAGTCTGGGGCTCTTACCAGTCTCCTAAGATTTCTTGATCACTGGGCTGCATTAGGGTGCAGGGAAAATGCTGGGCTCACAAAATGGAGGTGGCTGTCTTGGGGTCCCCTCTACAAACTTAAAGGCAAAGTGCAGGTGTTGGGGGGGGGTCAGGTTGCCTGGGAGCTAGAGAGCCAATCATCAAGCCCAAGCCCCTGTGGAAGGGAAGAGGGAGCTGCTGCTCTATTCAGAATCGCCTTGGATACAGACTTCCAAGCTAGCAGAGTCTTCTTTCCAGGTAAGGGAGATTTTGAAAAGCACTGAAATACTGCTTGTCGCTCAGTTCGATATTTGGCTTTTTCAAGGCAAAATAAGTGGTGCAGACACTTTCTAAACATAATTTAAATCACAGAAACAGATTAGGAAGTCTCCTAAACACACTCTGGTTAGCCACTGAGCTCAACATTGAGGGCCATTACCATATGGATAACATTCCAACCTAACTACAATTTGTGTGAGTCTGCCTTGAAAAAGTTTTACACAACCTTATCGTCAGATGAATCTCGATCCTCCAAATTACTTATATTTTCAGTTTCTGGAATTCTGCTGTGGATTTGCCAAAGCTCAGTTCTTAATGCACTGTGATTGGACATCATAGCATCAGTATTTAGTTTGGTTGATGTAGGCACGTCATGGACTTCTTTTAATTTCTGAAGAATCGTGTTTATTGGCATGGTCTTATAGTTGATTCCCATGGTGGTAGTTCCACTTTGCAGTGTTTTGTTCCAGGTTTTTATTCTTCATCAGCAATAATAGTGATGAGGAGTAACTGTCCAGAAGTAGATAGCACAGCAAAGGATTCAACACAACTTTACCTGAAGAGGAGAAATTGTGAAAATGAATATCTCCAATAATGCTGGCCCAGCAGAAGCGTTCACTAGATTCCTAATATGAGCATATACTAATCAAAGCTACTATTAACATCCAGGATTATGTAGCAAGATTTTAGCTACAGAAATAGTCTTAGTGATCCTTCAGAAACTAGAATTGGGAGGAATAGCACCAGATCCTGATGGGATTCCCGTCAACCTTTTTAAATCCAATCCCTTATTGTGGAGCCCTTCATTGACTTTGGTTTTAGAGGTGTGTTGTAAAGTAGGGTTTCTTCAAACCTGGTCAGAGTATCTCCTTGTACAAATCTATAAAGAAGGGAATCACCATAGTCCCTCTTGCTATCACCTCATTTCATTGTTAGACTCTCTGGTGAAGGTTGCTGGTTGTATCCTTCTAAATAGATTGCAGGAATGGGCAGATTCGAATGAAGTCCTCTCATACCAGCAATACAGATTTCAGAAACATCTAGGGACGATTGAACAGGTATTTAATCTTAGTTTTTTGATTGGGAAGTATACACAGGTGAGACGTAGTAATATGTTTTTAGCTTTTGTTGATTTATCGTCAGTTTTTGACTGTGTTAGTCATCAGAAGCTGTGGACTATTATGGTCTTCCCATCATCCATTTTCTCAGAGAGTTGTATGTAGGAAGTAGGGCGAGAGTACAGTTTGGAGCAAAGGGAGAATGTACTCAAACATTTAGGGGCATATTTTAGAGCCCCTAGTGCCTCCTTGCACCACATTAAAATCATTTGTTTATGCAAATGTGGTCCAACGAGGTAAAAATTGCGGCACCATATTTACACATTGGCGCAATGCATGCATTTAACCACTTTGTAACCCTTTGTGCTACATTATGCTGACACCAGGCATAATGTATGCAAAGGGGGTGTTCCCCCATTTGGTGGGCC
The DNA here is from genome assembly GCF_031143425.1 of Pleurodeles waltl. Lineage (NCBI taxonomy): Eukaryota > Metazoa > Chordata > Amphibia > Caudata > Salamandridae > Pleurodeles > Pleurodeles waltl. Next base: position 486,048,257 of record NC_090440.1, on the reverse strand, counting down.
CAAAAAATGGCGCAAAGAAATTTCTTTAAATTTTTTTCGGCACTCTTAACACATGGCTGAGCAGGTGTTAAAAGAAGGCACACCATTGATTATAATGAACCTCAATGGGCTTTGCAGGATTAGCGTCAATGTTTTTGACGCTAATCCTGCAAAATTCCGGACTAGCATCAAAAACTCTGATACTAGTCACCTAACTACCGCCATGGTGCACCGTATTTTAAATACGGCTCACACATGGTAGCATTAAGGGGCGCTAAGGAGCACACGAAAAGTGGCTCTGCACTATTTTTACACTATATTTCTTAGTATAGAGAGGGGGCTAGACAAAGTTGCCTAATCTTACCCTACCTGTTTACATTATCTATTACCAATTTTAGGAAGGTGCTAGATGACACATGTAGAGATCTCCCCCAAATTGGCCATGGTCCGTTCCCGGCCCTCCTCTACGCTGATGATGCTGTGCTCACGGACCGTAACCATCTGAGTCTGCAGCGTCTATTAACCAAGTTTGTAACACTTATGCAGGAGTTGGATTTATCTGTTAATCAAAGTTAAACCTTTATTATGAAGTGTGGTACTAGGCCGGTCAAATGCCGCCACATAATATAATAGATATCACCAAGATCTGTTTTTTCTGCAACTTTCTCCTTTTTGGGAATCCAATCTGATAAGGAGGGCACATGGAAACAAGCTGTGCACACGAGAAAGTTACACTTTATGAAATCTATAAGAGCTTTGTGTATCTTTTCTAGGCGGCTGGGTAGAAAGCCACCTAAAGACATGCTAGCGGTTTATAAAACTAAATGTGTGCCTATGGCCATGTATAGTGTGAGAGTTTGGCGACATGTTAACAGCCACGCATAACAAATCATGGAAAATGCTTTTCTAAGGCACCTTCTTTCAATCCCAAGTGGGAGCTCTATTGTGATAAGCCACACGGAACTTGGGTTACCTTATATATATATATATATAATAATAGATATAGCTAGGACACAACCCATCTCACTGTGGCACACGATGTGGACCACCGAGTATCCTAACCGTAGACGTGCTATTATTAAGGATTGTCTCAAATCTCCCTCAAGTTTAAAAATTCCTTGGCTGAAATATATTAAAAATATCTGTGGGGATTTCGGACACCCAGAGTTTTTTGATCAACCTGACACCTGGTGCACATTAGTCACATGGACCTAAAGGCGAAATGTATGGCATTGTTTGATGAGATTAGGCTGTCTGCAGATCTGTTGAAGCCCAGTGTAAGGAATAATCGAATTATGCTGGTTACGTACGCTATGCAACCATACTTTGAATTTGTACACAATGATAATCATAGATTTGTATTAACTCGATTTAGAATGGGCATATTCCATCATCTCATCATCCTACTTAGTATGAATGGCTGGTCATTTCATCTGGTAAACTGCCCATGACAATGTGCTGTCCCAAAGTACCATCCACCTTGTATTTTTTTGTAAATTGTACAAAGCCTTGAGGAGGCGATTTATTATTCCACTGTTGAAATCTTGTAATTTTGTACCATGTCGTCCGGCATTTTTTGTTTTTGCAAACATTACCGTCTCTTTTATTTTGAAATAGCATGTCACGGTTTTTATGGGCTGCAATGGATTGTAGAAAGATGATAACACCTAGTGATTTTGCATGCGACGTTTAGCAGTAGATTTTAACCTATTTTATTTGGTATTTCTCATATATATTAGATACATTTGGCCAACGGCCTTCCATTGAAATTGTTTTTTTATCTGTTGCATAATTTGCTTTTATGATTTTTTTTAAACGAAATCGAATAGAGCTTGCATTGAATTGAATTGAATTGAATTGAACTGGACAAAGCATGTAGGCCCAGATTTACTAACATTTCCTGCTCTCTCTGCACCTGAACACTGAGCGTTGCCTAGAACTAATTCAGGAGCCCTTGCACTAGGGGACAAGCATTCCTGCATTACAGGCAGGATTGTTTTTGTGCAGGAAGGGGCACCTTTATGCACAAAACAAACCTCAGAGCCATTTTCCTAATAACGAGGATAAATAAACATATTTCTCCTCATTGTGCCTCCGTTGGGATGGCTTTGCATTTTGACGCATTCCCAGGTTTTTTACCCAGAGTATATCTTGGAATGCACCAAAAGTCATGGGTGAATGCATCAGAACACCCACAATCCACCCATGGTATGTCTTTGCAACGCAGAGTAATACAACACAGCAATTTGCACTGTCTTGCATTATTCTGGATTTACTAACCCACGCAGCACTAGCAGGATGGCTTGCATTGCTCAGTAACTGTTACTTAAGCCATTGCTATGACTTGAATTGCCTTGCGTGATGCAAGGCCTTAATATTGGGCAAGTGGCCATAACTTGAGACACGGGAGCATATTTACGCGCCCGTAGCGCTGCTGTTGTGTCTTTTTTTGTGATGCAAAGGTGTCACAAACCTTTAAGTCATATCCATGGGACCTCACAAAGGCAGTTTGCATGGCTTTGAATGGCCTCATAGACATGGAGTAAGGCAAGACAGTGAAAATCACTGCGTTGCCTTACTCTTTGTTAGGAAGGTGTTTGATGAACATTGCAATGGGTGTCACCATGCAAAACCCATGGATTTTGAAACATACCCAGATTTACAAGACCTAGTAAACCTGGCAATGCGCCAAAAACCTTACATTATCTTTAGTTCCCCTAATTCTTTCCTCTTTCTATGTGTGCTGCATTCTTCAGAGCACATAGAAAGAGGAAAAAGCCTCCCAGGATTGTTTTTGTGGAGGTAGGTTCCCCTTCCTGCAGAAAAACAATCCTGCATTCAATGCAGGTACCCTTGCACCATGGTGCAAGAGTGCCTGCATTGGGCTAGGCTGCCGAAATGGCACTAGCGCAGGGGGAAAGGACAGGAATGTGTCATATGCCAGACACAAAGCACATCCCTGCCCTTTCTCTTTGATGAAGGCAGTGTAGTAAGGTTACTTGCTGTGCTGCCTGAGCCAAAAGCTCATAAATATGGGCCACAGTGCTGTAAAAGGATGGAGAATATTTGCACCTGACTTGGCAGGATCCTATCAAAAACATAGCCTAAACTGAAGTACATGATCTGTACCCAACATCTTGTTGCATTCATAAATATTCAAAGTAACTATAACTCCTGTCCCTGCCATGCACAGTGTTGTCGTCAATCAGGTAATTTCCAACGATGTAGTGATTTCATCAGTGTGTCATAGAACGTCATGGGTTATGTAATGTGTTGGGAAATAAGCTGTGCAAAGCTAGACCGTGACTTATAGTTACTGTAGGGCAAAAACTACAGTTTTTAGAGATAATTACAACTGATGGTTTTTCCAAACACAAACAGAACTTTTTATCATACTTAACTGTCAGAGTCACCAGATCCTCGGGGTCTGTGCACGTTCCCAACACGTCCACCACTGAACAGCTCCAAGACTCTGATAGATAAATCACAGAGGCTAAGAGAGTTCAAGAGGGGAAGAGGGGATTAGGAAGGGAACAGCTGGGAAGGAGACCTGTAGTAAGAAAAAGGTTAAAACACACAATATGAAAATTACATCTCATGAAATCAATACTAGGCTATGACTCTAAGCCTAGTCATTCTGAAACATGAACAACCTAAGAATTAGGCTTAAAATGACTAAGTTTCAAGATGGCCGGATACCTGTAAGGGAATCAAGATGGATTAAATGAAACTTTCAAATGTCAAGAAATGGTAGCACGCAATGAATATCAAGGTTAAAACACCATTAAACGAATCGCGCGGCTTACCGATTCGTAAGCCACGATGTAAATGCCAAGGAATAACAGCGTGCAATGAATAACAAGATTAAAGCACCATGAAACGAATTGCGCGTCTTTTGCTGATTCTTAAGCCACCATGTAAATGTCAAGAAATGGTAGCGCGCAATGAACAACAAGGTTAAAGCACCATGAAACGAATCACACGTCTTGCCGATTCTTAAGCCACCATGTAAATGTCAAGAAATGGTAGCGCGCAATGAATAACAAAGTTAAATCATCATGAAACGAATTGCGCGTCTTGCCGATTCGTAAGCCACCATATAAATGTCAAGAAATGGTAGCGCGCAATGAATAACAAGATTAAATCAACATGAAACGAATCGCGCGTCTTGCCGATTCGTAAACCACCATATAAATGTCAAGAAATAACAGCGCGCAATGAATAACAAGATTAAATCAACATGAAACGAATTGCACGTCTTGCCGATTCGTAAGCCACCATATAAATGTCAAGAAATGGTAGCGCGCAATGAATGACAAGATGAAATCAACATGAAACGAATTGCGCGTCTTGCCGATTCGTAAGCCACCATGTAAATGTCAAGAAATGGAAGCGCGCAAAGTAATCTGTTAATCATTAAAGAATTAGTCCAAAAATATATAAGTTCTCGATAACGGCGTCGGGAGGCCAGCCCAACCACCGTCTTACCGCCCAGAACAAGGATCACCAATGAAGAATGAAGGGCAGAGGCCTGGAAGAACAAATAGGCCACCGGGACAGGAGCTCAGGAAGTAGCTGCTGCTCTGCACCGGGACCTCTGAATAGTGAGCACTTGGAGCTGGGCTGGCTCCCTTTTATAGAGTCTTGGCCCAGCCCACAACCACACCCAGGCATGCTGCAGGTAAAGTCTCTGGAAGGCCCTGGAAAGGGACCACACCCTAACACACTCTGAAAGCCTGCAGCAATACATTGCAAATGAACAGTATTTGTAAACACATTAAAAATAAGTCTTCAGGATTAAACTCTGCAATGCAAAAGGTTAAACAACAACATATCAGCACATTGCATAAATTACGTTGTTTTGAGAGTGCTGGGTTTTTGCATTCTAGTCGCCAATAGAGCGCGCACTGCCCTGGTGTTGACACTTAACTATAACCAGTGGCAGCTCCTACGTTTGGGCAGAGGAGAGTCGCCCCCCTGCCTGCAGCAGCAGCTGCAAAACCTTTTAAAGAAAACGATAATAAACTATGTTTATCATTGTTTTCTTTGAAAGGGGCAGGGCCACCGATGTGAAGTGCACTGAGGGGGAATGCTCAGCACTCTCCCTTCACAGCGCATGTGTGTTTGGCTGGCCGGCTTGGGTCGGCCAAACACACATGCACTGTAGGCTCTCTCCAGCCCTGCACAGGCTCCCATTCTGCCTGGGAGCGCCCTGGCTGGGTGCTCCCAGCCAATCCTGACACTGCTCTGAGCAGCATCAGGATGGCGCAGGGCAGGCTGGGAGCCTGTGCATGTAGTGAGGGGCATCGAGGGACAGAGGAGCGGTGGAGGAGATAAGTGTTTTTTTAAAAAAAAAATCAATGTTTATTTCCTCCCTCCCCCGTGCCACCCCGCCCCTTCCGCAGCCCACAAGCCACTACTGACTATAACGTTACTTAAATCTTTGTTTTTTTTTGTGAATTTCTAGGTTTTTTTTAGCGTAAAGACATATTCTATTACCATTCAAAGCCAAACACACGCAGTGCATGGTCTTCTGGCATGCGCAGTGTGCGGTTGGTCTAGCAGGTCCTGGCTGCGCTCAGATAGACTTACTGATTTTATCAAAGAATTACAACACCAAAATATAAAAAGTGAGCCTATTATCATCTTTCTCCAAAAATCAACAATATTTTTAATCTAGTGAATATTTCAGTAATTCACAAAATGCAATGTTTAATAATAGTGATTGTTATAAAATTGTTTAATATAATTTCAATTAAAAAACATCTGAGTCTTTCTTTTAACATAGCTTTTATTATTGCAGTGTGGGGGCTTTGTCTGCTTTTTTAAATGAAAACCAGCATGTGTCTGAGTCTTTCTTTTGGCATTTTTAAGCCAACAAAATGTCATCTTGAAAACAAACAAAAGAGAACCTTTCACTCCAGTTGAAGAACATAGAGCTCCAGCTAGGAGTGCTTCTAAAACAATATTCAAACTTCCCCTGGGGTCATGATTTTGATGACCCAGAAGTCTCAGGGCCTGATTGTGATTTTGATGGATGGGATACTCCGTCACAAACGTGACGGATATCTAGTCCACCGTGTTCAAAGTTCCATTATATCCTATTGAACTTGTAATGCGGCGGACGGGATATCCATCACGTTAGTGATGGAGTATTCCATCCGCCAAGATGGTAATCAGGCTCCTACTGTTTTTTGTAATGTTGCTGGAGGCCTTCTTCCCTTCCTCACACCATTACAACAAATTGCTTAGTGGTGGCCCTGACACTTTTAGGAGCACCACAAGCATAAAAATATTGTATATTATAATGCCCAAGGGCATTATGGAGCACTCCTTCTCAAGAGCAGTAAATAATAAATGTGCGGCTCCTGATGCTCATTTAATTTTTGCTTTTTTGTTTTTTTCATTTTATTTTGCCTGTCCCCGGTGCCCACCTTGCTCGCAGGACACCCATATGTTACTTATTTTAAACAAGGAGGGAACTGTGTGGCCCCAGTCCCTTAAACATTTGCAAGCCCCTGAGACCCCATCACCCAGTGCTGTTTTTTATTAAGGGGAAGGTATGCACAGTCCCACTCCTCAACCTGTGCATGACCCTGGGGCCACATCCTCCCTAGGTGTACTTTTTAATAAGGAGCGATGGATGTCCGACCCCCCTCCCCGAGCCACAATAAGCCCTAAGGGACCCCATTTCCCAGGACTTTTTTAAGCAAGGGGAGCGGGGCATGGGGCCTGCGGGGCATGGGGCCCACCTCCCTGATGTTTTATGACCCTAGGGACACCATCCCTTAGGGCCTCAGGTGAAGCCCTGGTGCCCGCTTGAGGCACCAACAAAACTATACATTGGAGGTTGCAGGGCACCCTCAGGTACCCCACAGTTCTAGCTAGCTCCCCAGCTACCACCATTCTGGGTGCTGGTGGGTGCCAGCACTTTCTCCTTACACCCGCAAGGATGGGAGCAACATTTTGTAACAGGCAAGAGCAACATGGAATTCCTTACCAGGGAGAGAGCGGGCAGGGTATGTATACACTCTCCTGGGTAGGGAATCACAGTGTACCAGGTGGGCTCCCCGGGACACTGTGTAGTACCACATCACAGTAGGTGTGGACCTTGGGTGGATATCAGAAGGGGGAGTGGGGCCCGGGCCCTGCACTTTGTAGATTTTTGGCCTTGGGAATTGGGGCCTCTAGGCCCTAACAGAGGCACAGGGACTGGGGGCACACACTTCCTCACCTTAAATATGCATGTGGCCCCAAAGGATATGGTCACAAGGGTCCAATAGAGGTTCGGTGCAGCGGACAACATGACCCCACACTTTGAATATGCATTTTGGCCTTCAGAGTGGCTTTGGAGGAGGGGCACTCACGCCCCCTCTCCATACACATTTAAATAAAGGCCCTTCCAGGCCATGGACCACCCTGTGATTACAGCTTTAAAAAAAATGATGACAAATATTTTTAAAGTTGCGCCCTGGGGAGAGGGTCCCTCTGGGATACTACACGATTCCTCTGAAAATGTTAGAATATGGCATACATATGGGCTTTCACTTACATGCAGTGCTGCAAGGTGTCTGACTGTATAGTGTTGTGTGTTTTTTGTACAATATGACTCCTAAGGAGCTTAAAAGCACAAATGGCCTGCAAGACAGGACAGCAAGGCAGCAATGTGTGTTGTGCTGCGTGAAATGTAGAGTTCAGGGTTGTGTGTGGTATAGCAATAAATGGTGCCTTACATCTTTTGGCTAGAGCTGGGCACAAACCGATGTCTAGAGCAAATTCAGGCCCCTTTGCTACATGGTGCAAGGACCCCTGAAGTAGTGCTAGGCAGCACATTTTGCAGCAGTGGAGACAGAGAGCAGTAATGTACTTCATAATGTTAAATGTGGCCCATTCCATCTCTCTCTCTTTCAGGCAGGGCTGTGCAGCAAGCTGTCTAGCTGTGTTACATTGCGTGAAATTAACAGAAATAGGTCCCATAGTGAATAATGAGGTTGTGTGATCAGTGTACATGTATTGCCAAGTGAAAAGCAACAATAGCACAGCAGGGGTATAGAAAACATATGTTCCAAATATCCCTGTGTACTTGAAAGTGAAGAAAAATACTGTCCAAATGTAACAGAAATCATTTATGTCATATCAGATCATGAAATCTTTGAAATATATTCCTATTTCTTTCCAGAGGGACAAACAACATCTCCTGGAGATCAGCTTGTCTGTACAACTTTTTGATGACACTATTCTGCCTCCCATGGATGAAGACATCTTTCAACAGCTCCTGGAAAAGTTTTAAGCATCTCTTCTGGTTTTGGTAAGCGAAGACAACATTATTGGGTCTACAAAAAAGGTGTACACTGTTCCAAATGGAAAAATATAATCACTAGGGGAACATTAAAGTTCAGGAGCAAGAGCCCTCACACATCCGAGAGGATGTCATGCTTCATTATCGGGTAGCTCCTCGTCAGACCGGCGCTGCAATGTCTGACGGGCTCCCCGTAAGGGGGCTCTTTGCCGGAGATCTTTTAGGTAGCGGACACTACAAGACCTGGTGTTGCGGTCAGGCGCTAATCCTGGCAGGAGAGTGAAAGCTAAAATTGGTTCCCAGTCTTAATAGGAGCGAGTCAATTTAATTAATCAATGGAATAAGACCGGGACCAAGATTAAAAACAGAAGGAAAGTGTAAAATGAGAAATAATGCTCAACCACTTTCTGCATGGTGCTGGAGCTTAAGGAGATTATCGTCGGGCTCTTAGGACATGGTCAACATGTTTCGTGTACGGTTGTCTAACAAGATCCTATGACGCTTCTTCAGGATCAATACATAATAAGACTTCTCCTGTCTATATTACCGAAAGTTTGCAAAAATGTCAAACAAATCATATAGTCACTTACATTGAAGTTCACTAATTGTCAGAAACCTCTAATGGTCGCCCATCCCTTGGTACATGGGGGGCCCCTTGGGAAGTAGCATGTCGAAAGCGGCCACTATTTGTGGATGACGGAAGTCTGCAGGGGAACCTACCCTGACGTGCTCTCCCGAAAAGACGCGAGAGCACGTCAGGGAAGGTTCCCCTGCAGACTGCTGTCATCCACAAATAGTGACCGCTTTCGAAAAGACAGGAGAGCACGTCAGGGTAGGTTCCCCTGCAGACTGCCGTCATCCACAAATAGTGACCGCTTTCGACATGCTACTTCCCAAGGGGCCCCCCATGTGCCAAGGGATGGGCGACCATTAGAGGTTTCTGACAATTAGTGAACTTCAATGTAAGTGACTATATGATTTGTTTGAAATTTTTGCAAACTTTCGGTAATATAGACAGGAGAAGTCTTATTATGTATTGGTCCTGAAGAAGCGTCATAGGATCTTGTTAGACCACTGTACGCGAAACATGTTGACCATGTCCTAAGAGCCCGACGATAATCTCCTTAAGCTCCAGCACCATGCAGAAAGTGGTTGAGCATTATTCCTCATTTTACACTTTCCTTCTGTTTTTAATCTTGGTCCCGGTCTTATTCCATTGATTAATTAAATTGACTCGCTCCTATTAAGACTGGGAACCAATTTTAGCTCTCACTCTCCTGCCAGGATTAGCGCCTGACTGCAACACCAGGTCTTGTAGTGTCCGCTACCTAAAAGATCTCCGGCAAAGAGCCCCCTTACGGGGAGCCCGTCAGACATTGCAGCGCCGGTCTGATGAGGAGCTACCCGATGATGAAGCATGACATCCTCTCGGATGTGTGAGGGCTCTTGCTCCTGAACTTTAATGTTCCCCTAGTGATTATATTTTTCCATTTGGAACAGTGTACACCTTTTTTGTATGTTCAGTTAATTGGGAGACCGTACACTGGACCAACTAATCTCCCAGTCCCTCCCTTTGTTGAAACATTATTGGGTCTCCAGATGAACCAACACAGACTATACATGGAACATCACCCTATCACATAACAGCTGAGAACTCTGAGGACTCGTAAGGTACATTTCAGCGGCGAGTGGTAAGAGTCCAGCAGTGAATGGCTGATGAAGTCCAGTTGGGGATGGAGGCCATATTGGGCACTCTTGAATGAGTCCGTAGGTGTCTTAGTCCCAATAAGGGTTTGACAAAGGCAATCAAACACATCTACTCTTGGCTCCATGGGATTGATGACATTACTAGTGTCATGATGCAGAAGGAAAAACAACAACAGCCTTCAGCATCTGACATGTGTGATGTTGTCAGGCAACAGGGAGCCGTCAAATTAACCATCTAGTCCTTGGAAAGAGGACTAGAGGCCTTAGGTCAACATTTAGAGGCCCAGATGGATTCCTCCATATCATCAACCAGTGCCATCAATAGCAACTTTGTTGCTTGGTTGGCCAACCACCGAGCCCTAGCTAGGGACGACCATGCTGCGTTACTGGTACTCACAAATGTTATTGGGAACAAGGAAATAAGTTCTTCTGCCTCTGATGTTTGTGTCTCAGAGGCAAATAACAACACTTATATGCCTCCTATTCTAACATCACACCTTCCAGTGGAGGCAGAACTCTCATCAGAGGAGGAAGATGTACAGTCCCTCAGTTTCCAAACCAGAACTTCCTGATAAGCATTTGTTAATGCCCCCCTGGCCAGTCTTTCGATCTGTCTTGTGTAGGACGTAATGCCAACCTCTTTGGAACCCAGTACAGTACTCTATGTTTCTACAGTAGTTTATCTTGTCTACCTATTATCATTAAAAATCTGCTATATTTGCTAATGGCAATTTGTTTGGCACACTTTACTCATGTAACACATGTAAATGTGGAGTTACATTTCTACATAGATGTATTTTGAAGCACTACACATTTTATTTTGGCACTATCTGTTGATTGTTAAAAGATATACTTCTCACATAATGCAATATGAGGCTCAAGTCGTGCTTCGTAAAGAAATTGTAAAAAACCATTTCGAGACTAGTGCGGTTGAGTCTTAAAATTCTTCATACACAATGTCAAACAAAAACACAAAAAAAGATTTATTTAACCTGAATAAGAGGGACCTAAAGTTAATTGCACATACGCACGCCTAATAAATGGGATGTGTGAGGTATGTGACCCTAAACCACTGCTCAACTGATCCATAAAAATGCTGCTAAATAAATATGACAACTTCATTACATATTCTGAATACCTCACTTCTCACACAAACGTTTATCTATAATACATTACTCTGGAAGGTTGTACTTATACTAGCCAGATACTCATGCAGATATTCCTCATGGATTTGCATTGTACTTGTGCCACAGAAGAATGCACAAGGCCAGACAATCCTTTGATTGACAGTTGAAAAGACATGCAAGGCCACCTTGCATGGCCCAGGGTATCATGGTAAGTGTGGCATAATGCAACACAGGACAAAATAGCAGGCCTATTTTACCTTGCCCTAGCGAGGCGTCACAAGTGTTCAGTGTGAGTGCTTCCACACATCAACATACTAACATATTTGCACATACAATTTTGCATATGTGGCAGACCGGGGAAACTCTAACAGGTACCACCCCACCCCCAGGGAAAGGCAAATTAGGAGATGCATGGTCAAAACCGTCTTGTTGTGTGCTCTTCCAAAGTGAGCTTCATGAAGTGGCACACTTAGCAAGAAGTAAATGCCAACGAGGGTGGCATTTTGTCCAGGCAGGTGTGAATTCCAGCATAAAAATAATCATCCAACAATACAGGCCCCCTTGCACTATGCGCTAGGCAGCAATGTGTGTCTAAGAGCAGGCAGGGAGCAGAAATCTGTGGTATCATGCCAAATCCTACACTTACGTGCTCTCTCACACAGGGCACCACAGTGAGAAGAATACTTGTATTGTGCTGTGTGTCAAATCAAATACTGATCCCCACTTACGTTATCTACAGTATCCATGTATCAATGCTGTGGGACCCACTGGAACTGCATAGGTTTTTCAACAATGATATTGCTACTCTGTGTTCTACAGATACATAAGTAACTGAGATATGCAGGTTCCCATCCAGGGTACAACTGCTAGGCCACAGCACAAGTTCCCTGCCATGGGGACATCTACTCTCACAATGTGCATTAGACTGGCTGAGAACTAGTGTTTTGAAGCAAACCTGGGTCTGATACATTAGCTGCCCTACACCCACACATCCTTCAGGGCACCAATGTAATGGGGCCATTGTCACTCCATTCTACGTAGGTCTGACCTGGACACCTCTGATTGTGGGCCAGACACCCCTGAGGTAGGATTACAACAGCTATACCTCAGGTAAGTGGTATCACTGAGGGAATCTGTGGATGACCTAGAAATATCTGACATCCCCTGCAGCAACACATGGTGAGATTTCAGTTGTACTTTTTATGGGTTGTTATTAAGATACACCTAAAGTTGGGATGTTATTGGAACATTCCCAGCATCTATCTGTTGTATAATCATTTCAATGTGTTGGATGACCTGGTGACACTGTAATGAATGTCTATATAAAGTGTAGTTAGGTATGACACACAGGTACTGTCACAGGTATAACATCCCCATATTTCAACTGGGGTACTACAGAAATACTTACCAACATCTATATTGACACTTCATTCACATTAACACTGCTCCTTGTTTATTTGACAATATGTTGAAACATGCTTTTGTGTTTGTTCAATACATCTGGGTAATTTGGGCAGGTGATGAATATCTCCCCATACACGTTACACTGTTACTACTATAATGGATCTCTCACAAACACACACACACAATTGTCACAAAGACACTTACTTTCCCCATCAGTATCTCTGAAGCTATCAATTTCACCTTGGGGGAAAGGACAATATCCACTTGCAAACAAAAATGGAAAACATGCATTCAAAATAGAGCAACTACATACAGTTCAAAATCTAAACTGAGCATTATGACATACTAGTGTAATGGCACATTTAGACACACTCAGATACATATGTATACATTTTCAGACCATGGAACACAGCCAGTCACCTTGCAGGGCTGATCTGCTTGAATATGAAAGGCCAGAAATGTCTAACATCATATGACAAAATCATGCTTGCGATGTTGTAAGAACTGCTTCCCAGCTACATCACAGGTCCCCTTGCATTATGAGGCAAGGGTGCCAGCAGTGGCACTAGGCAGTCAAAAATGTGCCAGCGCTAGAAAATGCACCATAGTATTTTGATTACAGAGCATTCCTGTCCTTTCACGCAGCGCAGCTAGGTGACTTGCTGCCATTTGTGAAATATTGATACATGTGCCCTTGGTACATACATAGTGGTCTTCCGCACAGAAATGTCTTATTCCTTGTGCAGCGTAGATAATGATATATATTGTGGTTCTAGCCATAGGAGCTGATTTAGCCACATCTTGTTCAGAGTTTGCATCAATTAAGTGAGGATAAACAGCCCAAAATTAAACAAAATCCTATTTTTTATGCAAGTTCAAACCTTCTAAAGTGCTGGAGATTGTTAAATAGTAACCCTCCTTTGGGCACAGGGCTGCTTTGCAATACTTAGCATAGATAATGCTAGCTCTCTGTAATACAACACAGCGTTTATGCCTGGTGTGCTGTCTTGTTTGACAGTTTTATACATCTGGCACCTGGTGTCACTCTGCCTTGCCTTGTGTATCACACTGCATCGACACATTGCAACAAAATGCTGATACTGATATGTACCTGCTGATGTTAAGTTAATACATACCTACATGGTCTCTGATCTCCAAACCCAGCAAGTTCAGCACAAAAGCCTCACAGGACATGACTTCGGCCCCCGATGTTTGAGTTGAGACACCGAACATTCTCCTTTGCTCCCATCGATCCTTCAGATCATTTCCTTGATAACGCTTGGCTGACCCTCCCCCCTGCTGCAAGCATCTGAAGCAAGTAGTGCATGATCAACTAAATCAGTGCACCTTCTTTTCCCTCTGTAAAATTGCCACAATGGTGCAAGCCCTATCTATAATAACACCCCCCCCCAAAAAATAAGCACCCCTTAAACTCATAACTATACCTAAGAAAATACTACCGCAAAAAAGACAAACATCCAAAAATACTCAGACAATTACAAATACCAAAAACAACACTTAGGCACAACCACTGCACAAAATATACTTCAAAGGGACAGACCAGGCACAGACTCCACCAGAAACAGCCACAATTCTACCAAACTCTTACTGAACTCTCAATATCACAAGTAGTAACAAACAGACACTAATACACACAGTAGCACTTATGCATCAACGTAAAGGGCCATGCAGTGTCCTATATGGTGCACCGCAAATAGCCACATAATGAATGTTTCCCACGCAGTGGCCTATATGGTGCAACGCACATAGTCACACAATAGTACTTCTGAAGCAAAGCAAAGAGCCATTTAGAGGCCCAACTACAGCAATGCAAAGGGCCATGCAGTAATCCAACTACAGCAACACAAATGGCCTTGCAATTTATATGTTAATGATGTCCGATTTACCATCACATGGAAAGATCCAATAATATGCGTTGATGTTTTTTCAAGAATACGTTTTTTCCGTAATGGCAAAACTGCAACATATATGGGTATGGTTACGTATTGCAGATGTACATGAGTGTCTGCACAGTAATGCAAACAAAGAGCCATATGTTTGATACATACATGCAGAATAACACAGCAAAGCATGTTGCTAGCCTGTGGTCTGTGAAAGGGAAAGGGCCGGAATGCTCCAAAATCCTCCTCATGTGTGGCATTTGTGTCCTTTCCCAGGACTGGTACAACTTTGGCTACCTTGCACCAACACAGCCACCCTTCCATCATGTTTTAAGGGTGCCTGAAATGCAGGTGGCTTATTTTTGGTGCAAAAGGTACACTTTCCTGCTCACACCCAAAACTCTGAGACACATTCTAATTTGTGAGTATGCTATTGAACGCTGCATACTTAGAAAGTTCAAACAATGTGGAGACAATACATTATGGGCCTGATTACAACTTTGGCGGAGGGGGTTAATCCATTCCAAATGTGACGGATATCCCGCCCACCGTATTCCGAATTCCACAGGATATAATGGACTCATAATACAGCGGGCGGGATATCCGTCACATTTGGGACGGATTAACCCCTCTGCCAAAGTTGTAATCAGGCCCAATGTTACCTGCATGCACCTCTGGTGAGGGGTTGTATAATTTCACAACGAGGACGCTTTCCATGGTCTAGTGCTATTTGTCAATCTGGTGATGGGTAAGAATCCATTGGTGGATCCATGGTAACTGTCACACTCCACCTTTGGCACACCTCTTTGCTGCTGAGTAACACAAGTCTGCATTTTGTGCAGACTTGGGTTCCTCAGGTTTCTTCAAGACACTTAGGGACACACAAGGTGCCTTGACATGGCTCCAAAACCTGATTTAATTTTATTATTGCCCTTGTGTCCCCTTGTGTGGATCACCTGTGACACAACACTTAATGAATAGTGTAAAGTGTAGTCCTCCTTTGTGCACAAAGGTATCTATCATTCACAGGTATTCATCTAGCTTACCATTTCATGGTTCACAAGTGTTTCTGGTGTTACAAATGCTATTCTGACTATGTGTGCATGTGTGTCCTATCACACAATCACAGTTACCACTTTGGAAGGGCTTTCTGACTCAGGGTCTAAGGATATTTCCAAAAGAGTATGTTCACCTTTCACTACCCTTGTGCACCCCCACATGTGTGTATTTGGTATATGGTTCTTGATCACTGTAAGGTTGACATCAGCCTCCTTCACCTCATGGTGCACAAGCACACCTCACAACATTCACAAAGACCAGCCATACTCTGTTGATGGCTCACAGATAGGTTCCCTGGCTTTGGTGTATTTTCCAGGTATTACTTGAAAATGAACATCATGAATTATGTGATATTAGCATGTCTCAATGGATAGTTCATCCGAGGCCTGTGGCATGACACTACATAGACAGATATGCACTTCTATGAGCCATATAATAGGATTTCAATGTGTGAAGATTACCATAATTGACCTTAATAGCTTTATCCATTTGACATGAGACTCCTCTGCACACATACGTAATTCAAGACCTATGACGTCCTTGCTTGGTTACATCACAGTTGCATGGCCTTAGATTAGTTTACATAAGTGCGCATGGCTAGTTTCTTTGTAAATGTAACCATTATTCGATATGTAACATGGATATTTAAATTGGGTTTCTCCATACATCAGCTAATGCTTTTTGCATGGCAAGTTGCCTTGACACATAGGCATTGCAATGAAGTGCTTTTTCGTACGGGATAACATATTGAAATCAGTGCCTTTGTACTACAGACCTGTGGAGAAACACTTTCTGTAGTAATGTATGTATGTGAATTTGACTTCTTTGTGAATCTGTACTTATATGCATGACTTTTAAATCAGTTATTTAGCATGAGATGGTTCAATTTGTGATTGTAAGTATACTGTGATATCTTATCTTAGTTACATTTTCACCCAGGTTATTTCTTAGTTTAAAATATCTTTTTCAACATATTTATTCATTTTATCAGTATTACATTTATGTAATGAGATGCAGGAAATGTAGTTAACGTAAGGCATTCAATTATTTATCTATCACATTAATAAAGTATGTCAATGTGGTTTATCATCTATGTGTATATGTTTGAATTTGAATGTTGGAATGTCTGGGAATTAGCTACATTTTGATCTTTTGATGTCACCTAGGTACCTGGAGTACAAATTTAAGCAAGATTTGATACTACACTTTGATGTTATTTTTCCATTTGTGCTCCTGATAATTTGATCAGCGTACAGATATACTTCCATGTGTGATACATATGCTTAGGATTACACGATTTGTTATTGTAGTGAGAAATGTACAACTAATCCAAACTTACCACACCTTTGCACATAAACAAATTTCAAACTTTTTTAAGATGTATCCTTTGTTCTTATATTGAAAATAATCATGTACCACATGATTTGTCAACTGATGTCTTCTACATTGTAGAAATTGTAGTTCTGTCCACTCACACAGTGTGACATGACAAAATACTTCTCACTTTGGGATTTTTTACTACTTTCATTACAAAATCAGTAAGTGGAACAAATAATTGGACATTATTAGCTACATGTTAGAGTAAGATACTACCACTATGTGAAGATGACACAAGAGACAGACACAGAGATGGCTATTATTTAATACCTTGCAACTTATTAGTTGGTGTATTGAATAGTTCTGCTTTGCTTACCAATGAGTAGACCATTTGCATATCTGCCAGTCTGAAACCGCTCATTGATGGTACTGTGGCAAAAGATGTATGTATCATGTCCACTTCCTGGAAATTGTGCAAAGACGTAAATGAACATTCCATGATGGTCCACTATTGCCTGGACATTTGCTGAGAAGTTGTGCTAGTAGTTTCTCTACAGGTGCAGTGTGGCCGCAGGGAGCACAAACTGGACATGTGTCAAATCTATGGCATCAAGCACATGAGGAAATCTAGCAAAGCTGTAGAAGCCTTGCTTGGTATCTGTTTGTTGTTGGGTAATTTTGGGAAAGAGAAAGTACTGGGGTGTGGGTTTTCTGATGGCATCCAGCTCACATGGGAGAAAAGCAGAAAATGTTCCATGTGAAATGCCTGCCAATCTGGCTGATGTGATTTGGAAGGATCCTAAGGACAATGGGCCTGATTCTAATGTTGGCGGGCGGCAGGAGCCGCCCGCCAAGCTACCGCCGCTGAATGACCGCACCGCGGTCAAAAGACCGCGGCGGCCATTTAGACATTTCCTCTGGGCCGGCGGGCGCTCTCCAAAAGAGCGCCCGCCGGCCCAGAGGAAATGCCCCTGCAACGAGGACGCCGGCTCAGAATTGAGCCGGCGGAGTTGCAGGGGTGCGACGGGTGCAGTTTGCACCCGTCGCGTATTTCAGTGTCTGCTTAGCAGACACTGAAATACTTTGCGGGGCCCTCTTACGGGGGCCCCTGCCGTGCCCATGCCATTGGCATGGGCACGGCAGGGGCCCCCAGGGGCCCCGCGGCACCCCCTACCGCCATCCTGTTCCTGGCGGGTGAACCGCCAGGAACAGGATGGCGGTAGGGGGTGTCAGAATCCCCCATGGCGGCGCAGCAAGCTGCGCCGCCATGGGGGATTCAAAGGGCAGCGGTAAACCGGCGGGAGACCGCCGGTTTGCCTCTTCTGACCGCGGCCGAAGCACCGCGGTCAGAATGCCCTGCGGGGCACCGCCGGCCTGTCGGCGGTGCTCCCGCCGACCCTGGCCCCGGCGGTCTTAGACCGCCGGGGTCAGAATGACCCCCAATGTGTGTAGCACAGACATCAGTTTTGACATGCTCTGGGATAGCAATGGAATGGCATTGGTCCTTGCCGTTGCTTGCTGGAGACTATCTTCTTCTCCAGGAGGTCCATCATGGACTCCCTCTTCAGTCTGTACAACTGTATGGCCTCCTCCTCCCTGAGCTCAATGAGGGATATGCACTGACAGAAAACACTTTCCTTCCTCCTTCGCTGCCTATGTGGCTGTCTCCTAGCTACCCCCAGTTGCAATATAACAACCTCCATGGTGTAGTCGAACTTGCCAAGGTGTACTATGATGGTGCCTTTTTGTACTACAGCTACTACGTAATTTCCTACACCTGCGTTGCTGATGCGCAGCAATGTGACACATTTCTATTGCATATATTATTTCCTGCGTGACGCAGCCAGATTCAGAGCAGCACTTACACCCCGCGATCACAAAAAGACGCATTTTGGCTCTTGCGTCATTTGTTAAATTTGGCTTATTGCGTGCATAGCCCTTGCGTCACACTATGTGACGCAAGGCAGGTGCAAGCCTTTGATAAAGAAGTCCCTATATGGTCTAGCCTTTTTTGTCTTTCCTATGCAGTGGTGGTTGGCAAGGATGGTGGTTCTGAGGATGCAGCTCTGTGTTTCAGGTAAGGGGATTTTATTTTACAATTTTTAACTCATAGTAGTAGGTCAGGTGGCTAGGATGGGTAGTGTATGTTAGTTGGTTTATTTAAAGTGGTTTGGTTAAATGTTTTAAGAAAATTGCAGTAATAAGTTGATTAAGTGCTTTAGGGCCTATTGTTTCATTTAGTGAGTTTTTGAGTTATACTTTTCTAGATAGAGCATTGTACTTATGTTATATTGAGTGTCTATAAATATTTATAGGTGGGCGCGTAATATATTGTAGCATAATTATGTAAAATTACAATGAAATTATGTGTTACTACAGCGAATTACACAAGGAGCGTAAGCCAGCATTTAGTGCTATGTTCTTACCACAATGTGCACCCTCGAGTCTTTAATGGACAGTAGTGTGCATTTTATCTAATGGGCATAATTTTGCATGGAAAGAGTAATGTGAAATTACCGAAATTACCTTGATTACTCTGGCATAATTAAACTTTCATCCATGTCTATGAATATATTGGGGGTCATTCCAACCCTGGCGGTCGGTGTTAAAGCGGCGGCCAACCTGCCAACAGGCAGGCGGTAAAAAAAATGGAATTCTGACCCTGGCGGGTACCGCCAACACAGGCCGCCACTTTAACACTCCGACCGCCACGGCGGGGCAAACAAACAGCGCGGCGGTCACCGCCAACAGACAGGCGGCAGACAATGTACCGCCCACCCTATCACGACCCACCAATCCGCCACCTTTTCCGGGGCGGGAGCCCCGCTGATAAAAACACGGCGGAAACAGACCACGAACGGGAAAACGCTCACCTCTATACACTCCACGAGGAATCTGGACAGCATGGAACTGGAATTAAACATCCTACCAGCGATTGTCTACCTGCTCCTCTGCCAGGAGCACGAACGCCGCCGCAGGAGACAATGGTGAGTACTGCACCTACGACACAGGGGAGGGGGGAGGAGAAAAGATTACGGGCACACACATACGCGACACCCCCCCCCCCCCAAAATCCCCACACACCAATGCACAGCAACAAGTCAGATTTACACCCCCTAAACCCCCCGGAATAATTCAAAGACAAAATAAAATGATCATTAAAATAGAAGTATATTAAAGCATATTTGAACTTAAGTGAAATATGAGATTTTTAAAATAAATAAATCACAACATGAACAATGTATACATAGTCCAAAAGTCTGGCACATATTGGCAACATGCCATTGTTCGTGGGCCAATGTGCATAAACACATGGGCAAAGCCCACACACGAGACCCGATTACATTGGAGAGAACACTGCTGGGGCATCAGATAATAAAACCACAGGCACCTGAGGGGGAAGGGAAGGGGGGGCACCTCAGCCACATGAGTCCACGACGCCAGATCCACGAGGGGCCTCCATGCCCACTGTACCATCCTGGGGAGTGCAAAGCCACAGTCTCTCAAGTCTCTACAGTGGGTGGATTGCCCACTGTACCATCCTGGGGAGTGCAAAGCCACGGTCTCACAAGTCTTTTCAGTGGGTGGATTGCCCACTGTACCATCCTGGGGAGTGCAAAGCCACAGTCCATCTGGTGGATTACAGACTCCACTGGTTATGGAGGAGGCATGGTGCCCAGAGTGCTTCGTGAAGCCGTGCCCGACACAGATCCGGCCCTGCCAATGGGCCAGCGGTGCTTGAGATGAAGAGCCCAGCGGAGCGGTGCTTGACAGGAGGGGCCCAGCGGAGCGGTGCAGAGACGGCGGGGCCCAGCGGAGCGGTGCTTGACAGGAAGGGCCCAGCGGAGCGGTGCTTGAGATGAAGAGCCCAGCGGAGCGGTGCTTGACAGGAAGGGCCCAGCGGAGCGGTGCTTGAGATGAAGGGCCCAGCGGAGCGGTGCTTGACAGGAGGGGCCCAGCGGAGCGGTGCAGAGACGGCGGGCCCAGCGGAGCGGTGCTTGACAGGAAGGGCCCAGCGGAGCGGTGCTTGAGATGAAGAGCCCAGCGGAGCGGTGCTTGACAGGAAGGGCCCAGCGGAGCGGTGCTTGAGATGAAGGGCCCAGCGGAGCGGTGCTTGACAGGAGGGGCCCAGCGGAGCGGTGCAGAGACGGCGGGGCCCAGCGGAGCGGTGCTTGACAGGAAGGGCCCAGCAGAGCGGTGCTTGAGATGAAGGGCCCAGCGGAGCGGTGCTTGACAGGAAGGGCCCAACGGAGCGCTGCTTGACAGGAAGGGCCCAGCGGAGCGGTGCTTGACAGGAAGGGCCCAGCGGAGCAGTGCTTGACAGGAAGGGCCCAGCGGAGCGGTGCTGGAGATGAAGGGCCTAGCGGAGCGGTGCTTGAGATGAAGGGCCCAGCGGACCGGTGCTTGACAGGAGGGGCCCAGCGGAGCGGTGCAGAGACGGCGGGGCCCAGCGGACCGGTGCTTGAGATGAAGGGCCCAGCGGAGCGGTGCTTGACAGGAAGGGCCCAGCGGAGCGGTGCTTGACAGGAAGGGCCCAGCAGAGCGGTGCTTGACAGGAAGGGCCCAGCGGAGCGGTGCTTGACAGGAAGGGCCCAGCGGAGCAGTGCTTGACAGGAAGGGCCCAGCGGAGCAGTGCTTGAGATGAAGGGCCCAGCGGAGCGGTGCTTGAGATGAAGGGCCCAGCGGAGCGGTGCCTGTCAGGAGGGGCCCAGCGGAGCGGTGCAGAGACGGCGGGGCCCAGCGGAGCGGTGCTTGACAGGAAGGGCCCAGCGGAGTGGTGCTTGAGATGAAGGGCCCAGCGGAGCGGTGCTTGACAGGAAGGGCCCAGCGGAGCGGTGCTTGAGATGAAGGGCCCAGCGGAGCGGTGCCTGACAGGAGGGGCCCAGCGGAGCGGTGCAGAGACGGCGGGCCCAGCGGAGCGGTGCTTGAGATGAAGGGCCCAGCAGAGCGGTGCTTGACAGGAAGGGCCCAGCGGAGCGGTGCAGAGACGGCGGGGCCCTGTTCAGCGGTGCTTCTCACGGCGGGGCCCTGTTCAGCGGTGCTTCTCTTGGCGGGGCCCTGTTCAGCTGTGCTTCTCTTGGCGGGGCCCTGTTCAGCGTGCTTCTCACGGCGGGGCCCTGTTCAGCGGTGCTTCTCACGGCGGGGCCCTGTTCAGCGGTGCTTCTCTTGGCGGGGCCCTGTTCAGCTGTGCTTCTCACGGCGGGGCCCTGTTCAGCGGTGCTTCTCACGGCGGGGCCCTGTTCAGCGGTGCTTGTCTTGTGTTCCTAGGGAACCAGATCTGGGCAATCATTCCCGCTCAGTCGCCATCCGACCTATCGCTTGCGGGCCCTCCTGTGCTGGACTCCTGGGCCCGTGGGTGTCCTCCGTCACACCCCAAATGGGGCTGGTGGGGCCCTCCTGGGCAGCTCGCCTGCTGCCGGACTTGTCCGCCCTGCTGCCCTTGCCCCCCTTGGCCGAATCTCTGGGGCCCTTGCCTCCCTTTGTGGATGGGCCAGGTGACGGTCAAGGGTGGTGTCCTTGGGGGCAGCCGTCTCAGGCCTGTCGCGCCGGCCCTTCCCTTTTTTGGTTCATTTCCCAGGGGGTGGGCTGGCTGTCCCCTTGCTGCTGGCCGATGTTCCTGCCCTAGGAGCTGGTGGACTCCAATAGCCCTGAACGATGGTCCTAGTAGGTGCAGGGCTTGTGGTGGCTGAGGTGCTGTTTGGACTCTTACGAGATGGAGGGGGTGGGTCAGGTGATGCAAAGAGGTTAATTTTGGAGAGGAACAACTTTTTAGGAGCAATGGGAAGGGTAGGTGCAGTGGGTATGGGAGTGGAGGGAGAGGATGTGGTTGTAGGAGAGTCAAGTGTGCTGTCTTTGGGTGCAGGTGCCTGTGCTGGAGGCTGTGGTGAGGTGGATGGCTGTTGGGTGGGTGGCTGCCAGCGTTTGTGTGGCTTGGAAGAGGGAGTGACAGACACACTGGGAGAGGACACAGGGGACGTGTAAATGGCAGTGGGGGTGGTGACTGCACGTGTGTGGACTGTTCTGGTGGGTGTGGTGGTGATGGACGTAGTGGCTGATGGTGGTGTGCATGCAGGTGTGAGTGGAGACGTCACAGGGAGGGAGGAGGGAGACGAGGAGGAGGGGGACACAGAGGAGGCAGTGGCTGTTGGCATGTCTGCATGTGGATGTTGCTTGGGTGAATGCTTGTGTGATCTGTGGTGCTTATGTCTGGATGAGCTGCCCTTGGGTGTTGAGGTGTGCAGGCTGGTCTGTAGGTGTGTCTGGGATAGGCAGAGGAACAGGGGAGTGGGACTGGGTTGAGGAAGTTGGAAGGGGGAGGCTAGAGACAGGGACAATTGCTGCCGTCAGTGCTGAGGCCAGAGCGTTGAACGATCGCTGATGGGCAGCCTGACCCGAATGAAGGCCCTCCAGGTATGCATTGCTCCGATGCACCTCCCTTTCTACCCCCTGGATGGCATTCAAAAGGGTAGACTGCCCAACAATGAGTGTCTGGAGGAGGTCAATGATCTCCGCACTGAGGGCAGCAGGGGTAACTGGGGCAGGACCTGAGGTGCCAGGGGCGAAGGAGATGGCCGGCTTCCTGCCCGAGCGGGCACGGGGCAGAAGCTAAGGGGCTGCTGGGAGGGCGGAGCTGGTGCGCTGGGTGGCGGCTGTACCTGTTGTTGCGGTGGGCACGGATGTTGCCGCCACCACAAGGGAGCTCCCTTCCGAGGACGTGTTGGTGTCGCTGACGTCTCCACGGGTCCCCGTTGTGGAGCCCCCCTCGCCCTCCGTCTCACTGGTTAACTCCGAGTCGCTTGCAGGGCCCTCCGGGGCCATGTGAGATGCAGCTCCCTCGTGCGCCGATGCCACTTCTCCTCCGCCTGATGATGCTAATGCACACATGAACAGGAAAACCAAAAAAAAGGGGGGGGGAAGAAAGAAAGACATGTTGAGTGCATGCATTGGCGGCACCGTTGGCGGAGAGGACAGACACAGAAGCCCCCTGCACTACGCCGCGCACTCGGGGTAAACTACTCAATTATAGTGACTTGGCCTACAAGTCTATGGACGACAAATGCACACATAGGTGAGCCCGGGCCATGGATAGCTGTACTTAGCACCCTACAGAGGTGGGGGGCGGGGGCACAGGGCCATGTCTAACGGAGGGGCCTAGCCTACAGAAACCGCCCTGGCCTAGAGATAGCCACAGCCCTCCTCCCCCACCCAGACGCCTCCACTGTGCGCTAATATAGCGGAATGTGCTGATACTCACCCCTTTGTGTCTGCTGTGATGTCCTCACGCACCCATCCAAATCGGGGTAGGCCACCGCCAGGATCCGGGACATCAGGGGGGTCAATTGACGACTGGCACCCCTCCTCCGTTGGGAGGCCATCCCCAGCAGAGCCTCGGCGGTCTTTCTGCTCCCGCGGCGGATGTCCTCCCACCTCTTGCGCCAGTGGGTGCCCCGTCGTTGGCGATGGCACGCCAAATGTCGATCTTCTGATGGGCGCTGACCTATGTGACATGTACAGGGTTGAAAAATAAATATCATCACTTTTCTGCATGGTTGATGTGCGCGGCCCCCCCTCCCCAACCTTGCCATGTGGCACATGCTCTCATCTGTTGTGCGTTGCACTCCTCATTCGCTCCCCTCCCCACCATCTTACATCCACCCCACTCAACACAGGCATAGCCCATACTACGTGCTCCCAGTGTACTTACCTGTTGGTCTGGAGGACCGTAGAGTAGCGCATACTGGGGGAGGACCCCATCAACAAGTTTATCCAATTCCTCACATGTGAAGGCAGGGGCCCTTTCCCCAGTCGCAGCAGCCATTGTCTCTTCCAGACCGAGTTCACAGCAGCACTTGCAGTATAGGTCCTCTCCTGTGGATGATCAGGTCTCGAGTGATTAAGCAAGTAGAAAATGGCGGTCACGCCCGCGGCGGTGCGTACCGCGGCGGTGCGTACCGCGACCGCCGGCGCACATCGTCATTGGCTCCTGAGACCCATAGGGTTCAATGTTAACCAATGCTGCTTTGCGCCGCGGTCTTCGACCGCCTACCGCCACGGTGTGCCACCCCAGCGCATTGACCTCACATCCCATTGTCACACTTCACAGGTCAGGCAGCCGCCATTTCAAGGGCCCACATGGCTTAATTTCTACTGCGTCACACAGGCCTAGGCGTTGCATTGCCACTCATACAAGCCATTCAATGCATAGCGAATCGTGTTCTGTGCAAGCTGTGGTTACGTACCTGTGGGTTGCTTGACTCTGTGCTCCATGTTGTCCTTCCTAGGCACCGTCCGCTGGGACTTGCGAGGAGATGGAGGAATCCTCCCGTGTACAGACCGCTGGTGGACCTGTCGACAATGGAAGAAAGACATGTCATACTTACATACAGACTTGACCGAGCCACTATACAGGAACTGTGTGCCCAGCTGGAGCCAGACCTGATGTCCCCCATTCGCCAACCCACAGGGATTCCCCCTCTGGTGCAGGTTCTGTCAGTACTCCATTTTTTGGCAAGTGGATCATTCCAAACAACAGTGGCCATATCATCAGGATGTCTCAGCCTATGTTTTCTAAGGTTTTGTCCAGAGTGTTGTCTGCCCTGATGAAATACATGCGGAGCTACATTGTTTTCCCTGAGGCGGCTGATTTGGCTACAGTGAAGGGTGATTTCTATGCCCTTGGACATATCCCCAACATCATTGGTGCCATTGATGGGACCCATGTGGCCTTGGTTCCCCCTAGTGAAAGTGAGCAGGTGTACAGGAACAGAAAAAGTTATCATTCTATGAATGTCCAGGTGGTCTGTTTGGCTGACCAGTACATCTCCCATGTAAATGCCAAGTTCCCTGGGTCAGTGCATGACGCGTACATCATGCGAAATAGCAGCATCCCTTATGTGATGGAACAGCTACAGAGACACCGTGTGTGGCTAATAGGTGACTCTGGTTACCCCAACCTGTCGTGGCTACTTACCCCAGTGAGGAATCCCAGGACAAGGGCAGAGGAACGCTACAATGAGGCCCATGGGCGAACTAGGAGGATTATAGAAAGAACCTTCGGCCTCCTGAAGGCCAGGATTAGGTGCCTGCATATGACAGGGGGATCCCTAATGTACTCACCAAAGAAGGTGTGCCATATCATCGTGGCCTGCTATATGCTTCACAACCTGGCTTTGCGACGCCAGGTGCCTTTCCTGCAGGAGGATGGTCCAGATGGTGGTGTTGTAGTAGCTGTGGAGCCTGTGGAGAGTGAAGAGGAGGAGGACGACGGGGACGACAGAGACAACAGGGACACAGTGATACAACAGTATTTTCAGTAGCACACAGGTACGAATCAACCACGCCATTTTACATTTACTTAAAGTCTCCTGCCTCTCTACTGTCTGAGTTCCCCCCCAGTTCCTGTTAACTGAGTTGTGACTTTCCCTTCCGTTTTCAGAGCTGTGGGCCCCACTGCGTGACCTCTGCTTTGTTTGCCCATGGACTACAGCTGTGTGACAGTGGTATGTTGTCATCACAATGTAACTGAACATTTTGGCACCGTTATGTCTAATACATTTGTTCAAAATACATGCAGACTCCAGATTTTTTTAGTGCAAGAAGTGATTTAATTCAAGTGCTAAATTTAAGGAACATGATTGTAAAACGGGGATGGGTGATGGTGGAGTAATGTCCATGGCAGAGTCCAGTTCTCAGTCGCACAGGTGCATTGTCCATATGCCTGTGGAAGGATGGAGCAGGGGCAGTTCAAGGTTGGACAGGGTGACAATGTGGGACAGTGGGATGACATCAGGGGGTATCCTTTGCTGGCGGGGGTCTTGCAATCCTACTCTGTCTTCTTGTGAGATCTCAGGTTCCGCTTGCGGGGTGGTTCTTCTTCTGCAGGAGGTGGGGTTCTGGTGGCCTGTCGTTGTGTGGGGGCCTCCTGTCCACTAGCGCCGGCGGAGGTGGTAGGCTGTTCCTGGTCCAGGCTAGTGACAGGGGCCCTTTGTGGTGCCACATGGTCCCGCAATGTGGTGACTATCTGGGTTAGGGCCACAACGATGGTCCCCATTGCGGAACTAATGTTCCTCAGTTCCTCTCTGAACCCCATATACTGTTGCTCCTGCATGACCTGGATCTCCTGGAACCTGGCCAGTACCGTAGCCATCGTCTCCTGGGAGTGGTGGTATGCTCCCATGATTGAGGAGAGGGCCTCTTGGAGAGTCGGTTCCCTGGGCCTGTCCCCACCCTGTCGCACAGCAGCCCTCCCAGTTCCCCTGTTTCCCTGGGCCTCTGTCCCCTGGACGGTGTGCCCACTACCACTGCCCCCAGGTCCCTGTTGTTGTTGGGGTGGTGGGTCAACCTGGGTGCCCTGTAGTGGTGGACACACCGCTGATTGACGTGTCCTGGGGACAGAGGCATGGGCCCGATGGGTGGGAGCTGTGCTGGTGTTCCCAGAGGGGGTTAGGTCTGGTGTAGCCTGTGACTGTCTGTGGGGAACCGACTGTCCCGAGGTCCCCGATGGGCCGGGCTGGTCATCAGGGTCCAGGGAGACAGAGCTGCTGTCATCACTGGGGGCCTCTTCTGGGGGTGGGATGGACATCTTTGGACCCTATGTGGCGGTGTGGTGGCGTTCGGGTCCTGCAGGGGTATAAGAGTATGGTTATTGCTTCTGTGTGTGGCATTTCGTGTAATGGGTGGGTGGCCGTGTCCCCCAGTGCTGGCATTCCCTTGTGGGGGCTTTTGTGACGGTGGCTTGTGGGGGTGATGGGTGTGTGCAGTGGGCATGCTTTGGGGATGGGTGTCCATGCTTTGGGGACGCACGCAGGGCTAGGTTTTGGGATGGGTGGGATGTGATGGTGAGCCATTTGCAAGGAGTTGGTGTGATGGGGGTGGGGGTGAGGGTGGGGGTATGATTTGGCATGCAGGTGGGGTGGGGGAAATGGAGTAGTGAAGATTTGACTTACCAGAGTCCATTCCTCCGCCTACTCCTGTGAGGCCCTCAGGATGCAGGATGTGCAAGACTTCCTCCTCCCATGCTGTGAATTCTGGGGGAGTAGGTGGGGGTTCGCCGCCAGTCTTCTGCACCGCAATGTTGTGCCTTGATACAATGGAACGCACCTTCCCCCGTAGGTCGTTCCACCGCTTCCTGATGTCCTCCCATTTGCGTGGATGCTGTCCCACAGCGTTGACCCTGTCCACTATTCTTTGCCATAGCTCCATCTTCCTGGCAATGGTGGTGTGCTGCACCTGTGCCCCGAAGAGCTGGGGCTCTACACGAACTATTTCCTCCACCATGACCCTGAGTTCTGCGTCAGAGAACCTGGGGTGTCTTTGGGGTGCCATGGGTTGGTGTGGATGAGGTGAGGGGTGGTGTATGTGTTGTAGAGTGTGGTGAG
This sequence comes from Pleurodeles waltl, assembly GCF_031143425.1. NCBI lineage: Eukaryota > Metazoa > Chordata > Amphibia > Caudata > Salamandridae > Pleurodeles > Pleurodeles waltl. The sequence goes on along the minus strand of NC_090440.1, from coordinate 486,020,086 downwards.
TGTGGTGGTGTATGGTGTTTTGTGCGTGGAAATTGTGTGGGTGATGTTGTGATTTGCCTCTGTGTGATGGTGTACTCTATGCTGTGCTCTCTCTCTCTGTCCTTCACTCGCAATTGTGGTCGTAGGGGTTTGTGGGTGTGTGTTTTATATTTAATTGGGTGTGTGGGAGTGGTGTGTGTATGTGTCTCAGGTGTGTGTATTTTGAATTATCCAATGTGGTAGTGTTTTGTAAAGGTGTGTGTATTTTGACCGCGGCGGTGTGTACCGCCAATGGAATACCGCTGTTGAAAGACCGCTGCAGGGATTTGTGGGTCGGAATGGTATGGGCGTATTTCTGTTGGCGTGACGGTGGAGGTTTGGTCATCGCCAGTTTCCCGCTGACCTTTGGTGTGGCGGACTTTTGTGGATGTCGGGTTTTTGGCGGTTTGCCAGTTGCGGGTCAGAATGACCGTGGCGGTTTACCGCGGCCGCGGCGGTGTTATGGCGGCCTTCTGGCCGGCGGTAAGCGACTTTTACCGCCGAGGTCAGAATGACCCCCATTGTGTTTTGTTTTTCTCTTAGGGAATTTTTTTGATTTGTGGATGGATATGTTTCTTTTTGTTTACAAACAACGTTGCCTACTGTAAAGAAGATTTTTTGGATCAAAGTTCTTATTATGTCATAAGGAAACTTGTTCGGTTTTTATATATCCAAAGTTTGGAATACATTTTATTTGAATTGTTTTGGTTTTCCTTGATCATTATTTTAAATATATTTTTGGAGTGATTCCAAACGTTTACAAGGGCATCTTCACAGAATTATTTTTTATAATGACTTATATTTTCATATTTTTAGGGATTCTTTTGCTTTGGATTTGTACTTATATTGCTGCATTACACTACTCCACGATGCATGATGCAGTGATTTGATGATAAGTACCTCTATGTTACAGTTGCATTGGATTTTATACAGGAACACCTACATTGCATGTAATATTTCCTGCATGATGCTGCCAGATTCAGAGCAGCACTTACACTACACACTACAAAAAAGACACATTTGGGCTCTTCCGTCATTTGTTAAATTTGGCTTACTGCTTGCAACTGCCTTGCGTCACACTACGCGACACAAGGCCGATGCAAGCATTCAATAAATAAGTCCCTATATTTTCTATCTTGTCTTTGTCTTTCCTATGCAGTGGTGTTCAGCGAGGAAGATGGTTCTGAGGATGCAGCTCTGTGTTTCAGGTAAGGGAATTTTTATTTTGCAATTTTTAAGTAATAGTAGTTGGTTAGGTGACTAGGGGTGTTACTGTATGTTTGTTGGTTTAATTAAAGAGGTTTGGTTAAATGTTTTTTTTTAAATGCAATAACAACTTTCTTAAGTGCTTTAGGGCCTATTGTTTCATTTAGTGAGTCTAATACTTTTCTAGCTATACCATTGTGCTTATGTGATATTGAGTGGCTATAAATATTTATGGGTGGGCACGACTTGCGTAATTTGGCGTGGCATGCATATGTAAAATAAAAAAAATTACAGCAAAATTAGACAAGGAGTGCACACCAGCATTTAGTGCTATGTTCTTAGCACAATGTGTACCCTCAAGTCCAAAATGGTAAGTAGTGTGAATTTTGTTGAATGGGCATACATTTGCATGAAAGAAATAATGTGAAATTACAGAAATTACTTTGATTACCCTGGCATAATCTCAAAGGAGATCGCCCAACCAATGGCTCTGTGAAGCTGTTCCAATTCCTCCTCCCAGAATTTCATAACAATGGGGCAGCTCCATACCACACGGAGGAAATATGCATGCGTGCTTCCACGGTGCATGCATCCCAAGACTCTAGTGAGATATACTGCATGTAACTACTTGGGGAAGAGGTAAGCAAAATGGATGATATTAAACTGGATAAGCTTAAGCTGTGTGTTAATTGATACCTGTGAGAAAACAGGGCTGATTGCAGAGGCCCCATAACTTTTTGCCCCCATTTTCCTCTTTTTGCTGGTGTTTTCCTGACTTTGATGGTGCCCTGGGTACTGCTAACCAGTCCCAGGGCCTGTGCTCTGTGTAAAATGGATATGCAAATTAGGCTAATTATAATTGGCTAAGTTAACCTACCTATAAGTCCCTAGTATATGGTAGGGCATGTAGGTTTAGGGACCACAGCATAGGTGGTGCACACCTAGGTGCACTGCTGAGGTGCCCAGTGTCATTTTAAAAGCAAGCCTGCCTTGCTGGCTGCTTTTAAATTAAAGTTATATGCAAATTCGACTTTGGAATTAAAGGTACTTCCAAAGTCTTAAACTACCTTATTTTTACATATAAGTCACCCCTAAGGTGTGCCCTATGTGCCCCTAGGGCTGGGTGCCATGTAACTATAAGCAGGGACTTTATAAAAATAGATTTATAAGCCCTGGTGAGGTAAAAACAGCCAAATTCGTTTTTCCCTCATTGAAGTAAATGGCCTTCATAGGCTAGAATGGGCAGACTTTATTTTACATTTTAAAGTCTCCTTAAATGTTACATACCAAGAATTTGGTATCAAATTGATTGTTGTAATAAATCCCACAACTTCCAGTTGTTGGATTTAATAGAACTTGTCCAGGTAAAAAGTTTAGACTTTACCTAAAAAGTTGCCAATTTCAGCTCTGCATTGTTTTTGCTGCTGTGCTCTGATTGGCCAGCCTGCAGCAGCTTCTGCCAGGCTGCCTTGATGAGGTGTGAAGTGGCCAGGCTTCACACAAACGAATGTGCTTGGGGGAGAGAATCTCCCCTCAGCAGATGGTGAGGCAGGAAGGGGGAGGGCTGCCAAACTGGTCTTCAAAGGCAGAGAAGGACATTTGCAGCACCCAGCAACACCCCCACATCCTGCAACCCCAGACAATTAGGTGCCCCCTTGATTAGATTAGGAGAGGGCAGGAGAGGGGTGTGTTTATGATTTTTAGCCACACCAGTGGGTGGGCTCAGCCAGATGTAACCTCCAAAAATCAGATTCATCCATGTTGGATTTTTAGAGACTGTTGCCTTCTGGGATGGATTTTTGCCACACTTCCCAGGAAGTGGTCATCACAGGGGGACGACCCTGTCCCTGATTGGAGAACCAGGGCCCCCCTGCTTTTCACCCAGGAGCAAGGATAAAACTGGCAGACCTGCACCCACGCCTCAGATCCCCTCCAGAATTCAACAAGAAAGGAACTAAAGAAGAAGAAGGACTGCCCTGCTTGACCCCTGGCCTGCACCTGGACCCTGCACTCAGAAGGACTGCACCAGCTGCACACTTGGGCTTCACCACAAGAAGGACTTTGCCTGGCTTCAACTGGTTTAAGGAGGGACTCCCTGTTTGCTACAGGTGAAAAATTGCTATCCAGAGTCCCCTGCACCAACTCCTAAAAAAGAGACCAGTTGACCACTGCCCAGTGGCCCAAAAGGAGTTTGCGCCAGGTGCATTCTGGGAGTTGAAGTCCGCACCCCCCAAGGACCATCACAGAATTTCTGGACCCTTGGGGTGAGCTGTGGACCCCAAAAGAACCTTAAAAGAACATCTGGGTGAAGCCCCAGAAGTTTGGAAAAGATTTGAGAATTTTTGGAAAAAAGCTCCAGAGAGGGACTGACCCGCCGCGGAAATTCTAGCCGGCTTGCCTCAACCGCGACCCGGCCTGACTTTGTGGTTCGTCCCGGTAAAGAAAAACATCCAAAAAAGAGACTAAGTCCGAATGTAAAAAGTTGACCGGGACCTCCCAGCCATCGTATCCGAGAAGGGCTCCATGGACGTCGGATCAAGATCCAGGTTTACCCCGGTCGAAGGATTTTCATCTCGAAAAAACGACTAAGTCCGAAGGTAAAAATCACCACCGAGGAAACCGACTTCGCGTATCCGGACAAGGGCTCCAGGAGGTCGGATTCAACTGGCAGGTTCGTCCCGGGGAAGGAAAACATCAAAACAGAGACTAAGTCAGAAGGTAACTTTTTAACCGAGGCCTCCCGCGACTTGTAGCCGAGCAGGGCTCCATCGTGGTCGGCCTGAAAGTTTGACTTTGCCCCGGTCCTGGTGCAACCAGATGACCCGATTGGCGCTTTTTGTTTCTAAGCGCTAGAAAATAATAATACTTTAAAAATTCATATCTCCGGTTCCCCTGAACCGATTTTAATCGTTTTTGTGTCATTTTAAAGATAAAAATATAAGCTATTTTTATAAATTGGTTTTGGATTTTTAAACTGTTTCCTGTGTTTTATGTAATTACTGTTTTGTGATATTTGAATGCTTTACACTTTGTCTCCTAAGTTAAGCCTTGACGCTCGTTGCCAAGCTACCAAGGGTTGAGCTGGGATTAATTTACTGAGACCTAACTGTACCTATGTGGAGGTTAGTGGCTTGTTGCTAGGTGTAGGTACCTACCTGCCCTACCAATAACCCATTTTCCAACATAATTGGAAGCAGCGACGGGATCCTGTACTTGTGTTCAATATCACGTTACAGTTTTAGGTAAAACAAATTAAAAATCCTTTAAATTGTCCTAGTGCAAAAATTGTTTTTAATTTTTAATTTGGATTAATTTCAATTATTGAATTTTTGTAATTTTTCTAAATTCTTGTTTCCAATTTTTGCAAAAAGTTTTTGTTGACACAAAACTAGGGAACCATGGAGCTTGATCTGGCTAGCCTACCCACACTGACAGTAGTCCAGCTTAGGGGGTTGTGTATTGAAAGAGGGTTGCCTGCAACCACTGATCTCAGGAAGCAAATCCTGATCACATCCCTGACAGCATGGGCTGAGGCCCAGGAGGTAGAGTCAGAAGAAGCTCCAGAGGAGGGAGAAAGAAGGGAGGATGCAAGCTCTAACCACTCAGGGGAGGGAAGGCATCTGACCCTAAGTGAGGACGAGGAAGAACAGTCCTCAGTAGATACAGTCACTAGGGGCAGGCCGAAAGCTAGTGGTGGGAAGGGGGTCCTTTCAGGAGGAGAGAACCCATCCATCAGAGAAAGAGAGCTGGAGGCCCAGCTAGCATACATAGCTTTGGAAGCAGAGAAGCTGGCCCTAGAAAAGAAAAAGTGGGCATACAAAGAGAAAAGAGATGGAAGCAGCGATAAAGAAGCTGAGGTGTCCATGGGTGGGGGAGTTTGCCCCAGATTACCCAAGGGGGTGGTTCCTGCTTATGTAGAGGGGGATGACATAGATAAGTGGCTGGGGGCCTTTGAGAGGGCCCTCCAGATGAGGAGAGTCAAGCCTCAGTACTGGGGTTCACTTCTTTGGGAGTTAGTTCCCAACTCAGGGAGGGATAGGCTTCTGACCTTAAGGGGGGAGGAGGCAGATTCATACCCTAGTATGAAGAGGTGCTTAGCCAAGAAGTTTGGTCTGACCCCAGAGCAATATAGAATGAAGTTCAGGGACACCCAGAAGGTCAGTACCCAGTCTTGGGTTGACTTTGTGGACATTTCACTAAAGGCACTAGAGGGCTGGATTATTGGTAACAAAGTAGATACTTATGAGGGGTTATACAATCTGATCATGAGAGAGCACATCTTGACCAATTGTATCCAAGAAAGGTTACGCCAGCATCTAGTGGACTCTAAGCAGACCAACCCTAGAGAGCTAGGGGAGGCAGCTGATGAGTGGTTGAGAACCAGGGTGGTTGTCAAGTCCCAGGGGGGAGACTCCAAGAAGGGGGGGACAGGTCCCCAAAAACCTAAGGAGGGAGGTGGTAAGCCCACCACAGAGACTCCCTCTGTACCCCAGAACCCTAAGAAGGAGGAGAGTAAATCCCACTCCCACTCTGACAAGCAGAGACAGGGAGACCCAGGGTTAAAAAAACTCTTGGACAGTAGGGCTTGCTTTGACTGTCAGCAGACAGGTCACTTCAGAGGAGATGCAGCCTGTCCAAGGAAGGTGGTTAGCACTGGGCTGTCCAGTGTAGCCATAGAGGAGGATTCCTCAGATGATGAAGTCCTCCTAGCATTGTGCTGGGAGACAGGACCAGATGGTAAGCTGGTGATCCCTGAGGGTGGGAGTAGGCACTTCCACCACATTCAAGTGAATGGGATCCCTACCACTGGCCTGAGAAACACCTGTGCCAGTCACACTATAGTGAGTGACCGGTTAGTGACCCCAGACATGTATGTCCCAGGAAAGACAAAGAAAGTCAGGATAGCCACAGGGGAGGTCACCTCCAAACCTGTAGCCATAGTGCCCCTAGAGAGGGAGGGTATCCTTGACTGGATTAGGGTGGTAGTCAGTGCTGACCTTCCCCTAGATTGTATCCTGTGCAATGACCTCCCAGAGGTGAGTCTGGTCACAGATGGGGTGGTCGCCCAGGGCGCCCCCCCAATCCAAAGTCCTGGGGAGTCAGTCCCTACAGTTAGGAGACAGGGGTCCCCAAGAAAAGGAAAGAAGAAAAGGAAGGGTAGGCCACTCTTAAAGAGAGTTCCAGGGAGCCAAGGGCCTTCTGCCCCAGTAAGGGGGGAGCCCAGAGTTGGCACTGGTGAGGCCTCACCTGACCCCAAGGAAGTCCTGAGTAGTCAGGCAGCTGTCCAGATGCAAGGTGTTGCCCCTGCACTGACAGAAGGGAGAGTGGAAGGAGGGTGTCTGCCACAGGAGGTGGTAGCCCCCCACTCTAGACAGCAAGAGGGGTGCCAGGACCCCAAAGATGCCCCTAAAGCAGCTCAGCCACCTGTCAGTGGAGAGCTTAGGGTGTGGTTCTGGGTACTGACAGCTGTCAGTAGCCTCTGCTGGGTGCTAGCCTTCCTGGCAGCAATGTACTTGGCCTGGGAGGCAGACCCCAGGGCCAATAGCAAAGTAGGCCCCCTGACCCTATTGGTCATGGTGGGGTTGCTCAAGTGTTGGGTGACCTCTTTGGGTAAGCTAGGTGTTGCCCTAGCAAAGTTTGGAGTAGGGGAGGTGGGCACCTCACTACCCAAGTTGGCAGAGAGAAAGGAGGAAGACCCCCCCTAGAGGAAAGTTTCAGTTTGAGTTGGGTCCTTTTACTGTTGGGATGGCTTCACTACCCATAGGGAGTGACCCTGACAGGAGGATATAAGGCAGAGTAGGCCCTGCAAAGGGACAGCCAGTTTTCTTCACTGTCTTCCTCGCCTAACAAGCCAGGAAGACTCTCCCAGGGTTGGGCTGAGTCTCCTGGGTGTGTGGGCTGGGGGGGGGTTGTGTGAGAAAACAGGGCTGATTGCAGAGGCCCCATAACTTTTTGCCCCCATTTTCCTCTTTTTGCTGGTGTTTTCCTGACTTTGATGGTGCCCTGGGTACTGCTAACCAGTCCCAGGGCCTGTGCTCTGTGTAAAATGGATATGCAAATTAGGCTAATTATAATTGGCTAAGTTAACCTACCTATAAGTCCCTAGTATATGGTAGGGCATGTAGGTTTAGGGACCACAGCATAGGTGGTGCACACCTAGGTGCACTGCTGAGGTGCCCAGTGTCATTTTAAAAGCAAGCCTGCCTTGCTGGCTGCTTTTAAATTAAAGTTATATGCAAATTCGACTTTGGAATTAAAGGTACTTCCAAAGTCTTAAACTACCTTATTTTTACATATAAGTCACCCCTAAGGTGTGCCCTATGTGCCCCTAGGGCTGGGTGCCATGTAACTATAAGCAGGGACTTTATAAAAATAGATTTATAAGCCCTGGTGAGGTAAAAACAGCCAAATTCGTTTTTCCCTCATTGAAGTAAATGGCCTTCATAGGCTAGAATGGGCAGACTTTATTTTAAATTTTAAAGTCTCCTTAAATGTTACATACCAAGAATTTGGTATCAAATTGATTGTTGTAATAAATCCCACAACTTCCAGTTGTTGGATTTAATATAACTTGTCCAGGTAAAAAGTTTAGACTTTACCTAAAAAGTTGCCAATTTCAGCTCTGCATTGTTTTTGCTGCTGTGCTCTGATTGGCCAGCCTGCAGCAGCTTCTGCCAGGCTGCCTTGAGGAGGTGTGAAGTGGCCAGGCTTCACACAAACGAATGTGCTTGGGGGAGAGAATCTCCCCTCAGCAGATGGTGAGGCAGGAAGGGGGAGGGCTGCCAAACTGGTCTTCAAAGGCAGAGAAGGACATTTGCAGCACCCAGCAACACCCCCACATCCTGCAACCCCAGACAATTAGGTGCCCCCTTGATTAGATTAGGAGAGGGCAGGAGAGGGGTGTGTTTATGATTTTTAGCCACACCAGTGGGTGGGCTCAGCCAGATGTAACCTCCAAAAATCAGATTCATCCATGTTGGATTTTTAGAGACTGTTGCCTTCTGGGATGGATTTTTGCCACACTTCCCAGGAAGTGGTCATCACAGGGGGACGACCCTGTCCCTGATTGGAGAACCAGGGCCCCCCTGCTTTTCACCCAGGAGCAAGGATAAAACTGGCAGACCTGCACCCACGCATCAGATCCCCTCCAGAATTCAACAAGAAAGGAACTAAAGAAGAAGAAGGACTGCCCTGCTGGACCCCTGGCCTGCACCTGGACCCTGCACTCAGAAGGACTGCACCAGCTGCACACTTGGGCTTCACCACAAGAAGGACTTTGCCTGGCTTCAACTGGTTCAAGGAGGGACTCCCTGTTTGCTACAGGTGAAAAATTGCTATCCAGAGTCCCCTGCACCAACTCCTAAAAAAGAGACCAGTTGACCACTGCCCAGTGGCCCAAAAGGAGTTTGCGCCAGGTGCATTCTGGGAGTTGAAGTCCGCACCCCCCAAGGACCATCACAGAATTTCTGGACCCTTGGGATGAGCTGTGGACCCCAAAAGAACCTTAAAAGAACATCTGGGTGAAGCCCCAGAAGTTTGGAAAAGATTTGAGAATTTTTGGAAAAAAGCTCCAGAGAGGGACCGACCCGCCGCGGAAATTCTAGCCGGCTTGCCTCAACCGCGACCCGGCCTGACTTCGTGGTTCGTCCCGGTAAAGAAAAACATCCAAAAAAGAGACTAAGTCCGAACGTAAAAAGTTGACCGGGACCTCCCAGCCATCGTATCCGAGAAGGGCTCCATGGACGTCGGATCAAGATCCAGGTTTACCCCGGTCGAAGGATTTTCATCTCGAAAAAACGACTAAGTCCGAAGGTAAAAATCACCACCGAGGAAACCGACTTCGCGTATCCGGACAAGGGCTCCAGGAGGTCGTATTCAACTGGCAGGTTCGTCCCGGGGAAGAAAAACATCAAAAAAGAGACTAAGTCAGAAGGTAACTTTTTAACCGAGGCCTCCCGCGACTTGTAGCCGAGCAGGGCTCCATCGCGGTCGGCCTGAAAGTTTGACTTTGCCCCGGTCCTGGTGCAACCAGATGACCCGATTGGCGCTTTTTGTTTCTAAGCGCTAGAAAATAATAATACTTTAAAAATTCATATCTCCGGTTCCCCTGAACCGATTTTAATCGTTTTTGTGTCATTTTAAAGATAAAAATATAAGCTATTTTTATAAATTGGTTTTGGATTTTTAAACTGTTTCCTGTGTTTTATTTAATTACTGTTTTGTGATATTTGAATGCTTTACACTTTGTCTCCTAAGTTAAGCCTTGACGCTCGTTGCCAAGCTACCAAGGGTTGAGCTGGGATTCATTTACTGAGACCTAACTGTACCTATGTGGAGGTTAGTGGCTTGTTGCTAGGTGTAGGTACCTACCTGCCCTACCAATAACCCATTTTCCAACATAATTGGAAGCAGCAACGGGATCCTGTACTTGTGTTTAATATCACTTTACAGTTTTAGGTAAAACAAATTAAAAATCCTTTAAATTGTCCTAGTGCAAAAATTGTTTTTAATTATTAATTTGGATTAATTTCAATTATTGAATTTTTGTAATTTTTCTAAATTCTTGTTTCCAATTTTTGCAAAAAGTTTTTGTTGACACAAAACTAGGGAACCATGGAGCTTGATCTGGCTAGCCTACCCACACTGACAGTAGTCCAGCTTAGGGGGTTGTGTATTGAAAGAGGGTTGCCTGCAACCACTGATCTCAGGAAGCAAATCCTGATCACATCCCTGACAGCATGGGCTGAGGCCCAGGAGGTAGAGTCAGAAGAAGCTCCAGAGGAGGGAGAAAGAAGGGAGGATGCAAGCTCTAACCACTCAGGGGAGGGAAGGCATCTGACCCTAAGTGAGGACGAGGAAGAACAGTCCTCAGTAGATACAGTCACTAGGGGCAGGCCGAAAGCTAGTGGTGGGAAGGGGGTCCTTTCAGGAGGAGAGAACCCATCCATCAGAGAAAGAGAGCTGGAGGCCCAGCTAGCATACATAACTTTGGAAGCAGAGAAGCTGGCCCTAGAAAAGAAAAAGTGGGCATACAAAGAGAAAAGAGATGGAAGCAGCGATAAAGAAGCTGAGGTGTCCATGGGTGGGGGAGTTTGCCCCAGATTACCCAAGGGGGTGATTCCTGCTTATGTAGAGGGGGATGACATAGATAAGTGGTTGGGGGCCTTTGAGAGGGCCCTCCAGATGAGGAGAGTCAAGCCTCAGTACTGGGGTTCACTTCTTTGGGAGTTAGTTCCCAACTCAGGGAGGGATAGGCTTCTGACCTTAAGGGGGGAGGAGGCAGATTCATACACTAGTATGAAGAGGTGCTTAGCCAAGAAGTTTGGTCTGACCCCAGAGCAATATAGAATGAAGTTCAGGGACACCCAGAAGGTCAGTACCCAGTCTTGGGTTGACTTTGTGGACATTTCACTAAAGGCACTAGAGGGCTGGATTATTGGTAACAAAGTAGATACTTATGAGGGGTTATACAATCTGATCATGAGAGAGCACATCTTGACCAATTGTATCCAAGAAAGGTTACGCCAGCATCTAGTGGACTCTAAGCAGACCAACCCTAGAGAGCTAGGGGAGGCAGCTGATGAGTGGTTGAGAACCGGGGTGGTTGTCAAGTCCCAGGGGGGAGACTCCAAGAAGGGGGGGACAGGTCCCCAAAAACCTAAGGAGGGAGGTGGTAAGCCCACCACAGAGACTCCCTCTGTACCCCAGAACCCTAAGAAGGAGGAGAGTAAATCCCACTCCCACTCTGACAAGCAGAGACAGGGAGACCCAGGGTTAAAAAAACTCTTGGACAGTAGGGCTTGCTTTGACTGTCAGCAGACAGGTCACTTCAGAGGAGATGCAGCCTGTCCAAGGAAGGTGGTTAGCACTGGGCTGTCCAGTGTAGCCATAGAGGAGGATTCCTCAGATGATGAAGTCCTCCTAGCATTGTGCTGGGAGACAGGACCAGATGGTAAGCTGGTGATCCCTGATGGTGGGAGTAGGCACTTCCACCACATTCAAGTGAATGGGATCCCTACCACTGGCCTGAGAGACACCTGTGCCAGTCACACTATAGTGAGTGACCGGTTAGTGACCCCAGACATGTATGTCCCAGGAAAGACAAAGAAAGTCAGGATAGCCACAGGGGAGGTCACCTCCAAACCTGTAGCCATAGTGCCCCTAGAGAGGGAGGGTATCCTTGACTGGATTAGGGTGGTAGTCAGTGCTGACCTTCCCCTAGATTGTATCCTGGGCAATGACCTCCCAGAGGTGAGTCTGGTCACAGATGGGGTGGTCGCCCAGGGCACCCCCCAACCCAAAGTCCTGGAGAGTCAGTCCCTACAGTTAGGAGACAGGGGTCCCCAAGAAAAGGAAAGAAGAAAAGGAAGGGTAGGCCACTCTTAAAGAGAGTTCCAGGGAGCCAAGGGCCTTCTGCCCCAGTAAGGGGGGAGCCCAGAGTTGGCACTGGTGAGGCCTCACCTGACCCCAAGGAAGTCCTGAGTAGTCAGGCAGCTGTCCAGATGCAAGGTGTTGCCCCTGCACTGACAGAAGGGAGAGTGGAAGGAGGGTGTCTGCCACAGGAGGTGGTAGCCCCCCACTCTAGACAGCAAGAGGGGTGCCAGGACCCCAAAGATGCCCCTAAAGCAGCTCAGCCACCTGTCAGTGGAGAGCTTAGGGTGTGGTTCTGGGTACTGACAGCTGTCAGTAGCCTCTGCTGGGTGCTAGCCTTCCTGGCAGCAATGTACTTGGCCTGGGAGGCAGACCCCAGGGCCAATAGCAAAGTAGGCCCCCTGACCCTATTGGTCATGGTGGGGTTGCTCAAGTGTTGGGTGACCTCTTTGGGTAAGCTAGGTGTTGCCCTAGCAAAGTTTGGAGTAGGGGAGGTGGGCACCTCACTACCCAAGTTGGCAGAGAGAAAGGAGGAAGACCCCCCTAGAGGAAAGTTTCAGTTTGAGTTGGGTCCTTTTACTGTTGGGATGGCTTCACTACCCATAGGGAGTGACCCTGACAGGAGGATATAAGGCAGAGTAGGCCCTGCAAAGGGACAGCCAGTTTTCTTCACTGTCTTCCTCGCCTAACAAGCCAGGAAGACTCTCCCAGGGTTGGGCTGAGTCTCCTGGGTGTGTGGGCTGGGGGGGGTTGTGTGAGAAAACAGGGCTGATTGCAGAGGCCCCATAACTTTTTGCCCCCATTTTCCTCTTTTTGCTGGTGTTTTCCTGACTTTGATGGTGCCCTGGGTACTGCTAACCAGTCCCAGGGCCTGTGCTCTGTGTAAAATGGATATGCAAATTAGGCTAATTATAATTGGCTAAGTTAACCTACCTATAAGTCCCTAGTATATGGTAGGGCATGTAGGTTTAGGGACCACAGCATAGGTGGTGCACACCTAGGTGCACTGCTGAGGTGCCCAGTGTCATTTTAAAAGCAAGCCTGCCTTGCTGGCTGCTTTTAAATTAAAGTTATATGCAAATTCGACTTTGGAATTAAAGGTACTTCCAAAGTCTTAAACTACCTTATTTTTACATATAAGTCACCCCTAAGGTGTGCCCTATGTGCCCCTAGGGCTGGGTGCCATGTAACTATAAGCAGGGACTTTATAAAAATAGATTTATAAGCCCTGGTGAGGTAAAAACAGCCAAATTCGTTTTTCCCTCATTGAAGTAAATGGCCTTCATAGGCTAGAATGGGCAGACTTTATTTTAAATTTTAAAGTCTCCTTAAATGTTACATACCAAGAATTTGGTATCAAATTGATTGTTGTAATAAATCCCACAACTTCCAGTTGTTGGATTTAATAGAACTTGTCCAGGTAAAAAGTTTAGACTTTACCTAAAAAGTTGCCAATTTCAGCTCTGCATTGTTTTTGCTGCTGTGCTCTGATTGGCCAGCCTGCAGCAGCTTCTGCCAGGCTGCCTTGATGAGGTGTGAAGTGGCCAGGCTTCACACAAACGAATGTGCTTGGGGGAGAGAATCTCCCCTCAGCAGATGGTGAGGCAGGAAGGGGGAGGGCTGCCAAACTGGTCTTCAAAGGCAGAGAAGGACATTTGCAGCACCCAGCAACACCCCCACATCCTGCAACCCCAGACAATTAGGTGCCCCCTTGATTAGATTAGGAGAGGGCAGGAGAGGGGTGTGTTTATGATTTTTAGCCACACCAGTGGGTGGGCTCAGCCAGATGTAACCTCCAAAAATCAGATTCATCCATGTTGGATTTTTAGAGACTGTTGCCTTCTGGGATGGATTTTTGCCACACTTCCCAGGAAGTGGTCCTCACAGGGGGACGACCCTGTCCCTGATTGGAGAACCTGGGCCCCCCTGCTTTTCACCCAGGAGCAAGGATAAAACTGGCAGACCTGCACCCACGCCTCAGATCCCCTCCAGAATTCAACAAGAAAGGAACTAAAGAAGAAGAAGGACTGCCCTGCTGGACCCCTGGCCTGCACCTGGACCCTGCACTCAGAAGGACTGCACCAGCTGCACACTTGGGCTTCACCACAAGAAGGACTTTGCCTGGCTTCAACTGGTTCAAGGAGGGACTCCCTGTTTGCTACAGGTGAAAAATTGCTCATGCAGGGATGCCCTCACACACAGGTACCAGCACCCTGTCCTCTGGGCTAAGAGGGCCTACCATAGGTGCAGTGGCCTGAAGTGAAAGGGTGCATGCACCTTTTCATGGAGGCTGCAATGGCAGGCCTGCCAACACATTTGATATGGGCAATATGGTGGCATAATATACACTGCAGCCTATGGGGCACCCCTGGTGTCCCAAAGCCCTGGGTACCTGGGTGCCATACTATGCACCTATATGGGGCACCAGTATGCCAAATGTGGGGTGTGTGATGTCCCAGCAATCAAATTTGGAGGGAGAGAGCAGAGTCACTGGGTCCTGGTTAGCAGGTTCTCAGTAAACACAGTCAAAACATACTGACATCAGGCAAAAAGTGGGGGTAACCATGCCAAAAAGAGGCTACTTTCCGAGACCAGGTGCCTCCAAATAGATTGGCAATATCCTATCAGCCAGGGTCTCGGGAAAAGCCTTCGACAGTTTCACTGGCAGTCCGTTCCCCCAGGGCATCAGCTGTCTTAAGAGAGTCAGTTGCCAGGAGTATCTCCTGTTTTGTCAGTGGCATCCCTAGATCCACATGTTCCCGAGGGTCCCGAGGCCTTGCAAGGTGAAGTGTACACCCCCCAGAGGTGGCTTTGGCTTGCTTAACATATACCTCTCAACCTGACCGATCTCTGATAGTCAATATGGGTTACATGTAACTCTCCTGCTTTATCAGCCTGGTAAACATTCACCCTGCTCTGTCATCCTCCACATGTAAGCAACGTCAACAGGAGAGCCACACATGCTTCTCCAACCTATCCCATTAGGAGTAGACCTCATTTTATGCTCTGCTCCACTCCTGGAAGACACCCTGATCGTGCAGAAAGGTCACTCCAGTGCTGCCAATTTGTCTTCCTGTTTTGTCAAATCTCTCTCTGATGGATACCTGTGGTGGTAGCCGTACACACACCCGTGATCACCACCTTCATCGTGTCCCATTCCACCGCTCTAACAAGGTATTCTCCCAACTATGTGCAAAATAATCTGTTAGGGTTTCAACAATCATTCCTTTTCTAGATCGTGTCTGTTAGGGGATACACCCTCATCTGCCACAGTGGCACACAGAATTTGGGTCTAATCAAGAAGTAAGTCAACAGCAGGGACTAATGGGAGGAAAGATACCTAGCCAAGTATGTCATATCAATTACTCTCAGTGCTGTATTTACTTGTATCAGGGATAATCTAATCTACTGTACATGTCAGCTGCTGGTGTATAACAGAAATGTGTTTATTTCCCTGGGTGTTGGGCCCGCCATATATCAAGTAACCCCATGCCCACTTTCACCTACTTAAGAGCTTCAGTCATAGTTTGTTTTGTGCCCTGCTGTGGGGAAGATCCATCTCTATTTCCATTTAGAATGCAGTTAAAGTCACCAGCTATTAGAATTTCAGCAGGCAGATACCCCCTTGCTGCTGTTACCACCTTCCCAAAGTAGTCCGCACTATTGTCCTCATTACAACCCTGGCGGTTGGTGATAAAGTGGCGGTAATACCACCAACAGGCTGGCGGTAAATATCGCAAAATTATGACCATGGCGGAAAGAGATCAGCTAAACATCCACTTTACCACACAGACCGCTAGGGCGGAAACAACAGCCACCACAGCGGTAGCCGCCTACAGCCAGGCAGAAGACAATGTTGCGCCAACTATATTATGACAATCCAATCCGCCACCTTTTCCGGGGCGGTGCCAACGACATCAAAAGCCTGGCAGAAACTGCACAGAAGGGAAACAACTCACCTTTGGAGACACAGGGAACAACCACGCCACCATGGAACCAGAGCTGCAGATTTTTCCAATGTTCTTCTATGTCCTGCTCCATCACGAACACCAACGACGGCGAAGACGACCACGGTGAGTACAGCCGCCTAGCACACGGGGGGAGGAAAAAGAGAGTGACACACACACAACACACACACCGCCAGCACCATACACACAATCAAATGCAGTAAGAAAACATAATACCCTGTACCCCTCAGGATTAATGCAAGGACAACACGAATAGATGAAAGTGAGTGTAATAATATAAATACCTCAAAAATACGTACATCCAATCTAAAAGTATATACATATGTACAAATCAAGGGACACTGCCCAGTCCTCAATGTCTGTGGGCCACATGACAAAGTCCAAGGCCCCACTTGTCTCCTGCAACAAGACCGAGAGAACACTGCAGGGGCGTCAGTTTGAAAACAGGCAGGCACCTCAGGGGGACGGGGAATCGGGGGGCACCTCAGCCGGCAGATGGAACAACACCACTGGTCCTGGAGGGGCCAACTTGCCCTGTGCTTGGTCCTGGGGAGTGCAAGGCCACAGTCTCTCGAGTGGGTGACTTGCCCACATGCGCTGGAGGGGGCAACATGCCCTGTGCTTGGTCCTGGGGAGTGCAGGGCCACGGTCTCTCGAGTGGGTGACTTGCCCACATGTTCTGGAGGGGGCAATATGCGCTGTTTTTGGTCCTGGGGAGTGCAAGGCCACAGTCTCTCGAGTGGGTGACTTGCCCACATTCTCCGGAGGGGGTAACATGCCCTGTGATCTTAATACTGGGGAGGATAGGGTTAGTGGGTGGCTTCCCCACTGGTTCTGGAGGGGGCATTGTGCCCTGTGATCCTCATACTGGGGAGGATGAGGTGAGTGGGTGGCTTCCCCACTGGTTCTGGAGGAGGCATTGTGCCCTGTGATCTTCATCCTGGGGAGGATGTGGTGAGTAGGTGTCATACCCACTGGTTCTGGAGGGGGCAACGTGCCCTGTGCTTCTGATCCTGGGGAGTGCAAGGTCACAGTCTGTCAGCTGGGTGTCATACTCACAGGATTTGCAGGGGGCAGGCCGCACAACAGCCCATGGAGGCAGGTCTACAGAATGTCCACCAGTAGTGACAGCTGCTAAGTGGTGGTAGTGGTGCTGCTGCTGCTGGTGGTTGTGGAGGGAAGCTCCAGCCCATCCCCAACAGCTTCAGACGTCTGCCCACTGTTGCTGCTGCTGGTGATGGTGGTGGTGGGGGGAAGCCCCAGCCCATCCCCTGCATCCTCAGATGGCTGCCCACTGCTGGTGGCGGTGCTGCTGCTGGTGCTGGTGGTGCTGGTGGGGAGAAGCTCCAGCCCATCCCCGCAGCCTTGGACAGCTGTACACTGGTGCTGCTGATGGTGCTGTTGCTGGTTGTGGGGGGAAGCTCCAGCCCATCCCCTGCAGCCTCGGACGGCTGCCCACTGGTGCTGCTGCTGGGTGTTGTGGTGGGGGGAAGCTCCAGGCCATCACCTGCAGCCTCGGATGGCTGCCCATTGGTTGGAGTGGTGGTGGTGGGGGGAAGCTCCAGCCCATCCCCTGCAGCCATGGTTGGTGGTGGGAGCTCCAACTGAGCCCCTTGCCCTTCCTGGTAGCAGCTGGGGATGCCTCCTTGCCCTTCCAGGCAGCAGCTGGGGATCGGTCCTTGCCCTTTCCGGGCAGCACTTGGGGCAGGCACCCTTTCCATGAGGCTGCATGGTGCCCTGGATCCTTTACCACCACGAGTTGCTATGGACACTACTGGGTCCGTGGACTGGGTGGCTGAGGTGCTTGCCTGGGTTTTACCCACCCTGGCCAGATGTGAAGGATGGGGGGGGGGAGGGAAGAGGTTAATGGTGAAGAGGAATAACTTCTTAGGGACATTGGGGCAGGAAGAGGGATAAGGTTTGGGAGTGGAGGAAGAGGGAGTGGTTGTAGGAGGTGTCTGTCTGCTGTGTTTGGGTGCAGATGCATAGGCTGGATGCTGTTGTGAGGTGGATGGCTGTTGGGTGTCTGAGTGCTTGCATTTGTGTACGTAGGGGGGGCACAGACACAGTGGGAGAAGACACAGGGAACATGTGCATGGCTTTTGGGGTGGTGTCTGCCAGTGAGGTGTGTGTTCTAATAGGTGTGATGGTGATGGTAGTAGTGGATGAGGATGTGGTGCATGCAGGTGTCAGTGTAGACGCAACTGGGAGGGAGGTGGAGGAAGAGGAGAAGGGGGACACAGTGGAGACAGTAGATGTTGGTATGTGCATCTGGATGGTGTTTGCGTGAGTGCCTGTGGGATGAAGTGTGGTGCTTGTGTTTGTCTGAACCACACTTGTGTGCTGGTCTGCCTGTGTGCTTGGGATAGGTTGGGGTTGAGGGGAATGGGATTGGGTAGAGGAAGTTGGAAGGGGGAGGGTGGAGACAGGGACAATGGCTGCCATCAAAGTGGAGGCCATAGCCTGGATTGATCTCTGTTGGGCCTCCAAGCCAGTGTGAATGTTCTCCAGAAATGCATTGGTTTGTTGCATTTGGGCTGCCAGCCCCTGGATGGCAACAATGGTTGACTGCCTTACAGAGTTGGATCTCAGGAGGTCAATAGCCTCCTCACTCAGGGCAGCAGGGGTCACTGGGGCAGGGCCTTTGGTGCCTGGGAGCGAAGGAAATGCCCACCCAGCCTGAGTTAGCGGGCACCGGCAACTGACTGAGGGGCTGCTGGAAGGACAGTGCTGGTACGGGGGTGGCGGCTGTACCTGTAGCTGGGGTGGGCACAGAGGAGTTCGCCACCACCAGGGAGCTTCCATCGGAGGATGTATCTGTGTCCGCCGTGGTGCTCCCCTCACCCTCCGTCCCATTGGTGCCCTCACCGTCAGTGGACTCTGGGTCCTGTGGGATGCAGCTCCCTCCGTTGCTGGTGCCTCTGCTCCTCTGTCAGATGATGCCAATGGACATAAGGACAGGATGACAAAACAAAAAGGGTGAGGAGAGACGAAGCAAACACTTGGTCAATGGCTGCACCAACACCATCGTTGGCATACACATCACCCTCACACACAGTGAACAGCCCTACGCACTATGCAGTGCACTACCAGTAACAATGCTAGTCACCAGGGCATGGGGAGGGACACATACCACCAACTGCAGCATACCTGGGACCCACACAGCCCTGCCCAGTAGTGGATGCCTACTAGCTAGGTAGGAGGAATATCACATCAAACTCTGCCCAACATGGGACCTACTCTGCGATGTCAGGCCTGGCCTAGGGGCACCCACAGACACACATCTCCCACCCGGATACCACCCTACCATGCATAAGTTGTAATGATGGGAACTGTACTCACCCCCTTGTGGCTGCTGTGATGCCCTCAAGCGCCCATCCAGCTCCGGATAGGCCACCGCCAGTATGCGGGCCATCAGAGTGGGTCAGGGTTCGATGGGCACCCCTTCCTCGTTGGGAGGCCATCCCCAGCTGGGCGTCCGTGTTCTTCTGTGCCCAGCGTCTCAGGTCCTCCCACCGTTTCTGACAGAGGGTGCTCTGCCTGCCATAGACCCCCAGGGTCCGCACATCCTTTGGCGATGGCACGCCATATACCCTTTTTTGATGTGCGCTGACCTGCAGAGAAAAAACACACAGGGAAAGGTATTAGTCAGACCGTCCTGCCTGTTACACTCATGACCCACCATACCCCTTCCCATCCCCATTTGCACAGACATAGCCTAGCACACAAGCTGCACTTCGCCCAGGGGACATCCACCAACCCCCCCTACATGAGGCCTTCACACATACCACTCAATGCATTCAGGCCCCATGCATCGTGCTCACAGTGTACTCACCTGTTGGCCTGGAGGCCCATACAGCAGTCCGTACTGGGGTAGGACCCCATCCACTTGTCGCTCCAACTCCACCGAGGTGAAGGCAGGGGCCCTTTCCCCAGTCACACGAGCCATGGTAGGTTCCAGACACAGGTCACAGCAGCAGATGTAGTGTAGGTCCTCTCCTGTTGAAGGCCAAGTAGCAAGTGAGTGAACAGATAGAAAATGGCGGTGATTTCCGCAGCAGTGCATACCATCACCGCCAGCGTATATCACCATTGGCCACTGTACCCCATAGGGCCAATATTATCCAATGAGGTGTTGCACGGCGGTTCCCAACCTCCTCCCGCAGCGGCACACAACGTCAGCAGAATTACCTCACTTACACCTGTTCATCCACACAGGACAGGCGGACGCCATTTCAGGGGAGGGGCAGCCCCTGGATTATAACTGTGTTACAGTTCACAATTGTACATACGGGACATATACACATATACATTTCAAAATAACATCATGCATTGTACTGTTGTGGCTACAATGTACAGTTTATGAATGGCTCCTCACCCTTTTGCCCCCTAGACCGCCGCAGATGAATAGGAGATGGAGACATACCCCCGTGTACAGACCCCTGGTAGACTTGGTAACAATGGAGGACAGGAGTATTATCCTCACCTACAGACTTGACAGAGCCACAATCACAGAGCTGTGTGCCCAACTGGAGCCTGACCTGATATCTGCTATCCGTCATCCCACTAGGATCCCCCCTCTCGTGCAAGTTCTATCAGTGCTCCATTTCCTGGCAAATGGTACTTTCCAAGTGACAGTCGGCTTGGCAGCAGGAATGTCACAGCCAATGTTCTCAATAGTGCTGACCAGAGTGTTGTCTCCCCTGATTAAACACATGTGTAGCTACGTTGTTTTACCCCAGGTGGAGGATTTAGCCACAGTGAAGGCTGGATTCTATGCAATGGGACATATCCCCAACATAATTGGGGTGATTGATGGAACACATATTGCATTTGTTTGCATTTGTTCCCCCCGGCAAAATGAACAGGTGTTCAGAAATCAAAAGTGTTTTCATCCCATGAATGCCAGATGGTGTGCCTGGTGGACCAGTACATCTCCCACGTGAATGCAAAGTATTCTGGGTCTGTGCATGATGTCTTTATCCTGAGGAATAGCAGCATCCCAAATGTGATGGGCCAACTACAGAGACACAGAGTGTGGCTAATAGGTGAGCCCTGGTTCCCACCCAGTGTATGTTGGTGTATGGGTATTGTGTGGGCCATAAGGGATAGAGTGTGGCTAAATGTTGTCCCTCGATATTTGCAGGTGCCTCTGGTTACCCCAACCTCTCATGGCTACTCACCCTGTGAGGAATCTCTGGGCAAGGACAGAAGAACGTTATAATGAGTCACATGGGTGAACAAGAAGGATCATTGAACATACCTTTGGCCTCCTGAAGGCCAGGTTTCGGTGCCTCCATCTAACAGGTGGATCCCTGTGCTACCCACCCAAGAAGGTCTGCCAGATAATTGTGGCATGCTGCATGTTTCATAACCTTGCCTTGAGGCGCCATGTGCCTTTTCTGCAGAAGGAGGAGGCTGGAGATGGCCGTGTGGCAGCAGTGGACCCTGTGGAAAGTGAAGATGAGGAGGCAGAGGATGAGGATGAGAAAAATAGAACTGCAGTGATTCGACAATATTTCCAATGACACACAGGTAAGACAGTGGTACTTCACATTTCATTGTCATTTTTTTGTCCAACATTGTCACTGGCAGCCTGTTATTTCCCACTACCATGCCCACTCACTGTACCCTTTGGAAACTATTTTTGCAGATGTTGGTGCCCCACTATTGCTCCTGATGTGTTCACTGCAGCCAACTACAGGTCTATCCTATGTGCACATTACTGTACAGTTGAATTGCAATGTTTGAACCTTGTTAAACAAATACATACTCAAATCATTTGACATACTCCATACTTGTATTTTTTCAAAGTGTGTTTATTGCAGTGCTAAGCAGAAAAGAGGGAAGTGAAATGGGCTGGGGTGATGATGGTGAAAAGTCCAGGGTATTGTTCCAGTCTATTTGTACCACAGGTGCATTGTCCAAGGGGGCATAGGAAGGGGAGCAATGGCAGTTCAAGGTGGATAGGGTGACAGAGTGGGACACAAGGGTGACAATCAGGAGAGTCTTATTTCCAGGCGGGGTCTTGGCAATAGTCTCTGGCTCCTGCCTGGATCGCAGGGAACATTTGCGGGGTGGTTCTCCTTCTGCAGGGGAAGAGAAGAGGTGATGGTGTCCTGTTAGTCCTGTGGCGGGGTCTCCTGGCCACTAGCGGCAGCCGAGGTGGAAGGTTTTTCAGTTGGCTGGCTAGTGGCAGGGGCCCACTGTTGTAAGACTTCCTACCTTACAATATTGGCTATGTCTACCAGCACCCCTGCAATGGAGACCAGGGTGGTGTCAATGGCCTTCATGTCCTCCCTGATCCCCTGGTACTGTCCATCCTGCAGCCACCTGTTCTCCTGCATGTTGTCCAGGATCTCGCCCAGTGTATCCTGGGAATGTTGGTATGCTCCCAGGATCTCAGTGAGCGCCTCCTGGAGAGTCGGTTCCCAGGGCCTGTCCTCCCCCTGGCAAACAGCAGTCCTCCTAGCTTCCCTGTTGTCCTGTGCCTCTGTCCCCTGAACTGTGTGCCCACTGCCACTGACCCCAGGTCCCTGATTGTATTGGGGGCGAGTTGTGCCCTGGGTTCTCTGTAGTGGTGGACACACTGCTGATTGACGTGTCCTGGGGACAGAGGTATGGGTACGCTGGGTGGGTGCTGTGGTGGTGTTTCCAGATGGGGGAGGCTCTGTGGTGGTGTGTGACTGTGCCTGGGTAACCAACTGTCTGGAGGTCCCTGATGGGCCAGGTTGGTCATCCAGATCCAGGCGAGCGGAGTCGCTGTCATCACTGTGGGCCTCTTCTGTGGCGGGACTGGCTAGTGCTGGCACCTCTTCTCCGGTGACATTGGCTGGGATACCTGTGGGGATGTAAATGCAGTGTTGTTGTTTCTGTGTGTGACATTTTGTGCATGGGTGGGTTGCCCTCTTTGGTTATATTTGCCCTGGCAGCTTTAACTTGTGTGAGTTGGTATGTGGTGGGCTAGCTGATTCTCTCCAGTTTGCAGGCTGTAGTGATGGTGGTCCATGCAGGGCTATGGGTGGTGTCTATGCATTGGTGGTTCATGCAGGGCTTGACATTGGGATGAGTCCATTGTGATGGTGGGGTGTGTGGGATGGAGTGGAGTGATGGGAGTGAGGGTGGGGGTATGTGATGGCATGCAGGTAGGGGGGTGATAGTGGTAAAGAGTTGACTTGCCAGAGTCCAGTCCTCCTGCTACTCCTGCCAGGCCCTCAGGATGCATGACTGCTAAGACTTGCTCCTCCCATGTTGTTAGTTGTGGGGGAGGAGGTGGGGGTCCACCGCCAGTCCTCTGTACAGCTAGTTGGTGTCTTGCTGCAATGGAAAGCACCTTCCCCGTAGGTTGTTCAACCTCTTCCTGATGTCGTCCCTTCTTCTGGGGTGCTGTCCCACGGCGTTGACCCTGTCCATGATCCTCCACCATAGCTCCATCTTCCTAGCAATTGATATCTGCTACACCTGTGCTCCAAATAGCTGTGGTTCTACCCGGATGATTTCCTCCACCATGACCCTTAGCTCCTCATCAGAGAATCTGGGGGGTCGTTGTGGTGTCATGGGTCTTGTGTGAGTAGTGTGGGTGAGGGTGTGTAGGGTGATGTGTTGGGGTGTGTGTTGTGAGGTACGTGGGTGATGTATTGGTGATGGTGGTGTGTGGCTCTGGTCATGTCTGTGGTCGTGATGGCTGTCTTGTGCCAATAGTTTGTAATGGTGAAGGGTTGTGGGTAATGTGGGTGCGTGTTTTATAGTGGTGTGTGGGTGTGGTTTGTGTCTGGATGTTTGGTGTGTGTAGTTTGAATTGTTCAATGTGGTGTTGTTTTGTATGAGTGTGTGTATTTTGAGCGTGGCGGTATGTACTGCCAATGATTTACCGCCACTGAATGTCCGCCGTGGTGATTCGTGGGTCATAATGTGGTGGGCGTAGTTCTGTTGGCGTAACGGTGTGGGTTTTGATACTGCCACTTTATCACTGACCTTTGGTGTGGCGGAGTTGTGTCTGTGGCTGTATAGTGATGGATTGGTGTGTGTGTGTCGCAATATGGTGAACGGATATCCGCCGCCGCCACGGTATGTTGTCGGCAGTCAGCATGGCGGTAAGTGGGATTTACCGCCAATGTCATAATGAGGGCCTATATGTGTTAGGTGCATAAATGTTAATGAGGCAGTTTTTGTGAGTGTCCAGTCTCGCATACAGTATGATATAACTCCCATGTGGGTCGACACACATCTGCACTTCCCAGTAAGTGATACAGAGGGCTATTCATATGAGGGATCCCTGTGTTTACAGAATAAGATGTGGCATATATCTGTCCTGCTTTGAGCAGGCATTAAAAATGATGCCAAAAATGGTGCAATTAAATCTCCTAATGCTGGAACGGCCCACTTGCATACATTATGCCTGGCGCAGGGTTAATGTGGTGCATGGGGTTGCAAAGTGTGCAATGCATGCATTGTGTCACTTTATAAATATGACGCTGTGATTTTTGCCACCTTGAACCTCATTAGCATCAAAAAAATTATGCTAATGGGGCATAAGGAGGTGCTAGGGCCTTGTAAATCTGGCCCTAAGTTTATTCACAGGCCAAGGAACTGTGTCCACTTCAAGTCAGGAGACCAGTATAAGAACTCAGCAAACTACCAGAATACAGGTCCTCAAAGAGCATAGTATAGGACTTTACATAGGCAAACAATGTCACCACCATTCGAGTTGCCAACGACTCCACCAACCTCCTGGGGGTTGGGGGAGTACAGCCTATTGTGGCACATATGCGATTATAGAATTGTGCATCCCTTTAGCATTAGCTTGTGCTGACCTCACATTTCTCCCCACTTCAGGTTTTAGTGTCCACCAACACATCAAGTTTCACACCAAACTTATTATACTGCAGATGCCTGTTCATTCCATGTCCCCCATTCAAGGGATCAAGCATCCCCAGATGGGCCACCAATGTGTAAGCAGGCCCTGCAACAATGCCAAATGTGTCTAGCCAGCATCCGTACTGTCACTTATAGTACAGCTATTAGTTGGATTTGCAAGAAAGCATTCTGGTCTGATGACCCTGGTGCTGCAGGAATCAGGGTTCCATCCAGGCATACCAGTTTCCGACCCCCTGCACTCGTCTCTCATCTCCCACTCTCCCCCTCACCACCAGAGGAGATCATCTATTCCTGCTAGAATACTGCACAGGTCAGTTAAGGTTCTCTTTTCATCTGATCTCTCAGTTGCATTTTAATGGGCAGGAAGTTCTCGTAGAGAATCTGGATCCTGCGGGTGTAGCCTGGATATATGAATATTTGCGTGTCCTCATATCTAGGGGGATAGTTAAATAGCAGGGAATCACTTTGTGCAGTGCCCCAGGTCATGGAGCCTCCGCCAGTGCCCTGGGGGCCCTTTCAATCATAAAAAACTTAAGGAGTGGCTGGGGTTTAAGTGTGTTCACAATCCAATATTTCAGGGATAGCTCTGCCCAGGGGGTCCTCTGAGCTTCGGACAAAGCCACTGGGCATATGTTTTTCCACCTGAATCACCCCTCTGCATCCTCCAGGTGCTCCTCCATATAAGTGAGATTAGGTAAAGGTGCCAACAAGGGGCTTATTTATAACAAATAAATGCAAATTAAATCATTAATGATTTCAAGATGTTCAAATCATAGTAAAATCCATATGAAATTAAACCAATGGCCATTTCATGTGATCTCAATCAATCAATCATAATACTTGTAAAGCGCGACTAGTCACCCGCTAGGGTCTCAAGGCACTGCGGGCAGTAAGTGAGAGGTCGTCGATGAACAGGGGGATCAGGTAAAGAGGCAAGTTTTGAGGTCCTTTCTGAATTGCGATAGAGTGGGAGATCTTTTGAGGTGAATGGGAAGGGAGTTCCAGGTCTTGGCGGCCTGGTGGGAGAAGGATCTTCCTCTGACTGTGGCCTTCCGGATGCGTGGATGGCAGCGAGTTTGAAGTCGGCGGAGCAGAGCTGTCCAGTCACAAAAGAATGAAACCGCAGGTGTATTGCCACGAAAAGCTTTTGTATTTTTCACAGTTTGACAATGTATCAGTCATTGAACATAAATTCAAAAGGGTACATAAATCAAGTAACAACAACCAACTCAATACGGATATCCACATAAATTATTCATGCAATTATAATCCAAGATGAGACATTGGAAAATTAAAGATGAGTTGGGTAGCACGTCAAAGTTTTGGTCTCGATAGCAGATGACAGTGAGACCATCATCAGGACTTGCAATGAATGGTAAATTGGAGATGTTCCCTTAGTGTGTACTCCTAATGAATACTCTCAAAGGCAAGAGGGTTT
Organism: Pleurodeles waltl; assembly: GCF_031143425.1. NCBI lineage: Eukaryota > Metazoa > Chordata > Amphibia > Caudata > Salamandridae > Pleurodeles > Pleurodeles waltl. The sequence continues at coordinate 485,994,208 of NC_090440.1, read as the reverse complement.
CTGTCTTCAGTTCATGGAACCAAGTAGAACCTTAATCAAGGTGTCAGTAAACAGACTAATCATAACTGAGACAAAAAGGAATCACCGAGGGGATATAGCATCTCCCACACATACGAGCAGGCGTCTCTCACATTGTTTGAAACTGATAGAGTCCATGTAAGTAGCACTGCACTTAAGTCGGACCACTGTGGCCCTCAGCAACTTAACCTCCTGTTTAGAATGTCAACATCATCTTTTACAGCCATATTTCGGTCATCTACCTTTCGTAGGTCCATATGGTAATGTATTCATTTCGATAGCCATCGGGTCAATCCTTCTCTCCAGCTCAACCTGGAACTCCTGAATGGCTGCCAGAAGCTCTGCTGCAGTGGGAGCCAGGCCCTGGGACTCAGCACATTGTTACTGCCCACGTTCCAATACTGGTACCTCAGGTCGCCTGACTGTGTACTGGTCAATTTTGTTAGATTGCGCCGTTATTGACCCCTACTCCACTGCATCCACACTGGGCCGGGCTTCCTCTTTCAACCACTTTTCATCTACAAAAGTCTGGGCTGCAGTTCAGGGTCTCGACCATGTGTCTCTCAGGTTATGTGACAGGGCATGACAGTCACTGACTCACTCACGCTGTCTAATCCTGGTGCCTATGCCTGGCAGTGCACTCACTCACAACATGATAAGGATGTATCAATGGCTCTGAAACTTGTTGCGCCTCACCTTGATGTCTGGGTACCCACTTGTGCCCCGGCAGTTCACAGTGTCTCTATTTTCCAGCCAGGAGCCCGTGCCCTTCCAGACTCTCTGTGGCAGTCACATCAGGGGCTTGGCATGGTGTGCCTTCCAAGTGCAGCTTCTCTCAAGGTTCTCCAGGTGTAGGCATGTATGTTGCTCTCTCATGGGCCTCTCAACTGCACTGCTGCACCAGGTGAGGTTATCTGCAAACTCCCCTACTCAAAGGACCAGGCATTGCACATGCTGTCTTTTCGAGGAGGCCTCCAGGCACTGTGCCTGTATGTCCAGATGGCCAGGGCCAGTCTGCAGCCTCTCGTTAGTCTTCTCCACATAGCATACCTCCTTGTCCGGTTGCAGGATGGCAGCCCTACTTCCAGAGAGCTGCCACCTCCGACTGAGCCACTTGTCTCCCTATAGCTTTTTATGTTCCCATGGTGATGAAAAGGCAGCCCACCTATTGTAGCACTGCCATCTTGGCACCGGCCTTAGAGCTTCAATGGGCCATCCACAGGGCTGGACAGAAATGTCTTCTGGGGCTTATCACCCCAAAGAATGCAGGGTGGTGCTCTGCTTCAGGAGCCGTTCTCCTCATGGGCTCCTGGTCTGCCACCAAGGGCACGCCCTGGACTGAACCCATGCTCACCTCCTGCTGGTCTCGGAGCCCCAGGCATGGCCCACACAGCCAATTCTCATGGCCTCGTCCACATAACCTGATGACAGGATTCCTCAATTTGTCCTGTGTAGACCCACCAGTAGTACTGCTGCAGAGACCTCTGCTAGGCAGATTACCCAGGATACGGCAGGATTTTTCAGCTCCACAGTGGGAGCAGCTGGAAGTCATGTCTACTTGGACATCTTGGCAGCCCATGCCCCATCATTCTCATAAAGTTTGAAAAAAATCACAATTGTTCCTAAATCCATCCCTTACTGCTTATGTCAGCCCTATGGTAAGTGTGAAAAATGATGAAGCAACTGTGGTGGCTCGTGTGTGAAGGAATTCTAACCACCCCAAAATTCAGAGGAAGGATGGAACCACAAGAGAAGTAATAAGAAAAATGTTTTTTCTCGATCATAAAAAATATTTTATATTTTTACTTAATGTGTAAAAAACGATATTTATTTAACTGGCATAAGTTACACCAGTGGCATAACTTCCAGCCCTTTAAACAAAGTTACACCTTATTACGATGCTCATGGATATGATGGTGTAGTTCTTAATTGTTTGGGAAGAGTATGTCTTGGTAGCTAGCATCTCATGCATATGGGGAGCTTATGTAGATGCTTTACTGTACAATTGTTGTGCTGGGGCTTGTTATAGGTGAAGTTGTAATAGCTGTATTTTTTAAGAACTCTATGAATTGTTATAGGGCAGAATGGATCCTTCAATGAGTGCATTGAAGAAGTTATTCCACCGTTTCTCTGCTTCATTAGGTTTGGCATCTTGGGATAGTGTACTGTCGTCCACATTTCACTAGGTGCATGTGTCCATCCCAAACACCATGAAACGGGGGACTCCCTACTGCACGTAGGTCACCGGGGCAGGGAATACATACAAATATTCAGACAAAACAACCGTCTAACCTTCTGAATCAGGTGTAATATTCCCAAAGTTTGAAACAACATCACATTGCTCAGAAAGACGTAAATATGATTTTTATATATTGTATTACATCAATCTATGATCACACAATGGATTATTACATTTAATTCATTACAACCCTAAAGGGAAATTAATCTCCCTACAGGGTCATTACAAATCACAAAATGTAAAAGCGCAGGTCGCTTCAAAATTGCATGCATCATAAAACCAGACACCACATCCTTACAGTCAACCACAACCATATCCATCGCACCATTATTCATGCCTAGCCCTACTTTCCCACCAATCACACTAATGCATCCCTACATCACAATTCTCCATGTTATACAGGGTCTTCTATATCTACACACACTGCATATACATCATAATATCAAAGCATTTCTGATCCGTCAGAACCATTACAATTCCTGATATGGAAATGTTTGAATTACATTCATCTTTAATATAATGTTCACTCTTGAATGGTCATCCAATTTATCTCTCTTGAAATGTGGCTTGATGGATATTCTTCAACTCACGTTTCGGTTAAACTGCGTTCCCCAGGAATGCCACATTTGCGACCTCATAACACAACCGTGAAACCAATGGGGAGATGTCCTAAAGGTATCGTGATTGATTATGGATTCACGGGGAGACCAAAATATAGTCAAATGGGAGGGTTGCTGAACAGAAGAAGAATGACCGATTCACACGAACGGCCTCGATACCTTCATTCTCTGGTTTCAATGATTCATGGATTCATGTGTATATTCGTGATCCAGGAATCAGGCCACACCAATAGGCCAAGTTCTTCTTCCATACTCTTTCCCCCAAGCTCCTGGAACTTGCGCAGAGGAGTGACCTGCAGATCATTCCAGATATCTTGAGAGGCTTTAGGAGGGGTAATCATGCTTTCTTCAAATATGTGATTGCCATTGCTAAGAATTGCTTAGTGTTTACATACATGAACCACTTAAATTATATAAATACATATATCACTTCGTAGTTAGCAAAGTAGCTATTTTGACATAGATAAAGTTATTATTGAGTATCAAATCATCTGAAATGAAATGTGTGAGAAAGTGAAGCTGCAAGTGTGAGAGAGTTTGACAGAATAGTTCAGCTTCATCATATTTCTGAAACGTAGTAAATTGAATTTATTTGAGGTTTTTAAAGGACGTCAGTAGACTCTGAACAGTCTGATCATTGCATATATATGGTGAGCACAGGTTACAGTAAGGAAGGGCGGTGTCTCTAACATATTTCACATAATTTGGTGTTTGTATACTGCTTCAATATTGGTGTTTTGAATGTATTTCTAGATTCAACAAGTAGTCAGCAGAGCTTCTTGGATAAGAGGCATACACGCATACTTGGTGGAACATATTTAATTATAGTGTGTCTTATTTTCCCACCTGCTCGTTTCATGTACATGGGAACATTAATGTGATGTGTTATTTAATCTTAAGTGTCTTTAGCAACTGTTTAGGCTGCAACATCTTATCTATCCAATAATTGACAGATATGGCATGTTCCATGCATCAGTATGCACAAAACCCGAGAAACCCAAGGGAGTGGTTTAAGTAACATGTGCTTTAACTTTTCTCCTCAGTGACAAATACTTTACTAGATATTTTACAATATTGTTGCCACACATTTCCCTTAAGATTCTGATATATAAATGTATCTCTGGGATTCGAGTCAGGAATTGTTCACATACACACATTTTAAGAAAAATAACGAGGATTCCAGTTGTGCCTGTGTTTTCTTCTTTGCACTTGGTCACCAGCTGACCTTCTCTGGCAGGGATAGTCCTCGGTTGGATGAACTCCAGATGTGGGCCTGAAGGTGTGATATGGAGCTACATTACCACAGGAAGTATCCTAAACATTTAATCCTGATGTGCAGCTGCATACAAGGATGGGAAAGGAGAACGCCTGCTTGCAAAGCAGATCTGTAACAGAAATGGAAAATACATTAAGAGAGATGCTGCTGTTGCTATAGAAAAGATTGTTTAAGTGCCTGCTTAGTGTATGCTGTCCAGTCTGCTTACTCCCTCGTGTAGCAAAGTGTGTGGGAAGGGAAGAGATTGGGGAAAGTGGCTTGACAATGGCACTGTCAGTCAAGAGATCCGAGAATCCTAACTCTGGTGGACACACTCACTTCACCCCCTCACACCATTTCTAACAACTTGAGAATGTCTCTAGTAAATGTAATTTGTGATACGGCTTAGGCTGTGTTCAGCTTTCGTCCTAACGCTAGATAGCAGTGATCAGCATCAAGAGTGTATAACAACACACAACCTTGCATAAAGTCCATTTGCAAATCCGCATATGTAATTCATACTCCATGCTGTGTTGAAACAGAGACTGGTAAAAACGCTGTGCATGTACTGAATGCCCATCACAGTTAATGCATGCATTTGTAGGTCTGTGGCATTAGAGACAGGATCGCTACTTGTCACTGCCATCGCAAGGTTTAGCTCTGTGACATTGCTGGTGCGCTAACAGCAAGATTGCATAAATCTGTTGACATTCATTTTAGCCAGATGGCCACCTCATTAATGTAGTCTACTGGATAAGTTCCTGGCTTGCAACCACTGAGTTTGTGTGTGGTCCTCGAAAAATCAGATTACCTTACTAGGCATAGGTTTAATTTAGTTGGTAACAATATAGTGGTATGAGATCATGGGGCAACAACAGTACATTTCTAGCACTCTATAAACTCAGGATTTTGGATTCTGTGACACAGTGACCACCCAAGTGTTTTAGCAAATAAGCATCTGCTACTTTGCCATTAGACTCTATTTGTCAATTATATAAAAATATATATGTTCCGGATTACGCCATAACTTTGCTATGATGAAATGAATTAACTGGGTCAAGCTTCCGGAGTTGAAATAAGGGTATTCAGTTCCCCATCCTCAACAAAACGGGGTTTGTAACACTCATATCTTTTATTGTCTATTTCATAACATTCTGGCAAAGTCTGACTTCTTTGCAAAGGTGATGACAGTCAAAGGTTTTTTTATCTGCATCCGACATAAACAAAACAAAGTTTCCCTAACAATGGTACATACAACTGGGCTTTGTTTCAGACACAGGATGTTGCACCAGTGAAGATCAGGACAATTTTGACGGAAAAATCGCAGCGTAGGAAGATAGTGAAAGGGATGGACTTAGGGACATATGATGGCTTGGGGGGTGGAAATGGGAAGTGGTGGGCTTGGAGCTCTAGGGTTGGTGTAAGGAGTTCAAGAGGACTCCAAAAAAGAGGCCTTACTTGGGAGGTGGAGCCAACTGATCAGGGAGCACTGTGATAGGTGTGAGAAGGCGGCAGACGGCATGCTGTGTTTGCTCTCAACAGTGAAAGCTGCTGCTCAGCAGCTGTCCACCTGACAACCCTCGCTGTCCCTCACAGCATTCGGAATGGTTTCCACTGCTGAGAAGGATTGCTGGCGTTGCCTTTTTTCCAAAAACTTTGCAAGCTTTGTGAAAGTTACAAAGTATTAAAACATTAGGAAAAGTTCTGTCATGGCCGCCGTAGCTGGAGACTTATAAATCCCAGCACAAATTGAACACTGTTCATAGAGAACTAACAGGTGCAGCGAGTCAAGCATGAGAATGGATCAAACAAACCCCAAGAGATCTGTTGCATTTGGAGCCGGGGAAAATCAGCCAAGCGAGCTTGCCTCAGAACCTCTCTCTGTTTACATCAAGCTACAGTTGGGAACTAGTCAGTGTCAGAGACAGAAGGACAGTCCATATTGATGCAGCAAAAACACAAGCACAGTAGAATATATAGCATGTACTTAAAGAAGGACAGTTTGCAAGGTCAAGATTTGTACAACAGAATAGCTTAGTTAATTTGGAGAAGTTTTGGTTCTTGTTCTGAACGTTGATAGAAGTGAATGATTACATACCAAGTTTCAGGATAAGTTCCTGCAACGTTCTCAACCTGCTCCTTCCTGTATCAGTCTCTGAAGTTGAGTTGCAGGCAGGAGACATTGCTGCCACCAAGCTCTAATGTCAGCAACCTGTTGCTTCCTAACCAGTCACGTCTAGTGCTGAGCTACTGCTGAGTACCAGCTGGACCTGTCCCACTTTTGTTGGATTCATCACTCGGCTAGTGATTCCCAACCTGTGGTCCAGGGACCCCTGAGGATCCCCGAAGCCCACCCAGGGGGTCGAGAATTACTTAGAAAATTAAATAATATTAACTGATTAATATAGTGTGTATAAATGAAGGAGTGAAATGGACAATTTCAAAGTTTAAAATGTTCTGTAAAATTGAAGAAATTTGAAATTGGAGGCTAAAAATTAAGTTAGTATTCTCAGATTGGTTTGTGAGAGCAGTGCAAGTGTGTCGTACAGAATAGAATATGGACGATGAGTGGTCTGAATTGAATTTAGAAATGCTCCAACCCTCCTATTAAAAATGACAATTTTGATTTTTCATCACTTGTGTATCTGTTTGATGAATGCTTGCTTCCAGTAATAACTCAGTGGGTGTCGCCAATTACAATAATAATTCAGTGAGGGACCCTGGTTTCCAGTAATGATTAAGTATGGGCTCTCAGAAGTCAAAAGGTTAAGAACCACTGCTCTAGGTCTTTAGTAAAAGAACAAGTGTATGGTGCTTAGAGTTATACAATAAAGTACGTGTCATATATTCACTTTAACACTCCAGAAAGTGTGATATACAATTGAAACATACAGCAACCTGTGTTGTCATGTGACTAATGAGAAAATAAATGGTTCATATTACAGTAAGCATTGAAGATTTTGCCAGCAAAATATAGGTTGGAGTTTTATAGTTACATTTTATTATTTACTTTCACTCACAAAATGTAGTTTTGCACAGCATATTTTAATAAAATACTTAAAAATAGAGAGAAATCCAAGGGCAAAGGGCAAAGACACCAAGGCCCTCATTATGGGCGACCCTCTGTTAGTTGTGAGGTGATGTTTATGACACCTGACGACATTACAGAACTTTCAGAGGGCTGTTCACATCCTAGATGTCATTTTTGCTAATCCAGAACTAATGACCTTTTATTAGGATTAATATGGTAACATGATCAGAACACCATTTGCTAGCTCTCCAACATAAAACACAAAAATATCAACACACCTAAGACGACCTTACATGCATCCACCTATTGACTGTGGAACAAACTCCATTTTGATTACTTAGAAACATCACTAACAAACAACACAGGTCTAGACACAAACAATCAGTTCAAAAACATTACGAGTAGCTACAGAAAGCTTTTGATATCTGTATACCACTGAGAACAACACATGCACATCTAACTTCTCCACATATTACATCATTGATGACACCTTCTATGGCATCTTTATATCATCACTACAACATTTGCAATAAAATTATTAATGAGACACTGTGCATCGTGGGGGCGTGAGTTATACTTACTTGAGTCAACTAGAACTACAACTGCTGAATTTCAATGGTTTTGTGAGAGTAAATCCTAACTATAACATCCCTGTAACCGTTGGTTTTTACAGTAAAAAAATAAATATATATACATATATATAGATATATATATAGAGAGAGTGGTCAAGTGGTAAGCGGTACACTCATCCTATCAGTGCTAGTGGTGAAGGGAGACTGATCCTCCTGAAGTATTCAAAACAAGAAAAATGCTGCTGCACTCCAATATCACTTTCAAATGAACATTTATTTTAGGAAAATTAGCAAACACCAACGCATTTCGACTCTGAAAGAATCTTACTCAGGGTGCGCAAGACTAGTTCAGAGTTGAAACGTGTTGAGGTTTACTAATTTTGCTAAAATAAACATTTATTTGAAGGAAATACTGAAGTGAGGCAGCATTTTTCTTGTTTTTAAAATTATATATGAGTGCCGAAACGCGTTGGATTTTGTGAATAAACTCTGGTAATATTGCAGGCGGAGGTGTCCTGGTCCTCTTTTGAATCAAGAAGAAGCACTGGAATAAAATATACTCGGGCGTCCCTGAGCCCGTCCGGGACCGCTGCGCTGTTGCGGCCGTATTACGGGGGTAATGTGTGTTTAAGAAATATATATATATATTCAAAACTATATATATCTTGTTAGAAATTAGGTCTCTGGTTGGCAGTCAGTTTGCTCTGTCCAAGGAGGGTCTCTCACTGTAGCTCACTCTAGTTAGGGTAAGGGAGATACACACCAAGCATAACCCCTACTCACCCCCTAGGTAGTTTGGCACAAGCAGTCAGGCTTATTTCAGAGGCAATCTGTAAAGTATTTGTACCAACGCACAGTAATACAGTGAAAACACCACAAAAGTGACACCACACCATCTTAGAAAAAAGCCAATATTTTTCTAAATCAAACAAGATGAAAACAACAAAAATCCACCATAAACAAACAAAGTTATGAATTTTCAAAATGAAAAGAGTCCTAATCCATATAAGTCATAAAGTACCTTGTTTGCATCAAAAATAAAGCGGGTAAGCGTGGATCCGAAAAGTCAGCGATGCATCAATTCCTTACACGCAAGTGAGGCCGTGCATCATAACTTCTCTGGTCGGGTAGGCGATGCGTCGTTTTTCTCTCCTGCAGAAGAGCGATGCATCGATTTCCGGTCGGCAAACTCGGGTCCACGCAGGTTCACTGTTGTTTTGATGGCCAGCAATGATGCATGCAAAATTCTGGTGCACAGTGGTGAAGACCCGCACTGTGTGGGTGATGTGTCGATTTTGGCAGCCGCACACAGGTGTTGCGTTGATTTCCCAGCCGCAATGCAGGTGCTGCATCGATTTTTCTCCTGCACAGCTACTGTGTGTGGATTTCACCCTTGGTTCCACCAGATTCTCCTTTCAAGGGCCCTAGAACTGGATTGGGCACCACTTGGCAGGGTAGGAGTCTCAGCAAGAGAGTCCAGGTGCTGGCAGAGGAAGTCTTTGATGGCCTTGGGACTTCAGAACAGAGGGCAAGCTCAGTCCAAGCCCTTGGAGACACTTCAAAACAGGAAAACACAGCAAAATCAAGACTTTGTCCTCTCAACGGCAGAAGCAGCAACTGCAGGCCAACCCAGCAAATCTCACTTATAGGCAGAGGGGCAGTACTCCTCCAGCTCATCAGCTCTTCCCCTTGGATGAATGTTCTCTTGATCCAGAAGTAATCTACAAATCTGGTGTTAGGGGTCCACTACTTATACTCCTTTCTGCCCATGGAGGAGGCAAACCTCAAAGGAAAATCTCTGCTGTTCACAAGATCCTGCCTTGCCCAGGCCTGACCCCAGACACACACCAGGGGGTTGATGACTGCATTGTGGGAGGACAGGCACAGCCCTTTCCGCTCCTCCCTCCCCACTTTAGCCCAGGAGGCTCACCAGGATGTGCAGCTACACCCCAGTAACCTTTCTGCCACTGTGTAGTAGGAATTCACAACAGCCCAACTGTCAGTCTGACCCAGACATGGAGTACAAAAGCAGGCAGAGGCACAGAATGGTTAAGCAAGAAAATGCCCTTTTTCTAAAGTGACATCAGAGACCCCAAAATCCATATCTCTATCTGCTCCCAATAGAAAACCAGACTTAAAAGATATTTAAAGGCAGCCCCCAAGTTAACCTATGAGAGAGAGAGGCCTTACAACAGTGATAACCAAATGTGGCAGTATTTCACTGCCAGGACATATAAAACACATCAGTGCATGTCCTACCTTTAACATACACTGCACCCTGCCCATGGAGCTACCTAGGGCCACCTTAGGTGTGCCTTATATGCACAAAAAGGGAAGGTTAGGGCCTGGCAAGTGGGTACACTTGCCAGGTCAAATTGGCAGTTTAACACTGCACACACAGACACTGCAGTGGCATGCCTGAGCCATATTTACAAGGCTACTAATGTGGGTGGTACAATCAGTGCTGCAGGCCTACTAGTAGCATTTGATCTACAGGCCCTAAGACCTCTAGTGCACTTTACTAGGGACTTAATAGTAAATCAAATATGCCAATCATGGAAAGGCCAATTACACATACAGTGTACACAGAGAGGACTTGCACTTCAGCACTGGTCAGCAGTGGTGAAGTGCCCAGAGTACCAAAACCAGCAAAACAAATTCCAGCACGCAGTCAAAAATACAGGAAGCATAGGCAAAAAGTCAGGGGAAACCTTGCCAAGGATGCCAGGTCTAACAAATATATATATAGTTCTATGCTTAACATGTAAATAGTATCATAGCAATTTTTTCTACAAGTGCTTCACTATTTAAATATTGAGGAAAATATAAATAAATAAAAAATAGTTATAAAACTTCACAAAAAAATGTGCTTAATGTACAGCAACACTTGAAAGTCTGTGTTTATAAAATAAACCTTGATAAATTATTTTCCTTATACATGTATACCCTTCCTATGTACTTATGTACCTATATATTTATTACTTTACTCCTAATGTCGAAGAAAAAAACCTTTGACTCTGCCACTTTATGTCTCACCCTATCCCTCTCTCAATATATTCTCTCCCTCCACTCTCGAACTCATCCCAAACCTTAATCTACTACTGTGATGTCCAAAATAACCCTTTCTAGACTCTTCCCTCCTCTATCCCGCCTTGGATCACCCCAAACCTTATTTACTACTATGATCTCCCAAACAGCACTCTAAGGGCTAGATGTATCAAAGGATTTTGCATTCACAAACGGTGTGAATGGGTAAAATCCACTGTTTACGAATGCAAAATCGCCATTCACGATGTATAAAAGGCAGTCACAGTCCAAATTTAAGGAATCAGTAAAATAGTGATTCTTTAAAATTGTGAGTAGATAATGCAAATATGGAATCGCATTTCAATGTATCAAGCATTCGCAAATTGCGATTAGTAGCAAAATGGGTTTTTGCATGTGCAATTTACCACAAATTGAAATCAGGTGGTAAACAGGTGCAACCTATGTAAAGAGGCCCAGAATGCATCAGCTCTTTTCCACAATGGCTGCACTCTACGTCATGGCAAGGAGGATCCTGGCAGGTTTGAAGAGAGGGAGGAGGAGACAGGAGCGCATTTTTAGAATGCGCATTACCCTATTTGAACAGACAGAGGAGGAGATTTTTGATAAGTACAGGTTAGACTCAGCCATAAAACTTGACTTGATAACTGATTTACAACCCCTACTGCAGCGAAACACACATAGAACCAATGCCATACCCACTCATGTGCAGGTATTATGCTCCCTGCACCTCTTAACCTCAGGAAGCTATAAAGGGCTTATAGCAGCAGTTGGAGGTGTCTCTCAAAGTGCGCTTTCGCACTTCTTTAATGCATGTTTAAATGCAATGTTAACCAAAATCCATCTGCACATAAAATTCCCCAACACCCCACATGATTTGCAGAAAACAAAATTTGATTTCTAGCAGTAAGCCCAATTTCCACGTCATTGGCTGCATTGATGGGACACTTGTAGCTATCTGTCCACCATCTGCCACAGAGTATGTTTATCAGAACAGAAAGAGTACACATTCCATGAACATACAGGTCATATGCAATGCCTCCAACGTAATAACGGATCATGTGGCCAGATACCCAGGTAGCACACATGATTCCTACATCTGTAGCCACAGTGGAATACACACAAGGCTTCTTGCTTGGGAGTTTGGCGAAGGATACCTACTTGGAAATGTAACAGTTAACAATGTTACATACTGTCTATGTGATGTCACAGATAACAATAACTCATTTTACTCTCCTGTCATTCTAGGAGAAAGTGCATATGAAGTGTGGTCCTTCATCTTAACACTCTATCTCAATCCTGCCATGCCAAGTGAAAGGAGATACAATGCAGCAAACAGGCGGACACGTAGCGCAATAGAGAGGATCTTCGGCCTGCTAAAGAGTTGATTCAGATGCCTGCACAAGAGTGGGTGCACTGCAATACAGTCCGGAAAACACCTGCAAATCGTGGCCACATGTACTATGTTGCACAACAGCGCAACGATGAGAGGCATACCAGTGGAACCCACAGAGCCTGATTCCAATGAGGATGACGATCCCTTGCCACCCCTTCACCCAGCAGACAGAACCAGTGCAGCAGAGGGCAGACAAAGACGTGCTGAGATTATGCACAACTATTTCTGATGTAAGTAATGACAACACCATGCCTACTTTCATTTATTGTTGTAGGTAGCACATTTATTGCCTTGACTTCAGATATACAGTATACACAATCAGGTACCAGTTACAGTGTGACACTATTGACATCATAGTATCCCTGCATTGCTGCATGATATGCAAGTCTCCTGTACTTCTCGACATTACTTTTTACGTTCATGCACTCCACTTGAACGCTCAGTGGTCTCAGTGGCACCTCTTGTTGCAGGTTCAGAAACAGTACTGTGTCTGGAACTGTGATGCCTACGATCCATCACAGGGGCGTTTGATACTGCTGAGGCTAGAGAGTTCCTCACTATCCCCACCACCCAGTTCACTGTTTGTAGCACTCCAGGCTGTCTGCATTGTCTCCAATACATTGGTGATTTTCACCAATCCTCGTGCAACATCCCGACTGCAATGTGCCATCTCCACTTTCATGCCCACAGCACGTCATGAAACCAAAGCAGTTGTGGTAGTGAGCCAACTGACAGATCTGCTGAACCCATCCAACCTGCCCATCAATTGGTGATGGCGCCTACGGTGGGTGACATGCTCCTGCTGCATTACAGTGCAGAGTTCCCTAATGGCATTTGTTATCTCCCTTATGTGTTCTGCTGCAGCTTGCTGTCCCTCATGCAGCTTGCACATGTTGTTATTGAGAGACTCCAACTGCTTGTGCATTGATCCCATGTTGTCATCGATAGACCCCAACTGCCTGTGCATTGATCCCATGTTGTGATCTATTGACACCAACTGCCTGTGTATTGATCCCATGTGTTTATATTGCAGGCACTGCACTTTCAGCACTCAGCATGGATGCCTCAAGGCCACCAAACAGTGATGGACCCTCACCTTCCTCTGTGCACTGTCTGCCTTCTTCGCGATGCCTCCTGACGGGAGTGGACTGACACTGGGACAGGGACTGCTGCCTTTCGGTGTTTCTACCCTCTGGAGGTGGTGTGGGTACTTCTTCTGGAAATTCATCGGAGTCCAGGGCACTCTTGCCCTGCATCTAGTTGGTGCTTGTATGATAGACTCACTGATGTTTGAATCGGACTGTGGCTGACTTTCGTCATTCCCCCCATTTCCACTTTCTGCTGCGTTAGGGCCCGGAACATCTGCAATACCAATGTGCAGCATGTCATTCTTGTAATTGTACTCCCCCAGTTAATTCAATGATAAACATTTACCCTGGCATAGTATCTCTAATTGTCTGTTGTGTTATTTATCTGTTTGGTTTTACACTATCTTGCTATTTATGTAGTAGATGCACTTCAGGGGCATGGATTACCACTCCCACAAGTCATTGTTGTGTTTAATGTAATATGTGGCATGGACTACTTATCACTGTGCATAGTGCCATTGCTATTTTCTAAGGGGCATTTGCACATTTACATATGGTGATTCAAATCATTACTGCACTTACCTTTGTTGGTGCCGGGTGTGCCTGAGATGTCAATGTCAGTGACACCACTAACAGCTTCAGGCAGCAGTTTTGACTCCACCATGTCTTCGACGGGGGTGGACGGTGTCTGGGTGGGTGGTCCTCCTCCAGTGCTCCTTGCCTCCTTCAGCTGGCCTGCTACCCTCTCTTTGGCACGTGAACGCAAGTCATACCAGCACTTGCATTTCTCCTCGATGGAACGCTAGGCAACACCCACCTCGCATATTTTGGTCTGGATGTCAGTCCACATTTTTCTCTTCTCACTTTCTGGGACCTGTAGTGAGTGTTTTCCAAATAACTGGCCATGGTTCTTGACCACCTCCTTTGTGAGCACCTCCAATTCCTGCTCACTGAATTTCAGTTTGTGCTTCCTCTCTCCTTTGTCCTTCCCTTCCCATCAGAGGCCATAGTATTTTCTGGTTCTGGCTGAATCTCCTGAGTGCCTCCCTGGCGCTGTGCTAGGTCTCTCTGCCTGCTCTTGTGGCTCAGGCTTCGGAAAACAGCATGCACTGACTCAGTTCCTGGTTGTGATGTCATCAAGCTGCTCCAGAATACAAAAATCGCAATTAGGTATTTCAAAATACCTATTCGCTATTATACCTAATCGCTATTTGGTACTCACTATTTGCGAATGCGAATTTTAAGAAATCTCAAAATAGTGTTGTTACATGGCATTTTGCGAATTCCAGTTAGCGATTCGCTAAAAATCAATATTTGGTATTCGCTAATGCGAACCTTGATACATCTAGTTCTAAATTCTTCCCTCGTGTACCCCTTCTTTGACTTATCCCAAACCTCATTTTACTAGTATGATCTCCCTAATCCATTTCTAGACAATCTTCTCTTCTCCATCCCTCCTTTTGACTCATCCCAAGCTTCATCTTACAACCGTGATCTCTCAAATAAAACTGATTAGACTCTTCCCTCCTCTATCCCTCCATTATCCTATTCAATTCAATCAACAGACACTGCTCAATTTAACTCATATTCTCCTACACTTATCAACCACTAACCCTTCTTGGGTTCCGGAGTAGAGTGCTACTTGCCAAAAAGTGCTTTGACACCACATCATGGGTAGTAAACGTTATATAAATTCCATTACAATTACAAGATTTATCAGGGATGATAAATGGCATCTATGGAGGGTTTTTCGCTTAAAATCGGGCAAATCATGGGGTTAGCACATCAAAATCCTCATGTCCTAGTAATTATAGGCCTTTTTCGCTCTTTGAAGTTCAACAGGTTTAATCTGCAAATATTTAACGAGACCATCTGTTTATCGCACTTGCTATATACCAGGTGCAATAAAAATGCAAAACTCATAATTCTGATATATGGGTTAGCACGACCTACTACACATATAGTTAACTGTCTGACAACTCGTAATAAGGGCTCACGCCTACAACCTTTAATATCATTGATGTTCCCTGGACCAGTCTTCGCTTTTCACAGTTGAATGCAATTATTTGTGCTCTGCCATTTATTATTGATGTCCCATGTCAGGCCCGCTGCTTTAAGTTTTCCATTGTTGATAGATGTGGGCTGAGCAAGTACACAGCAGGATAACATTTAAATTTACACTTCAAGGAATCTTTACTGATATTAATGTTGGTTCCTTCGATTTAAATGGTCAAAATAAGTATTTTCTACTTTGCAAATATATCTGTGCTTTCAGTCAAGTTTTCATCTCTTTTATGTCTTTGGAAAAAAAGGCAGGTTTTTTTTCATGGACACTTGACATTCTCATCGTCTGACTAGCTGAATTGTGTGTGCACAGTTGTCGTCTCTGTTGCCATGGCGTTAAGCCCCCGCCAGGCTTTGGGGCTACATTGTTGTTCCAGGAAGTCTTTGAACTTGGGGCTGTAGTTTCCCAAGTATGCAGTTCTAAGGCGCATCCAGCATGGCTCCTCGGTAGCTAACACCAGCTTGAGTCTGACTGTGAGCCTGTCGAAAATGTAAAGCCTCCTTTATAGCTCCCAGAACAATTTCTGAGCAAAACCAAGCCAAAGCGGCTTAGCCACTTTGAATACCGCTGTCATCAGGGTCTCCGAAGCACCTTCATTCCCGTGTTTAAGGCTAGAACACCGCACGCGTTCCAATGCCTGACAAGGGCAAAACAGACCAAGTGCACGAGGTAAAACCCTGAGAGAGTAGCGATGCTGATGAAGGCAAACTCAGACATTTTAGTGGATTTAAGGAAGAAATTAGCCAAAATGCATGGTGACCTGTCAAAGTGACGGAAACATTTATATTTTTTTAGGTAGACGTTTTTAAATGACGGTAAATCAACCATATTATGTATAAATGTTAGAGGTGGTCGAGCCCCTGAAGACTCGAGCCAAATGATTGCCACCAGCTCAGCTCGAGGTCTCTTGAACCCTCGATCCTAAAACGACATGAGCTTTCAAGTGTCTTCTGCCTGTTGCCCATGTTGTTACCTCTTGCACTAGGAGTTAAAGACAAGTTAAAGACCGTTGGTGCAAAACAAGAGCAGAAAATAGACTATTATGTGGTCCATGTATAATAAGACTGTAGGGCGCTCCTGACAACTGACGTGCATCTTAAGTCATTAATGGCATTGTCGTCAGTGTGGGTGGCATAAATGTTTCTTAGATCATGTTTAAAAGCCATCACTTCTAATACATTCTTCGTAATGCAGTAATATATTCTGATGAACTAAATGAAAGCATTACACATTTTTGAATTTTGAAGAGGCTTCATCGCATTGTACAGGATGCTTGTTGCACCAATTACATTCCAAATCTTCATGGCTCTGTTGTGTACTCTCTCTCATTGGACAATGTGCTGAGAAAGTTAGGCTTCAAAGAAATGTTGATTAATGTGTAAAGGTACTCTACTCAGTGAGTAGAAGATGGAGAGCTTGCATTTCTTATGCACTATTCATTACAGTTTAATAATATCCACATCAAGTTGAAAACCGTTTCTTTGTCCATAAATAATGTGTTCAAGTGACACCGTCTACATCACTGCATTATACTTGCAGGAGTTACCTGCAGAAGTGGACTCCTAAAGGTATAACGTCAGGAAGGAAGAGTTACAGGGAATTAGTGGAATAAATGCACCAGTCGTTCTGAAAACTATTTGTTCAGTGTGACTCTAGAATGGAACAGTCACCAAGGGCCGGCTTTAGGGCAGTGCGACCGGTGCATCCGCACTGGGAGCTGACTTGGAGAGGGGGGCGCTGGCCTGAGGGGCAGCATACCTAAGGTGGGCGTGTTTAGCAATTTCTTACAATTAAAAAAATGCCTACTGCAGAGTTCCTTGTGCTCAAGCTTTCTGGCAGCAATAAAAATTTCAAGATAACGCTTGTGATTAATGTTCCTGATAGAGATAGAGATTGGAATTTTGTCTAGTGGCAATTTCTACTTGCAATAAAGTAGCTCAGAGGGGTACTATGTATGCTGCACAGAACTCGTACTGTGCAGATCAGAGATCTATATTTTACGTGGATAGCTGAGTGGATGACTGCTTTTGTTGCAGAGATCCTTTTGTTACTGCAGCTCATAAGATACAACGCTAACATGGAACAGTGACTGTTACAAACATTCATCCAAGAGCTGCTTGCAAACTGCATAAAATAGGTTAGGATGTTATTTTTTCCCATTCTTTCATTCTCTGTTCCTAATGTTGCTAAAAATGATTGGTTTGAGTAGACAAACATTCTTATTAGTAGAGACAGCCTTTACCAGTGCTTTAAAAAAATGAAATGTATGTGATAAAGGGGCTCTGGAGAGATGAGGAGCACTTTGGCCTGGTGGTAGTGAGGAAATCCGAGGAGGTCATGTGGGTGCGCCAAAAATGATTGTTGCACCCGGAGCCACCAACGCTAAAGCCGGCCCTGCAGTCACTTGTAATATTGTCTAAAGTTCTTTCGAAGACTTTGTCAGGGATTTCCTCAGTGAGAACGATGCTTTTGGTGCAGAGCAGTAAAGAGGTAGGTGCCTTATGCGTAGAGTTCCAGTCCCAAATGCCTATATCTCACCAGATGTATGGAGAATTCGTTTTGCTGGACAATTTTCAACTTATGGACAATGAGCATGGTACTATAAGGTTGGAGATGTAAGAGAGTGCTTAGTCTTGCAGTGCCTCTTTATCAGTTGGAAGGTCTTAAATTCAACCTTTTGTTCAATCAATAGTGATTGGAATTTCCGCCTAGCGTGCTATCATCTGTGTAATCTAGATCACTGATGAGTTAAGCTTCATTGTTTTGCTGTTTTTTAACATGACCATCATTTTTGCTAGAGGACTGGTAAAGACTTCATTGCTGTAGTTATTCGTAGAAATCATTACAACTAACACAAGAGTGACTAACTGAGAGAGAAGGAGCATGGGCATTATACTTTGAGTGAGGCACAGGTTGTACAACAAGTTATTTGTACATTGTTTCTTAATGTAATTATTGATAACTCACCATTCAGAGTGACTTTCACGTTACAGACAATCTGAGGAAGATGATTGTGAAACCATGAAGGGGGGCAGTCAAACAAAAGTAAAACAAGGTTATATTGACCCAGAAGCAGTAGTTGAGCTTTAGAAGCATTAAGATAGGTCCAGGTCTAGTAGATCTAGTTTGGTCAATGACCAGACAGCCCATGATTTCCCAGTAGTTCCACGAACAGGCAGAAACTTTGAGGTGCATCCCAAGTTAAAAAATGCCTGAAGGGTGCCATGTAAATATTGAAGGTTTCAGTAACAATGCTTGCCATTCATGGACTCATAAGTGATAATTACAGTATGTAGGTAAGCACGTAGATGGACATATTTGACCCAAGTATTTATTAGGCATGTCTCAGTCAGTCAGCAGAAACTGGAATTTAAGTCTCTTTGGGGTAGTTATGTTACAGGTAAGCTGAGAACTGGTTGTTTACCAGAACTGTTAAACATGTCTCTATTCAGGGAATCTGGGGGGTTAGTCTACAGTCGACTAACCCCCAATCTCCATCAAAGGCGTTCTCCATCAAAGGGTTTATAAGTGTTTGAATGGCTGGGGGACATCTGCATGTTAAATGGAGGAAAGTATGAATTTTATAATCATGTACCTGAAATAAGCTGCCATGGGCTGGATACAGTTTATGCTCTGGAACCTTCAACCTGGTTTGTCACAGATAAGGGCAACAGCCTCCATGACCCACAATGCTCTACACAAACTTGTCACATGTCCGAGTAGGTTTCCACAGAAGGACTTCCCCAAAATGGAGGAAAAATCCAATAAAAGCATAAACAATATTCAACCCAGGTGTCAGCAGTACTAAAGATGAACACGGGACAGAAGAACCCAAATAATGGGAGCACCACAAAAAAAGAACACAAACAGAGTCAAGGAACAATAAACCTGACCTGTCAAAAGTTACTCTGACTGCATTGCAATGCAGTGAGTAAATGATCCATATCTCTGGAGTGGTGGCAAACAGAGAGAAGGATGAGTAAACCGGTCACAGGAAACATGGTGGCCACCTTGGATTAATTACTGCACATGGAACAATCACACATCTTGAATTGGGTTGTAGGTGTATGAAAAGGTGCAAAGAGATATGTCTTATTGGTTAGAACAACAGACCTTGGAACATAGAAAACTAGGGGTCATATAACCCCTGTTATGACATACTTGCTCCACGCAACGTGGTGAATGAGTGGCACAACTCAAAAATGAGGTTTATGAAGCCATGCAAGGTCACCTTGCATGGCCCTGAATGGCTTCATAAGTCTCGAGTACAGGTCTGCGCCAGGGAGGCATTCACTGGGTGTGGCGTTGGTGTTCCCACAAAACATCCATGTATTTTGCCACATTCCAAGGTTTACCAGCACTGGTAGGCCTGGGAAATGCGCAAAAAATCTAAACCTCCCAGGTGAGGCGTAACAAGGAGAAATATCTTTATTCTATGTGTGCTGTATTCTGCACAAAAACAATCCTACATGCAACAGAGGATGGTGCAAGGGTGCCTGTGTTGGTGCTAGGCCACCCATAGTGTGCCAGAGCTGGGGAAAGGACAGGATTGCACTGTATTGGGATAAATATGGTGCATTCCTGCCTTTTCCCTGTGACCCCTTGCTGCACTGCGCCACTAGGTTATAAAAATGGCCCTAGGTTTGAATTCCAGATTTAGCCTAACATGCTGAGATTTGGGGCAATCTATGAACACAGACATCTATGCCTGATGCCTTGAAGGCCACAAAAAAAAATTGCAAAATATCCAGTGTGAATTTGATACAGCAACACTTTGTGACTGCTGTATTATGGCACATTCAAATGACCTTTGGATATAAATAAGGCCTGCTGTTGGAAATATAAATTGTGACAATGACTCAAATATGTCTTACAAGTCTATTCACTCATCTTTGCATAGTTGATTATGAGCCTCTAAACATCATGAAAAGATTGTGTGAGTCCTATTACCCTCTGGAGAGAAGAAGGGAACGTCCTACGCCTCCTTGATCTTGTTCATGGAATTATGACATGTCACCAGCAACAATGCTGAAATATACATGATAAGTACATGATAAAAAAGTATTTTTGAGGGAAAAAGTAGGCCAGTTCTGCTAGGCCACTATTCTTGCATTGTATTCCTTGGAAAAACTGCAAATTCTCATTATCTTTTTTAATTTCAAATGGTTCTCAAGTGCTTATCAGCAGATGTTGGCATTTTTAATTGCGGGCGCTTCATGTTCCAAAACTGAGTAGTCTTATAAGATGGGATGGGATGATTTATGGATACGATTATCCGATCCATCATTTGGTTGTTCCTGTAACAAAACTGCTGCCACTCCTTTTTTCACAGGAGTCTGTATCAACAATACATTTTCTTTTATGATCTGGGTGCCTGCGGAGAGGTGATCTTATTTAATTCATGAAAGTCTTTCTCATCATCTTGGGTCCGGTTAAATATGTAGACTACACTTCTTTCTATAAAATCTGTGAAATATAATATGGTTCATGAGCAAAACCATGTATCAATTACTGTTAGAATATTCCTAATCCATGAAAGTGCTGATTTTCACTGACTGATGAAAGAGAAAGCGTATCCAAGATAGGTGATACTTTTTAGAATGAGCTGAGAATCCTTGAGCTGACAGACAAAAGCCCAGGTATACTATATTGTCCTTTTCTAATTCATACTCTTCTTGCTAGCATGAAAGAAGATGTTGTTGCAACTGAGACAGCACAGTTGAGACATGTTACTTATGTGAATTCAAGTCTTTAGTATAGATCAATATATCATCTAAGTACAAGACAACATCAACAAATTGGCGTAGGATAACAGAGAATAAATGGTCAATTAACTTCTGGAAAATGGCTGGAGTGTTGTGTAGCCCAAAAGGCATCATTCTATATTCAAACTTTTCAAAGAGAATAGGTAAGGTCACGTTACATTAATTTTCTTCCTCTAATTGAAGCAAGTGGTATACTAACCAGAAATCAATTCAGTAAATGTGGCTCCACGGACTGCTTTTAGTATAACTTTTGTAAGAGATAATGAATTGCGAACCTTAATAGTGGTCTTATTTGAAATCTGTTTGTTATTTGTCCACTTTGTAATCAGTTTAAGGGCCTGAGATTTTTTGATTTCTAAGGCACACAAACATGGGTAACAACAACAAGGAGAACTTGACTGAAATATCAAGCCATACTGCAAGTTCTCTTCCAAGTATTTGCTTCTTTCTCAGCCTCACAAAGGAACATATTCACCTAAAAGGAACAAAAGCCCCAGGATATTTTAGTATCGCACAGTCAAAGTCATAATGAGGAGGAAGGGAATAAGCAGAAGGTTTCTGAAACACTTCTAAAAATTATTGATATTGATGGAGTTTTGATACAAGAGAGGCTATGTCTGGAATTTGCTTAACTTCACATTGAGGTTTTTCCACCTGAGACTGGTAACTTCCTGTTGCATAACAATGATCTCAACAAACGTTTGAACATACTGAGATAGTTTGTGCTACCCACTTTATGAAGGGATGATGTCGCTCAAAGTAGGGTAATTCCACAATGGTGGCATATTGGGTAAGGCAATTAAGTAGGGAGAAAACACTATAGTATCTAAACCCAGACAAAGAGATAAGGGAATAGACTTCCGTACTAGTGTCCCACAGAAGAGAGGCGTTCCAACCACCATCAATTCATGTTCAGGTACAATTTTCTAGAGACTATGGGTAGCTGTTGTTAAATGGCCTATTTTATAACAATATATATTCCAAAGATGGGCCCATTCACACATAGGTGAAAAGTCAGTTTAAACAAAGTTGAATTAACCACTACAACTGAAAGACTTAGAAAAGGGACCCACAAACTACATGGTCCACCCTCCTGTACATGGGGGTAGGTTTTGAAATTTCCCCTCATGCCTGCTTGGTCTCACAGAACTTTCTCTAACAAGATGGCCTTGGTCTGGGCAGTATAAACAAAGTCTAGACTTTCTTCTTCATTCCTTCTCAGTATTAGCTATGGAACACATAGCCGTTTTGTATTGGTTCTTCACAAGTAAAACTAGAAATAATAGCTGGATATTTGGAATGTTTAAAGAGAATGTCTCGAGAAGAAACACTCCTCTTATCCTTCTTTGTTTAGTCCTTCTTTCCTGTAAGTAAATCAACTCTAATATAGTGGTTGGATGCGAGAAGCGGATAAGTTCATCTTTGATCTCCCCTTAGAGGCCTCTTTGAAAAACAGTCATGTACTTTCAGCTGCCAACTGACAAAAGAGTGTTGAATATGAAGGAACATTGTTATTACCATGAGATATATCACAGAGTGCATCCTCAGAATATTAAAAGAATCATCTTAAAATTCTGAACAATCGTTCAAGCTAGCATCATTTGTAGGCTCCAGAGGTCTGGCCTTTTCTAGAGCAGCTCGGACAAATAATCTGGTGTGGCTAATTCCCACACTGTCTTGTGGACACAAAGACCCCGGAGTGTGTTGCAGTGGCATGCAGCCCTCTCATAATGGCATCACATTAAGGGGCTCATTCTGAGCCCGGCGGGCGGCGGGAGCCGCCCGCCTGGAGGGAGCCGCCAAATGACCGCACCGCGGTCAAAAGACCGCGGCGGCCATTCAGACATTTCCTCTGGGCCGGCGGGCGCTCTCCAAACAAACGCCCGCCGGCCCAGAGGAAATGCCCCTGCAACGAGGACGCCGGCTCAGAATTGAGCCGGCGTAGTTGCAGGGGTGCGACGGGTGCAGTTTGCACCCGTCGCGTATTTCAGTGTCTGCATTGCAGACACTGAAATACACAGAGGGGCCCTCTTACGGGGGCCCCTGCAGTGCCCATGCCATTGGCATGGGCACTGCAGGGGCCCCCAGGGGCCCCGCGGCACCCCCTACCGCCATCCTGTTCCTGGCGGGCGAACCGCCAGGAACAGGATGCGGTAGGGGGTGTCAGAATCACCCATGGCGGCGCAGCAAGCTGCGCCGCCATGGGGGATTCCAAGGGCAGCGGAAAACCGGCGGGAGACCGCCGGTTTTCCTTGTCTGACCGCGGCCGAACCGCCGCGGTCAGAATGCCCTGCGGGGCACCGCCGGTCTGTCGGCGGTGCTCCCGCCGACCCTGGCCCCGGCGGTCTGAGACCGCCGGGGTCAGAATGACCCCCTAAATCCTGGCTCCATGTTCTCCTACAGCATCTTCATATCCTCTTATAACTTGTTGCTGGTTGTGCAATTGAGGAGCGCTGTAGTTTAGTGCTGTGATGACCTTGGACATTTTCAGCTTCACCTTCAGTTACCAATTGCTTGAATATTATGGGACATGCCAGTCACTATTAACAAATAAATAGGGCCAACAGCATTGGCCTAAATCGTATCTATTTTATAACAGTAATACACCATGACCTCATCACATAGTTGTGGTGATAGAGCCATCTTGAACTGAAATGTAGCCACTGATGGGATGTCCTGAGAGTTCTTTGGCAGAAGGATCTGCTTTGAAAATGTAGGCTTGAAACTATTTTATTTTTGTTTGGAGAAATGCTTATTTGGCTCCATGACAGTATAACAGTATAAAATCAAGACTGTGTGGTAAGTGGGACGGTCGAGGGGAATACCTTCTGAGCAAGGTTGTCTCCTGGTGACTAATCCCCCTTGTGGCCAACGTCTACAATTGTTTGAAAGTGACATTGACCAAGTCTATTGGCACACCGAGCTGTCATTCCTGTTTTAAACTGCAGGCTACCCGAGGGTGCCCTACAATCTGAGCAATTCCTATTTATTCAAAACCAACCTGCATCGTTCACATACTGTGCTGCTGCAATTTGCCACTATGAAATGTGTACAAATCTTGTTTTTATTACAGGTTACAGGTTTTTATACAGGTTTTTATACTTAATAAATTGTTGCTGTCAGAGCTTTGCTTCTGGCATGAAATGTCGACCTCTGTGTTTAGAGAAAGTAAACTTATTTACAAAAGATTGGCATTGGCAGCACCACAAATCTCTATGCTGCTCTGCCCTACACCAATGTGAAAATGCAGGAATGCACAATATTTGTGAAATATGGCGCATTCCTGTCCTTTCACTCAGCGCCAGTGCACAATTTTCTGCCTAGAGCCAACGCAGGCACCCTTGCACCATGGTGCAAGGATGCCTGCTTTGCATGCACGATTGCTTTTGTGCAGAAAGGGGCACTTTCTTGCACAAAACCAATCCTGAGAGGGTTTTCCTCCTTCTATGTGTGCTGCAGAATGCACCACACATTGAAAGAGAAGCGGAAAAAACAGGAGAAATAAAAATAGTTCTCTATGTTATGCCACTGCTGGGGAGGCATAAGGTTTTGGTGCTGTCTCAGATTTACGTAATTTAGTAAATCTGTGGCAGCATCAAAATCCATGAGTGTTGCGTGGTAAAACCCACTGCAACTCCCATAGAACACACCCCCAGAGACAGAGTAAGGCAATGTAGAGACTTGCAGTGCCTTGCCTTTCTCCATATCTATGAGGCCATAAAAAGCCATGCTAAGTGGCTTTGCGCGGCCTCATAGATATGGTTCTGCAGTCTGTGCATCAAAAAAATGGCCTCCGGTGGCACACGGGGCTTGTAAATATGCCCCTTAGTTCTAATCTATGATGACTGCTGGCTGGCACATATGAGCTTTAAAATGGCTTTCTCCCCAACTGGAGGTCAATAAAAGGGCTGCATTGTGCTTTGGTGCTGCAATGCCTTCTAAGCAAAGAAGGGAAAGCGAATTCCTGGAGAGATGATCTGCAAACCAGCTGTGGGCCTACTTTGAAGGACAGCTGTCAGATCATAAATCAGTTTTAGTTTTCAATACCTTGCGTCCACATGTTCCCGAACTCTCCAGTAATTCTCTGTTACCAGATGCAGGAGTGGAAAATACAGTGCTGGATGACGTATTACCAGATACAAAATGTCATGCGGGCTCAGGTGTTTATTTACGTAAGTGTCTGTTTTCCCTGTGATCCGTTACTGCTTATTTTAGCTGCTCTCTGTCCTTCGCTTACATGTCTATTAAAAGTAAAATCTATGTTGCCTCATAAGCCTCTACACAGCCCATAGCAATTGTACAATCTCCCAACAGAGAAAGACACCCATGTTATTTAGGCATCGTTTGCAACACAATATGAACATTTTTCGCCACTGTTTGACATTTATGGTAACCAAAAATTGCTTCCAAAAGTCCCCAAGCTGGACACCACGGCAACTGTGCTCACAGGTATTGGGCACCAGGCATGGCACAAAGCAATGTATTGTGCCTGAATCTGAAGGGCACGGCCGCTGGGAATTTCCCGTGAGTTCTACAGGCATGAGTACAAGCCTTCTGGCCAGTTCCTCAAGGCACAGCTACAAACGATGCTTTTGCAGGGCCTAATAGCAAGTAGGATTGTGCTGGAAAATAAAATTGTTGAAGGAACAATATGGCTTCCCATTAAGTGTGCATATATTCATCATACAAAAACCTTCAAAAAAGTATTTAATTGATGGTCGCAATGTCTACAATCTAAAATCCCAGTTATGGATAGCTACACAGTATTAACTTCGCACCTAAAAAGGCTAATCATGACAGCACAGACGACAATAATATCAACATCAAACAACATTACAAATATACCTGCCATACACATACTTAACTCTTGGAAGAGTGTTTTTCAGGAGCAATTAACGACTGAATTTGTCACCCATTTGTTTATTTTTCAATACATTTGACAATTGAAAGAACTACAAGTTTTAGGTCTCCACTACAGACAGCTGTACCCATCTTTTGTCAAAAGAGCTATTGTGTACAATACCAATACATAGGCCCTCATTCTGACCTTGGCGGGCGGCGGAGGCCGCCCGCCAAAGTCCCGCCGTCAGGTTACCGTTCCGCGGTCGAAAGACCGCGGCGGTAATTCTGACTTTCCCGCTGGGCTGGCGGGCGGTCGCCTTCAGGCCGCCCGCCAGCCCAGCGGGAAAGAGGCTTCCACGATGAAGCCGGCTCGGAATCGAGCCGGCGGAGTGGAAGCTGTGCGACGGGTGCAGTTGCACCCGTCGCGTATTTCACTGTCTGCGCAGCAGACAGTGAAATACATTTAGGGGCCCTCTTACGGGGGCCCCTGCAATGCCCATGCCAGTGGCATGGGCACTGCAGGGGCCCCCAGGGGCCCCGCGACCCCCCCTACCGCCATCCGGATCCCGGCGGTCGGACCGCCGGGATCTGGATGGCGGTAGGGGGGTCGGAATCCCCTCGGCGGCGCAGCAAGCTGCGCCGCCTTGGAGGATTCAATGGGGCGGCGGTACACTGGCGGGAGACCGCCAGTGTTGCCGGTCCGACCGCGGCTTTACCGCCGCGGTCGGAATCCCCATTGGAGCACCGCCGGCCTGTCGGCGGTGCTCCCGCGGTCCTCCGCCCTGGCGGTCTTTGACCGCCAGGGTCAGAATGACCGCCATAGTGTGCTATCAACCCACTGCTCATAATAGTCTCTCTTTCTTGACTACCTCATTTACTTGCTCCTTGTTCAATGGCTTTCCTTCTTTTCTTGTTTTGTCTCTCCCCTGGACCAGAGCTTTTCTACCATCCTTTTGATTCACTTTAGAAGAACGACTTTTTTCATTATCTTTCAGCACTCTACGGGAGTGCACGTGTTTTCTTGCTGTTTGTGGTATTTTCTCGCCCCCAAACCGCCACCTCTCAAGCACTCTTGTTGTTGCTCAGTGGAGCATCCGTTGCTTCCCCCCTACTCCATGCCTTTTTTTCTACAATTCTCTGTTCTTCACTGTTCCCCTCCATGCCTTTCTTTTTTTCTTTTTTAACATTTGTGACTGCCTACTTTTCTGTGGTGCTGGGCAGCTGCAATTCGATACCAAGACGCTCCTTTCACACACTTAATATTTACTTGGAATAGTAACGTAAAGTAATAAAACACACAGGGTCATGACCAATATTTGCACATGCAAGTGATGTATGCCTGCATATATTACATCACACTAGCTTTTATTTTTTGTGGCCAATGTAATTCGGCATGACCAGCAAACATTTTTCTTGGTCATGCTTTTTAGCATGGACAAAAATATACCTGCTGCTGCATTATGAAACATATACTTGCATGCATGGTGACCCATGCATGCATAACTCATCATCATCCTGGGGCCAGTCATTTGTAATTGTAATTATAAATAAATGCATTGATATAGTGCTTCCTACCTCTGACAAGGAATGGAAGAGCTTTATGCTGGGCAGCACACTGCTCGGGAACCCAGTTAGTGGGTAATCCGAGGTTATTGTTGGTTATCCAATTTAGTCTTGTTCTCTCTAGGATAAAATTCCATGCATTTACTCCAGATTCTTTGTGGTGGACTAAACTAATAGGAGCTAGGGCTGATCTTTAATAGGGAGCATGTGAGTTTACACAGATTGTAAATGGGATTAGTAGATGAGCAAGAGTAAATTTGTTATTAATAGGTTGAGTGAGTGAATTCATTTAAAAAAAGGACAAGATCAGGTGTGGGCAATTTGCAAAAATACAGAAACACAGATTTAGGCGAACATGCTCACAAGTTAGAATAGGCTGTACTCAGAGAGAGAAGGCATGCATACAATGGAAGTTAGGGAGAGGGTCATTCAAAGAAAAAAGGAGAGGCAGCAATCAGAAATTTTAAGTCAAAGTCCCAAATTTTCATGCAAAGTTTAGGAAAATAAAGTAGATTTGTGAGATGTTATGTCATATGAGGATGTAAAACTGTAGATAGAAGCATCATTGTTTGCATGTAAGCTAGTGCTATACTAGGTACTTCTGATAGGTCCCAGAATCTGGTGATTTAGGGCCAGATGTATCAAGCTCCCGGTTTGCATTTCTGAAATAGCGAGTTTTAAGAAATCGCTATTTAGGAAATGCAAAATGGGATGCATGAAAATTGCGAGTAGGTAATAGCGATTTCTTAAACTTCACAATCGCTATTACCGAATCGCAATTAGGGAATGGGACTCCATTCATCCCTATGGGCCTGTATAATGCATTTTTAAAAATTGCACACGCTTACCACCAGATTGGATTTGGTGGTAATTGCATTTCCTAAATGCCCGATTCGCATTTAGGAAATGCACGATACATGTGCTTTGGAAATCGCAAATAGAAATTCCTTATGTGCGATTTCCTATTTAGATAATCGCAATTTGCAAACTGACGAATTTTGCGATTCACACCGTTTGCGAGTACAAAAGTGTTTGATACAGCTGGCCCTTAATGTCTATAGTCAGGCTTTGGAAGATGGAGATTTGGTTCCCACTAATTTGCTGGAATAGATCATTTGTGGATCACACTGACTCTGACGTCCATTGTGCCTTCTCTGTCTAAGCGTATAATTCTATAGTTTGAGTGGGGGGTGTCAAAATCTAGGACAGGTTGAAAGCTATCATTAATACATTCCTGTCAAAAACATAATGCTGAGGTCAAGTCATTAGTTGAGTCTTCACTCCCAGTCTTGTGTAGTACAGCAGATCTGTGGCTGTGGGAGAATGCAGTAGAGGGTAGTAGTAGACAGGAAAAGCAGGTGATGGATTCTAGAGGCATTTCAATGAGGTGGTTGGGATCCACTTTTTGCATAGGAGGTCGGGTGCTCAGGAGATCAATCTGGACAGGGATAGTCTGAGGGTCAAGAGTAGTGGTGCACATGTTTTTGCAAAAGGGGGAGGGGGACGATGAGGGCAACATTTTGCCTACAAGCACTTAAAATTTAGCCATTACAGAGTTTGTTTCGTCAGAATTAGGGTCGAAGCTGATCTGTTTGGTGGGGAGGAAATGGGATTTAGAGGGAGTGGAAGGAGTATTGATCTTAGTGGTAGGGGTGTTGAATTTGGACATTTTCATAAATAGAAGGCTCAGCTGAGAGACAATGCTGGATATTAATGTGTTTAAAGGATTGGACTACATGGGATGAGTGTGGCGACTGTGGTCAGGAAGGTATCGTTTTTGGGAGAGCCATGAGGCTGGTTGGATAACATGGATACATCCTGTGGGCATTAAGACAGATGACCAATAGAAAAGGGGTAAATGGTGTGGGTGGGGTGTGGGGGAAAGTGGAATGTATGATATCTTTATATATCTTCATTACATCTTTCTAAGCAAGGTAAGTCGTGCTACACAAAAAAAGAAAAGCAAAATGTTTATATTCCAAGCATAATATCAGTGTACAATTTTCTTGTTATTCATTGTTAGGGAAACAATATTTTAAGTCTCCAAAAAACAATCATGAACTTGTGTGCATGAAGCTTGTAAACCCATTAAGCCAACAAATGTATATTCTATGAAGGGGAATGTTTTATACTCAGTTCAAATTCAGAGCTCGTTTGAAGTGCCAACTTTACATCTAGCAAATAGGGCATTCCCAACTCAACACGTACTACTTAAAAGGAAACATTTATGGGAAGAGCACATTATTTTCTTAACAGCATGTGTTTAGAACTTGCACAATGGCACGGGAGAAGCAGAGCCACTACATCATTAAGAGATGCCTGGTAAACTGCAATATGAGCAGTAAGTCTTGTTACTGCATGTTAGAAATAAGGTCTTAGTTGGCAGTGAGTTTATACCCTGTCCAAGTAGGGGCCATCACTCTAGTCAGGGCAAGGGGGATACCCAGCTCAGATAAACCCTGCTCACCCCCTTGGTAGCTTGGCACAAGCAGTCAGGCTTATCTCAGCAGCAATGTGTAAACCATTTCCACAGCGTTGTGAACAACAAATCCAAAAGTTCAGGTCGAACGCGGGGTATTGGGCCAGCTACGGTGTCGGGAAGACCCATAAATAGTAGCTTGGAAATGTAGGGCATCAGGATCCTGGCAATGAGGTCCTGAGTGGATGTCACTGGTGTTGTCAGGCGTCGGGGGCATCAGTTCCAGAGGTCGGTGCAGAGGTCTTCGGGCCCTTGAAGTCACACGCATTGCAGATTAAACTTTGGGCTGATAATGAAGTCAGAAGCACTGGTGTTGATGGCATCTGGATCGAGGTGCAAAGTGGGACGAGGTGACGTGTGGTGCCCACAGGTCACGGTGCAGGCAGCAGCTTTGTGACGGCATCCTGCAGTGTCAGTGAGAGCAGGTCTGAGGTGTAAAGTGGGGCAGTGCAACATACGGTGTCTCCAGGTCACGGTCCAGGCAGCAGCAAAGTCATTGCTGGAGGTGATGGCGCTGGCATTGGTGGACCGGGGCTGTTGTGCGGGATGGGACGGTGCTTTGTGTACCTCACGAGTGGTGTGTCAAGCCACAGTGGAGGCAGCGACATCGGTGTCAGCGAAGAGCGTCGTCGTCAGGGATACCAAGGCTGCAGTATGAGCAAGCCGATGTGGAAAGTGAGGCCCACCGTCACGGTGCAAGCAGCGGCTCAGTGACGGCGTGAGGTGGTGGCATCAGTGAGACCAAGGTTGCAGTGCGAAGTGGGACACAGATCCATGCAGAGTCTTCGTTATCAGAACATCTTCTGGTGGATTATAATATGGTGGAATTTACCCATGTGAATCAATATAAAATATTTGATTGTATAACGATATGTGCATTTCACTTTAACTGGCTTTGGCCATGTGACTTTTGCGTAGTATTCAAATAGAAGTGAAATTGGCAGCAAGGATAATTTGCCATGGCGTCCTACTGAGCGATCAGAAAGTTCTTGAGAGCGGCTTATCCTGGTCATTGAGATTTGAATTGATCTGTATTGGTTAGTTGTGATGTAAACGGGTTTTTCTTTTTAGTTATTGAGGCTAATTAATTGGCATTTGTTTGGAAACTTTTCTGAGTGATTTGTCATTAGTTTAGGTTTTTTTTCTTAAGGCTCATCTTTGGCTTGCTTGCAATGCGATTTAGTGTATATGGATGAGGTGACATTAAACGCCGCTTGGTCCTCACATTATGACTTTTCTGACTTTACATGCATTTAATGCTGTCTTGTTCTTATAATTACCGTCACTATTCTTGTTTAAAATGAATTGTGGTTAATAATGAACGTTTTTCATTATGTGCCGGCTTTTAAATGAAAGTATGGTTTGAACATGTTTGGTTTGAAATGCTGCTTGTTCAGTACGGAGCATGTGATCTTGCAATGATACGTTGATAACGTATGTCAAAATGTTCGAGGTTTCATACTGATATAATAATTTATGGTGAAAGGATTTGCCATTTTGGCTGGGGAATATTGTTACTCTCTTCCGATATTTAAAGGATTAATATGTAACTTATTAAATTTCTGAATTAACCGCATTATGGCTCCCATTTACATGTACACTGAGCTAAATGGTTGTTTGGGGAGGATAAGCAGGCATTTATATCTTATATGATGTTTTGTAACAATTTTAGGAGTTACTATACGTTACATAAAGGGACATTACAATGGAATATTTTTGGTTGAACATGCGAAGTTAACACATTTGGAGACTGCAACCTTCCACACTATTAAAAAAAATCAATGGAAATCAATGGAACGTAACAGGAACTGACTTTTTAGTTTATATTGAGAGGTGACATTTGTTTATCTATCTCATCTTGGTTATATTTGGGGACAAACATTTTTCAAAATGAAATGAATTGCTAAAACATTATGAAAAGCAAATGGTGTTAATTGCCCCTCCTTGACTGATCCTATAGTATATATCCATATGTATAATAGTTCCCACAACTTTAAGGCCCGTTCTGGTTAACACCAATAAATGTACATTAACCTTTACGATGATGAGGAAATGTACTCAACCACTGATCTCTGCATTATGAAATTGATCAGTACATTTACCTATACCTAATTCTCAGATGTAGTAAGATTGTTTAATAAGTGATTTAAGGGCGATCCATGGTTTAATCATTTCCCTTTAGGTTTTATTTTCTATTGGTCTGTGTCTCATGAAGACATATGTTTTAGCAATAACTTATATGTTCAGAGGGGAAGTCCTACAATTTGAATGATTTTTAATGTTGTATTGGTGGATTTTGGAATTGTTTTCTGGTTTTTTTATTTTTATCTCTGTCCTTAAATATCTGGATGTATTGTTTAGTTTGTTCTATTAACCCCTTTGCCGTCATGGACGTAATGGTTACGTCCATGGCTGCGCCTGTGTGGTGCCATGGACGTAACCATTACGTCCATTGAACAGCCCTCTGGAAAAGAGCTAGTGCTCCTCCCGAGGGTCACCTCCCAGGCCAGGGGTGCAAAGGGGCATTCCTTGCCCTTCCACCCCCCGCCCCCAGCCCTCCCCCCATGACATCAGCGCACGATCGTGTGCTGACATCATGAAAGGGAGGAAAGATGCGGTGCAAGCCATTTGCTTCCAGCGCGTCTAGGGGAAGGAGGTAGGTTTTACCTCTGGGGGGGGGGATGCCTGTAAAAGAGGCATTGAGGGAAAGGAAAGGGTTTTCCTTTCCCTCAATATCTCTTTGAGCATTCCTGCTGCCCGATCGCGATGCGATCGGGCAGCAGGAATGCCCACTAGACACCAGGGAATTAGTGTGTGTGTGCGTGTGTGTGTTTACTGTTTGGGAGAGCGACTCCTTTGGGGCAATACCTTTTTTTGCCAATTCTGCCCCCCTTGGGGGCAGATTGCCCTTATTTTTGGGCCAAAGCCGCTAGACACCAGGGATTGTTTTTTTTTTTTTTTTTGGGCAAGTGTCGCCCCCAAGGGCCCAAAAGGACCAAGGGGTGCAGAATCCCCATAGCGCCAGGGATCATGTGTGTGTGTGTGCTTTGTGTCGTGGGGTGGCCCCTTGGGCAAGGGTCGCCCCCAAGGGCCCAAAAGCACTATTGGGCAGCTCTGCCCCCTTGGGGCAGATTGGCCTATTTTGTTTAGGCCTTTCTGACCCCAAGGGGGGCAGAATCCCCATAGCGGCAGGGATCATGTGTGTGGGTGTGTGTGTGCTTTGTGTGGGGGTGTGGCCCCTTGGGCAAGGGTCGCCCCTCAAAGGGGGCAATATAATGTAGGCCATTTCTGCCCCCCTTGGGGGCAGATTGGCCTAGGTTGTGTAGGCCCTTCTGCCCCCGGGGGGGCAGAAACCATGAAGACGCCAGGGATTTTTATTTCTTTTGTGTTTCTTTTTGTGTTGGGGGTGCGCCCCCTTGGGTAAAGGTCGCCCCCAAGGGACAAAAAGCACAATTGGGAAGTTCTGCCCCCCCTTGAGGGCAGATCGGCCTATTTTTTTGTTTTTTGTCAAGGGGGGCAGAATCCACTTTGTGCCAAGGATCATGTGTGTGTTTTGTGTGGGGGGATGGCCCCTTGGGCAACGGTCGCCCTCCAAAGGGGGCAATATATTCTATGGCATTTCTGCCCCCCTTTGGGGCAGATTGGCCTATTTTTTTTTTCCATCTGCCCCCAAGCAGAGAACGCTAGACACAAGGGAACATTTAAAAATAGTTGGTGGCGGGGTGTTTGTCAACTGGTGAAGTATTTGCATTTATGATAATAACAGTTTATTTCTTGTTTTTGTTCTCATTCAAAGCTTTTGCTTCCTTTGCTGTGGCTTGTTACAGTTTTGGCAGTGGTTGTCCTGCGGTATGCGTAGTTGCATGTTTTAGGTAAGTAAATGTTGCCATGCATGAATGGCATGTTTGTAGGTGGTGTACTGAATGCAGGAGTGTCTGTGAAATTGTCTTTAGATGTAATTACAGTGATTATTGTGTTGTCTTATGTCTAATTTGCTTTTTTTCTCTTTTTAGAGGGATATCATTGGTGATTGCTGTGGCTGTACAGAGTAGTTGCTGGTGAGTCAAGCTTTTTCAGGCAAGTGATCGGTATAATTTTTGAGTTTATAACTATTAGTGATAAAGCTACACTTTGTTTGTTACTTATCTTACACAGTGCTGGTTGCTGGTGGTGCATTTGTCCAGTTAATTTTTGTAGGCAGGATCATGGCTAGCCGTAGGATGACAGCTCAGCAGGTTGTTGGTGTGCTTTTTGAGTAGTCTTCTGACCATGATTATGACACTGACTCTGCATCTGAGGCAGAGGAGGAAGTGCAAGATTCTGGAAGTGAATTTTCTGTCAGAGAGAAATCATCTGATGATGAAGCCACTCTCAGTGCTGATGAAGGGCCTGTTTTAGAGGAGGACACTGATGTGCCGCTGGTGCAGGAGCCAGCGGCTGAAAGGCTTCCCATTGGAAGACATGACACTTGGGTTGCACCAAACATGGAGCAGCCACAGTAGCCTGCGTTTACTGGTTTCCCAGGGTGTCGAGTTAATACAGAAAACTTTTTGCCCGTCAACTTTTTTGAGTTGTTTATGGACAGTATATTTTTGGAAGAGATTGTTGAGCAGACTAATTTGTATGCGAAGCAGTTTTTGAGGGACAACGCTGCCAGACTTAGGACACACTCTAGAGCTAGCCCGTGGATTCCTACAAATCTGGAAGAGTTGAAAAAGTTCTTGGGTTTAACTTTTTTGATGGGGCTGATAAGGAAGCCAACACTGTCTTCATATTGGTCTACTAGTCCCTTGATGGCAACTGCTATATTTCCTGCCATCATGAGTCGTATAACCGGTATGAGCTTCTTCTTCGGATGTTACATTTTGTAGATAATGCTTTAGCCTTGCCACAAGATCACCCTGATTCTGACCGTCTTTTTAAGATTAGACCTGTCCTTGATAATTTGGTAGATCGGTTTTCAGAGATCTATGTTCCAGGCAAAGAAATATCTGAAGATGAGTCTCTGGTCCTGTTCAAGGGTCGTTTGGTTTTTAGGCAGTACATTCCTAGCAAGAGGGCACGGTATGGAATTAAGATGTATATGCTGTCTGAAAGTAGTAGAGGATATGTTTATAATTTCCCGGTCTAAACTGGTAGGGATTCCAATATTGACCCCCCTGGTTGTCCACCCACTTTTGGAGTTAGTGAGAAAATTGTGTGGGAACTTGGTAAACGACTGGTCACCATTTATATGTAGATAACATCTACACTGGAGTTCAGTTGTTCAAGGAGTTGTTCAGAGTGGACACTGTTGCTTGTGGCACGATCTGCTCTAATCAGAAAGGCTATCCAAGAGAGCTTGTCAGTAAAATACTTGACAAAGGACAGTTCAGTGCCTGGCGGAATGATGAGCTGCTAGCTCTGAAATTTGTAGATAAGAGGGATGTGTACATGCTAAGTACCATCCTTGATGAGAGTACTTTACCTGTGGTTGTTTGGGCTTAAGTTGCCGAAGTGCGCAAACCTGTGTGCATTTTAGACTATAATAAGCACATGGGTGGTGTTGATAGAGTAGATCAGAGGTTGGAACCTTACACTGCTGGTCGTAAGTCTTATGTTTGGTATAAGAAATTAGC
The DNA here is from genome assembly GCF_031143425.1 of Pleurodeles waltl. Lineage (NCBI taxonomy): Eukaryota > Metazoa > Chordata > Amphibia > Caudata > Salamandridae > Pleurodeles > Pleurodeles waltl. Next base: position 485,958,612 of record NC_090440.1, on the reverse strand, counting down.
GGTTCACTTGTTCCACTTGGCAAATTTGAATGCTTTTGTTGTATTCAAGGTTCAATCAATCAATCAAACAAATTTCTTAAGCGCAGTACTCACCCAGTAGGGTTTCAAGGCGCTGGGAAAGGGAGTGGGTTACTGCTAGAAAAGCCATGTTTTGAGGTGCTTTCTGAAGGTTAGGAGGTCCTGTGTCTTGCGTAGGTTGGTGGGGAGGGAGTTCCAGGTTTTGGCGGCGAGGTGGGAGAAGGATCTGCTGCCGGAGGTGGTGCGTTGGATGCGGGGGACTGAAGCGAGGGCAGGTCGGCGGAGCTTTCGAGTTGGTTTGTGGAAGTTGATTCATTTGTTGAGGTAGGCTGGTCCGGTGTCATGGAGGGCTTTGTGAGCGTGGAAAAGGATTTTGAAAATGATCCTTTTGTTGATGGGCTGCCAGTGTAGGGATCTGAGGTGGGCGGAGATGTGTTTGTGGCGAGGGAGGTTGAGGATGAGACGTGCGGCTGCATCTGGATTTGCTGGAGTTTTCTCTGAAGCTTGGCTCTGGTCCTTGCGTAGAGGGCGTTGCCACAGTCCAGTCTGCTGCTCACGAGGGCGTGGGTGACTATTCTTCTTGTTTCTAAAGGAATCCATTTGAAAGTATTGTGTAGCATGCGAACGGTGTTGAAGCAGGAGGATGATATGGCGTTGATTTGCTGAGTCATGGAGAGAGATGAGTCCAGTATGATGTCAAGATTGCGTGCGAGCGTGCGTGCGTGCGTGCGTGGGTGGTGGGTGTTGGGGGTGGTCCAAGGGTGGTGGGCCACCAAGAGTCATTCCATACTGTCTTGTTGGGAATGAAGATGATGATCTCTGTTTTTTCTGAGTTAAATTTGAGGTGGCTTGCTGTCATCCAGTTAGCGATGGCGAGGAGTCCGGCGTGTAGGTTATTCTTAACGGTAGATGGGTTCCTCGTGAGGGAGATGATGAGCTGGCTGTCGTCAGCATAAGAAATGATGGTGAGGTCGTGGGGGCGGATGATATTGGTGAGATGAGCCATGAAGATATTGAAAAAGGGTGGGGCTGAGGGAGGATCCTTGGGGGACCCCACAGATGGTCTTGGTGGCTGTAGACCGGAAAGGAGGGAGGCAAACTCTTTGGGTTGTTTCGGAGAGGAAGGAGGTGGGCCAGTCCAGGGCTTTGTGGCGAATTCCGGCGTCGAAGAGGCATGTGCGTAAAGTTTGGTGGCATACGGTGTCAAAAGCTGCAGAGAGGTCTAGGAGGATGAGGGCGACAGTTTCGCCCTAGTACAATCTGGTCCTGATGTTGTCTGTGCAGGCGATGAGGGTGGTCTCGGTGCTCTTGTTTTTGCGGAATCCAGACTGGGAGACGTCGGGTATGTGGTTGTCTTTTAGGAAGCGAGACAGTTGTATGTTTACTATCTTCTCCATTACCTTTGCGGGGAAGGGGAGAAGAGAGATGGGTCAGTAGTTTGTGAGGTCTTCAGGGTCTGCTTTGGGTTTTTTGGGAAGAGTATTGACTTCGGTGTGTTTGTAAATATCTGGGAAGGTTGCGGTCCCGAAGGAACTGTTGATGATGGCCCGGAGCTGGGGAGCGATGATTTGGCTGGCCTTGTTGAAGATGTGGTGGGGACAAGGGTCTGTTGGGAAGCCTGAGTGGATGGAGCTCATGATTTTGCCGATTTCTTCATAGTTGGTGGGGGTCCTGGTGTTCAGTAGGTTGGTGCGGCAGGGTGTTGTGGTGTTGGTTGTGTTGGTGATGGTGGGTGCTGACAATGTGAAGCTGTCATGTATGTCTGCGATCTTGCAGTGGAAGTAGTTGGAGAGGGAGTTGCAGAGGTCTTGGGAGTGTGGAGGGTCGATGGTGCAGGATTTGGGTTTGGTGAGTTATTTGATGATGGCAAAAAGTTCCTTGCTGTTGTTTGTGTTGTTGTCTATGCGTTCCGGTCCGGATGAGTTGGTGGTGTTTGCACATGGCTGATTTGAGGGCAGAGAAGTTGCTCAATGAGGCTTCTTGGCACCAGGCTGTCTCAATTTTTTGGCATTCTTGTTTGGAAGACTGAAGTTCTGTGGTGAACCAGGGGGCAGTCTTGATGGTGCGGGTGTTGTTGTTTGTTTTAAAAGGGACGAGGGAGTCTGCACAAGTTTCTAGCCATCGTGTGAGGTTAATGGCGTGGGCGTTGGGGTCGTTGGTAGGGAGCTTGTGCGAGGTTGGAGATCAGGTGTTCTTTGGAGATCTTGTTCCACTTGTGGTAGGGGGTAGGATGTGGTTGGTGGTGGGTTCAGGAAGGAGAAATGGACACAGTGGTGGTCAGTCCAGTGGAGTTCGGTGGTGTGAGTGAAGGCGATGTGGCTGCTGGAGGTGAAGATGGCATTTAGCGTGGGTCTGGCTTAGTGGGTGGGTGAGGTGACCAGTTGCTTGAGACCGTGGTTTGCGAGGTTGTCCAGCAGGGCCTTGGAGTTGCAGTTGTGGGTGCTTTCCAGGTGAAAGTTAAGGTCACCAAGGAGTATGTAGTCTGTGGAGGTGAGAACGTGGGAGCTGATAGTGTCGGCGATGGTGTCACAGAATGGGGGGCGGAGTCCTGGTGGTCTGTAGATGAGGGTTCCTCTTAGGGTGGTGTTGGCATTGATGTGTCCCTGAAAGTGTAGGTGTTCTGCGTTGTCTAGCGTGTCGTTGGTGTTGGTGGAAATCTTGATGGAGTTTTTGTGTATTATGGCGATTCCTCCTCCTGGTTGTTGGTGCGGTCTCTACGGGTGATTTTGTATCCTTCTGGAATGGCTATGGCGATGTCGGGTTCTGATGAGGAGTTCATCCATGTTTCAGTGAGGAAGGCAGTGTTGGGATAGTTTGTGGTGAGTAAGTCCCAAAGCTCGATGGCGAGCTTGTGGACGGAGCAGGTGTTAAGGAGGATACAGTTGAGGTGATTGGGGGTTTGGTGTTGTTGTGGTGCTTGTTGGTGTTGTTGGTGTTGGTGGGAGTGCAAGAGAAGTGGCATGAGGGACATGTGAAAGGTACGTGTGTGTGTCTGGGGTTGGCCTGGGCGCAGGCAGGGTGCCGGCCGGGGTTCAGAGCAAGGAGCTCTGTGGAGGAGTAGTGGCGCTTGGGGGGGGCCAGAGGAGCGTGGACCAGGGGGACGGGTGCTGGGCGCAGTCCAGGCTCAGACGAGCTTGCCTCTGGCTTGCCAGTGGCATGCCCGCGGCGCTCGGCCACACATCGGCCGCCATTAAGAATAGGAGGTGGTAGGGAGGAGCAGCTGGGAGGCAGGAGGGAGTGGCAATGGGGGCACGAGGGGGGCGGGCCGCAGGGGATGAAGCAGCAGGGTCAGAACAAACCGGCAAGAGCCGGAAAAGAAAAACTGCCACAATCAGAGCAATGCGACAAAGTGGAGCAGAAAATGGGCACAGGTAAATTTTAAAACAGTGTGTGAAATGAAAAACAAATTGCAAGAAACAAAATACGATATACAAATAACGAAATACATGGTACAAAGCACTAGATACGCCTACCACTAGGCACCAGGGATGAGGCGCAGGCGGGTGCCTGCGGGTGGTGGAGGGCCTTGACCTTCTATTTGCAGCAATGGCGGGGTCAGGGGTACTGAAGCAGGCTGGTGGAGCCGAGTGTACTCCTGGCCCAAAGCAGGTCAGGGGGATGTGGATAGTTCTCCAGAGTCAAGGATGACATTTGTGAAATTTCAGGAGTCTATCATAGCGTGCCTTGTTGTGCTGGAACAGGCAAGAGTTCCTAGAGAAGCAGTGGCGGAGGATGTGGCCAGATTGAAAGATCGGCACTTTGCCGAGCACATTGCTCCCACGGCCCAAACATTTTTTCCTGCTAAGAGATGTGAAGTCTGTGCTGGAAGAGGTATCAGGAAGGAGACTAGGATGTACTGACCTTATTGTCCTTCAAAGCCTGGGCTGTGTGTGGGTGGCTGTTTCAGGAGCTAACACACACAGAAGAATTATTGGGAAATTCCGTGAGTGTAAACTGCTGTTTTATATTTTTATATGTTCAGTTTCACAGTTGGCATTACTGTCATGTATTCAGTTAGAGCTTTTGTGTTTGTAGTTTTGTACTTATTTATAATTAGTGGTTTCTTTCTTGTTTAAAAACAAAAAAAGTGATGGCGGTGTGCTGGGGTGGTGCTTGGCTGGCAGTGTGAGTGGGGTGGCACATGGCTGGTGGTGTGAGTGGGGTGGCGCTTGGCTGGTGGTGTGAGTTGGGTGACGCTTGGCTGGCAGTGTGAGTGGGGTGGTGCTTGGCTGGCGGTGTGCGTGGGGTGGCGCTTGGCTGGCGGTGTGAGTGGGGTGGCGCTTGGCTGGCGGTGTGCGTGGGGCGGCACTTGGCTGGCAGTGCCAGCCAAATGCCAGTCCATACACTCATCAGCTGGTGTGATTGCTGTATCAGGCATCTGGGCGTATGTAAGAGATGGGCCCTTGAGTGGCGCTGTCTGTCAATGCGAGTGTTGTAATGTGCTGGGCCCGTGGCTGGCGGTGTGAATGGTCTTGTGCATGTCATGTATGGAAGGTGAATGAATGGACTGTAAAGCGGTTGGTGCCTTGTTGTTGTTTCATAGCTCACGAGCTGTGAGTCATTGGTTCAGTGTTATGGCCTTTCAGTTATTAACAGTGCATTTCTTTTTTGTGAAATCTCTTGTTAATAAAATTTGATCCACTGAACCATCACTCACCCTTGTGCCAAATCCAAGCAGTATGTGTGGTAAAAATGACAAAACCTGCTCCGCTGTAATCAGGCGTCGCAGCACATCTGTGACACGCTCGGTGTCTCGGGTGGGACCCGATGATGAAGCATGCCACTAACTTGGTTTGTGGTTGAGGGGTCTTTTTAACATAACCAAAGTGCATTTCTTTTCTCAATTTTAGTGTTTGGAACAACACATATGTAGGTGGACACATCAAATTTATGTATTGCAAAACGACCTGTGTTTGAGGGGGCACCTATGTTTTTGGTCCCGGGTACGGCCTTCATCTAGGGAAACCTACCAAACCCAGACATGTTATAAAAATAGACACCCCAAGGAGTCCAAGGAGGTGTGGCTTGCCTGGATCCCCCAACACTTTCTTACCCAGACTCCTCTGCAAACCTCAACATTTGCCTAAAAAAGCATATTTTTCTCACTTTTCTTTGTAGGATCACCGCTGTGGCACAAATTTCCTACCACCCAGAGTTCCCCTCAGTCTCCCAAGTAAAATGATACCTCACTTGTGTGGGTCCCCAAAGCACAGTCAGCCTAAAAGATGTATAAAAGAAAAATATGTGCTTATCAACTCGCTGTGCTTTCCCCTCAATCTCTACAGGTTTTTGGCATATTTCTGTTGCAGGCACCTGGGCCACCCACACAAGTGAGGTGTCATTTTTATCAGGAGACTTGGGGGAACGCTGAGTGGAAGGAAATTTGTGGCTCCTCTCAGGTTCCAGAACTTTCTGTCACCGAAATGCGAGAAAAAAGTGTTTTTGCCCACATTTTGAGGTTTAAAAGGATTCTGGGTAACAGCACCTGGTGAGAGCCCCACAAGTCACCCCATCTTGGATTCACCTAGGTGTCTAGTTTTAAAAAATGCACAGGTTAGGTAGGTTTCCCTAGGTGCCGGATGAGCTAGAGGCCAAAATCCACAGCTAGCACTTTGCAAAAAACAGCTCTGTTTTCTTTGTGAAAATGTGATATGTCCATTTTGTGTTTCTGGTTGCGAGCATTAGGCCTACCCACACAACTGAGGTACCATTTTTATCGGGAGACTTGGGGGAACACAGAATAGTAAAACAAGTGTTATTATCCCTTGTCTTTCTCTACATTTTTTCCTTCCAAATGTAAGACAGTGTGTAAAAAAAGACATCTATTTGAGAAATGCCCTGTAATTCACATGCCAGTATGAGGACCCCAGAATTCATAGATGTGCAAATAAGCACTTATTCTCAACACCTTACCTTGTGCCCATTTTGGAAATACAAAGGTTTCCTTAATATCTATTTTTCAGTCTTCATATTTCACCAAATGAATTGCTGTTTACCCGGTAAACAATGAAAACCCATTGCAAGGTGCAGCTCATTTACTGGCTCCAGGTACCTAGGGTTCTTGATGAACCTACAAGCTCTATATATCCCCTCAACCACAAGAGTATAGCAGATTTAGCGGTATATTGCTTTAAAAAAACTGACATCGCAGGAAAAAGTTACAGAGTAAAACATGGAGAAAAATGGCAGTTTTTTTCACCTCAATTTCAATATTTGTTTAATTCAGCTGTTTTTGTCTGTAGGAAAACCTCGTAGGATCTACATAAATGCCCCCCTGGTGAATTCAGAATGTTGTCTACTTTTCAGAAATATTTAGCTTTCCGGGATCCAGCATTGGTTCCACACCCATTTCTGTCACTAACTAGAAGTAGGCTAAAATCACAGAAAATAGTAAAAATGGGTATGTCCCAGTAAAATGCCAAAATTGTGTTGAAAAATTTGGTTTTCTGATTCAAGTCCACCTGTTCTGAAAGCTGGGAAGATGATGATTTTGCACCGCAAAGCCTTTGTTGATGCCATTTTCAGGGAAAAAAGCACAAGCCTTCTTCTGCAGCCTTTTTTCCCATTTTTTTGTAAACAACGAAAGTTTTCCTGTATTGTGGCTCATTTCTTGGTCTCCTTCAGGGGAACCCACAAAGTCTGGGTACCTCTGGAATCCCTAGGATGTTGGAAAAAAGCACACAAATTTGGTGTGGGTAGCTTATGTGGACAAAAGGTTATGAGGGCCTAAGCGCAAATTGCCCCAAATAGCCAAAAAAAAGGCCAGGCACCTGAGGGAGAAAAGGCCAGACAGCGAAGGGGTTCAGAAAGGAGATATGGTCATTATTTACAAAGACTACTCGAAACATGCAAAACAGACCATTCCAACAGCGGTCCATGACACAGTACGTCTCCAATGGAGAGCAAACTAAGTAAAAATAAGATGCTTGTATGAGAAAATTAGGGGTATGAAAAGAAGTGACCAAGTGATCAATCATGGCTAGAATTGGGTGGGGGGTTGTATGGCTTTAATGCCATTGCAAGTTGACAATGTAGGTTTACCTACTTTTTACTATGTCTTCGATTAAAAAAACATTTTGTGCGTTGTCTCACTTGAGACAACAATCTTTCAAAATACCTGTACAGCACAGTTTCGGAAGTGAGCATCTCCTCCACGCATTGAAACACCCAGCTTATGCGCAATATGAAAAGCATGCACTATTTTAGCTAGCATACCTCGTTGTGTCCTATTGTAACTCTAAAAAGCCATGTCTGCCCCACATTCCATCGTCTGAAAGACCTGTAGTGAATCCTAGCTTGTTTTAATGGGATGACAGGAGTTAGCTTAGCTTGTGGCTTGCAGACTCGTGCCCCCGTCACCTAGTGACTTTTAACCTACTTAGCTTGCTCTGTCTTAGCCCATTTCATTATTTAATTGTTCTAAGATGGCTGCCTTGTTTATAGATAGGCCCCTTGTTATGATTTGCATTATCAGTGCCACCACATTAAGGCGTTTAGATCAAGTGACAAAGACAAACAAACAGTAGGTGTTCACACTTCAGGACTTTCCCTCTCCATGCTTTCAAGGGAATTTTTTATATTAATTGCCGCTCCAAGCATGCCTGTTATCTATTGTTTGGGAACACACCTACATCAAGGGTCCAAGTAGATCTGTATAAATACATCACACTTTAGACAGATAATCAGAGGGATTCCGACCAGAGGGCATCGCTACCATCGCTGATATCGATGCTGCATGTCATCTTGACAGTGACTCAGTCTTCGTGTCCCTGTGGAGTCTGAGCTAGAGACCTCATTCCAAAGTAACAAGGGTTAGGGGCTCTTCTCATGGACATGGCATTCGCAGATTAGGTTTAACACACCCAGCTCTCCTTTAGGTAGGAGGTTAGGCCTATCACAATAGGGTATTAGGACATATTACATACTTTGGCCCTCATTAAAAACCTGGCGGTCGGTGTTAAGCAGCGGCAATACCAAAGCAGGCCGTTGAAAAAAAAATTGAATCACGACTCTGGCGGAAACCGCCAACATAGACAGCCACTTTAATACTCCGACCGCCACGGCGGTGGAAACAAACACCTCGGCGGTAACCACCAATAGACAGGCGGAACACAAGGTTCCGCCCACTATATTACAGCACACCTATGCGCCACCTTTTCTGGGGCGGTACCAATGCCATCAAAAGCACGGCAGAATCAGGACTTGGAACGGAAACCACTCACCTTTCGACACTTTACGAACAACCAGGACGCCATGGAGCCCGAACTACAGGTCCTGCCCATGCTGGTCTGCCTCGTCTTGTATCAGGAGCAGCAAAGATGCCGTCGACGACCACAATGAGTACTACACCTAGCACACGGGGGGAGGGAAAAGAGAGTGACACACACAAGCAACACGCAACACCCCCACTCCCACCCTCACCCACAACACCATACACACAAATACATGCAGCAACATTACATGTACACCCCGTTACCCCCTGGAAGAACGCATGGACAAAAGGAAATTATTGTAACAAGTGTAATAAATAAAAATCAGATAGGCCAAATTCAAAAATCAGTATCTACAAATATGTACACCAACTACACAAGTCCGGATATTAATGAAATCATTGTCCGTGGATCAGTGTCCCAAAATGCATGGGTGAAGCCCACACAAGATACCTGACTCGAAACGGAGAGAATACTGCAGGGGCATCAGATGGAAAATAAACAGGCACCTCAGGGGGAGGGTGGGCACCTCAGCCAGATGAACAGACAACGCCACTACTCCATGAGGGGGATCCATGCCTTCTGGTTGGTCCTGGGGAGTGCAAAGCCACAGTCTCTCAAGTCTCTCCAGTAGGTGGTTTGCCCAGTGTTGTATCCTGGGGAGTGCAAAGCCACAGTCTCTCAAGTCTCTCCAGTGGGTGGTTTGCCCACTGCTGTATCCTGAGGAGTGCAAAACTACAGTCTCTCCAGTGGGTGGTTTGCTGACTGCTTTATCCTGGGGAGTGCAAAGCCACAGTCTCTCTAGTCTCTCCAGTGGGTGGTTTGCCCACTGCTTTATCCTGGGGAGTGCAAAGCCACAGTCTCTCAAGTGGATAACAGTCTCCACTGGTTCTGGAGACTGTTATCCACTGGAGGGTGCTTGGTGCCCAGAGTGCTTCATCCTGCCATGGGCTGAGGTAGTGGATGTGAATCTCCACTGGTTCTGGAGGGGGCTTGGTGCCCAGAGTGCTTCATCCTGCCAAGGACTGAGGTAGTGGATGTGAATCTCCACTTGTTTTGGAGGGGGCTTTGTGCCCAAAGTGCTTCATCCTGCCAAGGACTGAGGTAGTGGATGTGAATCTCCACTGGTTTTGGAGGGGGCTTTGTGCCCAGAGTGCTTCATCCTGCCAAGAACTGAGGTACTGGATATGAATCTCCACTGGTTTGGAGGGGGCTTGGTGCCCAGAGTGCTTCACATGCAGAGTGGGAGGTCCCATTCCCTCACCTGGGTGTGTGTGCCACGAGATTGCCTGGGAACAGGTAGCATGATACTCCATGGAGGCAGAGACACACTCCACCTTGCTGCGACTTCGCCTGGCACCTGCTGGTACAAACAGTGCTGGGAATCATGCCTCATGTATGCTGGGCAGGTTCCAGGATGTCTTCTGCAGCCTCGGACGGCTGGCCACTGGGGATGATTGCCATGTCAGCTGTGGTGGGACTGTCTGAGCACGTCGCAGGGTTGGTGGTGGTGGTTGCGGCGGTGTCTGTGGCAGAGGTGCTGGCAGTGGTGCATGTGTCTGCACCTGCTGAGGGACACAGCAGGACGTCTCCTGCAGCCTCAGATGGCTGCCCACTGGGGATGATGCTGGGGACTGTTGGTGAGGCAGCAGACGTGCAGGTGGTGGTGCTGGTGGTGGTGCTGGTGGCGGTGAAGGTGGCAGTGCAAGTGGCGGTGCAGGTGGCGGTGTCCACCGCCATACTGGTTGATGTTGTGGTGGACAGAAGGGGTGACTCTGGTCCCTCAGCCGGAGCCTCCGTGCCCTGTCCTGACCTGCTCTTCGGCTTGTGTCCCTTCCTCACCTTTGATGTTGATGCTGGTGCCTTGCCACTGTCCTCTTTTGGCTTGGAGGAGCCCTTGCTTGGTGGTAGGTGCGGCTTCTCCCTCCGGCATGTGGGCACCTTCTTCACCTTGGCAGGTGGCGGAATGGCCTGCTCCTCGGCCTCGCTAGGTGGCACACTGGCAGCCCTGATGGGTGGCGCCCGCGATGTGACCGGACCACTGTGCTGGAGGATTTGGTAGCTAAGGTGCTGGGCTGGGACCTGGACAGCCTGGCCCTAGGGGAAGGACAGGGGGGAGGTGTAGGGAAGAGGTCAAAGTTTGCGAGGAAGAGTTTCTTAGACACACTGGGACGGGAAGATGGAGGGGGTTTGGGAGTGGAGGAAGAGGTAGTGGTTGTCGGAGGTGTACGTAGGCCGCAGGCTGTTGTGAGGTGGATGGCTGTTGTGTGGGTGTGTGCCTGCGTTTGTGTAGTTTGGGAGGAGGGCTCACAGACACACTGGGAGACGACACAGGGGATGTGTAAATGGTGGTGGGGGTGGTGAGTGCACGTGAGTGGTGTGTGGTGATGGGCGTGTTGGTGATGGAGGTAGTGAATGAAGATGTAGTGCATGCAGGTGTGAGTGGAGATGAAACAGGGAGGGAGGAGAAGAATGTGGAGGAGGGGGACACAGTGGAGGCAGTGGATGTTGGTGTGTCTGCATGAGCATGGTGCCTGTGTGAGTGCCGGTGGGATGTGTGGTGCTTATGTTTGCCATGTCCACTCTTGTATGTTGATGAGTGTGCATGCTGGTCTGATGGTGTGCTTGGGATAGGCTGAGGTACATGGGATTGGGTCTGGGTGGAGGAAGTTGGAGGGGGGAGGCTGGACACAGGGACAATGGCTGCCATCAGTGCTGAGGCCAGAGCCCGAACTGCTCTCTGTTGGGCCACCTGGCCAGAATGAATGCCCTCCAGGTGTGCATTTGTTTGCTGCATATGCCTCTCAAAACCCTGGATGGCATTCAAAATGGTAGATTGCCCAACAGTGAGGAATCTCAGGAGGTCAATAGCCTCCTCACTGAGGACAGCAGGGCTGACTGGGGCATGGGCTGAGGTGCCTGGGGCGAAGGAGATGCCCACCCTCCTGGGTGATTGGCACGGGAAATTCGATGAGGGGCTGCTGGGAGGGTGCTGCTGGTAGGGGAGGTGGGGGCTGTACCTATTGATGTGGTGGGCACAGAGGTGCCCGCCACCGCAAGGGAGCTCCCATCAGAGGAGGAGTTGCTGTCGCTGGTGTCTGCTCCTGTCCCCGTCGTGGAGCTCCCCTCGCCCTCCGTCCCACTGGTGCCTTCAGACTCTGTTACTTCACCCTCCAGGGCCATGTGGGATGCAGTTCCCTCCTGCTCCAGTGCCACTGCTCCTCCGGCAGATGATGCAAATGCACGCAAGGACAGGGTGACAAAACAAAAAGGGGGGGGGAGACAGAAGAGGCACATGGTCAGTGCATGCAATACCACTACCGTTGGCGGACACAACACACAGGGAGCAGCCCTGTGCACTAAGCCATGCACTGACAGGGCAGGGGAAAAGCACATGCTCATAGGGGACTCTGTCGAGAACCATATTATGCACAGCTTGAAGCCATAGGAGCCTGACTAGCTGTAGTGGGCAAATACCACTTTTGGGGTTGGACAGGGAATGAGGCTGCAAATCAATGGATCTACCTTTGTGCATCTGCCCTGGCCTAGGGGAGCCCACAGCCCACCTCCCCCACCCAGATGGGCGTGCAGAGTCAGCTGAATGAGAGTGTACTCACGCCCTTGTGGCTGCTGTGATGCCCTCAAGTGCCCATCCAACTCTGGATATGCAACCACCAGGATCTGGTACATCAGGGAGTAATGGTGCAACGGGCACTTCTTCTGCGTCGGGAGGCCATCCCCAGGTGGGCCTCCGCCGTCTTCTTGGTCCAGCGGCGCAGGTACTCATATCTTTTCCGGCAGTGGGTGCTCCATCTATGGTAGACCACCAGGGTCCGCACTGCCTTGGCGATGGCACGACAAATCCCCTGCTTCTGGTGGGTGCTGACCTAGAGGAAAAGTGAAGTTATAATGGATGTTACTCTCCCGTACAGTTCTTCTCACACATTGGCCACAAACCTGTCCCAGAAATTCATACACACACCATCCTCACATGCTGGTCTGTCCCCTCCGTCTTTTCCATCCACGACACTCCATACAATCATGTGCCATCCACCATGCACACAGTTTCCTCACCTGTTTGTCTGGAGGTACAGTTGCGTGTACTAGGGGAGGACCGCATCCACCAGTTTCTCCAACTCCTCCACAGTGAAGGCAGGGGCCCTTTCCCCAGACACTGTAACCATTGTGGCTTCCAGACACAGGTCACAGCAGCACTTGGAGTGTAGGTCCTCTCCTGTTGAAGGTCAGGTATCAAGTGAGGGAACTGATAGAAAATGGCGGTCACGTCCACGGCGGTGCATACCGTCACCGCCGGTGTACATCGTCATTGGCTCCTGGAACCCATAGGGCCCAATGATAACTAATGCTGAATTGCGCCGTGGTCTTTGACTGCCTACCGCAACGGTGTACAATGCCAGCGCAGTTACCTCATTTCCCCTTCTCCCACCATACAGGTCAGGCAGCCGCCATTTCAGGGGGCCATATGGCAGGTCAAATAACTGCATCAGACCTATTTAGGCCATGAATACGGACAGACAAAGGCACACAAAGAATAGTTCACTATTGTGCTAAACAGCCTTGTGAAACCTATGTGTTGGAAGACCCTCTGCTCGCCGTTCTCCTCCATAGGGCACATTCGCTGGGGCAGGTGATGAGATGGCGGCATCCTCCGGTGTACAGACCCCTGGTGGACCTGTCGACAATGGAAGACAGACACATAATTATAACTTACAGACTTGATCGTGCAACAATCCAGGAACTGTTGCCCAGTTGGAGCCTGACCTGATGTCAGCTATCCGCCATCCCACAGGAATACCCCCTCTAGTCCAGGTCCTGTCAGTACTCCATTTCCTGGCCAATGGGTCTTTTCAAACAACAGTAGCCATGGCAACAGGAATGTCCCAGCCAATGTTCTCTAACGTGTTGTCCAGAGTGTTATCTGCCCTACTGCATCACATGCGCAGCTACATCGTTTTTTTGGCCACAGTGAAAGGTGACTTTTATGCCTTGGGGCATATCCCCAACATCATTGGTGCCATTGATGGTACACATGTGGCATTTGTCCCCCCCGCAGGAATGAACAGGTGTACAGAAACTGGAAACACTACCATTCTATGAATGTGCAGATGGTGTGTTTGGCAGACCAGTACATCTCCCATGTGAATGCCAAGCATCCTGGCTCAGTGCATGACGCCTACATTTTGAGGAATAGCAGCATCCCTTATGTGATGGGGCAACTCCAGAGGCAACGTGTGTGGCTAATAGGTGAGCCTAAAGTCCCCACACAGTTTCATTTGCTGTCTGGGTATGGGAGATTCCCTAATGTGTGGAGGATGTCTAACAGTTGTCCCTCGATATTTGCATGTGACTCTGGTTACCCGAATCTTTCATGGCTACTGACCTCAGTGAGGAATCCCAGAACAAGGGCAGAGGAACGCTACAATGAGGCACATGGGCGAACAAGGAGGATAATAGAGCGCACCTTCGGCCTCCTGAAGGCCAGATTCCGGTGGCTCCATCTGACAGGTGGATCCCTATACTACTCACCAAAGAAGGTGTGCCTGATCATCGTGGCCTGCTGTATGTTGCACAACCTGGCTTTGCGACGCCAGGTGCCTTTTCTGCAGGAGGATGGGCCTGATGCTGGTCTTGTGGCAGCTGTGGAGCCTGTGGACAGTGAAGAAGAGGGGGCAGAAGAAGAAGATGTAGACAACCGAAAAAACATCATCATGCAATACTTCCAGTGAGACACAGGTAAGAGGATGGAACTGCTTCCCACACCTCATACTATTGTAGGACCTAGCATAAATCTGCCTTTTTACCTCTGTGTATGGACCTTGACTTGTCACTTTGGCTTTCCACTTCACAGATCTGGGTCCCAATTTGTGCCCTCTGCTATGTTTACTACTGGCCTACAGCTGTGTAACATTGGTGTGTGAACAATTACATTGACATTGCTATATTTCAGAGATGTTGCAATCACACATTTGTGACAGCACAGACTGACTCCAGATTGTTTTATAATTCAAGGGTGTTTTTTTCTGTGCTAATAAGTGGAGGGGGGTGTGCAATGGGCTGGGGTGATGGCGGAGGAATGTCCATGGCAGAGTCCAGTCTCTTGGTCTCACAGGTACATTGTTCAATGGGGCATGGGGAGGGGAGCAAAGGCAGTTTAAGGTGGACAGGGTGACAAAGTGGGACAGAAGGGTGACATTCAGGAGGGACTTATTTCCTGGCAGGGGTCTTGGCAATGTTCTCTGTCTTGTTCCTGGATCTCAGGGACCGTTTGCAGAGTGGTTCTCCTTCTGCAGGGTGTGGGGTGCTGGTGGCCTGTTGGTCCTGTGGCAATGCCTCCTGTCCACTAGCGCCGGTGGAGGTGGAGGGCTGTTCATCGTCCAGGCTAGTGTCAGGGGCCCGTTTGTGTCCCACTGTGTCCCTCATTGTGTTGACAAGGTCTGCCAGCACCGCTGCAATGGTGACCAGGGTGGTGTTATTGGACTTCAAGTCCTCCCTGATCCCCAGGTAGTGTTTCTCCTGCAGCTGCTGGGTCTCCTGAAACTTGGCCAGTACGGTGCCCATGGTCTCCTGGGAATGGTGGTATGCTCCCATGATGTTGGAGAGTGCCTCATGGAGTGTCGGTTCCCTGGGTCTGTCCTCCCCCTGTCGCACAGCAGTCCTCCCAGCTTCCCTGTTATCCTGTGCCTCTGTCCCCTGAACCGTGTGCCCACTGCCACTGACCACAGGTCCCTGATTTTCTTGGGTTGGTGGGTTGCCTGGGTTCCCTGTAGTGGTGGACCCACTGCTGATTGACGTGTCCTGGGGACAGAGGAATGAGCCCGCTGGGTGGGTGCTGTGCTGGTATTTCCTGAGGGGGGAGGGTCTGTGGTGGCTTGTGACAGTTGCAGGGGAACCGACTGTCCAGAGGTCCCTGATGGGCCTGGCTGGTCATCTTGATCCAGGCGTGCAGAGCTACTGTCATCACTGTGGGCTCTTCTGTGGGGGGACTGGATATGTCTGGCACCTCCTGTCCGGTGACATTGGGTATGGGTCCTGTTGGGGTGTAAATGCATAGTTTTAGTATCTGTGTGTGCCATCCTGTGCATTGGGTGAGGTACCCTCTACTCCTGTGCTTGCATCATTGTGTTTGCCCTTTTGAGATAGTTGGTTTGGGGTCTGTGTGGGTATCTGTACTGGACATGCTTTGGTGACAGTGGTCCATGCATAGGTGTTGAATGCAGGGCCTTTGTATTGAGATGTGTGGGTTGTGATAGTGGGACATATGTGAGATGATGGAGTGATGGAAGTGAGGGTAAGGATGGGGGTATGTGATGGCATGCAGGTGGGGTGGGGGGATATGTTAATAACGATATGACTTACCAGAGTCCAGTCCTCCTGCTACTCCTGCGAGGCCCTCAGGATGCAGTATTGCCAAGACTTGCTCCTCCCATGTTGTTAGTTGTTGGGGAGGAGGTGGGGGTCCACCGCCAGTCCTCTGTACAGCAATCTGGTGTCGTAATACCACAGAACGCACCTTCCCCTGTATGTCATTCCACCTCTTCCTAATGTAATCCCGTGTTCTTGGATGCTATCCCACTGCGATGAACCTGTCGACGATTCTCCTCCATAGCTCCATCTTCCTTGCAATGGAGGTGTGCTGCACCTGTGATCCGAAAAGCTGTGGCTCTACCCGGATGATTTCTTCCACCATGACTCTGAGCTCCTCCTCTGAAAACCTGGGGTGTCTTTGAGGTGCCATGATGTGGTGTGGGTGATGTGTGAGGTGCTCTCTGTTGTGATGTGTGGGGGGATGTGTTGGTGTGTGTGTTTGAGGTGCTTGGATGTTGTATGGGTGATGGTGTTGTGTGTCTGTGGATGCTGGTGTTGTGTTTGCTAATCTCTCTCTCTGGGCTTCTTCCAAATGTGTTCGTTGTAAGGGTTTGTGGGTAATGTGGGTGTGTTTTTTACAGTGTTGTGGGTGTGTGGTTTGTGTATGTGTATCAGGTGTGTGTATTTTGAATTGTCCAATGTAGTTATGTTTT
Organism: Pleurodeles waltl; assembly: GCF_031143425.1. Taxonomy (NCBI): domain Eukaryota; kingdom Metazoa; phylum Chordata; class Amphibia; order Caudata; family Salamandridae; genus Pleurodeles; species Pleurodeles waltl. The sequence continues at coordinate 485,942,345 of NC_090440.1, read as the reverse complement.
GTAAATGTGTGTGTATCTTGAACGCGGCGGTGTGTACCGCCAATGGATTACCGCGGTTGAAAGACCGCTGCGTTGATTCGTGGGTCGTGATAGTGTGGGCGTATTCTTGTTGGCGTAACGGTGTAGGTTTTGGTATCGCCAATTTGTCACTGACCTTTGGTGTGGCGGACTTGTGTGGGTGTCTGTATTGTGGCGGATTCCGATTTGTGGGTCGTAATACCTGTAGCGGAATTCCGCTGCTGTAACGGAATGTTGGCGGTCTTCATCACGACGGAAAGTGGGATTTACCGCCAGGGTTGTAATGAGGGCCTTTATGTCTTTTCATGTCATTGCAAGATGGTGGGAGTCTTTGTAATAATGACTCTTGTCTTTACATTTCTATTTCTTGCAATGTTCATTATCCTAATCATTGCAGCCCATGCAACTCATCGCAAATTGCAGTTGTGTTAAATAAAAACTATTGAAACTTTACTGCATCTTCGTTATTGCCTGTGTTTGGTTGAGACATGGTATATCTGTGAGAAAGGGGTTATCTCCATTTAACCACAACACTCCCTGAGATGTCATATTCTCGAGTCCATGCGTAAAGGCTGCCAAAAATCACCTTTTACCATTTGGGTTTTTGGTGAGATACTGCTAGTGAGCCGGAAGGGTTGGGACGACAGCTGTAACTTGTTGTAGGATAGGCATAGTTGCCTACAAACATAAGTACTGTCATCCTTAAACCAGCAGTCTTGCCTAGAGCAAGAGTCCAAACTACGACATGGCACCACCAACGATGGGGTTTAGGCATTAATTTACGGATACCCTGACTATCACTGTCTCACAGACAACAGGAACCCTAAGTACTATTAAACAGAGATGTCCGTGGTCTTCGGATGGTCCTCCTCAGCTGAAAAGGTAACACCTGATTAGTCTGTAGGTTGTTCAAGCTCGAACTCATAAAAGGACTTTACTCCCCATTTGATGTACCGTTTCTCCAAATAAATAAGGCTAACGCCATAGAAATTCCTGAGAATGCTACACAAACATTAACACAACACCTACTAGTGCATGGACTTGCAGAAGAGGGCTGGGATGGTACTCTTATAATAGAAGCTAATGAAGCATACCAAAAAGAAACATTTTACTGTTGGGTCACCTTTCCTGAGGTGGACCAAAGAATACATACATTCCACACATACAAAATTGCAAACGTACCCAACGGTACCAAGCATACCAATATCATGAAATATCACTCACATAGCAAGAGCATCAGAACTGGTTTAAAGGCGCCGTACCACATGTAATACAAAGAGTGAGACTAGGCGCTTTAAGTAATGATGGCCAAACATGGCCTATGTTTGCCACATACACACCTCACCCAGGCATACCAAATATGCAAATAGCAGATATGCGAAATTTATATAATGAGCTAGTGACACTTTATAGACGACTAGCCCAGTTAGTAATGCGAACTTTGAACACAACACCAGCGCGTCCAGCTCCACCAGCCCCTGGTGGATACCAATTGGCTACTGGGATTAATCCACAAACAGTGCATACTATCATGGGTAAAATACTCAGAGAACAAGAGAAAATACCGTTCTGGATAGCCCAGAAAACAAACCTGCTGGAAGCTGTGTTTCCCCATACGGGACCACAGGAAAAACATAGACTTCTCACAATGTGCTTGCCCTTCGGGATGGTTAGCTCGGTGGATGACTGTGCCACATGGGGTACAGTCTTCGCTGCTATATATACTACCACACATGATACCCCGACACTTGCCAGTTTACCGGAAGTGTTAAAACAAATACAGAATGAGCACGGGGCTGCACCAGCCTTAGATTTGGGGATGAAATTAATGCGTAACTTTGACGCAGTTTCTTCAATAATACTCAGTAACTTTAAAGGGGAAACGGTAGCATTGGCTATACACCAGCGTCTCCCGGAAACTCCACTTTTGAAACAGGAGAGACAGCTACCAAAAATAATTTTCGACACCTATACTAGTATAGGATGGGATAGTTTGGGAGCCAAACCAAAGAAGTTGGAATTACAAAGTACCACCCTTAAGGAAGGTACGAAGCAGGCACAAGAGGGCTCTAAAAAGCACTGGGAAAAACAAAAATAATTTACGGATAGACGAAATAAGAGAGCTGATTCTCCACACCCGGAAAACTCCGAAAGGAGATACAATATCAGAAATAGGGAAAATATAAAAACTCCTGACAGACATACTGATTCACGTCTCTCTCGTTCCTTTCAGGAAGCACCGGATAGACGTAGCGAAAGGGGGGGCCGTCCTGATCGACGTCCTGAATACGTGAAACAAAAGAAAGACTTATCACAGTCTACAGTCAAAAAAGAAGAAAAGACTCCTCAGCAAAAGCCACAGTTTAAAAAGAAAAAGGTGGTAGCACTGTCAGCTAAAAATGCCAGTACACTTGAGGACATTATTGAGGAACAAGACGTGGGCAGTGACACTGTTAGACAGCACAGAGGAGGTCACAATATGTCGCCAGAGTCTGAAAGATCATCTGGATGCGACAACAACTAGCGATTTTATTGAGACTGCGGACAGCCGCTTTCTCCCACCCGACAGGGTTTATGATTTAAAAATTCAAATAGAGGGAGACGTGGAGCGCACCATTGGTGTGATATTCTGGGATGAACTTACTAGTGATATCCTATTGGCCGAAAGAGACTGGCCACCTGAGCACGTCAGTAAGCTCCTACATGGGGAAGATGTAATGTTGCCTTCTTTCTCTAATATTGTTCCGGAAGCAGAGAAACAAGCCTATGCTGTTGAATGGGCTATTTACCGCAGGCACCTGCGTTATACCACAATCATATAGGTTGGGACAAGGACGCTCCTTGTCATGTCATTCTTATTAGGACTACACCCCAACCTCAGTCACAATATCCTGTTAAACATGAAGCAAAAGCTCCGGTGAGGGTGATCCTCACTCAGCTCGAGTACCAGGGAGTCATTGAGCCCTGTACATCTGTAATGAATAACCCGTTATTCCCCATTGGAAAGCCAGACCATTCCTACAGAATAGTCATAGATTACAGACATTTAAATAGTCATACACATACATATGCTATACAAAACTCACATAGCACGGCACTAAAAAACAACATATAGTGCATAAAAAATATAAAACAACATTATGGGGGTGATTCCTAGTTTGGCGGGCGGCGGTCGCCGCCCGCCAACTGGGAACCGCCAGAAGACCGTACTGCGGTCAAAAGACTGCGGCGGTCATTCTGGCTTTCCCGCTGGGCGGGCGGGCGACCGCCAAAAGGCCGCCCGCCCGCCCAGCGGGAAACCCACAGCAACGATGAAGCCGGCTCCGAATGGAGCCGGCGGAGTTGCTTTTGTGCGACGGGTGCAGTTGCACCCATCGCGATTTCCAGTGTCTGCTATACAGACACTGGAAATCAATGTGGGGCCCTGTTAGGGGGCCCCTGCAGTGCCCATGCTATTGGCATGTCTGCAAATCCACAGGGGGAACCCTATCACCCTACCCTATCTAGGGTTAATACAACGTCACAAAAAAGAAAATGACAGGTAGGGACAAATTAAATCCTAAATTAAATTAACAGTCATTAATTCTGTTAATCCTAGATTTAATTTCTTTCTCAGATTTATTTCAAAAAATTAAATAGTAAAAAAGGAAGCTATGGTAGTGTAATCCAAAGTCTAATACACATAACATAAATTGCTGCACTATTATTTACAAAACTCAAGAAATTAAATCTAGGATTAACAGAATTAATGACTGTTTATTTAATTTAGGATTTAATTTGTCCCTACCTGTCATTTTCTTTTTTGTGACATGCTATTGGCATGGGCACTGCAGGGGCCCCACGACACCCATTCCTGCCAGCCTGGTTCTGGCGGTCAAAACCGCCAGAACCAGGCTGGCGGGAAGGGGGTCAGAATCCCCATGGCGGCGCTGCCTGCAGCGCCGCCATGGGGGATTCTGCAGGCCAGGGGAAAACCGGCGGGAAACCGCCGGTTTCCCTTTTCTGACCGCGGCTTTACCGCCGCTGTCAGAATGGGCCTGGATGCACCGCCAGCCTGTTGGCGGTGCATCCGCGGTCCCCTACCCTGGCGGTCTCGGACCGCCAGGGTAGGAATGACCCCCTATATATTTCTAATGGGTTTTTCTGCCAGAACTTAGCACATGAAAGTCGGGACCTGAGTGCATTCTCATTTGGCTCACAGAAACGCTTTTGTCGTTTACCCCAAGGCTATAAGAATAGCTCAGGGCTATTTTCAGCCTGTGTAACATCAATATTACATGATATTGATCCTGAGGCGTTATTCTACATGGATGGAATATATCTCACAGATAATGACCTCAACATTCATCTTGTAAGGGTCGATCGGATCATTTTGGGATTTGCAGACCTCGGTTACAAATTCAACTTTAAGAAACGTAAGGTTGCCTTTCTCAGTGTATTGTTTCTGGGATACAAACTATCGAACGAGGGGAAGAGCCTGGCACCGCACTTTCTAGAGAAATGTGCACAATGGCACTCTCCTAACACTCTCAAGCAACTACAGTCATTACTAGGTTTCTTCAACTTTGGCAGAACATATATTTCAGACTATGCACAGCGTATCAAGCCACTTTATTACTTGGTACAGCCAAACTTTTCTAGCAGACACTGGACAGTTGAACATACACGCATCCTTAGGGAATTGCAACAGGACATGTTAAAAGCTAAACACTTGCACACATGTGACAATAAAACGAATTTGGTCATCAGAATAATTGCTGGTGCCATTGGATTTACTTATTTCACCTCCAATGAAGGTGACAAAGTACCCATAGCCAATAAATCACATTTATATTTAAATGCAGAACAACTTTTTGCACCTACAGAAAAGATTCTGACTGCAGTTCAAATGGCTGTCATAAAGGAGAGGCCACTTGCCCAAGGGAAACGCATTATTGTTGTTACCCCGGTGCCGGCCTTAGAGGCTGTTACCAAAGCAAGCGTTCCCAATGCTAAAGCATTACATCCACGTTGGATTCAGTGGGCAACGTCTCTGACCGCCACTGATGTTGATTACATCTTTGATCCAAAACTTCAGACACAAGAGTTTCTCCAGTATGAACAGGAGTACCCCGCTCCTCTAAATATCTTGCCACTAGACAGATACCATACTTTCATATACACTGATGGTTCAGCACAACCAGCTGTAGGTACCAATCATCAATACTCAGCCGCTTGCGCAGCTGTGAGCGGTGTGATGGAGGATGGAGTTTTCCACCCTCACAACACCTACACACAGACCCTAGGGGACTGCATAGCTCAGTTGGCTGAACTCAAAGCTCTGATATTAGCGCTAGAACACACAGAGCCAGGATGCCTGATTTTAGTAGTCTGTGACTCGTACTACTGCGTCCAGTCATACAATGATTATCTTACTCATTATTGAGTGTTTGGCGGTTTTCCGATTATTTTGGCATTGACTGGCGGACTACTACTGCTATTTCTTCTGATTTGCAGTGGTTGTTTCTTTCCAGCTGCGCAGAGCAGTGGAGCTGCTCTCACCAACTCAACTGTGCCATGAACGCATGGTTCGGATCTTGGATGCCTCCTTGCTTGTGGAATTAGAGCTTGATTTCGTCGTTGCCATTTCGGCCACTTCTCTGGTTTGTACAACCAGTTTTCCGCTGCGTGTGGTGCCTCTTTGAACACCTGCCTATGGTGTGTCTTGCTGTTGCACTGGCATCTCCTGTGGACCAAGAACTGCTGATGTCCACGATGAGGGTTCCTTCACGGTCGTGCCCCTTGAGACTAAGGCTGCTCCGTGAGGTCACTTACGAGCCTTCAGTTCTCATATCTACTATGGACAATGGCACTGCTGCAGGTGGACCTGCACAAGAGACTGACACGCACTACTGCTCTGTAGATCCGTTTGCCCGCCCGGTGATTGATCTAACATCTGACGATGTGGACTCATTTTTGAGGTCCTTGATTGGTGACTTCGATGACACTCTTAGAGATCATGATTATAGCAAATAATTTGATGAATTGGCTTGCCATTCTTGATTAAAACTATGAATTCACATTGCCTTTGCTTTGGCCTGCTGTGCTTGTCATGGTTGACATTAACATTCTCTGTATGTTTTTTAAATAATGTTTTTACTACCTTTTAAAAAAATATAAACGTTTTTTAGCTAGTTTTTATGCTTTTAGCTTTTTAGTCCAGCGCAATTTTAGTGTTTGGATTCATTCACCTTTGTCATACTTGTTACGGCAATGAAGAGGGTGTAGTGAATCCTAGCTTGTTTTAATGGGATGACAGGAGTTAGCTTAGCCTTTGGCTTGCAGACTCGTGCCCCCGTCGCCTAGTGACTTTTAACCTACTTAGCTTGCTCTGTCTTAGCCCATTTAATTATTTAATTCTTCTAAGATGGCTGCCTTGTTTATAGTTAGGCCACTTGTTATGATTAGCATTATCAGTGCCACCGCGTTAAGGAGTCAAGATCAAGTGACAAAGACAACAACAAACAGTAGGTGTTCATATTTAGGGACTTTCCCTCTCCATGCTTTCAAGGGAATTGTTTATATTATATTAATTGCCGCCCCAAGCATGCCTGTTATCTGTTGTTTGGGAACACACCTACACTTTAGACAGATAATCAGAGGGATTTCGAATAGAGGGCATCGCCACCATCCCTGATATTGATTCTGCACGTCGTCTTGACGCTGACTCAGTCTTCGTGTCCCTGTGGAGTCTGAGCTAGAGACCACATTCCAAGGTAACCTTGGGTTGGGGGCTACTCTCATGGACATGGCATTGGCAGATTAGGTTTAACACACCCTCCTCTCCTTTAGGTAGGAGGTTAGGCCTATCACGATAGGGTATTAGGACATATTACATACTTTGGCCCTCATTAGAACCCTGGCGGTTGGTGTTAAAGCAGCGGTAATACTGCCAACAGGCCGGCAGAAAAAAAAATGGAATCACGACCACGGCGGAAACTGCCAACATAGACAGCCACTTTAACACTCCGAAAGCCACGGCGGTAGAAACAAATACCGCAGCCGTAACTGCCAACAGAAAGGCGGAATACAAGGTTCCGCCCACTGTATTACAACACGCCTATCCGCCACCTTTTCCGGAGCGGTACCAACGCCATCAAAAGCACGGCGGAAACAGGACTTGTGATGGAAACCACTCACCTTTCACCATTTTACGAACAACCAGGACGCCAAGGAGCCCGAGCTACAGGTCCTGCCCATGCTGGTCTACCTCTTCTTGTATTAGGAGCAGCAAAGACGCCGGCGACGACCACAGTGAGTACTGCACCTAGCACACAGGGGAGGGGGGGAGGGAAAAGAGAGTGACACACACATGGAACACGCAACACCCCCACCCTCCACCCTCACCCACAACACCATACACACAAATACATGCAGCAACATTACATACACACCCAGTCACCACCTGGAAAAATGCAAGGACAAAAGGAAATGATTGTAACTAGTGTAATCAATTAAATATCAGATAGGCCAAATTCAAAAATCAGTATATACAAATATGTACACCAACTACACAAGTCCGGATATTAATGAAATCATTGTCCGTGGATCAGTGTCCCAAAATGCATGGGTGAAGCCCACACAAGATACCTGACTCGAAACGGAGAGAACACTGCAGGGGCATCAGATGGAAAATAAACAGACACCTCAGGGGGAGGGGGAGAGGGGACACCTCACCCGGATGAACAGACGACGCTGCTCCACGAGGGGGCTCCATGCCCACTGATTGGTCCTGGGGAGTGCAAAGCCATGGTCTCTCAAGTCTCTCCAGTGGGTGGTTTGCCCACTGCTTTACCCTGGGGAGTGCAAAGCCACAGTCTCTCAAGTCTCTCCAGTGGGTGGGTTGCCCACTGCTTTATCCACTGGTTCTGGAGGGGGCTTGGTGCCCAGAGTGCTTCACATGCAGTGTGGCAGGTCCCATTCCCTCACCTGGGTGTGTGGGCCATGGGATTGCCTGGGAACAGGTAACATGATACTCCATGGAGGCAGAGACACACTCCACCCTGCTGTGACTTTGCCTGGCACCTGCTGGTACAAACAGTGCTGGAAGTCATGCCTCATGTACGCTGGGCAGGGTCCAGGACTTCTCCTGCAGCCTCGGATGACTGGCTACTGGGGATGATTGCCATGTCAGCTGTGTTGGCACAGTCTGAGCACGTTGCAGGGCTAGTGGCGGTGGTTGCGGCGGGGTCTGTGGCGGAGGTGCTGGTGGTGATGCATGTGTCTGCACCTGTAGAGGGACACAGCAAGACATCTCCTGCAGCCTCAGACAGCTGCCCACCGGGGATGATGCTGGGGACTGTTGGTGAGGCAGCAGATGTGCAGGTGGCAGTGCTGGTGGCGGTGCTGGTGGCGGTGTCCACCGCCGTACTGGTTGATGTTGTGGTTGACAGAAGGGGTGACTCTGGTCCCTCAGCCTGAGCCTCCGTGCCCTGTCCTGACCTGCTCTTTGGCTTGTTTCCCTTCCCCATCTTTGATGTCCCTGCTGGTGCCTTGCCACTGTCTCCTTTTGGCTTGGAGGAGCCCTTGCTTGCTGGTAGGTGCAGCGTCTCCCTCTGGCATGTGGGCACCTTCTTCACCTTGGCAGGTGGCAGAATGGTTGGCTCCTTGGCCTCGCTAGGTGTCAAACTGGCCGCCCTGATGGGTGGCGCCCTCGATGTGACAGGACTTGCTGAGACCACTGTGCTGGAGGATTTGGTGGCTGAGGTGCTGGGCTGGAACCTGGACAGCCTGGCCCTAGGGCAAGGACGGGGGGGAGGTGTAGGGAAGGGGTCAAAGTTTGCGAGGAACAGTTTCTTAGACACACTGGGACGGGAAGATGGAGGGGGTTTGGGAGTGGAGGAAGAGGTAGTGGTTGAAGGAGGTGTACGTTTGCTGAATTTGGGTGAAGGTGCATGGGCCGGAGGCTGTTGTGAGGTGGATGGCTGCTGGGTGGGTGTGTGGCTGCGTTTGTGTAGTTTGGGAGGAGGGCTCACAGACACACTGGGAGAGGACACAGGGGATGTGTGAATGGTAGTGGGGGTGGTGAGTGCACGTGAGCGGTGTGTGGTGATGAGCATGCTTGTGATGGAGGTAGTGGATGAAGATGTAGTGCATGCAGGTGTGAGTGGAGACAAGACGGGGAGGGAGGAGGAGGATGTGGAGGAGGGGGACACAGTGGAGTCAGTAGATGTTGGTGTGTCTGCATGGGGATGGTGCTTGTGTGAGTGCCGGTGGGATGTGTGGTGCTTATGTTTGCCATGTCCACTCTTGTGTGTTGATGAGTGTGCATGCTGGTCTGATTGTGTGCTTGGGATAGGCTGAGGTACAGGGGATTGGGTCTGGGTGGAGGAAGTTGGAAGGGGAGGCTGGACACAGGGAGAATGGTTTCCATCGGTGCTCAGGCCAGAGCCTGAAATACTCTCTTTTGGGCTGCCTGGCCAGATTGAATGCCCTCCAGGTATGCATTTGTTTGCTGCAAATGCCTCTCAACGCCCTGGAAAGCATTCAAAATGGTAGATTGCCCAACAGTGAGGGATCTCAGGAGGTCAATAGCCTCCTCACTGAGGGCAACAGGGCTGACTGGGGCAGGGGCTGAGGTACCTGGGGCGAAGGAGATGCCCACCCTCCTGGGTGAGCGGGCACGGGAAACTCGATGAGGGACTGCTGGGAGGGCGTGCTGGTAGGGGCTGTGGTGGCTGTACCTGTTGATGCGGTGGGCACAGAGGTGCCTGCCACTGCAAGGGAGCTCCCATCAGAGGAGGAGTCGCTGTCGCTGGTGTCTGCTCCTGTCCCCGTCGTGGAGCTCCCCTCGCCCTCCGTCCCACTGGTGCCTTCGAACTCCATTACTTCACCCTTCAGGGCCATGTGGGATGCATCTCCCTCCTGCTCCGGTGCCACTGCTCCTCCGCCAGATAATGCTAATGCACGCAAGGACAGGGTGACAAAACAAAAAGGGGGGGAAGACAGAAGAGACACATGGTCAATGCATGCAACACCACTACTGTTGGCGGACACAACACCCTGGGAGCAGCCCTATGCACTAAGCCATGCACTGACAGGGCAGGGGAAAAGCACATGCCCATAGGGGACTCTGTTGAGAACCATATTATGCACAGCTGGAATCCATAGGAGCCTGACTAGGTGTAGAGGGAAAATACCACCTTTGGGGTTGGACAGGGACTGAGGCTGCAAATCAATCGATCTACTTTTGCGTGTCTGCCCTGCCCTCGGGGGACCCACGGCCCACCTCCCCCACGAGACACCTCGTAATGCGCATAGAGTCAGCTGAGTGAGAGTGTCATCACCCGCTAGTGGCTGCTGGGATGCCCTCAAGCGCCCATCCAACTCCGGATATTCCACCGCCAGGATCCGGTACATCAGGGGGGTCATGGTGCGACGGGCACCCCTTCCGCGTTGGGAAGCCATCCCCAGCTGGGCCTCCACCATCTTCTTGGTCCAGCAGCGCAGGTCCTCCCATCTTGTCCGGCAGTGGGTGCTCCGTCTATGGTAGACCCCCAGGGTCCGCACTGCCTTGGCGATGGCACGCTATATCCCCTTCTTCTGGTGGGCGCTGACCTAGAGGAAAAGTGAAGTTCTAATGGATGTTACTCTCCCGTACAGTTCTTCTCACACATTGGCCACAAATCTCCCACCCTGGCCCAGAAATACATACACACACCACCCTCACATGCTGGCCTGTCCCCCCCATCTCTTTCATCCACGACACTCCATACAATCATGTGCCATCCACCATGAACACAGTTTACTCACATGTGTGTCTGGAGGACCGTACAGTTGCGTGTACTCGGGGAGGACCCCATCCACCAGTTTCTCCAACTCCTCCAAAGTGAAGGCAGGGGCACTTTCCCCAGACACTGTAGCCATTGTCACTTCCAGACACAGGTTACAGCTGCACTTGCAGTGTAGGTCCTCTCCTGTTGATGGTCAGGTATCAAGTGAGGGAACTGATAGAAAATGGCAGTCACGTCTGCGGCGGTGCGTACCGTCACCGCCGATGTGCATCACCATTGGCTCCTGGAACCCATAGGGCCCAATGATAACCAATGCTGAATTGCGCCGCGGTCTTCGACCGCCTACCGCGACGGTGTACAATGCCAGCGCAGTTACCTCATTTCCCCTTGTCCCACCTTACAGGTCAGGCAGCCACCATTTCAGGGGGCCACATGGCAGGCTAAATAACTGCGTCACACCTATTTAGGCCATGAATACGGACAGACAAAGGCACACAAAGAATAGTTCACTATTGTGCTAAAAATCCTTGTGAAACCTATGTGTTTTATGACCCTCTGCTCGCCGTTCTCCTCCATAGGGCACGTCCGCTGGGGCAGGTGATGAGATGGCGGCATCCTCCGGTGTACAGACCCCTGGTGGACCTGTCGACAATGGAAGACAGACACATAATTATCACTTACATACTTGATTGTGCAACAATCCAGGAACTGTGTGCCCAGTTGGAGCCTGACCTGATGTCAGCTATCCGCCATCCCACAGGAATACCCCCTCTAATGCAGGTACTCCATTTCCTGGCCAGTGGGTCTTTTCAAACAACAGTAGCCATGGCATCAGGAATGTCCCAGCCAATGTTCTCTCATGTGTTGTCCAGAATGTTATCTGCCCTGCCGAAACACATGTGCAGCTATCTCGTTTTCCCTCAGGTGGAGGATTTGGCCACAGTGAAAGATGAGTTTTATGCCCTGGGACATATACCCAACATCATTGGTGCCATTGATGGTACACATGTGGCATTTGTCCCCCCCCCGCAGGAATAAACAGGTGTACAGAAACCGGAAAAGCTACCATTCTATGAATGTGCAGATGGTGTGTTTGGCAGACCAGTACATCTCCCATGTGAATGCCAAGCATCCTGACTCAGTGCATGACGCCTACATTTTGAGGAATAGCAGCATCCCTTATGTAATGGGGCAACTCCAGAAGCACTGTGTGTGGCTAATAGGTGAACCTAAAGTCCCCACACAGTTTCATTTGCTGTATGGGTATGGGAGATTCCCTAATGTTTGGAGGATGTCTAACAGTTGTCCCTCGATATTTGCAGGTGACTCTGGTTACCCCAACCTGTCATGGCTACTGACCCCAGTGAGGAATCCCAGGACAAGGGCAGAAGATCGCTACAATGAGGCACATGGGTGAACCAGGAGGATAATAGAGCACACCTTCGGCCTCCTAAAGGCCAGATTCCGGTGCCTCCATCTGACAGGTGGATCCCTATACTACTCACCGAAGAAGGTGTGCCAGATCATTGTGGCCTGCTGTATGTTGCACAACCTGGCTTTGCGACGCCAGGTGCCTTTTCTGCAGGAGGATGGGCCTGATGCTGGTCTTGTGGCAGCTGTGGAGCCTATGGACAGTGAAGAAGAGGAGGCAGAAGAAGAAGATGTAGACAACCGAAAAAACATCATCATGCAATACTTCCAGTGAGACACAGGTAAGAGGATGGAACTGCTTCCCACATCTCATACTATTGTAGGACCTAGCATAAATCTGCCTTTTTACCTCTGTGTATGGACCCTGACTTGTCACTTTGGCTTTCCAATTCACAGATCTGGGTCCCAATTTGTGTCCTCTGCTATGTTTACTGCTGGCCTATAGCTGTGTAACATTGGTATGTGAACAAGTACATTGACATTGCTATATTTCAGAGATGTTGCAATTACACATTTGTGAAAGCACAGACTGACTCCAGATTGTTTTATGATTCAAGGGTGTTCATTGCTGTGCTAATAAGTGGAGGGGGTGTGCAATGGGCTGGGGTGATGGTGGAGGAATGTCCATGGCAGAGTCCAGTCTCTTGGTCTCACAGGTGCATTGTCCAATGGGGCACAGAAAGGGGAGCAATGGCAGTTTAAGGTGGACAGGGTGACAAAGTGGGACAGAAGGGTGACATTCAGGAGGGTCTTATTTCCTGGTGGGGGTCTTGGCAATGTTCTCTGTCTTGTTCCTGGTGCTCAGAGACTGTTTGCGGGGTGGTTCTCCTTCTGAAGGGGGCGGGGTGCTGGTGGCCTGTTGGTCCTGTGGCGGTGCCTCCTGTCCACTAGCGCCAGCGGAGGTGGAGGGCTGTTCATCATCCAGGCTAGTGTCAGGGGCCCGTTTCTGTCCCACTGTGTCCCTCATGGTGTTGACAAGGTCTGCCAGCACCCCTGCAATGGTGACCAGGGTGGTGTTGAGGGACTTCAAGTCCTCCTTGATCCCCAGGTAGTGTTCCTCCTGCAGCCACTGGGTCTCCTGAAACTTGGCCAGTACCGTGCCCATGGTCTCCTGGGAATGGTGGTATGCTCCCATGATATAGGAGAATGCCTTGTGGAGTGTCGGTTCCCTGGGCCTGTCCTCCCCCTGTCGCACAGGAGTCCTCCCAGCTTCCCTGTTATCCTGTGCCTCTGTCCCCTGAACCGTGTGCCCACTGCCACTGACCCCAGGTCCCTGATTTTCTTGGGTTGGTGGGTTTGCCTGGGTTCCCTGTAGTGGTGGACACACTGCTGATTGACATGTCCTGGGGACAGAGGGATGGGCCCGCTGGGTGTGTGCTGTGCTGGTGTTTCCTGAGGGGGGAAGGTCTGTGGTGGCTTGTGACAGTGGCAGGGGAACCGACTGTCCAGAGGTCCCTGATGGGCCTGGGTGGTCATCTTGATCCAGGCGTGCAGAGCTGCTGTCATCACTGTGGGCTTCTTCTGTGGGGGGACTGGATATGTCTGGCACCTCCTGTCCAGTGACGTTGGGTATGGGTCCTGTTGGGATGTAAATGCATAGTTTTAGTATCTGTGTGTGCCATCTTGTGCATTGGGTGAGGTACCCTCTACTCCTGTGCTTGCATCATTGTTTTTGCCCTTTTGTGATAGTTGGTATCTGGTCTGTGTGGGTATCTGTACTGGATATGCTTTGGTGACGGTGGTCCATGCATAGATGTTGCATGCAGGGCTTTGGTATTGAGATGTGTGGGTTGTGATAGTGGGACATATGTGAGATGATGGAGTAATGGGAGTGAGGGTAAGGGCAGGGGTATGTGATGGCATGCAGGTGGGGTGGGTGGATATGGTAATAAAGATATGACTCACCAGAGTCCAGTCCTCCTGCTACTCCTGCGAGGCCCTCAGGATGCAGTATTGCCAAGGCTTGCTCCTCCCATGTTGTTGTGGGGGAGGAGGTGGGGGTCCACCGCCAGTCCTCTGTACAGCAATCTGGTGTCTTGATACCACGGAACGCACCTTCCCCAGTATGTCATTCCACCTCTTCCTGATGTCATCCCGTGATCTTGGATGCTGTCCCACTGCGTTGACCCTGTCGACGATTCTCCTCCATAGTTCCATCTTCCTTGCAATGGAGGTGTGCTGCACCAGTGATCCGAAAAGCTGTGGCTCTACCCGGATGATTTCCTCCACCATGACCCTGAGCTCCTCCTCTGAAAACCTGGGATGTCTTTGAGGTGCCATGATGTGGTGTGGGTGATGTGTGAGGTGCTGTCTGTTGTGATGTGTGGGGGGATGTGTTGGTTCGTGTTGTTTGAGGTGCGTGGATGTTGTATGGGTGATGGTGTTGTGTGTCTGTGGATGCTGGTGTTGTGTTTGCTTATCTCTCTCTCTGGGCTTCTTCCAAATTTGTTCGTTGTAGGGTTTGTGGGTAATGTGGGTGTGTGATTTATAGTGTTTTGGGTGTGTGGGTGTGGTGTGTGTATGTGTATCAGGTGTGTGTATTTTGAATTGTCCAATGTGGTTGTGTTTTGTAAATGTGTGTGTATCATGATTGCCACAATGGTAACAGCCAAAGGATTACTGCGGTTGAAAGACCACCGCGTTGATTCGTGGGTCGTAATAGTGTGGGCGTATTCTTGTTGGCTTCATGGTGTAGGTTTTGGTATCGTCAGTTTATCACTGACCTTTGGTGTGGTGGACTTGTGTGGGTGTCTGTATTGTGGCGGATTCTGAGATGTGGGTCGTAATACCTGTAGCGGAATTCTGCTGCCACAACGGTATGTTGGAGGTCTTCATCACAGCGGAAAGCGGGATTTACCGCCAGGGTTGTAATGAGGGCATTTATGTCTTTTCATGTTATTGAAAGATGGTGGGGGTCTTTGTAATAATGACTCTTGTCTTTACATTTCTGTTTATTGCACTGTTCATTATCCTAATCATTGCAGCCCATGCAACTCATCGCAAATTGCAGTTGTGTTAAATAAAAACTATTGAAACTTTACTGCATCTTCGTTACTGCCTGTGTTTGGTTGAGACATGGTATATCTGTGAGAAAGGGGTAGTCTCCGTTTAACCACGACACTTCCTGAGATGTCATATTCTCGACTCCATGCGTAAAGGCTGCCACAAATCACCTTTTACCATTTGGGTTTTTGGTGAGGTGCTGCTAGTGAGCCGGAAGGGTTGGGACAACAGCTGTGACTTGTTGTAGGATAGGCATAGTCGCCTACAAACATAAGTACTGTCATCCTTAAACCAGCAGTCTTGCCTAGAGCAAGAGTCCAAACTATGACAGACCGTGCACTTTCACGATTAGTGATTGCTATAAATAAGGGTATTAACACTAATGCACTCCAGTCAGGCGCTGGATCGAAAATCGATCTATCCCTGGCAGACAATGCACATAGATAGAGCACCAAGATCGACCATAGCACCAAAGAGTGAGAGTGCGACCCATTGGTTTGCCGGCAGTGCCAGGACTAGCACCAGCAAGCACAGACACCGCAGGCATGTTTTAAGGTATGGGCAAAGCCTATCAGGGACCCCTAATAGAGCAAGTTCGGTTCTGCAGAGAGTCTTGCACTGATGATCTTGAATAATTCTTAAATAGATATTTCAAACACCATTTTCCTTTAATTTGTGCAAGCGCCTATTACAGACATGTTGCCGAGAAATGTTGCTGAGAAATGTTGCTTTATGTTTTATGCAACATCTATTTTAAAAATGTTTATTTTGGATCAAAACAGGACCTCACAAATTAGAAAATTGGGAGGTTGTCACTGAAATTATTTTCAGTAATACTAGTGAGCTGCTAATGTGTTACAATATTGAATACATACCTCTGTCACTATACATGAATATCCATGAACATTTTGAATTTGGACGAGTATGCCTGTGCACCAGAGTGTATGAAAGAGATGAGATTGGATCATAAATTCAAAACTGTTCCAAATAGAGCCCCCATAGAATACATTTTGCCCTGGGCCCAAAAAAATCTTAAGATGTCCCATAGCCCCCTGGAGGATCCAGTAAGAGTCTTGGCCCACAACCACCGATAATTGGCCCTCCTAGAGCCTCCTTCAACTAGCTCTGCTTTTCAAAAAACAAATCCAATTTGTTGAGCATCGTTAACAAAGATTTGTATTTTCTTTTGCCCATTGCTTTTCAGGATCACCAACGACAAGCACTGGCAAAACCAGACAGTTAGCAAAGGTGAGACCTCTTGGTTTTGCCAATGGGTGTTCTCATATTGATGTAATGAAATTACATTTTTACTGTGTACAAGAGTAATTTACATGCATGCTAGCACGTGTTAAATCTGTCTGTGAACTTTTTATCAGCACAGTGTAAAGAGCACAAAATTCTGTTACAATCATAGGTCTCCATCTATTTTATATACAACATACTGTATTAATTCATCTGTGCACCAAATTCTGATACAATACAATTGTGTTTAGGCCTGCCTAATTTATCACTCTCAAATAATATATTCTTTCACGAATATTTTATTTATATATCATCCACTATTTAAAGAAAGGATAGATTGGCAGAATCACATGTACAGGGTGACCATAACCCACATCTGTCACCTCATAGAAATTTCTGTCAATTCTGTCAGAGTGACCCCTACTTTGTAAGAAGTGAAAGTCACATGGCGTCATATCAGGTGATGATATCACGGTCAACTGTCACAATTTCACATTCCGTAACGTAGTAAAGGACAAAGATCATGTGATGTCACTTTTATGTGATGTTATCACACAGAAAATGGTGTGTGATATCACTTCCACTGTCAGTTTGGTGAGTGATGACTACAGGTGTTAATTTGTCAGAATAGTGATGAAAGCGATTTTTTTGGGAAAACTCATTGAATATTACATTTAGGGACCTTCCAGTAAACTGTGGTGTTCAAAAGGAGCAAGTGTTAGCTTTCTATGTTGTTAGGGATTTTTACAGGGCCTTTCACTGTTAAACCTCCATAAAATGGGTGTATGTACCACAATAAGCAGAAGTCAGATTAACTGGTAGGTGGAGTGGTATGAAGTGGCATTATGATTTATGAACTTGTAAAAATCTTTGACTGAAATTAATGGGGACAACGTTTCAGAGAAGTCTGGCAGTGCGCTTTGCCATGAGAGGAGTATGGAGCAGTGTCTCCTGTTTTGGAAAATGTAAATAACTTCTTTCATAAGAACTTTATACGAGATGGAATGTATACTCTTACGGTGAAAACTATATTACTAATGTATGTCCCCCTTCTCACAAATGGGATAAGTGTATTATATGTGAACCATGGTATTGGATGTATATAAGTTTAATTTGTTTTTTTGTCTTTCCATAAAAGGGTTTTCTTGTGAGTGCTACACAGAGCAGCACATAATTAACATTTGATGTTTTGTTTTTACACATGAATTCGGTCCATGCTGTGATGATTAACTAATGTTGTGTCTAAGGCCACTTGGTGGCCATTCTGCTTTGATTAACTTTCCAAAAGTGGCATTTTCAAAAGTGCAATTTACAATCTGACTATACCATAAGAAATTATTTTTCATTACAATTCCAAAGACACCAAACAAGAGCTGGGTACCTGTTCCCGTTTGGAAGTTACAGTGAATTTAACATAATAAGACAACTCCAATATTATCCTATGGGAGAGGTAGACCTTGCAGAGGTGAAAAACACATTTAAGAGTTTTTCACTACCAGGGCTTACATATCTTAAAGGTGCATGCCCAATGTTTACAATATACTGCACCCTGCCCTCTGGGCAGTTCAGGGCCTACCAGAGACCTACATGTATTTAGCCCAGCAAAGGGTTTATTTTGACAGATCAAAATGATTGCTTAGAATTGTCTGTACATACAGGCTGCATTTGCAGACCTGAGACATGTTTAAAGAGTTACGTAAGTGGGTGGCACAATCAGTGTTGCAGGTCCACTAGTAGCATTTAATTTAGAGGCACTGGGCACAGGTGGTGCCACTTTACTGGGGACTTACAAGTAAATTAAGTATGGAAATTGGTTATAAGCTACTTCTACCATGTTTTAAGGAGAGAGCATAATAAAGTAAAGTGTGCAGAACCCTAGGGCCAACAAAAATGAGGTCAGCAAAATAGAATGTTTCAGTTTAAAATATTAGAGGGGGAATCGCTCCAAGGCTGCCAAGTCCCCCAGCTAAAAGTGGGGAGAACTACCCAAACCCTGAGAGTTCTCATCACTTAGGTGGAAAAACCTGGAGAAACCATTGGCATGGGTGTGGTCTGTTTCCGGATGGTGTTCCACCATAAAGTCCAGAGAAAGGCCACCTCAACAGTTTGGGGTTTTCACCCTTCATCTCCAGCTATCTGAGGGATCTATGGTCTGTCCGAACCCAGAAGTGTGCACCAAACAAGTATGGTCTCAATTTCTTCAGTGCCCAGGGTGCTACAATGGCTTCCCTTTCCACTGTACCCCACCTCTGTTCCCTCGGAAGTAACCTCCTGCTAATGAAGGCCCTCTTTGTTCAGTTGTGAGAGCATGCCCCCCCAATGCCATGATTTGAGGTATCATCTTCACAATGAATTCTCTAGAGAAATCAAGGGCCCTGAGCATGGGTGCTGTGCACATGGCCTTCTTCAAGGTGTCTAAAGCGTCTAGCATGCCTCCTCCCAGATCACCTGTCTGCTTCTTAGAAGTGAGCTCTGTCAAGGGAGCAATGATGGTGCCATATCCCTTGACAAATTTCCTGTAGCATTTGGTGAGGCCTAGGAAGGCCCACACCTCTGTGTGGATCTTAGGGGTGTTCCCAAGCTAGAATGGTTTGGAGGGGCTACATCGTTCCTCTTCCCACTAGGTGTACCAAATATACCACAGAACCCTGCCCTATCGGGCAATCACAGGTTTTGATAGCTTTGATACTGTGCTGGGATGAGATGCAGTGTGCTCCTCCCCCATTGTGCTCACCTGGGATGCACCTGTGTGTCTGTGGAGTGGTACTGTGATCTGTGAAGACTTGGGTAGCATTTCAAAAACACTAGATGACTTTTCTCTGCTGTCTACTACTTCTGCTCTCTACTGATGAAGGGCTAAATCCAGAAACACATGTCTAGAGATAACAGCATTACCTGCACCGACTTTGGTGAAAAACGAAAGCAAGTTTGAAATAAGCATACTACCAGGATGCAATGGGGTGAACTGTGCTGGGATGAGATGCAGTGTGCTCCCCCCCCCTTTGTGTTTAAAAAGCTATGATAGGGCCTGAAACACTTCCCTGAGGTGAAACAAATGGTCCTCTCAGCTGGAGCTGAAGACCACAATGTCATCTAGGTGGGTGGCACTGAAGTTCTCTAACCCAGTCAAGACCTGGTCGACCAACCTCTGGAAGAAGGCAAGTGAGTTTTTCAACCCAAAGGGCATTACCCAGAACTGGAGGTGCCCTTATAGGATATAGAACAGGGGCTTTGCTTTAGCCCCCTCATTCAAGGCAATCTGCCAGTACCCAGATTTTAAATCTAATGTGAGGAGGAACTTGCCCGGTGCCAAACAATCTATGAGCTCATCAGCTCAGGGATGTGGTGTGTGTCAGTGTTGGTAACGGCATTGAGGCCACAGTAATCCACACAGCACCTAAGTTTTATGGTGGTACCTGGAGGAGCAGCTTTGCGGACCAATACCAATGGGCTGTACCAAGGAGTGTTTGAGGATTCAATGACCCCTAGCTCCAGCATCTTGGAGACTTCCCCCTTTATGCTGGCTCTCATCTTATCAGCCTGTATATTTTAGCCTTCACAGGCATACTGTCCCCAGTATCAATATTATGGGTGCATCGTGTAGTGAGTCCTGGGTGAAGCGAGAAAAGAGAGAGAAATTGCCCCAACAATTGGCGGCAGTTGCTCTGTTGCTCTAGGGTCTGGGTAAGGGAGAGGCTGCCACCCTCCACTGACCCATCCTGCTTTTTGGAAAAAAGGAGGTAGAGAAAAGGTTCACTCTCCTCCTCAACTCCATCATCCATGACCAGTAGCATGGTTACCTTGTACCTTCCAAAGTGGGGCTTGAGGCGATTGATATGCAAAACCCCTAAAGGGTTCCTGGGAGTCTTGAGTTCCATCAGGCAGGTGAACCCATTTGCATACTTTTTCACCTCATAAGGCCCAGACCAGCAGTCTTGCAGGGCACTGGGTTCCGCAGGCTCCATCTTCCATATTTTTTGGCCAGGCTGAAACTTCGACCAGAGTGGCTTTATGGTCATACCACCTTTTCATTACCTTCAGACTGGCTTCTGGATTCTCTTTGGTCATCTACTATCTGGATATGGCATGCCAGCTTGTGGCTTGCCACATCCTGGAAGGCTTTTCTCAGAGCTTGCTCCCAACCCTCCTTCACCAGACTGAGAAAACCTCACAAACAGTGTCTATATAATAGCTCAATGGGGCTGAATCCAACCTGCTTATGTGGTACCTCCCTGTATGCAAACAACAGGCATGACAAGAGGATGTCACACTTTCACATTAAGGACTCCGATGGGCCCATGACCATGCACTCCAGGGTGTTATAGAACCTCTTAAAAAAGCCCATTAATTTCAGGATGGCAGAGTGTGGAGAAAATATAGGTTATCCCACACTCCTTCCACATGGACTTCATGTATGCAGACATTAAGTAGATACCATGGTCAGATCATATCTCCTTGGAGAACTCCACATGGTTAAATATCCCCATCAGTGCCCTGGCCATCGTGGGTGCAGTCACTGTTCTCAGAGGTGTAGCCTTCAGGGTACTGAATGCCATGGTCCACCAAGACCAGGGTCAACCTGTTGCCCAAGGCTGTCTTGGGCTCCAGAGGTTCATCAATGCCGATGACCACCCATTTATAGAGGTGCCACTGACAGGAAATTACTGCAGGGAAGTCTTGCGCTTCTCTCTGATAGGAAATGATAGGAAATAACTGCATGAAAGTCTTGCACGTCATGGCATATACGGCATGACGTGCAAAAGGCATCTGAGGTCATCCTCATCTGGGGCCAATAGAAGTGGGTGACAAGCCTTTCAAAGGTATTTTCCTGCCCTAGGTAACCTGCCACGGGAACAACATGAGCCAGCTCCAGTAGGAAGGCCCTGTAACACTGGAGGACTACCAAAACACGAGTCTCGCCAGGCTCAGGAACCTTAGGCTCGCTGTACAGGAGACCATTCTCCCAATAAAGCAGCAAATCACTTTAATTTACCTCTTATAAATGATGCTGTTTGTGCATCTAAGTGTCACTTAAGTGAATAAATCGTTTTTTTGATACAGATCAAATGACTTCTAGGGAAACATTTCAAGACGGACAAAGGAAAACAAACAAAAATACAATAGAGGAAATGGAATATTAAAGTGACAGAACATTATTTTAATTAGAAGAAACTCATCAAAGAACACAATATACAGATTAAATGCCCACACTTTTAACATCTTTGAGAAAGTATAGCATGTGTAGTCTAGTTTTGGGGGTGAAAATCTGTAATAGGTTTTTACACATGAACTACTATATGATAGGTAAGGGTCTCACAATAAATACACAAAATAATGCAGAATGTCTAATGTAGGAAACTCATTGCCTAAAAGGGCATTTGTCTGGACCAAAATAACTTCCTACCACTCTGCGGGAAAAGTTATGTGATAAAGTGAAAAAAGTGTGAACAAATCAAATAATATAAAAACATTAATGTGCCTGTTTTCACAATTGTTGTCACCTGTAAAAAAAAAAGTAAACAATCAAGAGACAAACATGTATTACTTGGATATCATTTCTAACAGGATTGCATGCAGGAGTGTGTAGTAGCAGAACTTCATACCCCAATATTTAAGATTTTACACCAATAATCATAACTTCTCAAAATCTTCAAAACCCTGACAATTACCTCAGGAGGTTCCACTTCGGTGTGATCTTGCATAAAAGAACACCTCAGCCAATATCAGTTTAGCAGACTAACATAACATGTCATAATGACCTCTCAGTAACTAAGTTCTACATCAGGGAAATGTTGAAGGGTTTTATTTAAAAAATCTTGAAACTAGGTGGTTTAGTATAATGTCATGAAGGCTCAAAGTATAAAAAATAGTCCAAATCAGAAATCACTTTAAGTCTCAAATGTACAATCAAATCACAAGACTTCGGCCAGCATCATTAACGAAATAGGAAGATCTTCAAGCAAAAATCTAGCTCACCCCCAAAGTCAAGGAGTTTTATACACAATTCTTGCATAGAAAATAAGCTAAAAGCACCAATTCAGCATGGCATGATCCATGTAACACTTCTTTGGGCAAATCAGAATACACCACGCCAATGACATAATATGAAAGCACTGTCCCATTTTCTAAGAAAGCAGGATGCTCACTAGTGATAACAGTCTTCCGGTCAAGTTTTGAACATAACTTGCAACATCTAAGAGAAACTATTCATGAACATGTGAAATTAACTCATGGAAGCCCAGAGGAAGAAACCTTGAAAGTAACAACTTTCCTAGTGCATTATAAGCTTAATTTAATAGGTCTTTGAACTATTGTTATTCAGGAAAAAAACATTAGTTGTTTTCACTTTTGCAGAGCCTGTAGGGAGAGAATGCACACAGAGGAACCTGGTGGGCGGTGGTGAATGCAAGAGTGAAGACAGAGACAGAAACAGAACCAGCATCCATTTTTATTAGCAACGAGGCTCTACTAAAATATAGCGTGGCCAAAACATGGGAATAAACACACTTCGAAAAACGTGTATAAAACTCACTTCAAAGGTATGCGTACTAATTCAGCATTTGTGTATTTAATCCAACACAGAAATCGTCACTGTTCAATGTTATTTGTCACACAAAAATGTGAACATAATAAAACTTTCAGAAGTGTCATACAGCAACTAATGTCAATGCCAATCATATCATGCTTCTGTTTTGTGCAGTGAACGTGAACGTGATGAAGGTGAATCAACCACTCCTATGAATTTGCATAAGGTATATCCCTAAGCTTACCCACAACCCTGAGATGCTTTGTCTCAACTTGCAGTTTCTGAAACAAATGAAAAAACAGGGCTAAAAACGGGGATGGAAAAGGTTACAAAACGTGAAACAGCTTTCCGAGTCATTAAACCAAAAAAAATTAATACAGAACTGTATGTGCAAGCTGCTAAGAAATATGCGTCACAATCTTCAATAAGAAGGATGTATGGTTTATTTGTCCTAGAAATACGTTTGGGTGCACTGGTGTTAAAGTTCGAAATATAATGGCAAGTTACATTTGTAATTCCGTATTACTCAAAAGAAGAAAGTGTGTAGGTGTCCTCGTAGTCATGGTTTTCCACGCTCACTAATACTGTCATCTGTGTGATTCGAATGATGTGTATAACATACTTTCAAACATCAGCATACGTTAGTCACTTAGCAAGTTCCAAACCAGAGGCATAGAAAGAGGGTAAAAATGCAAAAATGTTCTACCGCTCATAGTTTGCTATCATGGCCATTCAAACTGCCTGGAGCAAGGAAACAACTGTCCCAGATAAAGCGGTATTGGGAACCAACATGACGTGTATGTGCTGCATATGTTCTGCGTGGAATCAATGGAATTGTAGTCTCGGTGAAGCCAAACTAACCATAGCATAGCATAATACAATGATCTGTTGAGGAAAAGGAGTATAAAATAATAATAAAAATCAGATATGGGATTGTAATCCGCTAAGGAGCTGTCATAGTGTCATACAGCTAGCCACTTATCATTACAAATAGAATTTAGCCTGGTGTGCAGAATGCATCTGCATGGGGACCCAAGAGGCAATATATGTCTCTGTCAGAGGAGACAAGGATGTTAATCCATTTCGCTGTATGATGAGAGCAATGTGGCACAATCCTCGAGGCCAATATACTATCTCAGACAATCATAATATGAAAAAACGGAAAAGCCTAGTCAGAATATTGAATGCACTTGTATATGTATCATGTGCAGAAAGGGTGGGTGAAGGGGGTAAAGGGGTGGGTTATTTGAGGGGTGACCCTGAGTCCCACTAACAGTCTGGGGGAGTCATATTGTAGTACAATTTAACACCATTGTTCTTGCATGACATAGTTCCAAACAGGGAGAGTAATTGGCTGAGTTGTGAGCATCAAGGTGCTATCAATTTCTCTGTTATGTATATTTCCATTGATTCAGATTATGCTGGGGAATGTCCACATTCAGGCCCACAATATGGATTTTAACCTTAAAATCCCAGCGCTGTTCTCCTTGGTAAAGAAAATAATTCCCATCAGATCCATTGGGTAGGTGTTCAGTTTTATCAATGACAGTTCAGAATATATCATTATCACTATGATTCTGGTCAGGATAGTGCCTGGTCATCTTAATGTTGTTGAAATTGTTGTTTGGTGTTTTGGTATTGTTGCAGTGGCACCTAATTGTACAGTGAAGATCCATTATTCTTATCTTAATTTTGCATGCGGTCATGCCTATGTAGAATAAGCCACAAGGATATGTAATCAAACAGATAATGTTCCTACAATTACAATTGCAGTGGTGGCTGAGCTCCCATGGGGTGCGAGACCCAAGTCAATCTCTGTGTCATTTCTGGTAAAATGGCATATCCTTTCAGTCTAAAAAGTGACCATAGCATTTCTTGATTGTTCCATTTCTTGGTTCTGGGTCTTCTATGTACCAGAATGTTCCTCAAGCTAGGACCATGTTGGAACACAAATATCCATTTAGCCAAATTCATTGATCCTGTATTCATGATGGTCCAATTTTTAAGGATGGTTTTTCAAATCAATGATTAAAGACTACAAAAGGTACTCATTCATATCAATCTGTCACAGGAAGAAAGTTGACGGTTCTCTAGTAAAGAATCTCCGTGTTTGTTGCGTGCCCGCTTAGCTGCTCTATAGAGCAAATGAGGTGCATAATGTCTCTCAATCAGTTGTTCGCTAACATCAAAAAAAAATTTTTTCATTCTGTGAGTTCTGAGCAGTTTCATCCGACTATACGAAATTTAACCATGTGTGAATTACCCTATAAAGACCTTGGAAGAAAACTGTCTTAGAGTAATAGGGAGGTTCTTGCCATAGCTTTCCTGTATGGTTCTGAATTGAAAGATTCATTCTTGGGATAGAGCAAGAAGTCAAGGAAGGGTAGTTTCTCCTTGCTGAACTCACAAGTGAATCTCAGAAAAGTGCTCCTCCTATTAAGCCACTGTAGAAACATTGGAATATTTAAGGCCTTACCTTTCCAGAATCGTTAATGTAACCCTTCCAGGGTTTTACATTCTCTTGATAGCAATTATCCTCTGTGTAGATGTAAGTACTTTCAAATCCGTGCATGTACAGATTTGCCATGCTGGGGGCAAAGGTACTGCCCATTGAAATTCCAGAAACCTGCAGGTATAGTTGATCCCGGATCCTTGTATTGGGAGGATTTTCTTGTGGCAAACTTTCAACAATTCTTACGGTGTCATCTTGAAAGGAGACAGGTGTAGAGAGATTCCACATCTAGCCCTACTAGTGGACCCTTATCAATATCAAACAACAGTACCCTCAATATTTTCAGGATGTGTTCTCACAATAACATGCAAAGCAAATCTGACAGACAATGTCAGTCATCTCACAGCCAGAAGGGGAATTCATGTCATCAAGTAACCTACTGACCAATGGGTAAAGCTCCTACATTACACACTGATGCCCATCACAGTTTCGAATTATTAGACCTTATAAAATAATGAATGTATTTTCTTTCCACTCAAAGTTCATTTTTTTAAGGGACATTGTGACCATAGTTGCTAGTAGCAACAAGAAATTATGTAATTTGCAGGATTCCAGATGCTCTCTGACGATGTGGGAAGCAGGGCTGGCATTTACCCTCACCCTGCCATTCACCCTGATGTCCACCCTCAGTGCTCAGTTACTTCTAGGTAACTGAGCACCATACAATGTATTTCAATTCACACATTCAAATTAGTAAATTCAAAGCACATCAATGTTGTTTCAAAACATAAATGTATCACCATGACAGGCTGAAATAACTAAACCGGTATGGTACAATTTAAATCATTCACTTTGTAATTAATGTCAGCTGTATAGAGGTGGCTCACACAAAATAAGAATTGTGGTAGGATAGTGGTACCAGGTGCGACAGTCTTCGTTGGCGCCCACTAGAGACCTTTGTCTCCGTGGATTCCCTCTCTCCCACCCTCCAAGGTGCCCCTCGCTCACAGGTGTTTAATTTCTTTATGGGTGTCAGAGCACTTTACATCACACATGCATTGGCTAAAGGCAATTAATCATACAACTGTGTAAGTCAATGTGTAGGGAAGACAATAAGGGCTACAAGGTGTCAGGTGTCATCTGTATTAGTAGACAGTGCATTTTAAGAGTGCTCGGTGTGGAGAAGCACAAACATAGGATTTAAAATGTTACACAGTGGTTGGGTTGGCTTTACCAATAATATATTTGCACCAAAATGAACCCTTTTTAGCAAAGACAGGTTTGGAAGTGAACATAAGGTTCTAAATCATTGCCTTGCAGTTTTCATGTAGCTCCTTGTTGCCAGTCATAGCTTACTGCCCTATATTACAATGATTGTAACTTATAAACTTCAAGTCACAAAAGGATATCTGTGACAAAAACAGTAACCCACTAAGCTAGCTACATAAAGTACAATTCTGTAATCTGTATCTTACATGTGCTCTGCAGTAGTCACATTAAACCTCTGCACTACTTTATGATGAGTCAAAACTACTGGACAAAACTCAGATCTCTCCACGGGTACATTAGTTACACTAGTTAACTTAGCATTTTTATTACTGCCTGGAAATTTCTGGGCACACCAGGAACTCTCCAGTGTTTTAATTAAAAATTTCCGCTTACTACTGGACTCTGGGCAATGGACCTTAGGTTTATGTGAGTAGGAAGGAAGCTGCAAATCAAAACATCAATAACCCTCAATTTGTCAATGACATTTCTTTATAGGAGTCAATGTTGAGAGATGGAAGAAGGTTTAATTTATTTATTATCAATTTTTAGTATCTCATCTTTATTGACAGATGCAAATTATATAATCAAAGATCAATAAAAATAGTGATAAATAGAACAATGCATAAAGTGTGCTCCATGCAATAATTTCCCTAATTTTATGTAAAGGATGGTTTTGTAAAGGGAAAATAGTCATCAATCACTCAAGTAGAAGAACCCATAGTTTGTAAATCAGGGATGTGAAAGGGTTCAGAAACTCAGTAGACTTTTGAAGCAAAATAGGTTTCAGGCAAAGAGTCTCAAAATGAATCTAAGGGGTCTATTTATTACGTTTTAATGCCGTGTTTGCATCACAAAAGCGACGCAGAACGACTGTCAATCTTTTTTTCATTAATTTACATTGAAGCGCTAAACTTGTTTAGCACTGTAAATTCACTTGAATGTAGCACCAAGCATGGCATAGCGCTGCTTTGCATATGTTAGCACAGAGGGGGAGTACCATAGATGGTATCATGTTCTAACATTGCTACTAAACTATCTACTGGATGCTGATTCTCACTATTGTTAAAAATAGAGGAGAAAAAAGTTCATGATTAGTGTAATGCATACTTGCACATCACATTTCCTTTTCCATATGACCTTTTCTATACAGCTTCTTCATTAAAAAACAGATTTTGTGATTTCAAATTAAACATTGTATTCATTTAATGCGTATATGAACATGTGAAGGTTAGAAAGACCATACTTTTCTACAGAGACTTACTGTTAAATGTTTCTAGAAATTAACAGTTATTCATAATACTACAGGGACATGTAGAAATTCGTCTCTAGGGTTTGGTATTGAAGTTGTGGCGCTAGAAATCTTCAAAATGGTCCTTGTGCCTGCCCGCACGCAGCCTGCCTGTGCTCATTAACAGTCTCAACACAGCAGATGAGGCAGAGACATTGAAAATGTTTCCCACATTAGTCTATCACAGTCACAACACCTCTGAGACTGAAGAGGTCCTCACAGTAAATAGTACGATCTCTCTTTCCCACCCTGGTCCCACATTTCCGACCTTTTCAAAGTTTTAAAAGGAAGGGAACCTAAATCTTCTAACAGCGAGGCAAACAGAAATAAAATGCAGGCGGGCTTCTGTGTTGCCATGACAACATAATAGTGTGCAGTGACGACTAGAAAACTAACGACGTGACAGCAGGGTCCATAATAAGGTTATGGGATAGATTCAGGAGACCAAACTCAGGGCCTCTTTTACAATGCCTATGGCGCAGGGCATCAAGCGCTTTGCTGCGCCACCCTGCGCCTCCGGGAAAGGGCAAAAATGCACTGCATCTACAAGATACTGCATGTTTCTGTTCTCTCCCCCTGTGCTTGTGCACAACTTGCTGCCATGCACCAAAGCAGGCACCCTTGCCCCATGGCTGGCACACTGCGCCACCGGAGCGTCAAAAACATGATGTTCTGGTATCACTGTGTGCCACTAGGACTTAGTAAATGACGCCCTCGGACTGTTGGAAGAAATGTATGTGATTGCTGGCATGGGGAGAGCCAGTCTAAAACGGGAAAGCAGCAACATTTAAAAAAAATATAATATCGAACAGACACAGGGGCTAAATTTGTTCAGACGAGAATGCGATGTCAAACAACTCATCAAAGTTAAGCAGGCAACTGTTCAAAGCATCTCGGAGACCCCTACCAACAGGATGGTCGGTAATACCAAGGTCTGTCAGAGTAGGCTTTCATACACATTCTGCCAGAGTGCCAAATGCTGAATACTTAACAGTGCTCTACAGTATGGAGCTGTTTGCAGAGGAGTTTCTCCGCCTCGCCATTCCTTCTCATCTTCCCACAGCTGTTCACACCTAAGGTTCTGTTCGGACAGCAAAAGGCTCCTTGCATAACTGGCTTTCTAGCCAGTTGTCAAGCTGCACATGTGCCAGCGCAGTGCTCACACCGCCCCAGAACCCGGGCCTTTGTTTAGTTTCGCCCTTTTGACTTTGTAGCCTGTTATAGTGCAAACGTTTCTGGCGCTGAAAGATCTGTGCAGCTCAGTCCCAGGAAGACTGAGCATGCCACTTCACAATGCATATTTAAGGTAATTAAACTCCATTTTAGGGTGACCAGAAGTTGAAAACAAAAACAGGAATTTACCTAAACGTTTATATGGGACTACAATTATGAACAGAGCGAGGGTCACAGAAGGACTCACCAACATACAAAAGACATAACATGAGGTATTAAGGGTAATTAAATGCAACGTTTACACAGTCTTGGTAAAAATTATTTCTCATGTATTCCTAATTGTTTCATCTATTAACCTTACAATTTTTATTATTTTAAAATAAATAGAATTAAAAACAAATGAAACAACATCCCCACATCTAACACATTTAACGCAGTAAAATCTAAAAAGTCGCCTAGTCGGCTTGCATTCTAGGGAAGTGCAGATGCTTAATAGTCACTGAAAAAGAAAATCATTAATTAATTTACAGCTAAAAGTCATGCCAATAGGAATTAGCATTAGAAATAATTTCGTTTGTCACAAATGACCGCCATCAATGTATGCCTCTAGCACATCACAAGACAGATATGGTCACCTTGGCACATCGGTAACCGCAGCGAGGGTCAGTTAGAAAGAGCTCAGTTTAAGAAATACTACCCCCACTAATCAATTATGCAACTAGGTAGCAAATGCAATTCTATGCACGGGTCGAATTTATGCTACTGGGGTCTGATTTTTTTGTGTACTGCTAGAGTCTATTGTACTGTTGGCAGGCTCAGCATCTCCAAGTCAGTTTTTTGCAGCGGTTAGCAGTTCCTTCATCGTGGTCAGGCGGCCCATAAATACGAGGATATTGGCTAAAAAATATGTTCGTTGTCTGACCTGAAACAGAACGATAGCACTAGTGGCTTTCTATCACAGCCACACATAACAAAAGTTTTAATGAAAAATTCCCTAGCTATCATAACACAAAGTTTCAATTTTATTAAGAACACGGAGGCGTATATTAGGCTTATCTCGCTTCACTTTATTCACCAGCAGCCATTAGAAAGTATATGTAAACACATTTTCAACATTAAACTTCATTTCCCATGTAGCATTGGGAATGATATCAAAGAGTCAACAGGTCAACCAATCCCCAATCTGGACGCCCTTCAAGATCCTCTGTCGACGCTCCTTCACCCCCCTTCTTCCTACGACCACAATTGATGCAAGAGAAGTTCAGTCTTGTTTATTGCAATGCGTCCCTGAGAAACAGAACAACAAGGTAAACATCTCAGTTCCTAAAAACGGTATGTAAACATTGTAGACATAACATTGCTTGTTAAAGAGAAAAAATGCAACTGTCAGCATATAGATGAATAGTCAGTCACGCGAACACCAGGAACTCAGAGTCCCAGCAGCAGCAAGGAGCAGGGGGTGGTGCCTTTGCCCCAGTGAGTGCTACATAGCGCCGGACAGCTTCCCGCCGCGTGGGACAAGCGAACACCAGGGACTCCGATTCCCAGCAGCAGCAAGGGGACACGCGCGGGCCGTGCCCAGGTGAAGCCCGGGCCAAGGGCAGGCCCGTCCCTTGCTCGTCATTGACCGGAAGAGGCCGGGCTGGGCCATCCCTCTTAGTCTTGGTAGAGGGGGTAAGTGTCCGGTTATTAGCTTTTATATGGTTTTTATGTAAATATATTTTTTGTTTTGCATAATCCCCATTTAGCTCATTTTTACGGTGGAGGGAAGTCTCTGAGATACCAGTAATCAAAACTGTGGGTGCTTTTTGCGACAAATCTGGGAGACTCTTGAGGTCCCAGTGGTAATCCGTGAGGATGGGCAGGATAAGGTCTTTGCTAAATGGGGAACAGAGTGGAGGGGAAAAGGGGAAAGTAAATTCAAATTTGGAATATTTTTCTTGTGCGTGCTGTTGGGGTAGTCAGGAGGGAGATTGACCTGGCAGAAAGGAGACTTTCGCTGGAGATGGGTGACTGGCAACAAATTTCTACAGAGAATGGGGGTCTGGGATCTATTGAGGTTGAGGACGGACAGCCTCGGATTGGCCAGGGAGATCATCCCAAAACCTCAGTACAAGCAGAAACAGGGGCATCAGGGGCAAAGGACTTGGAAGGAGGCATAAGGAAGAGTAAGAGGCTTCCTTATGCCGGGCAGCTGCAGTCCTCCTCCGAAAAAGAATAAGACGACAAAAAGACCTGGGAAAAAAACAAAATTGCCCCTGCTTGCCAATCCTAACTCAATCCCTCTGGGCCCTGTGGATCAGTACCCTGGTCTCTGCTTAGAAAATCTATTGCCAAAATTTAAAGAAATTGTTGAGTTCTGTTTGGCCCTGGTTATGGAGAAACTGCGGGCGCTTGAAACTGCAGTTTCCCGGATGAGCGGTAAAGAGTGGCCAAGGACGGCTCCTGCCATAGAGGGCCTCTTGGATTCTAGGTATCAAAGTAGTTTGGTCGAGGGGATGCCTCAACAAAAAGAAAATCCTAGCCCCATGCTGAGAGAGATGCAACATCCCCTAACCTATCCTATCCTGAGGGTCGCTGGTCATTGCATGGAGACTGTTTCGGGATATTTTTCAGCAATCTCTGAGACAAACTGTAGGGGGCAGGGTCTGGTCGGACACGCAGCAGTGGGTACAAGATAGTAGCGAGACTCAAAATCCAGACATGGTGCAAGGTCCCCCCCTTGTCTGCTGAGAGCTTCCTCCAGCTTGTGCACCCTATGTGGTGGTGCTCACTGATGTTCACCCCTTAGCATTGGGCATAAGTGAATCCAGGGTCCAATTAAAGAACAAAACCTGCCACTGGCTGAGTAAAAACTGTGATTTTGTTTGCAAGGATTTTGAGGATATTCTGTTTGTCAGAATAATTGACTGGGTCAGGCCTCGGGTAAAGGTTGGCAATTAGGATTGTGTGATTGTAAATTGTAGATATCCAGGTCTGGCTCAGAGGATCCTTTTGTCACAGATTTTGTCATTCCAGCTAAGAGTAAGATTGGTGTGGTCCCTTTAGTTTTTTTTTTATAACCACACCCAGCTGAGTGACAATACTTCAACTTGGAATTCTAATCCAGGGCAGGGTGTCTTACAGCTAAACGGTATGGGTAATGATTTTTCTACCTCCCCAGAGTTGAAGAGGGGGGATTGACGATATGTACAGAGACACATAGAGGGGGTGATAGAATCTCCTTCCGATGCCTTGATCACTGAAGGTCAGGATGGTTTCAATATGAAGTGTTGCCTTATCTCATGGAATTTAGCAGGGTATGATTCTAAGCTTTTAGACAGTAACTGGGTAAAGTTGTGGCACATTCATCATCATCATCATCATATACTTTATTCGACCATAGGTCATAAAAGTTACATATTAAATTGTACAAAAAAGGTACGTTTTCTTCATTATACTTTTACACTGGCTGAAAATAGTAAGGTTTAGAATAGGAAAAGCTTCTATAGGCAATGGCCTACTATAATCCACCATTGATCCCGATACATAACTTAACATTTAGATACCAGGGTTTCTGAGACAATTGCTTCATAACGTTAAAATAGTACAAATATTTAAAACTCTTAAAACAATATGGGGTGATTTCAAAATACATATTTCCCAGATGGTATCATCATCAAGATAAATACAAACTATCCGACCCAAGATGTAAAAATTTAAAGTGCTGATTTGATGTTACATAATAATATAATTCCTTAATAATTTAGATGGCATACTTTAACAAAGAGAGCCTACTACCGGCACAATCATTTGGCAAATTTAAGCACTGTCAAGTCGTTAAGACACAAGCACAGTGTGATAAAAAGCTTATATATTAACTTAAAATGGTTATCGGATTCATGTTAAAATGGCACGAGTACCAGACAGATGCATAAAAAATAGCTCTTTATGGCTAAAACTAGTGTTAAAATGGCAGAAACACATAATGATTACCTACATAATGTCTGAAAAATCTATTCCAAGCCCTATCCAACCCACTTCATCCAGATCATCTTCATCATCAACTTAGTTCATCAATGACCATAAAAGCACATAAAACAGAATATAATAATTCTTAAGTAAATAAATAAATACATGTCTGTAAATAGGTGTAAAATATTAAAACAATAACTTGATTTGCACATATGGCTCTAAATCTTACCTATATAGAGATAAGACCTTAAATAACTTTTTGAAGATGGCAACGTATGCGCCAAGCTGTTGCTAAATACTTACTTACTGAAAGAATTAAGTCAGCTGAATTATGGCTTTTTAGAACCCGTAGAGCCAAGGAGCAATTCTTGAATCACATGTCCCTGCAAATCTTGCGGATCCATTTTGTTCGCGGAATCGCATAGGCTGGGCAGAAGAACATAAAATGCTCAATGGTTTCAAAAATACTGCCACAGGCAGGGCATGTATCGGGAAGATTAATCGACCCCCACCTATGAATCAATGACATCAGGGGCAGTGAGCCAAAACGAAACCTTGGGTATAAGCTCTTGCCTTGCAAGTCCGGTATCACATCCAAATAGGATTCAAACTTTGGGGACCATTTAATATCAGTAAAGGAATTAGTTAAGCGACCATGGGATTTATGGATTATGTAGTTGTCCTTAACATAAGACCAATAGGTTAACTTTAAAACATTTTTGTGCCGTCTCTCTAATTTGTGGGGATTTTCCCAATAGTCGCCCAAGCCCAAAAGCCTAAGCCAATGGGCCACATGGCGAATCCAGGGAAGAGTATTAGCATTTTGGCATTTCAGTAAATCGAGTAATGCGGTCTTATATATATCTAGTTCGGGGGTTGTCCATAATCTAATCCAATAAAGGAGAGGTCTTAGAGTAGCTAGATCTGATATATTGCTCTGATATGATGAGGGTTGGACACCACTTTTGGCCATGTAATCTTGGTGAATTTGTTATTCCAACAAGATGGCGGAATGATTGTGACATGGTTATTAAGTGTTCTCCTGAACGTTTCTCAGAAAGAGTAAGGAGCAAGGGGAAATGGTCACTGTCACATCTTACTTCTATTTTCATATCTACCAATTGGGGCCACAACCTAACATCGACCAAGAAGTAATCAATAGTGCTTGTCGACATGCCCCTTTTAAAAGTAGGTGCGCTGTTCATATCAGATGGAGTTCTACCGTTACAGGCCCTAAAGCCATGATTTAAACATAATGTGGCTAATTGCATGGCCACCCGAGATTTTTTGCAAGGCTGGGTAATAGATAGTTGTGGGATCCCCCACTGCTCATCTTCTTCATCAGTTAAACCACTTGTGAGAATAGAAGGCTCGAAGGTACAGCTAAAATCTCCAGCTATGATTAGAATAGTTGAGGGGTGGAGGCTGCCTACAAATTCAGACAGAATAGCCAGGGTATGGGACTCGGAGCCATTTGGGACCGATCGTATATAAGCATTAACAATAACAATTGATAATCTTCTGTTAAACGTAATACACATGGCTTTTAGATCTACAGAATCAATTCCCAAAAGCTTGTAGTCACACTGCAAATTCTTGTTAACAAGTAATAAGAGCCCACCTTTTGCCCGGCCCCTCCCCTTCTCTGGAGGTATAGCAGGTGCACTAAATGAGAGAAATCCATCTATATTGGTGGCATCCTCCGCCCAAGTTTCCTGAAACAAACATATGTCTGTTTTTTTAATAAAAGAGGCCCATTCACCATCATCTAGTTTCTTTGCCAGGCCGGCAACATTCCATGACATAAGTTCTAATGTACATTTATCTTGGTTTGTCACCACGGGTGTGCATCCAGCGTCTACCACACTCGAGTCAGTACTACAAATGTTTGGTGATAATGTTTTGTCATCCCCCGTAAAATGTAAGGCCTTGGAGCAGGCCGTCACATTAGTTACTAGTTCAGTAGTCAGTCATACAGGATTGGGCAACAGCCTGGGATTAACTTCCTTTCGTGCAGCACCTCCGCGGGAATTAGTTAAACCATCAGATCCTGCCAGTCCCATGGCTTGTCCAGTATTTTGTGGGTGTAACATGAGTCTAATTCCCTCCCTGGTTGTTGCATATTCCAAGTGGGTACGATGATCAAAATCCATTAATTGTGTCACCATATACTTGTCTTCAAAATAGATAGTTATTATGTCAAGATTGGTCCCTGTGATGCTGCTTCTCTTGGCCGATATTATGTCAGAACGAATAACAGAGAGACAACTTCGTCGGGAACGTATCCAATGTATGACTTTGTTGATCAAGGAAGCTTGATTCTCAGCTAACCCTGGCGATAGTTTTGGAACATTAGTCAAATAGATTTTATTTGTTCCCTGACTTATAAACAGGTCCTGTTCTTTATTAACTATACTCTCAGTATTGTATCGGGAGAGAGTGATGTTGTTAGAGGGAGTCTTATGTGACTTGTTGGGGGGTTGTGTAAGGCTGGAATCTTGGACAGTTTCCGGTGGGTCGGATTTGCTAGTCCTACCTCTGGCCCTGTCACTAGTAAGATTACTTGACCAACTACCTTGACGGTCTCTGTGCCTAGGTACATTTGTAGACCTCCTGGGTCTCATGTTGTCGATATTGGGATCACAACGGTAGTCTTCCCTCCCTAGAAGAGCTGTCCCCCTTCTAGTGGGGAGACAACAATTGTCCCTTAGCTCCGTCCCCATTGGTGGGGCAGATAATGGGAAGGCTTCTTCCCCCCTGACCTCCCCACAGACTTTACAAAGTCCAGCACAAGCACAATTGCTCTTCATAAGATCTATTAATACTAAAACCAGTCCCTTAACTTCATCAACTCTCTGGAGAACTGTAGCCAGGTTGTCTCTACTAGCTGCTGGTTCTTTGCCTTCTGGCTCGAGCTGGGGGATCGGTGAAATAACACTAGGGTTGGGTTTTCCAACTACTGACTTGCACTTGGGCACACTCGTGGGCACGGGCGAGTCCTCTATTACCAATAGAGGTTCAAAACGATTAGTACAGAATAGGCTAGGGACCACCTTGATCACCGGAGTCAATGGTAGAAGGGTTGGTGTATGTGGTACGTGTGGGAGACCCAGCTGGGATACTGGAGAACTCGCTATGTTATAAGTGGGTGACGGTAGGGGGCCCTTGCAATTATGCGGGCCCCCGTCTCCATCTACTCCTATTATAGTATCTGTAGGATCCCTTGACCCCTTCTTTTTAAATAACTCTGGGATTTTCCTATCGTTAGGGGGGCCTCTCTTTAAATTAGTTGCCCCTAGAGTTGTTTGTGTACCTAACATAGACTCAACTTCTTTAACTAGGAGATCTATTTCATCCAATGGGTTTAACCCATTGGGTATAGCTGGATTCAAAGGTCTGCTTGGGCGTTTTTTTGCGATTTTAGTACCCTTGGATTGTGCTGGTAAATCTATAGCCTTCCTTTTCCCCATATTGGGAAGATGCCCGCAATGGGGTAGCTTAGAGGAGGAATTAATGGGGGAAGGGCTGAGTGAAGAATAGGCTTCTCAATTTAGGAATAGTAGGATGGTGCTATAATCTGTACTCTCTTAAACAACTCTTAGATAACAAGTAATTCTCTTACTACAGGTGAAAGAGATAGGGCCCAGCCCAGCCTCCTCCGGTCTCTGACGGGCTAAGGACGGGCCCGCCCTTGGCCCGGGCTTCGCCCGGGCGCCGCCCGCGCGCGTCCCGCGCTGCGGGAGCGCGAAGATAATTTAAAGGGCTCCTGCCCTATTGCGTGACTCTCCTCCCGGCCTCCCGGCTGTGACAGCGCTACCCGCGACGGCGGGAGCGCGAAGATAATTTAAAGGGCTCCTGCCCTATTGCGTGACTCTCCTCCCGGCCTCCCGGCTGTGACAGCTCTACCCGCGACGGCGGGAGCGCGAAGATAATTTAAAGGGCTCCTGCCCTATTGCGTGACTCTCCTCCCGGCCTCCCGGCTGTGACAGTGCTACCCGCGACGGCGGGAGCGCGAAGATAATTTAAAGGGCTCCTGCCCTATTGCGTGACTCTCCTCCCGGCCTCCCGGCTGTGACAGCGCTACCCGCGACGGCGGGAGCGCGAAGATAATTTAAAGGGCTCCTGCCCTATTGCGTGACTCTCCTCCCGGCCTCCCGGCTGTGACAGTGCTACCCGCGACGGCGGGAGCGCGAAGATAATTTAAAGGGCTCCTGCCCTATTGCGTGACTCTCCTCCCGGCCTCCCGGCTGTGACAGCGCTACCCGCGACGGCGGGAGCGCGAAGATAATTTAAAGGGCTCCTGCCCTATTGCGTGACTCTCCTCCCGGCCTCCCGGCTGTGACAGCGCTACCGTGCTTGTGGCACATTATAATTTCAACTTACTGCAAGAGACATGGTCGGATGGGCTGGCTGTGTGGGATGGCTTTCAAAGATTTACAGTCCCGGGCGTAAGGTCTCAAGGTGGTCGCCCCAAAGGTGGCTTCGTCACCCTAATCCGATCTTCCAAAATAGCAAGAGCCTATCAAATTACATGTAAACATCAGGGCTTTTTAATCATCTGGGTAGTCTTTTTAAACAAATTTAATGTTGTACTGGTTAACTTCTACAATGCTGTTTGGGACTCTGGTTGCCACATTGAAGTTCTTTTTTCTGTTTTGCAGAAAATGAAGTGTAAACTGGAGGGGCCTGGGCTGGCTTTCTGTGCTGTAGTGTCAGGGGACTTTAATGCTAAAATAGGGAGCCATAGTACTACGGAGAACCCTTTTGAACAGGATTATAGGATAAATTCAGCCAAGGGATCACACGATGCGAGGGGTGGGGCTTTGATCAAAGGTCTAAGGAGTTTGGGTCTTTTGAACTTCTGCGACCTGGGAGTGGTGGGTACACAGCAGGCCCCTACTTTTGTAGGTAGGGGGGTTGGAACATCAATTGAGACGGAAACTTCTGAGGGCTTGGGTTGCAATATTGCCCCTGAGACTTGGGTGGCCTATTTTTGTGGAATTTTTTCGGGGTGCCTCATAGGGGATTTAAAGGGTGATCAGCAGGGACATCCCTCAGATCTGGCCATTAGGTTCAACCTTGAGGAGGTAAAGGAGGCACTGCAACTCAGCGCTAGCCATAAAGCACCAGGCCCTGATACTATTCCAATGGACTTATACAAATATTGCCCACAGTTGTGGGCACCCATTCTGCTTAATGTCCTCAATGCGGTGTTTAGTGCAGGAACTCCAGCTACTTGGAGATCGGCATTTATTGTACCCGTCTACAAAAAGAGCAATCGTAATGACCCGAAGATGTATCATCCGGTTTCACTACTTGATTCTTCAGCAAAAATTCTGGGTTGGATTATCCTAAAATGTATTGAGGATTGGATGTCTGACAGTACAATCCTGAGCAGGGTTCAATACGGCTTTAGGGAAGGGTTAGGTACTCTAGAGCAGTGTCTAAATCTTCTTATGTTGATTGGCAAATATACACAAGCCAAGAGGGGTACCCTGTACCTTGCCTGTATGGACCTAAGCTGCGCATTTGATAAGGTAAATCGTAGCAAGCTCTGGGATAGGCTAATCCAGATGGGCATGAATTCCCATATTGTGGTGTTTCTGTGTTGCCTCCATTCAGGTACTAATGCTAATGTGAGGGTTGGGGTGCATGGTGAAAGTACGGAGCTGTTTGAATTGAATAGGGTCGTGCAACAGGGGTGTGTTTTGGGCCCTACCCTTTTTCTGTTATATGCAAATGGGTTGTATGACTTTTTAGCTAAAAAATGTAAGGACGCTCCTAAAATCAATGGCAAGAGTATCCCAGTATTAATATATGCGGATGATGCAGTTCTTATGGCCCGCACCATAAACGGTTTACGCAAGGCAGTTAAAGCATATGATACTTTCATGTCAACCTTAGATTTAGAGATAAATTGTACCAAATCACATTTTATGGTATATGGCAAACCTCTGAGTAAGGTGGGTGTGTTGAAAATAAAGGAGCAGGTCATTGGAAAGGTACAGGACTTCCCTTATCTTGGAGTGATTTTTGATGATAAGGCCACTTGGGAAACGTGTATCTCTAAGAGAGAGAGACTCTACAATTCCACTGTAGGTGCCACATTTGAGTTTGCTGCCAGGGTGGGTAACACACCCTTTTAAGCCCCTGCTGGAGGTATACAGGTGCAAATGTCTTCCAGTTTTGATGTATGGGGCCTCACTCTGGGGCTATACGGAAAATAGGGTCCCTGTGATTGAGGAAAACCATTTTTATAGAAGGTTATTAGGTGTGGGTCAAAACACTTCTGGGTTTTGCTTACATGTTGAGTTTGATCTGGTTTTCATAGAAGACGCCATTAAAATAGCTCCCATTTTATTGTGGATCTCAGTTTGGACTAATGAATTTGCGTCTTTTAACAGGGAAAACCTGCGGAATTGTTTGTCATGCGACCACGCTAAGGAAATTCCCTGGTTGGCTTATGTAAGAAAGGTAGCCAGTGCTTTGGGGCGATTAGACATCCTTGATGCTCCAGACCGCGGACAAAAAGTGGGTGAAGGAGAATTTCTCAAAAATATTAATAGCTAAGAGGGAGGAGGTGGAGTTAAGGAAAAAATCAGTGAGGGATTTTATTATGATAAACAGGGGGGTGGGCCCAGAGACCTACCTCCTGGAGGTAAAAAATGTATGGGAAAGGGCCCTCATTGCACAATTTTGTTTTGGGTAATCAGATGTAATTTGTGTTTCCCGTTAGGGCAGTTTGACCAGAACTCTATAAAACTGTGTCCATGTGACGGTGTATCCCCACAGACCCTAATCTATTTTACTATTTTTTGTGACCTTTATGCACCTTTTAGGCAACAATACTTAGTCCCCCTTCTGAGGGAAAGGGGTTTTGTGCAATACCGCCCAGCTTTTATGTGGTTGAGTATGACATCTAATGAGCGGGTCTGGCATGGGATTGGTTCCTTTTTAAAGGGAGCTATAACCTGGTGGAACAGCGTTAATTTTTAATCTTGTTTAGTGTTGGTATTACATTTTTGTTTTATCATGGAACCATCAATTTGAGTACTGTAATTTTGAATGTAATCTTTCTCTTAATTGTTTTAAAATTTAAATTGGGGAATATGAGGTCTGAGAGTTTTTGATGTGTTGTGTATTTATACGTATTTATATGTTTTTATGGTTGAAAATTCTTAAACCAAATAAAGTGACTATTGATTGATTGATAGTCAGTCAACAAATAATCCACATTTATTTGTAATTCATACAAATGCTCACCAGAAAAATAACATTGCATAAACATTCTAAATAGGTTGGGTAAAAGAAATACTCTGAAAGGGTGGGCTAATCCATGCCACCATGTCCTTAATAGAATTGAAATTGTCTGTTACGATAGCTAGGAACTTTTTCATTCTATGTCAGGGCCGGAAGCAATGATTAGGGTAGTTTAAAGCTTTTCCACCACAAGTGATGCTGGTTCCAGACTGGTTTAAAATAGAACTTCTTAAATGTACAGTCCGAGAACGAGTCCGCCACATTTAGAATATCCTCCCAAGGAAAAAGCTTTAGAGGCCATTGCCCCTCTGACTGAATGAGCTACTTCTATCAAAACGTCAATGACAGCTTCTTGCATGGCCCACCGAAAACACCTGGCAATGGTAGGAGAGGAAACTGCCTTCTCGGGTTTTGTGAGAGCTATTAACAGCTCTCTTTACCCTGGAGGACGGAGCTCTTCTGTCAAATTCTCATAGGCCTTTACTCACAGCACACAACGTCGGGACATCTGCAAACACAGGATAGGAATCAATTTTTGAATTGCATTTTGTTCTTCTACAAATATGAAAAGTGACTCCCTCTGAGGTGAATACTCTACCTGTTATGTCCAGGGCTCTCACATTTGAAATCCTGCAGCAAGACACAAGACACAGTAGGGTTCTAGTTTCACAGGCCTCTGTTTCCTTGACAGATACTTATTCGAAGGCCAAGATTTAAAGATTTGTAAGACCTCATTAACATCCCAAAGTGTAGTATATCTAGGTTTAGGAGGAAAGGACATCTTGATGCCGCTCAGAAATTACATACCAATGGATGTTCCCCTACCAGACAGCCATCTTCTGGAGAGTGGCCTGCCAAAATGGTAGATATAATGCCAACCCGTCTAAGACCAATGAAGCCAGGAAATTCAAGATATGGACAGCTCATGCCCCCATAGGATCAACCTCTCATTGATGACACCAACCCATCTATCGAGCCCAGGCTGTATCATTTAATGGTACTATTCTACCAGGCCTTGCTGAGCAGAAAAGCAGCTTTTCTTGACATGTCTGGGACTTTCCAGCCTTCCGGGTAATCCTCATGCCATGAGATGGAGGGAGCCTTCCAGGACCAGGTGATGTTTTTTACCCCCAGTGGTCCAGGAAGAGATCGGAAAGCAGGGGTAGATGGATTGGAAAATCCCAGGAAAGTTCCATCAGAACTGGAAACCAAACTTGAGACCTGCAGACTGGAGTGATAGTTAACAGGTCCTCCTGTTGCCTCTGAACCTGGGTGAATACTCTCATGATGATGGCGAAGGGGAGAAATGCATACCCTTTCTCTTGGCTCTAATCCTGGAAAAAAGCGTCTGTTGCCACCATTTTAGGATCCAGTCTCTTGCTGCAGTACCAGTCCAGTTGATGATCTAACTGTGAGGCAAATAGATCCATTGTGAAAGGGCCCCATATTATTGGATCTTTTGAAACACAAGAGGGTGCAGTTTCCACAGGCTGCCATCTTGCCAGTTCCCTGAGTGTCAATCTGCTACCTGATTGGAGATCCCAGGTAGGTGCTCCTCTGATACTGATAATCCGATAGGCCAGGAAGTAGGACCAAAAACTCCAGATGAGGTTGGAAAGGGATTTCAACATCATCCCTCCAAGATTGTTGATGTAGCAGACTACGGCTGTGTTGTCGAATTTGAGGAGAATGCAGCATTGCACCTTGCTCTTTGTCGAACATTTCACGGCAAAGTACCCAGCCATCAACTCGAGGCAGTTGAGGTGAAGAGATTGCTCCACAGAAGACCATTTTCCTCCTGTGGAGAAAGTTCCCCACATCAGGCTCCCCAGCCCAAACAGCTGGCATCAGACTCTATCACCAGGTCGGGTTGGGAGCCAAATATGGCCCTGCCATTCCAGGTTTCCATCTGGGAGATCCACCACTACAACTCCTCTTTGGCCCCCTCTGAGAGTGGAGTGGATTGTGAGTAGGTGTGACCTCGATGCAGATGGGAGGTCTTGAGATGTTGTAAGGCACTATAATGCAGGGGACGTGGAAATGTGGCCTGTATAGATGAGGACAGAAGATCCAAAAATCGGGCTAGGCGCTGGAGAAAGATAGTGGGTCTCACCAGGGTCCGTATGAGTTTGTATATGATTTTGGTGAGTTTCCAAGACGGGGGACTCAGCATAGCCTGGACAGAGTTCACCACAAACCCCAGGAATTTTGGTTTGGGTAGGGCACCAGGGAGAACTCCAGAAGGTTGATGATCACCTGGAGATGGTTTGTTGGACATTGGTCCACAAGGAGGAAATGAGCCAGATAGAAAATAAGTCGAATACCTAAGATTACAGATGTTCGACTACCCATTTCAGTTGCTTGGTGAAACGCCAAGGAGTTGAGGACAGACTGAAAAGAAGGGATGTCAACTCAAAAATTTGTGACCGCAAATGGAACTGAAGGAAATGTCTGTGAGGTGGGAAGATAGAAACCATGAGGTAGATGTCCTTCAAATCCAGGCACACCATCCAGTAATTCGGTTGGAGTAGATCGCAGAGGAGATGGATGCCCTCCAAGTGACAAAAGTCAATCCCCTTGTTGAATTCCCACAGGATAATCACGAGGCATTAGCCCCCATCCCTCTTTTTCACCAAAAAGAGATTGATGAGAAACCCAAAGAGATGCAGCCTGGATTGGAC
This sequence comes from Pleurodeles waltl, assembly GCF_031143425.1. NCBI lineage: Eukaryota > Metazoa > Chordata > Amphibia > Caudata > Salamandridae > Pleurodeles > Pleurodeles waltl. Next base: position 485,899,276 of record NC_090440.1, on the reverse strand, counting down.
AATCGCCCCTTTCCCTAATAGCTGAGTAATCTCTGAGTCCACTAGAGTTGTTTGGATTGGGGAGAAAATTAGGTTAGGTTCTTTGTGGTTGGAACAGTGAGCCATAAAGTTCTATCTGATAACCCCCACTGACTGGAGAACCCAGGCATCTGACATCTGAGCTTACCAATGGTGAAAGAATTTTGACAACCTGCCCTCCCAAGTTTGACCCCCGAAAGATGATGTTGCCTCTGAAATTCCCTCTGGAACCTCACTCACATGGGTAATTACACCACATGGCTCATACCATGTTGTCACATTTCGGCAAATATGATAATGCCTCTGGGATCTTTGTTATGCTTACTGAATCTTCAAAAATGCACATGAGTACGTATTTTGGAAAATCTTTCATTAAATGAGCATCTCTAAGAATCTTCTGATGTCTCTAAATTTACTACAAGTCAAATTTGCATTAATATTTAACCACAGACTGGAGTAACTATGGGACTCTTCATCCTACAATAGATACAGCACAGACATTGAAGGCAAGGAAGAGGAAGGTAAGACCGAAGAAACACGCAGAATCAATTGTTGCAGCTTGTAATGTGTAATCTGAAGGGAGTTAGAGGTAGAGACAATCCCTAGCTCACTCATTTTCACCATCAGTCTGCCTAGAGCCCTGAACACAGTCTACATAAAGGAGGACAGTAGGTCCTGAGAAAGGATCTGGATAGACGTGATACTGCTCATTTTGTTCATATCACTAGGGATTCATGTGGATGTTGTGTCACATGTGCTGTAAGCAAGAGAGCATGAGAAACACAAACAGAAAGAAGGAGAGGAAGAGCAAGAACGGGAAAGGGTTCATAATAGGTGCCAAATAGGTCGAAATTACATTGGTTTAAATATGAAACATATTTAATATGTCTTTGTGCATACTGGGCTGTTCACACATGTTTTATTTGTTTGCATGCACTATACTGTTGGTACATTGTAACATTGATACGAGGAATCAATATGTTGATTATAGAAATGGTAAACAATTGGAATACTAATAAACAACATTAGTTTACATGCGAAAGCATACAATTTAAGGTGTGTACTTTTTAAACACATACCAGTTTATGTTCCATTATACTGGTTAATATCAAAACGATACTGCATTAGTGTATACAGAGTATGCACAGTAAATAATGGTGTGTGCATTAATCAATGGTATGCTTTCACAATATATTGGTTTGTAGAAATACTCTATAGGTTTCCCTCATAATGAGATGGTTCAGATGGATAACGTTGTGATTCACATGCATACCCTACTGCTGTGCATGCATAACACACTGGTCCAGACGTGTAATCTATTGGTTGAGATGCATAATATATTGGTTGCCCTCATAATGTAATGATGTTATGCAAAGCACTCTGATTCACAGGAACATCTTACTACTTTGAAAGTAATACATGGGTGCAGATGTTTGATGATGTTTTCATACACACTATAGTAGGCCACTCTTGTAATGTACTAGATAAAGGGGATGATTTATCAAGGTTTTCCATAACGCAACGCAGCAAGACACCTTGCTGTTTTGCAATGTGTAAAAGGGAGAGGCAGAAATGCGCTATATTTAGCATTATATGGCATATTCCTGTCCTATCCGTGCACTGACATCTGCTGCCTTGCACCAAAGCAGGCACTGTGGTGCAATAGTGCCTGGGCTGTAGGCAGGACTGTTTTTGTGAAGGAAGGAGCATCTTCCTGCACAAAACAGTCCTTGGAAGCTATCTGCAGCACACTTAGAAAGAATAAAAATATGGGGAGAAAAAAAAATATTTCTTCTCGTTGCACCACCACCATGCAGTGAAACGGAAAGCAGTGACTTGCGCCGTCGTCCGTTACACCAGATTTACCAAACCACACAGGGTGGCCTTGCATGGCTGTGTAAATCTGAATCTAGGTTTTGCAGAAAGGTGACGCAAAAGATTGATACATTTGGCCCTGTATGCGTAATATATTGGTTGTAATGCACAACCTATAGGTTTGAATGCATTAAATGCTGATTTTCACATGTAATGCATCGGTACAATTAAATAACCTAATGGTTTGCATGAATGCCACATTGATTTGCATGCACACTGTACTGGGTGCCCTACATAATTGTGTTTTTCATGTACGTAATAAATCGCTTCATTTCTGTAATGCACTGGTTTGTCTGTCTAATATACTGGTGTAAATGTATAACCCACTGGATTTAAAGTGTTATTTGTTTATTCCCATGCAGGATATAAGGGTTCCCAAGCATAACCGGCTGGGTTGCATGATTAACATTCTGATCTGCATAAATAATGTACTGAAAGACGTGCATAATTGTAATACATAGGTTTGCAGGCACACACTATAGGTCTCATTTACAAGAAATGACGCAACGCTGGCGCAGCATTGCATCAACATTTTTAATGCCATGTAACAACAGTTCCTAACGCCATGCTTGCACTGTTGTTTCAGAATGGCGCTACATGGCATTAGAATCTGTGCAGCGTAAAAAAATGACGCTAGCTTGTGTGCCGCGTCATAAACTAAAATGACGTTAGTGCTGCAAAAGTGACGCTAGCCTGATGTGCGGCACATAATCTGATGCTAGCCAGCCTAGCATCACTTTTGTGCCTAAAAGCATTGGAAAAAACACCTGCTTCTCAAAAAAAACATGCTGCTTCATTAAAAAATGCAAACAGGAGACACTGCAGAAAGAGAAATGGAGCCTCCTGGAGACCAGACATCCCAGGACAACTGCTACAACCCCAGTACCAGCCAGGATGTCCAGACAGACTCCCAGGAGGAGGGGAAGAGGAAGTGCAGGTTCAGTGAGAAGGAAAACAAAATTTTCATCCATGAGGTGACACAGCATCAACAACAGCTATTTGTCACCTCAAAATTGCCATTAGAGAAGAGAGAGGCCATATAGAAGTCCATTATGGACAAAGTCAACAGTGTGGCAGAGGTGAAGAGGACAATCATCCACTGTAAGAAGCGCGGGCACAATTGCAAGTGCAGAACAAAGGAGAACCTGGCCAGCAACCACAAGACACCATTGCAGACCCGAGGTGGAAGCCCAGCACCCCGGGAGGAGTTAGATGACTTTGAGGAGATAGTGGTAGCTGTCATCCCTGAGGACTTGTTAACAGGAGTCCAAGGACACGACAGTGCAGCATTTGATGAACTACAACAACCACAGGGTAAGTCAGAGTGGGGGGCAATGTGGTCACTATGCCCTCCCGCCCTCGCCGGACCACAAGCTCCCTTTGCCGACTCAATCACAGACTACATCTCCGCACAAGCCATCACAGCCACCAATACACCCTGCTGGGAGACCTCAACTTCCACCTCAACACCCTACAAGACCCTGACACCACATCCCTTCAAGACAACCTCCACAACATAGGGCTCTGACAGATCGTGAAGCAGCCAACACACTCAGCAGGACACACCCTTAATCCCATCTTCACAACAGGAACCTCCGCCTCCTTCAGTCACACCTCAGAACTCTCATGGACAGACCACTGATGCATCCATTTCACCTTTAACACACCCATCGTCATCAGACACCAACACCAACCATCACATAGAAACTGGACAAGAATCAGCTCACCGCCGCCCTCGCCAATGCTGCCCCCACCATCGCACACAATGATGACCCAAACACCGCAGCACGCACCTTTCACAAATGGATAGCTGACTATGCCAACACCATAGCCCCCCTCAAAAGAACAACAGCACACACTCAAAGAAAGAAAGCTGGTTCACCCCAGAACTCAGAGAATCTAGACGCACTTGTCGTCGCCTCAAGAAAATCTGGAGAAACACCAAATCCACAGAACCCCATTACAACTTCAGAGCTGCCATCACCACACACCACCAGCTCATCAGAAACACCAGAAAGAAAGCTATACAAGAGAGAATCTCCTCCCATGCACACACCAGTAAGGAACTCTTCAGCATCATCAAGAAGTTTGCCTAACCCAACAGTGAAACAATGGACATCCCGCCCTCACTGGACCTCTGTGACAGACTCAACACCTACTTCCACCACAAAATCAAGACCATCTATGAAAGTTTCAGCAAGGACAGCCTATGCGCAGAACCCCCTCTACCAAAACCTGACACCAACAAACCAACAATCACCACCTGGACCCCCATCACCACCGAAGATACTCTGAGAACAATGAGGTCCATACACTCCGGGGCCCTCACGGACCCATGCCCCCACAACATTTTCAATAGAGCCGCAGACACCATCGCCCCCAAGCTCTGCCTCACCATCAATCACTCACTAGCTGCCGCCACCTTCCCCGTTGACTGAAATACGCCCAGATCAACCCCCTCCTCAAGAACCCTCAGCAGTCCCCACCACCCTCAAAAATTTCAGGCCCATCTCCCTACTCCCATTTCCTGCGAAAGTCATTGAAAAAGCAGTCAACAGCCAACTCGCCACGTTTATAGAAGACCACAACATCCTCGACATCTCCCAATCTGGATTCAGGAAAAACCATAGCATCGAAACAGCCCTCCTGGCCGCAACAGACGACATCCGCTCCTTGCTGGACAAGTGAGAGATGGCGGCACTGCTAGACCTCTCGGTGGCTTTCGACACAGTGTCCCATCACACCCTGATACAAAGACTCCAGGAAGCCAGCATCAGAGACAAGGCCCTCGACTGGGTCCAATCCTTCTTCTCTGGCAGAACTCAATGAGTGAGACTCGCCCCCTTCCTCGCAAACCCCACACCCACCACCTGCAGAGTTCCCCAGGGATTCTCCCTCAGCCCCCTGCTGTTTAACGTCTACAGGGCCCCGCTAGCCACCATCATCAGAAGCTATGGAATCAACATCATCTACTACGACAATGATGACACCCAACTCATCCTCTCCCTCTCCAAAGAACCCAACAAAGCCAGAAACAACTTTCATGAAGGCTTGGAAGCAGTCGGGTAACTGGATGCGAAATAGCTGCCTTCAACTCAACGCAAACAAGACAGAAGTACTCATCATGGACCCTCAACCCGATGCGTGGAACGACTCCTTGTGGCCACCCATCCTCGGAAAACCGCCCACCCCCACTAGCCACGCCCTCAACCTCAGATCATCCCGGACTCCAAACTCAGCATGAACTATCAAATCAACTCAGTCACCTCCACCTGCTTCTGCACCCTCCACCTCCTACACAAGTCCTTCAAATGGATCTCCCTTGAACATAGAAAGATCATCCTCACATGCCCTCATCCCCAGCAGGCGGGACTACGGCAACGCACTCTGCGCCAGAATCAACAAGACACTCACCCACAAACTATAAAACATCCAGAATGCCGCTGCCAGACTGATCCTTGACCTACCTCATCTGCCACATCTCGCAACACCTGCATACACAGCACTGGCTTCCCATAGAGAAAAGAATCACCTTCAAGATCCTCCCCCACGCACACAAAGCCCACCACAACACCGAACCAGCCTACCTGAACGAGCGACTCAACTTCCACGTACCCCACAGGGCCCTACGCTCAGCCTAGCTCTCTCTTGCCGGAATCCCCAGCATCAGGAAAACCAGAACAGGAGGGCGCTCCTTTTCCTACCTCACAGCCACCGCCTGGAACAACCTTCCTCTCCACATCAGACAAACCACTTCCCTCCTCAGCTTCATGAAGGAACTGAAAACATGGCTTTTTTAAGAACCATTGTCAGAACTGAAAACATGGCTTTTTTAAGAACCACCTCACCGGTAACCGCTACACTTTACCCTCCAGCGCCTTGAGGCCCTAAAGGGTGAGTAGTTGCACTTTACAAGCACTGATTGATTGATTGACTATGTCATGTCAAAAGGGGGTGGCAGCCATGTCACAGCACTAAAATGCACTGTCTGCAGGCTCAAGTATAGTATGCTGGCACACTTATGGGTAAATAGCAAAGAAATGTAATGTGCACTGACCTCACACAATTAGCCTATTCCAGGTCAGAACCATCACCTCACTTTCTTCATTGGGTGAAGGGCTGCATCATTCCACCTTTACCTCACTAAAAGCCTCAGTTACGAGGCACTAGCAGCACACCATGCATCAGAGTGTCAATTTTTATTGATGCTCAGAGGTGAAATGTGCCAGCCCATATTTACAAGGCCATGCAAAGCTACCTTGCACTGCTTGTCATGGCCTTGTAAATCTGGACACCTTTCACACATATCACTGCATGAAATGGTCATTACATGGGTGTTGCTTGGGGTGTTCACACTCAATACCCATTGAGCCCGAAGGAATCTGACGCATTCACAGATTAACAAGTCTGGGAATGCATCAGATTCCTACGCCACCCCAGGGATGGTGTAAGATTGACACAACGCTGTGAAATATCCTTATGTCTCTCGGTTTTTGACTCCTTCTATGTGTGCTGCAGAATGCAGTACACATACACCTTTTGCGATTGTGTTGGTTCAAGAAGGTGTCCCTTACTGAACAAAAACAATCATCCTTGCAATGCAGGCATCCTGCACCATAGTGTAAGGGTGCCTGCATTGGCACTAGGCAGCAATTTGTGCACCAGCGCAGGGGGAGAGAAAAGAAATGTGCCAGATCTTGTAGATGTGGCGCATTTCTGCCTTTTTCTGGTTGTGCAGGGTGTTGCAGCAAGGTACTTACTGTGCTGCCCTGTGCCACCTCCCACGTAAATGAGGCCCTTTGTGCCTCATGTACAAGGAAATGATGCAGTGCAGCTCAGCCAGTCAGCTTGCTGTGCTGCGCTGTGTCATGTAGAAAGAGCAGGGATGCGTTGTATGCATGGAAATTCAACGCATCCCTCTACTTTCCTCAGTGATTGCACTCAAATTTCTGCCTATCTCCAATGCAGGCATCCTTGCACCATGTAGCTACTCGGTATAATTGGGTCTATGCTCACTAATCTACGATGTAAATCCTCTGAATGAAATGGATGTGTCACAGGACAAACAACTCTTCTGAGAGGGGTCAGGTGTGGGTGCTGGGAGGCATACACAGGTAGGGACATGGCAAAAGACATGTCTTTTGTACCCTGCATGAAACTAAATTGCACCCACATGACATGGCGGGCAGGAGATTATATGTGGGCATGGTGGGACAGTGCTACTGCTCTGCATGTTAAGCGCTGACTTTTCATGGCAAAACTATATTTAGTGTGAAGGGGAGTCTGTAGATACTGGGGAGGTGGAAATGGACATGTGTATTTCATGGTACCTACACATCTACACATTCATCACTGGGTCTGACTAGGTGATGATGTTTGGCACACCTGGGAAGGGATGACAGAGAAAAACAACCCACTGGGGAACACAACCAACATGTTCTGTGGACCCGGTGTAATATGCGGCACATGCCAGGAAAGACTATGATGCAACAATGTCTTATGGTGCCACATGTGCAATTTGGAGGATATCAAACAGGGATTTGACAAAGGGATACCAAGAAACACCTAACCACCACAAATCATGTGACCCATAGAGGAATTTAGGCTGAAGTGGGTGGGCCCACTGATGTGGGATTCAGATGTAGGGACTTGTCACCAATCACAACACCACTACAATATGGTATGAGGCCCACAAATTGCTGTCTAGAGCAAAAGAACATGTAGTTCCACTGGATATGGACATGCAAGATCCACCTGCCGTAGGCATGTGTGAATGAACGTATGAGTTAGGTAGGATCAATGTGTGCAATTTACAGAAGCCCAATTCCTCTGAGCAGGCACACGGTGCCTGTGAGGACAATCCATTTGCAATTTTAATTTAGGGAAACAGTGCATCAATACCCATGCCCAACAGGTGTTTGACACATCACTGTCCAATTCAGGCCCCATGTATGAGGAGATGATGCAATGTAGTGCTGCAAGCCAGTTTACTGTGCTGCATCATTTTGAAAGTGCAGGAATGCGTTATACCTACCAAAATGCTACGTCATCCAAGACAACATACTCACTGCTTCCTAGCGCCAACACAAGCAGCTTTGCACCTTGGTGTGGGGGTGCCTGCGTTTAAGGGATGAGTGCTCATGTGCTGAAAAGGAAACTTTCTTGGATTTGAACTGTCAAGAATGTCATATTCCACTTTTTATGTGTGCTGCAGAATGCAGCAAAGATTGAAAAAGGAAACAAATGGGGGCTAAAATGTCAATTCTCTCAGTTGCACCACATCAATGCCTCCCCTGAGGTTGTATAGAATTCTGACGCATTTCCAAATATCTAAATCTGGAATGCATCACATTCCTTTGAATTCAATGGGTGTTGCAAGTTAACACCCACAGCAACACCCAAGGAACTCAACTTATTTGTAGTGTAATGCGTGAAAGGAGTACACAATTACAGGGCCATGATAAGCTACACAAGTTGGCGTGGGGTGGTCTTGTAAATTAGGGGCCTGCACAATGTGCCACTGGAGCATCAAATTCAATGACACTCCAGTTGTGCAGTTTGCTGCTAGAGCCTTTGAAATTAGGCATTTAAAGTGCTCCCTTGGAAACCTTGATTGTAAACCTGATCACTCATGTCAACATCCAGCAGAGCTCAACATTAACTTATCTCCATTTCATTGCAGAGGATGACACCATACCTCCTGGCTAGTTGCCTGTCTTGGACTTCTCCAAAGATGCAGATGACCAGCTGCAAAACATTAATCCAGATACCCTCCACCAACTCCTAAGTGCCATACAGACACCATCTCCGGTCGCAGGGAGGCTAGACAGCAATGCGGGGTCTCTGGACGATCCACTCAACAGCCAACATGTACCACTTGCCAGCTCAACCACAGCTCTGGACTCTTAGGACCCAGCACTTACATTCCAAAAAACTGCAGTAGGAGTCCAGCGGGAGATGGCAGATGTGGTGTGGGTGGGGATGGAGACTGTGGCAGGTACCCTATGGGCAGCCCTGAGGTGGCTCAATACAAATGAGGAAAACTCATCTTGCATACATGGCACCTACTCTCGGCTTCCTTGCCGCCAGCAACACCTGGCTGACATTGATGGTGTCATGAGGCTGAGGCACGAGCAAATACCCAACCCAAGTGCCACCAGCAAGGTTGCCAACAGGCTGGGGGCAATACAAAATGTCCTGGAGTCCATGGAGTGGCAGCAGGACTCCCTCATTTCCACCATGGGTGTCCTTCACTGTGACGTTGCTGCAGTGTTGCAGACCCTGCAGGTCTTCCTTGCTATTCTGCCTCATGTATTCCCACAGATGAGAGATGCCATTAACACATCATCCACATCTTTAGCCCATGATGTGTGTGTGCCTCCCTCTCCTTCAGCATCTACAATACCCCTGTCACAGGAGGCACCACATAATCAGAAGATGAAGATGTAGAAGGAACATCTTTCACCAGGAAAACTGCCTTGCAGCTTTCTTCTGAGGCACATAGCCCCTTTCTCCTTTGCGCTGTACTTAAAATAATGCCAGTGTCAAAACACCTGGCTCCTTCCTAAATTGGAATCTCCCACTATTGACCTCTCACATATGTGGACTGCCATTGTGGTCAATCTTCCCTAATGGCAATGTGGTCCTTCTCCTCAGTGAAGCACACCTCTCCTACACATGTGCCATGACATGTTCACCCCCATGAGCTCTGTCTGGACATCCAATGGCTCAGTACATCTGTTGGGGTTGTTGTCTCACGGAGTGTACATCAGTACTGCCCGTAAATTAGCACATGTAAATAAATTCAGTTACTACAACCTCGGTGTGGTATGTGTGTCTGAAGCAGGAACAACATGAACATGATGCATTCTGGGAAGCTAATACACTGACTGCATACCAAAGGTGTATGTGTGAATTGCAGTCCAAGAAAAAGCCACACAGACTGAGTGATGAATATGATATGTACGTTGATGGAAAAACATGTTTTGAGCCCCCTAAGCATGTAATGTAACAGGTAACAGGCAGTCATTGTGACAGCTAATGTAAACAAGGACAATAGTGATAATTTCACATTGATGTGACAACCAAATGATGCTAGTTTAAGTCTGTGAGGGGCAGGTATAAGTGTGTAAGTAACAAACCCATGATTTTGGGTAACTGCAAGACAACAACATCCCTGTAACTGGGTCTCAGGGACCCTGGTTATGATTATCGGCCCTGGGCCGGCCAACCGATAATCTGGGGGGGCGCCGACGGGAGACAAAAAACGGAAAGGACATTCACAAACCCGGATATCCGTGTTACAGAGGAACAAAAGGAAGGTCTACCGGCGTGCTCGAGCGCGGGAGAGAACGTGGAGGACGGAGACAGACAGGAGAGCCAGGAAGAGCGACCGGACCCGAAGAGCGAAGGAGGAAACCCAGGAACCGACCTGTAACCAAGGCACAGGTACACCGGCAGTGAAGCAGCATTTGGAAGCAAATTCCCACCACGTCCCTGGACTAGCTATCTCAGGTACCTGCTTCTTGAGCCCCATAACATATTTTACGGGCGGGAGGGGAAGGCGGGTGGTGTGGGACAAGCGCTGGGAAGGGATAATGAAATTAACTCAGCGTCAACGATTTAGTGATTACATTTTTTTTTGTGTATGCCCTACCTATACTTACTCATGCTTATAGTCACAGACTACAGAAAACGATGAGTTCTGTTTATCTTTCATTTTTTCCTTGGTTTCTTGCTCCTCATTTCTACTAACCCGCACAAAGGGAGTGCTGTGAGTATAACAGGCTTGCATATAAAATAAAGAAAGAAAGCTTCAAGGATGCAAGGAGGTACCCCAACACACTGGTGAGAATTTGGACACCTATTAAGGTATTTTTTCAGTCCCGTCACCCACCACTCTGCACTTTCCCTTCTAAACCTCCCAAAGCAAACCACTTACCTTTCTTAATTTTTTTTCATCATTTTTCCGATCGACATCTCCTTGCTGTTCCCTCCTGACGTCGGCGAGACTCCAGCCTAAGAAGAAGACCCCCTAAATAGAAACAAAGAAAGGAATTAGAGACAGAGGGAACAGAGGAAAGGAAGAGGCACAGAAGAACAGAAGGACCCACAGAAAGAAAGCCAAAGCAAAGAGAACCCAGACTGTTCAGGATTCTTGAGATAATAGAGACTTAGATACATATAAAATACACAACGTTACTACAAAAATATTGGGTCTCCAACAAAATTATTCTTACCTCTCCTTCAGTAACGCTATACCCTAGCCTCTACAATTCTACAAATGCTCATGCCTCACCAACACAGAGCAAATGCACATGAATACCTGTTATAGAATGTGTATCCATTCACATCCAGATCGTCACTTGCATTTCTAAATGATGTTCATAGATAGCTGATGGGATCCCATTGCCAGCCAGACAGGTACTTGCCCATAAGGTATACACCTTATCACATGTTTGCAAATACTGCTTGCAAAGCCAAATGCATGTACCGAACATAACCTGTACAGACATGATAATTCCTAGAGAGTAAATCATGATGGAGACCATTATGTATGAGACAATAACATTTCATAAAATGTTTAATTTTATACTAAATACTACCTAAGTACCTAACCGAACTATCCTTACCTATCCTATACTACCTTAAAATACTTTATAACTACAACTAACTTAACTTATCTTAACTTATCCTATACATTTAACCCTCAACCCCCTTAAAACACATCTGTAGACAAGGACAACAGTACCTACAGCTATACATAAGCTAACTGGACATCTAGGTCTAAACAATGATATACTTTTTGTATTTTTTTAAAATATATATATGTACACAGACCTAAAACATCAACTTCCCCTACGAACCCCCGATAATAAGAAACCCCAAAAACTACTACAAACTAAAACTACCCTACAATACACTAACTTACCTAACACTATCTAAAACCTCAACTATTAAAACCTATATATAAGGGGAAGGGAGGCCAGTGTTTGTATGGGCCATCCTGCTCCTCATTTCTTAATCACAGTGGCCTTGATTTCCCAGAGCATGATAAGCATCTGGTCCTGTTGTTTGTTGTCCATGTTTGAGAGGTGTAGCTGTATGTCTGCGTCCACTCAAAATCCACCCAAAGTACTTGTGATGGGGCCTGTGGTGTGGATGGGGCAATTGTGGTGGCGATGGAGGTGGATGGACCTGTCCCTGCAGTCCCACTCCTGTCTGTGGCCCAAGAGTTGCCCTATTGATGGTAGGTGGAGGTGGCTTTTTCCATGGCTGGAGACTCTTGGGGATAGGCACTCCAGGACCCCCGATGTTCTCCCCTGGTCATATATCTTGCCCATCCTCTTGAACACCTTTCTCACATGGCGGATGTGGCAATAGTGATCTGCCCTTTTTCAAAACTCTATTTTCTGGGATAGGGGCATGCTGCCTGAGTAAACAGGAGGAATACATGTCATACAAAGGTTCATTGGACAAATAAACATTAAGCATTTCATGTAAATTTTATCTGCAAGCATCACATGATGCACATCACAAATAAAAATAACATCATGGAGGACAATGTGAACAGACATCTGCCCAATACTCATCATCTCCACATTGATTATGATTAAGATATCAATGCCAAGCAAATGTTACACAATAGCAATGACCCGTCTTGGGGCATCTTTGAATGACAATGTCATCATTGACAATGGTTATGAGAAATGCTGATTTATGATTATGGTATGACACACCCACCATGTTGCATTGGTCATAAATGCCCCTTTTCCATACTCCATTGCCGTCGCATCCATTGGCATTTAGCAAAGTCATCTGAGCAAGAACTGTAAGTTAGATAGCATGTCTCACAATTTCATTTGCCTGATCTGGCAAGGGCACATATCTGAACACATTGCTATATACAAAATACATGTGCCAGTTGTCATATATGAGAATGGGGTGTGTATCGCTCACTCACATCACACAGAGATACATGAAACTACTCCCATATCCACTAATGTACATACATGGTGGGCTGTGCGATGATTCCTAGCCTACTCCCTGAGTAACTGTATTTGTCTCACTATGCAGCCCACTGCCTGTACATATGGGTGGACAGTTCATGCCACCTTGCTGTACACCAGCAGGCAGCACAGCCAAGATCTTGGAACAGCAATGGCTAGGGCCGTTCAATGTATGTACCCGTTTGCATTACATCCTGTAGACTATCAGGGGCAGCACTATATGAAGGTGAATTTGGTATTGGCATGTTATATGACACTGTAGTACTGACATCCCTAACAGTCTAAAACACAGTTCCAGATCTTTGAAGATAACAGGGGATAGCAATGTTGTCATACACAACATAGCGCATAGGGCAAGACACCACAGGAGTGGGCAGATCAGCTGCAAATCCAAGTGTGGTATGTTGACCACTATCCTGCTAATCTTACGGCCCTATTCACATGGTTCTCTGTCCTGGTAGTACATGATTTACTGTGAGGTTCCAGTGGCAAACACAGCAGGAATATGTTATGTGAACCACATATTGGCACCCTGCATAGTTGTGTAGGACCCTGTACTTCTGGCACATGTTCTTACTGTCATCACTGTGTTTTTGTTCATACACCATGTTTGGGCTAGCCAGACACATCAGACATAGATTGCACCATGAGTAACAACAGCCTCTCTGTGCATATGAAAAGCTTTAGTCAGGTGCACAGTGCCCTGCAATGTTCAGTTATGATTCCACTATCACATATGTTCACAGATCCTGGCATTGTGCTCATTGCTCTTTGGTCATGCCAGTAAATTTGTGGGCCCTCAGTTATAGTAATCAGAACCACCTTGACATTAGTCAGATGCAAAAGCACATCCTGGCCAGACCTCTACTTTACAGTCCATACACATGTATAGCCTATGGAGTTTCACTTTGAATGCGTGCACTTCGTACTTGGCATTGCACACAGCATACTACATCACACACAATCCTTGCACTAGTCATTACAAATTAAAGGATGACACTCACTGGTAGCATTGGAGTCACAGAAGCTCTCCTGTTGTGTACGGCTCGGGTCCACCTGCAAGACATAACATGAGACATAGCACTGTGAATGTTGAGCAATGAACACTGTGGTCAAATATTGCACATTACATATGACTTGCAAATGACCATTACAGCTTTATGGTTGTGACATATCTAACGGCCATTGGCCATGTCTAAATGTTATACATTGGTAGGTCAGGCTGATATGTACAGATATGTGATGGTACCATGCATACATGTCACAGGTACATAATGTAAGGCTTTCAAATGACTTACTACCCTATGTTTTTTCAATGATAGCTGAACGCAGTGGTACACTACACCTATATGACTCACAGAACATGCTCAGTCATGACTAGCAATACTCCTGCCTCACTCTTGTCACCACATGTACATAACTATGCAACATACAACACTAGTTGGACATCCTTGTTCCCTAATTTAACAGACATTGTTAGATGTCATTTCTGTATGCTCCAATACAACAAACATACATGTTTTCTACATGCCCAAACCACTACTTTATCATGTCATTCACTGACATTTGTGTGATATAATCAGGTGTCCGACATTCAACAAGTTATGACTATGTTCATAGTCACATACATCATGCCTCATCTACGTGAAATATGAACCAATGTGGTGTTTCGAATTTTGATCTCCAATGCTAAGGGACATCTCCCTGATTGGCATATGTTGACATATGCCTTGGCAGCAGGCCAAATATAGGAAATGTGCACATATCCTCAGGTTGTCCACAGCACATCTGGTGACATGTGCACTGTGATGCTAACAGGAAAGTATCTGACAGGTATGCTAGGGACACTGCTCAGTGTGGGTGCATGCCAGCCCAGAATTTGGAATCCTTTGAGCCATTGTTTGTCCATGAAATGACTGGTTTGGGGTTTGATGGCATTTGTGCCCTGACATATGTGAACCACTGACACCATAGGCCACGCCACATTTACAAGCCCAAGTTTCACCCTGGACCACCAGAGCAACATTTCTGGTAGGTTTCTGTGGCACAGTGTCCCAGAACATGATCCAAAGGCTGGTAATTCATTAGATGCTAATGCCACCTCAGGGGTAGCGTCACAGTGGCACAGTGGGAAAGAAATACATGATCACTACTTGTGTTTCCTCCTCCTATGTGTGTTGCTTTCTACAGCACACATATATGAAGAAAAATGCCATTGATGATTGTGTATGGGCAGAAAGGTGTTGCTTCCTGCACATGAACACTCGTCCCTGTCAACCATGTACCCTTGCAGCATGACACAAGGGTGCCTGCATTGGTGCTCGTCAGCAATGTGTGCACATGCTCGGGGGACAAGGACAGGAGTGTGCCATATGTCATAGTTACGGTGCATTGCATTGCTGCACTTGTTTGAGATGCATATTGGCACAGCAACATGACTTGCAGACCTGCCCTATGTCCTAACTTAGTAAAGGAGACCCTTTGGGCAGCATACATCTAATTGCAAGCGCACTATGAGGAATCAGCCACAAAGAGTGTGTACTAACCAACAGTTCCTCCAAACTCAATTCCAAGGTATTCAAGTAGGTTACATGCCCTGCTTATGAGGTCTGCCCATCGATGTTTCATCTGGTGGGTTGTGCTCTCCAAGATCTACAAGATTTCACTGTGCCATTCTGTGGCTTTACTGCGTCAAAATGTAAGGCCTGCTGAAAGCTGGATGCCATATCCTTGGTCAACTGAAATGTAAGAAAAAAATCAATGGCATTGTTTTAGATTACTGTATTTGCTTACGTCCTGCCTATGTGTGTTATGTGTATTGAGTTTATCATGCACTTCACCCAATTATGACCACATGAAATGTTGGTCATGGCAGAGTACTGCAGTTTGCAGGGACCTATTCACTCATTGTATGGCATGTCAAAAGCAGTGAATGGGCAGATACATCATACAATTACTTCCTTACTGTTATATTTATGTTCACAGTACATGTGTGGTGAGACAAACTGTGGATGTAAATTTTGTTTGTAGGTCAGCCTAGGCTGTTGGTGGCATGTCAGACATGGCTAACACAGACACATGTTTAGGTCCGTGCTCATCCCTAAATGTTGGTGTTGCCATGTATTATATTTGTCCATGCTTTGGATTGCCCTACATTGTACATGCCAGTTGACATGATGCCATCTACACAGTATGTACTCACACATCCCATCTGAGTGGCATGATGTGAACTGCCATTTTCCAATGCATTGTTTCGTGTCACAGTGAGGGAACATTGTGCACATGTTTAATGGCATTGTGCCCAATTTGTGCACACAACACATATATCCTGCCAATTTGTTGGTGGTCACATGCAGTCCAGCTGCACTACTTCCTGCACTGTGCTACAGGAGGGGAACTGGTGCACAATGCTTGGAGCCTATTGCAGATTCGGGGTCTATACAACTAAACTTACACACAAGTTGTCTAGCAAGTACACATTCACACTTGTACCAGGGGATGTAGGTGGTCTCCTTTGTTTTCAGGATAGGATTTGTGTATGTGGTTGCACCCTCCAGCCAAGGCTATTGCCTCAAAAGCATGGTAAGTGATGTCCGTGTATAGCATTACACTTCACACATGTGAGATGGGAGTTATTTTACATACCATTATACACTTGTACAGTTACATGTCACCTGCCCATGGGCTATGTTTTGTCATCTGGCACGTAGGTCCTCATTTACGGGGCCCAAGGCACAGAACATCGCAGCAAGTGTCTTACTGTGCTGCCATGTGCCATCAGGAAAGGGTAGAAATGCACTGTATCTACAAGATATCGCACCTATCTGTCGTCTCCCCCTGCAGTGGATCACAAATTGCTGCCATGCACCAGCACAGGCAGCCTTACACCATGGTGCATGGGTGCCTGCATTGTGGGAAAGACTCAATCATAAGAGGTGTTTCCCTTTCTCTATGTGTGCTGCAGAATGCATCACACATAGTAAGAGGATGATACAGGGAGAAATAAATATATTTGTTCCCGTTGTATCACTCTTATGCCACCCCTGAGGTGTTGTAAGATTCTGCTGCATTCCAAGCATTGTTTATCTAGGAATGCATCAGATATCTTCAGCTGCCATGTGTGTTGCATGTGTACATCCAAGGCAACACCCATGGAATGCACCTTTCACATGGTGTTGTGCTCAAAAGGTGTCCATATTTACAAGGCCATGAAAAGCCATGCTTGGTGGCTTTGCATGGTCTTGTAAATATGGACTGACACACTGTGTCACCGCAACATGAGTAAAATGTTGCTTCAGTGTACATGGTACACCTCCCTTGCACATAGAGAAGTTTGGCAGATTTCCTGGCTGACATGCATAGCTGTATGCCTTTACATCACTTAACGTGTGCAAAACTAGGTTGAGGTGTGTTCACCTGTATGTCAGGGTGTTTTGCATTACATATGTGCGCTGGATCATGGTGCATATAAGTGTAAGAGGCCTCATCCTATAGTCCCTGTCTGTGCAGGCACACATTTACCTGTTTATTGTGTCCTCCATATCTATTTGTTACTGTGTATGTTAGGTACTTGATGTTTACTTACCTGCAAGCAGGCTATTTCCACATTGTCCATCCTGAACTCTCTGGTTAATAAATGACTTCTGGAGGATGTAGGCATCATGTACACTATCAAGATATTTGGCCACCACATTCAGGATCTACCCACGATGATCAACCATGGCCTGTACATCCATTGACTGGGTATGTTTCTGGTTCCTGTATACATGTTCAGCTGCTGCAGGAGTAACGAGTTGCACATGTGTACAGTCAATGGCACCCAGGACATGCGGAAGTCCAGCAATGGTGTAGAATCCTTGTTTTATTTGCTGCTGCAGTTGCTGGGTGTTAGGGAAGAGGATGTGGTGGGGTGTGATGTGGATGATGGCATCCAGGACAGAGGGAAGGAATGCTGACAAGGATGGCTGCAACCCTCTTCCCACTCGTGCTGCAGTGGCCTGGGAGGAGCCTGACGCAAGCATCTGTAGCATGGCTAGGAGCTTGGTCAGTGGTGGTATGTTGGTGACCCTGTCTGCTGTAGCCTGCAGTCAGGGTGCAATGAGGTGGAGCAGTTGGATAATGGTCTCCCTGCGCAGCCAGTAGAAAGTGATGATCTCTTCCCCTCTGAGGGCAATCAGGGATGTGCGCTGGTGGTAAATGCACTCTTTTCTCCTGAGTTGCATCTGTGGTGCGGGTGGTAGTGAATGTGGTGGTGTTGATGGATGTGGTGGTGATGGTGGGGGGTTGTGGTGGTCTTCTTGGTGCCCCAAGCTGTAATAGGAGGAGATTGATGCTGCCCTCCAGGTTGACAGGGTGTTGTGTGTGTTCTTGTCATGTACCTGTACCAAAGAGTCATTCTAACGCCTGTCCTGACCAGGTGTTAAAATTTTGACACTAGTCAGATTTAGCACGATTTTTCCTAAGTGTACATCATTATTCGGAAAGCTTGTAAATAAGGCTGCATCGATGCAGCATCATTTTTTGAGTGAACACCTACCTTGCATATCATTGTCGGTATCTGACGCAGCCAGATTCAACACTATTGAAAACTGACGCTAGGATGGAAAAAGTGACGCTAGAGGCCTCTAGTATCACTTTGTAAATATGAAGTTGTTTTTTCCCCACCACTGCGTCAAATAAAATGATGCAGCAGTGGCGCAAAATCCTTGTAAATTAGCTTCTTTGTTTTCTAAACGTCATTTTCTGGTTTGCTTACAAATTATGAAGGTGCATACTCTTTGCGTGCTTTTTTTATTTATTGGTCATTTCCCTAGTAACATTGGTTGAGGAACAGCAAGCACCTTGGTTTGGATGGAATTTACATTGAAGCCTCTTCTTCATACTTTGGTTTGCTCGCAATACACAGTAGCTTGACTCAGCAAATTTGAGGGGTCAGAGACAATGATATGGGTCTCTCCAATCTAGAGACTGAGGCCCTGATTTAAGAGGACCTATCACCACTTTAGCGCCACCTTAGCATCATTCTTTTTACACTAAGGCGGCGCTAAGGTTGCCTTTTCCCTGTGCTATATTTACAAAGTGGCTCAATGCATGCGTTGCAACACTTTGTAACCCTTTGCACTACATTATGCATGTGCCATGCATAATGTATGCAAAGAGGGTGTTCCCCCATTAGAGGGGATGAAAATTGGCATAAAAAATCTAAGACATTTCTTTGCATCATTTTTGTTGGCAGTTCTAACGCCTGCTCAGAGCAGGTGTTAAAAGAGGGCACACCATTGTTTTCAATGGTCCCCTATGTACTGTTCAGGGTTAGCGGCAACATTGTGGTGCTAACCCTGAACAGTACATCAATAGTGTCAAAATGAATGGCACTATTGCCCCCTACTCTGCGTCATGGTGCGCTGTATCTTAGACACGGTGCACACATGGTGGGGATAGAGGGGCACAAGGAAAGTGGTGCTGCACTGGGTGCAGGGCCATTTTCCTTAAATCCGTCCCTGAGTTTGCTGGGAGAAGCCACTTCCTGTGAAGCTGGGGAAGCACTTGCTGTTAGCCCCCAGAGAGCAATGCCTTGGATTACTTACTCATGTTTTCTGTTCATAACTTCAAAGTTGTGTTTTTGAAAGTAAGGATTTGTAGTTTATGTTGCTTTGTCTTTTTGAAGTGTGACTCAGCAAATTGAAAAACAGCGTGTAAACCTTACTTTAAAGAGTGTGCTGTCTGTTACCATTACTTCCAACAATAGTTAAATCCAGGTAAATGGGCATTTCTTGAAAAGCAGTGTCTGATAACCTACGCATTCAAAACATTTATATAAAAAATACATATTATGGCTTACTACTGCTCCACCTCAGTTTCACAGAGAGTCTTATGCTATTTTGAGCTCAGTGGCTGTTGACATATTCTACAAAGCATTAGAATTTTGATATTAGGGGCCACCGGGGTCTCAGGTTTTTGTCAAATAACGGAAACTTAAATTTTGCAAGCGAACTATCTGAAAATTTCAGTACAGCACACAACGTCTTAAAAAAATGGTTCTTAATTTTAGTTTAGAAAAAAATTACTATTTACTGTTCACTTAAGCCACACCGTAGAAAGTGTCATTGGTTGAAACAAAAGTGTGCACCTGCTTTTTGCATCCTGAAGCACCCTGGTGGCACCTTGGCATTACAGAAGGGGCCACAGATACTTGTGAGGCCCCTTATTTTAGACAGATAATAATGAAATCAAATGTGTGCCAACATAATCTCAAGAGGGTGTACTCTCATTGGCGTGTAATGTGATTCCAGGCACGTAATGACATCCTTTGTCATTACAACTGTTCCATATTATAAATGCAGGCGAAACGGCATAGAGGACATTGGCAGGCACATTGATAGTGCGCCTCATAGAGGTGGGGCATAGTACCAACCAAAATAGAATTAAACCCTCTGCAAATCTGTGCATGAACACTTGTAAGCCATGCAATTCGTTTTCTAAACAATAATTTTGAATGTGTGATCTATCCGAAGTTGTGCCCATCTACCTAGATTCAACACTGTTGCAAGCAACGACAGCATATAGAACACTCTTTAAAATAATGTTTAAATTATAACTATTTTATATTCCACTACATCACAGTTCGAAGAGGCAAACCAAAACAATGTAAACTGTGAAATATTATTAATATTAAGAAAATAACCTCGCAGTTGTGTAAAGATAATCAGAGTAATAGATCCAAGGCATTTCTCGCTAAAGACTCATACGAATTGCTTCTCAGCTTCACAGTAAGTTGCTTCTATCAGAACCTTGTGACCCCTATCATTGTCTCCACTCCTTCAAATCTGTTGAGTCAAACCATAATATAGTGTGAGCTCCCCAATGCACATTGGGCAGGTTGCAATGTAAAACCCAATGAACCTAAAGTGGTTGCTGGCAGTTAACCAGTGAGATTCAGAAAATGACAAATGAAATGCAATAAGGAATCCAACATATGTACCTGTATATTGTGCACACAGATCAGTAGGTGATGGTTAAGAAACGTATAGTGTGCTTTCAAACCAATGCCCTATTCATGAGAATTATACAATTATGCGTGCCTGCCACTAATTTATGTATGGAAATCAATATGGTGGAAATGCAAACCAGGTTATACATATCAATAAATAATGCTTTCAAACCAAAGGGTTGTATATTTAATACTCTATATTACACATGTAATAAATGACAAGAATGAAGCAACATGTTATGTGTATGAACTAAGGGTGGGCAGAACTCTGACAACTCAGTGTTACTATTGTATCGCACAGTTTCGGCCAAATTTTGCCAATCACCACTTAGGAGAATTTTTTCCTTCAAGCAGCTCCCAAGTGGTAAATTGCCAAGCGAGATTTGGCATCCCAATTATCAGTCGCTAGGAGGACATCTTGCGAGATTTTTCTACTGCAAGTGGTGGCAATGGTTCACAGTCGGAAGGCTGCTGTTCGCTTACAAAATCCACTCGAGCAGCAGCAAAATCAGCTCAAATAGCTGCACCCTCTGGCACACCATATGTGCCATTCATGCTGATTTTTTCCGTGCTGTATGCACTTCTGGCACTAAGTCACAGCACGAGCAGTGCGACATACCTATTTCTGCCTATTGGGAGAATTCTGCAGATTCACACTGAGTTTTTATGTAACTCTGGGACACTCAATAGAGTCAATTCTGCCTACTCCCAGTATGAACCATATAGTTATGCCAACTTGTGCAGTATGCATGCAAGTAAATATGGTATTCATGCAACCCAGTGGGATATGGCTGTTAACCAGTGCATCATGTATCATGTATCATGTTATGCTTTCAAGCTAATTGGTTGTTCATTTACAACAAATCTATTACGCATACTAATACATTATATATCCAAAACAGACAATAATGTTTGTCTTTGAGCACATTATGAATGGAAACCAGTACATAATGCTTTCAAACTAATAGATTGCACATTTCCAAACCTATATTGTGCACACAAACCAACACATTACAAGAGCGGCTTAATATGGTATGTGTGAGAACCAGTACATTAAACATCTGCACCCAGGTGTTACTCTTTCAAAGCAGTATGGTATACATGTGAATTTGGGTGCTTTGCATAAAACCAGTACATTGTGAGGGCAAACTAATATGCATCCCAATGAACACATTATACATCTGGACCAGAATACATGCACAGTACAAAGGTATGCATGCAGACTGCAAATTCATTATGAAGGCAAACCAAGGGATTATGGGCCTCATTCTGACCCTGGCGGTCACGGACGGCTGAAGCACTGCCAACAGGCTGGCGGTGCTTCATTGCCCATTCCGACCGCGGCTGTAAAGCCGCGGTCGGAAAACTGGGTCCGGCGGTTTCCTGCCGGATTTCCCCCGGCTGGGCAAATCCTCCATGGCGGCGCTGCAAGCAGCGCCGCCATGGGGATTCTGACCCCCTTCCCGCCAGCCTGTTTCTGGCGGTTTTTACCGCCAGGAACAGGCTGGCGGGAACGGGTGTCCTGGGGCCCCTGGGGGCCCCTGCACTGCCCATGCCACTGGCATGGGCAGTGCAGGGGCCCCCTATCAGGGCCCCAGTATGCTTTTCACTGTCTGCCTAGCAGACAGTGAAAAGCGCGACAGGTGCAACTGCACCCGTCGCACACCTGCAACACCGCCGGCTCCATTCGGAGCCGGCTTCAGTGTTGCAGGCCGCTTTCCCGCTGGGCCGGCGGGCGCTATATTGGCTAGCGCCCGCCGGCCCAGCGGGAAAGTCAGAATGGCCCCAGCGGTCTTTCGACCGCGGAGCGGCCATATGGCGGTTCCCGCCAGGCGGGCGGCGACCGCCGCCCGCCAATGTCAGAATGAGGGCCTATGTCTGGAAACCAATACGGTTGTGCAAGCATACTATGGGTTATACACACACTGTTAGCTATTGCCCATACACCCATACACTAAATCGACACAACCGTGTTCTGTGGACTTAAAGTGGTATAATGGGCACATGAACAGATATGTGTGTTTTAAAACAACATACCTTAAACTGTGCACTCTCTTACATCAACCATTATTCTTTGTTGATGTTCCAATAGTTTATCTTTGCATTAACTATCATAATGATTCCCCCAACCAATTATACTGTATGACAACCATTAAAGTACATGCAAACTAATAAACCTTGTGTGACCCAGTGCAGTACCCTCACTGACACATGCTATATGCTCTGATATAACCCAATATGTGACTCTTAGGAGGTAATTGAATTTTGGCCTGTTTGAGCCCTTAATTTCAGATTCCTATTTTATCTTTTCTCCTCAATGTATGTCTCTGTATTCTTCTCCCTGCTTTCACATAATCTTCAGTTTTGAGGAGATATGAAAGATATTGAAATATATTCAGAGTCATGAATTAAAAGTTGATTTAGAAGAATGTCATAAAAAGACATTTCTTGCCAAATGAAGGAACTTTTATCCTACTATTAAACCTGTGCCTACTTCCTTACTTTAATCTCATTGTGTTAGCACTACTCACCTCTGATAACAAAATAATTCCTGAAAGAATGAAAATCGCCATGCTGAGCATATCACCAGCTGTCCCTTCAACAATAAAAGGTATATCTAGCATTCAGAAGCCTTTTGTCATGCTTCAGATAGCAGAAGAATTCCAATGTCATTCTGTCTCTCTCTTCCTTAAGGTCAGCCTTACCATCTGTCTATCTACAATGTGGGCTGACCTCTGAAAGCGAAAAAGGGAAGGAAAGAGAGAGCGAGAGAAACATACTGGGTGATGGGTTCACTACTGGATTATGTCTTATGACATGATTCAGGAAAGTCAAGTGTAAAAGTCTTTGCATCCTGGACGTGAGAGGACATATAGCACAACAGTTAAGAAACTCCATTTTATGATGAACACATACATATAAGACCCAGAATATGCTCAGCATACTTACATTTACATGAGCAGGGCTGTAACTAGTCCCTGGGCATGCCAGTGTACCTGCCTAAAATCTTGTGAAAGTGGCTGTCGTTAGTCAAAGAGTAGACACCTCTACTTAAAACTGCTGGAGAGATGGAAAACTAGTATGGACCCTCTCCTAAGGAAGAGAGATTTTACCAGTGGCGGTTGCTCCATTTGAGCAGAGGAGCATCATCGCCTTTGCTGTGGGCACAGTCAAAGTGGAAATAAAGCAACTTTATTACAATTTCATTTTTTGTTCTGGCAGCCACTGGTGCTGAGTGTGAGGACATTGCGGGCAGGGCCATTGCTTCAGTGCAGGCTGGGAGCAGGGAGGTGGAGTGCCTGGCTACACTAGTTTAAACTGCGCATGTCATGAGCAGTTTAAACTTCTCCAACCCGAGCTGTGTTAGACAGCCAGGTGGATAGGCAGCAGAGGCCCCTAGTACCAGTATGAGAGCAAAGCAAGCCCTCTCCAGACAATCCTAGTGCTGCTTTCATGGTTAACAGCATAAGAGCAGCATTAGAACTGGTTAGGGAAGTTGGCTTTGAGGGTGCCACCAAGGCCATGCTCGGAGCCAGAAGATTGAAGAAATCACAGGAACAGAATGCCAGATTTATGGAATTTGGAGGCCTGAAATGGTACTAAAAGACAGAGCGAAGTGTATTGGAGGCGGCGGGGATCGAAAGTGAAACCCACAAAAGTAAAGAATGCTGTTTAAACCGGTACGGACCTCAGAGTGAGAGGTCAGAGTCTGCATCATTAGACCTACGAGAAGAGGATCCTTGGTGTGCTTAGAAATGAGAGCAGGAGCGTTACCTAGAGAACATTTGCAGAATGCCTCGAGCAGGTGGTAATGAGGCGTATACACAGCAACCGGGAGAATTCCCCCCACATTGTAAGATGCCCACGTAGAGCACTGTGGTCCTTTTGTGAAGACTGCAGTTCTGAGCAATGGAAAAAAAGGAGCCCTCTCTTCTCCTCTAACAACCTTCCTTGGAAATACAGTTAACCAGCACTGGGTTGGCATTTGGAGAAAAATGCCTTAGGCATCCTGAGACTGGGATAGGTGTAAGACATTTAACAAGTTCCATGGTTGCCTCTGGAGGTTTTTCAAGATAAGCTGTTAAACAACAAATACCAATGGGTGATGCAGGATAATAACCTAAAGTAGAGAACGTGCCCCATGATAATGCTTGATAGACTTGGTCTTTTTAACTGACTTAGGAGATAATATGGCTACTTGAAGGGTTCCTTTTTATTAGTTACATACATAGCATATCATTTTCTTGAAAGCCATTCTAAGAAGATCATCCAGTACCTTTTAGCTCTTACATGAACATGTGTCCATGAGAAGCCATGTTACCATGCCCATGGTAAAATGAACAGGTCCATTGAACCCTTTGTCCCTAAATTTAAAAGCATGACACACTACATTAAGAGGAAAACGGATCCTACAGTAGTTATATATCAAATATATGTACATCAGATTGCTGCTGGAATCACACCTCTCCCCCACTGTAACCGAAAAACTGAAGAGAGGTTGAGTGGTATTTGGTCTACGAAGAAGTTACACTTGTAAGGAACCAAAAACACATTCAAGGAACTCATCAATACACATAGGGTGGTAGATATACTATTAAAAAATAACTCCCTCTCAAAATTCTGAAAATGTAGCAGGATTAATATGCATGACTTGTATTCACTAGAATTAAGGTCTCAGATGAAGTAATGATCATGGGTTCCATGTGTGCACCTATTTCTGCTCTGTCTCCTTTTTTAGAACATTGAGGTGGTCATTCCAACCCTGGCGGTCCGAGACCGCCAGGGCTAATAGGACGGAAGCACTGCCAACAGGCTGGCGGTGCTTCCAGCCCTATTACGACCACGGTCGCAACGAGGGGGCCGGTGGTTTCCCGCCGTTTTAGCCCCGGCGGTGTTAATCCGCCAGGGCAGCGCTGCCCTGGGGATTATGACACCCCTACCGCCAGCCTGTTTCTGGCGGTTTGCACCGCCAGTAAGAGGCTGGCAGTAAGGGGTGTCCTGGGGCCCCTGGGGGCCCCTGCACTGCCCATGCCACTGGCATGGGCAGTGCAGGGGCCCCCTAACAGGGCCCCGGGCAGCTTTTCACTGTCTGCATAGCAGACAGTGAAAAGTGCGACGGGTGCAACTGCACCCGTCGCACGGCCGCAACACCGCCGGCTCCTATGTTGCGGCCTCATCCCCGCTGGGCCGGCGGGCGCAAACTTGGTTTGCGCCCGCCGGCCCAGCGGGAATGTCATAATGGGGGCCGCGCGAGCGCAGTAGCTTCCCGCCAAGGCCGTAATGACCCCCTGAATCACCTCATGGTTGAATTCATCCATAGCCCAACAATTATATAGGAACATTGGAATGTGGCACTAAGGAGTCTCAGACAAAGGGTTTTTTAGCTGACAGCCTAGTGAGCCAGGAGGACACCATAGGCTGGTGCATCACAGAGCTGCCATTAGGGGGCGCATCTGAGTGAAGACAGGTATGACCTCCTTGAGCAAGAGAATGACTTGGTGATCCACAGGTAAGGCTTTTAATCTCGCTGTCAGCCTTGTTCTCTTGTTCTGCTTTTAGAGGGTGTTTTCTAATGATATTATGCGTGGGTCACTATTTAATTGATGGAGACGTGTGGCTTTTAAAACACCCAGGAGTGTTCAGAAGCATTGTGCGTGCTAAAATGGAGCCTGCCTCAACACCAGCCTGGTTGCTCGCCCCACCACTTTGAAATGCCCCCAACTGCCACTGGATATTGCGCATGGAACTGGAATATGTTAAAAAAAGAACAAAAGTGAGGGCATGCCATAGTGTTGCTTTGCATTACTCTGCATCCGAGGGGTGATACATAGGCATACCCATGCTACCACCTATGCTTTTAGATGCAAAACTCTACTAACCATCATAGGGGGTCATTCTGACCTCGGCGGTAAAAGGCCCTTACCGCCGGTCATAAGACCGCCATAACACCGCCGCGGCCGCGGTCAACCGCCACGGTCATTCTGACCCACAACGGCCAAACCTCCAAAAATCCGTCCTCCACTGCAGCCCGCCACATCTGCGGGCAGCGATAAACTGGAGATGACCAAACCTCCACCGTCACGCCAACAGAAATACGCCCATGCCATTACGACCCACGAATCCACACGGCGGTCATTCAAACGCGGTATTCCATTGGCGCTACACACCGCCGCGGTCAGAATACACACACATCACCAAAACACAGCCACATTGGACAATTTGAAATACACACACCTGATACACATACACACACCACTCCCACACAATCAACCCACTATAAAACACACACCCACATCACCCAAAAACCCCTGCGACCATAATTACTGAGAGAAGGAGAGAGAGACACAGCAGACAATCCATAGCAAGACACACTGAGGCACACTACACCATCACACACACCACATAGTAGCACAAAGCACCACTCACCAACATACTCCTCATCACATACACCACCCCACACCTCACCCACACCACCCCATGGCACCCCAAAGGCACCCACGCTTTTCGGACCAAGAACTCCGGGTCATGGTGGAGGAAATCCTAAGAGTGGAACCCCAGCTCTTCGGCTCGCAGGTGCAGCACACCAGTATAGCCAGGAAGGCGGAGCTATGGCAGCGGATCGTGGACAGGGTCAACGCGGTGGGACAGCATCCCAGGAATAGGGAGGACATCCACAAAAGATGGAACGACCTACGGGGGAAGGTCCGATCGATGGTCTCCAGGCACAACATCGCGGTCCAGAAGACTGGCGGCGGACCCCCACCCACCCCTCCCGAATTTACATCGTGGGAGCAAGAGGTCTTGACCATCCTGCATCCTCAGGGCCTCGCTGGAGTAGCCGGAGGAATGGACTCTGGTAAGTCCCATCTCAACTACTATATCCCCCCCACCCCACCAGCATGCCAACCCACACCCCCACCCTCACCCCCAACCCCCCAGCACACATCCTCCCTGACAATGTCTCACCAGCACAACCCACCCATCCCAACACCAACTCCTGCATGCCAACACAAATCATGGGCACCCATCACCTAAGCATGACCACTGCACTAACCCCCCCCCCCCACTAACTACCCTCACAACACCTCCCTCAAGGGAATGCCTGCACTGGGGGACAAGGGCACCCATAACACGCACGCTATTGCACACACAGAAACAATAACCAAACTCTCTTACCCCATGCAGGACCCGAACGACAACACACCAGCCAGGAGGGTCCAGAAGTGTCCATCCCACCACCGGAACAGGCCCACACTGAGGATAGCAGCTCTGTCGACAGTGAACCTGATGACCAGCCCGGACCATCGGGGACCTCTGGGCAGTCGGTTCCCCTCAGGCAGCCACAGGCCACACCAGACCCGACCCCCTCTGCCAACACCAGCACAGCTCCCACCCAGCGGGCCCATGCCTCTGTCTCTAGGACAGCTCAATCAGCGGTGTGTCTGCCACTACAGGGCACCCAGGCTAACCCAACACCCCAACAACAACAGGGACCTGGGGGCAGTGGTAGCGGGCACACCGTCCAGGGGACAGAGGCCGGGGGAAACCGGGCAGCTCGGAGGGCTGCTGTGTGACAGGGGGGGGAGGAGAGGCCCAGGGAACCCACTCTCCAAGAGGCCCTCACCACCATCATGGGGGCCTACCACCACTGCCAAGAGACGATGGCGACGGTACTGGCCAGGTTCACGGAGATCCAGGCACAGCAGGAGGAACGCTACATGGGGTTCAGGGAGGAGCTGAGAATCATCGGGACCGCAATGGGGACCATCGTCCTGGCCCTCAACAGGATAGAAGACGCGTTGCGGGACCATGTGGCACCACACAGGGCCCCTGTCACTAGCCAGGACCAGGAACAGCCTACCACCTCCGCCGGCGCTAGTGGACAGGAGGCCCCAACACCACGGCAGGCCACCAGAACCCCACCTCCTGCTGAAGAACAACCACCCCGTAAGAGGAGCCTGAGATCCAAAAAAAAGACAGAGTAGGATGTCAAGACCCCCGCCAGCAGGACATACCCCCTGAACTCTTCCCACTGTCCCACATTGCCACCCTGTCCAACCATGAACTGCCTCTGCTCCATCCTTCCACAGGCAAAAGGACAATGCACCTGTGAGACTGAGAACTGGACTCTGCCATGGACATTACTCCACCCCCACCCATCACCCTTATAATCACATGTACCAATATCTAGCCCTGTAAATAAATCACATATTGCACACAAATCAGTTTGCAGTCATGCTGTATTATAAGCAAATGTATTACATATTACTGTTCAATATCTGTTCTGTCAATTAGTGATGACAACATACCAATGTCAATACGCTGTAGTTCATGGGCAAACCAAGCAGAAGTCAGGCACTGCGTCATACAGCACTGAGAAGGGAAGGGAAAATCTAAAATTACCCAAAAATATCTGGTGGGAACTACAGAAAGTACAGATGCAGGAGGCTAGAAGCAATTGGGAAATGGCGTGGGTGATTCTTACCTGGGTGTTACTGGAAATACTGTTGTATCACTCTGTCCCTATTGTCTGTGTCGTCCTCTGAGTCTTCCTCCTCTTCACTCTCCACAGGCTCCACGGCTTCTACAACACCACCATCTGGACCATCCTCCTGCAGGAAAGGCACCTGGCGTCGCAAAGCCAGGTTGTGAAGCATACAGCACGCCACGATGATATGGCACACCTTCTTTGGTGAGTACATTAGGGATCCACCTGTCATATGCAGGCACCTAAACCTGCCCTTCAGGAGGCCAAAGGTTCGCTCAATCACCCTCCTAGTACGCCCATGGGCCTCATTGTACCGTTCCTCTGCCCTTGTCCGGGGATTCCTCACAGGGGTCAGTAGCCACGGCAGGTTGGGGTAACCAGAGTCACCTATTAGCCACACACGTTGTCTCTGTAGCTGCTCCATCACATAGGGGATGCTGCTATTTCGCATCACATACGCGTCATGCACTGACCCTGGGAACTTGGCATTTACATGGGAGATGTACTGGTCAGCCAAACAGACCACCTGGACATTCATCGAATGATAATTTTTTCTGTTTCGGTACACCTGCTCATCGTCTTTTGGGGGTACCAAAGCCACATGGGTCCCATCAATGGCACCAATGATGTTGGGGATATGTCCAAGGGCATAGAAATCACCCTTTACTGTAGGCAAGTCACCCTCCTCGGGGAAAATGATGTAGCTCCGCATGAGTTTCATCAGGGCAGACAACACTCTGCTCAAAATCTTAGAAAACATAGGCTGAGACATTCCAGATGACATGGCCACTGTGGTCTGGAATGACCCACTGGCCAAAAAATGGAGGACTGACAAAACCTGCACCAGAGGGGGAATCCCTGTGGGTTGGCGGATGGGGGACATCAGGGCTGGCTCCAGCTGGGCACACAGTTCATGGATAGTGGCACGGTCAAGTCTGTATCGAAGTATTATATTGCGTTCTTCCATTGTCGACAGGTCCACCAGCGGTCGGTACACGCGAGGATTCCTCCTTCTCATCGCAAGTCCCAGCGGACGGTGCCTAGGAAGGACAACATGGAGCACAGAGTCAGCCAAACCACAGGTACGTACAGGCAGCTTGCACAGTTAAAGAATGGCAATGGGTTGAAAGGCGTGTATGTGTGGCAATGCAAGGCCTAGGCCTGTGTGTCGCAGTCAAAATTAAGCCATGTAGGCCCTTGAAATGGCGCCTGCCTGACCTGTGAAGTGGGACAATGGGATGTGAGGTCAATGCGCTGGCGGGGCACACCGTGGCGGTAGGCGGTTGAAGACCGCGGCGCAAAGCCGCATTGGTTAACATTGAAGCCTATGGGTTTCAGGAGCCAATTACGAAGTGCGCCGGCGGTCGCGGTACGCACCGCCGCGGGCGTGACCGCCATTTTCTATCTGCTTAATCACTCGAGACCTGATCATCCACAGGAGAGGACCTATACTGCAAGTGCTGCTGTGACCTCGGTCTGGAAGATACAATGGCTGCTGCGACTGGGGAAAGGGCCCCTGCCTTCACGTCTGAAGAGTTGGAGAAGCTCGTGGATGGGGTCCTCCCCCAGTATGCGCTACTCTACGGTCCTCCAGACCAACAAGTGAGTACACCGGGTGCACATGGAATGGGCTATGCCTGTGTGGATTGGGGTGGATGTAAGTTTGTGGGGTGGGGGGCGAATGAGGAGTGCAACGCCCGACAGATGAGAGCATGTGCCATATGGCAAAGTGGGTGGGGGGGGCCAATTACATCTAACATGCAGGTCATTGATGATTTCCTCCTTTCCACCCTGTACATGTCAAATAGGTCAGCGCCCATCAGAAGATCGAGATTTGGCGTGCCATCGCCAAGGAAGTCCGGAACTTGGGGGTCCACAACAGACGGGGCACCCACTGCCGCAAGAGGTGGGAGGACATCCGCCGCGGAACAAGGAAGACCGCAGAAACACTGCTGGGGATGGCCTCCCAACCTAGGAGGGGTGCCAGTCGCACCATGACCCCCCTGATGTCCCGGATCCTGGCGGTGGCCTACCCTGAATTGGATGGGCGCTTTAAGACATCACAGCAGACACAAGGGGGTGAGTATCAGCACATTCTCCTATCTTTCTGCGCAGTGGAGGCGTCTGGGTGGGGGAGGAGGGCTGTGGGTGACATTAGGCCAGGGCGCTTTCTGTAGTGTAGTCCTCTCCCTTAGGCATGGCCCTGTGCCCCCGGCCCCCACCTCGGTAGGGTGACAAGTACAGCCATTGAAGGTCCAGCATCTCCCATGTGCGCGTTTGACGTCTCTTGGCCTGTTGTCTTAGTCAGTAGTACTGAGTAGTGTACCCCGAATGCGCGGCTTAGTGCATTAGGCACCTGTGTCTGTCCTCTCCGCCAACGGTGTTGACATTGCATGCACTCAACCTGGTCTTCTTTTTTCTCCCCCCACCCTTTCTCTTCATCTTCTTGTGCATGTGTGCATTAGCATCATCAGGCGGAGGAGATTTGGCATTGGAGCACGAGGGAGCTGCAGGACACAAGGCCCCGGTGGGCCCAGGAACAGACACCGAGGGCACCAGTGATCCGGAGGGCGAGGGGAGCACCACGACGGGGACCGCTGGTGAGAGCAGCGAAAGCGACACGTCCTCGGATGGGAGCTCCCTAGGGGTGGCGGCAACATCCGTGCCCCCCGCCTCTACAGGTACAGCCGCCACCCAGCGCACCAGCCCCACCCTCCCAGCAGCCCCTCATTCTTCGCTCTGTGCCGGTTCGCCCAGGAAGGCGCGCGTCTCCTTCGCCCCAGGCACCTCAGCCCCTGCCCCTGTTGCCCCTGCTGCCCTCAGTGCGGAGCTCATTGACCTGGTAAGGACGCTCATTGTTGGGCAGACGACCCTTTTGAATGCCATCCAGGGTGTGCAAAGGGAGGTGCAACAGAGCAATGCGTACCTGGAGGGCATTCATTCGGGTCAGGCTGCCCATCAACGAGCGTTCACTGCTCTGGCCTCAGCACTGACGGCAGCCATTGTCCCTGTTTCCAGCCTCCCTCTTCTTACTGCCTCCAGCCTTTCTCTGTCTCCTGTTCCTGAGCCTATCCCATCCACACCATCAGACCAGCCTGCACACACCTCAACACCCAAGAGCAGCTCATCCAAACACAAGCACCACAGATCCCACAAACACTCACCCAAGCAACACCCAGATGCAGACATGCCAACAGCCACTGCCACCCCTGTGTCCCCCTCCACCTCGTCTCCCTCCTCCCTCCCTGTGACGTCTACACTCACACCTGCATGCACCCCAACATCAGCCAGTGCTTCCATCACCACCTCACCCTCCAGGACAGTCCACACTCGTGCAGTCACCACCCCCACTGCCATTTACACGTCCCCTGTGTCCTCTCCCACTGTGTCTGTCACCCCCTCGACCAAGACACACAAACGCAGGCAGACACCCACCCAACAGCCATCCACCTCACGACAGCCTACAGCACCAGCACCTTCACCCAATGACAGCACACCTGACTCTCCTACAACCACCTCCTCTACCTCCACTTCCATCTCCACTTCTCCTACCCTTTACCTTGGCCCTAAAAAACTTTTCCTGGCTAACCTTAACCTCTTTCCCCCCGATGAGCTCCGCCATCCATCTTCAAAGAGTCCCAAGAGCACCGCAGCCACCACCAGCCCAGCTTCGGGTGTCACTGTTGTGCCTGGGTTCTGGAGCCCACCCTTTGCCAGCAGTGACACATCGATCAGCAGCAAGGACACGTCCAGCCCCCCCCCCCCCGGCAAGAGGACCCGCAAAAACAAGGGCCGCCGTGCGAGGACCGACAGGGCTGCCCCCAAGGAGCAATGTGCGGCCACTTCACCACCCACACCATCTAGGGGAGGCAAGGGCCCGAGAGCCCCATCAAAGGAGCGGAAGGGCAGCAGGAGCGCGGAGAAGGTGGACCCCACATGCCACATCCCAGCTGGGAAGGAGGACACTAAGGAGGCCAGGAGTCCGTCCCCGAAGGGTCCAGAAACGTCACGGTCCGAGGGCGACTGAGTAGGGAGTCCAGGCCAGGTCTGGCTCCCTTGACCTGCTGGATGAGCACCGCTGAACAGGGCCCGCGGTGCAGAAGAGCACCGCTGAACAGGGCCCCGCCGTGGAGAAGAGCACCGCTGAACAGGGCCCGCGGTGCAGAAGAGCACCGCTGAACAGGGCCCGCGGTGCAGAAGAGCACCGCTGAACAGGGCCCGCCGTGGAGATAGGCACCGCTGAACAGGGCCCCGCCGTGGAGAAGAGCACCGCTGAACAGGGCCCGCGGTGCAGAAGAGCACCGCTGACCAGGGCCCCGCCGTGGAGAAGAGCACCGCTAAACAGGGCCCGCGGTGCAGAAGAGCACCGCTGAACAGGGCCCGCGGTGCAGAAGAGCACCGCTGAACAGGGCCCGCCGTGGAGATAGGCACCGCTGAACAGGGCCCCGTCGTGGAGAAGAGCACCGCTGAACAGGGCCCGCGGTGCAGAAGAGCACCGCTGAACAGGGCCCCGCCGTGGAGAAGAGCACCGCTGAACAGGGCCCGCGGTGCAGAAGAGCACCGCTGAACAGGGCCCCGCCGTGGAGATAGGCACCGCTGAACAGGGCCCCGCCGTGGAGAAGAGCACCGCTGAACAGGGCCCGCGGTGCAGAAGAGCACCGCTGAACAGGGCCCGCCGTGGAGATAGGCACCGCTGAACAGGGCCCCGCCGTGGAGAAGAGCACCGCTGAACAGGGCCCGCGGTGCAGAAGAGCACCGCTGAACAGGGCCCCGCCGTCTCAAGCACCGCTCCGCTGGGCACCGCCGTCTCAAGCACCGCTCCGCTGGGCCCTTCCTCTCAAGCACCGCTCCGCTGGGCACCGCCGTCTCAAGCACCGCTCCGCTGGGCCCTTCCTCTCAAGCACCGCTCCGCTGGGCACCGCCGTCTCAAGCACCGCTCCGCTGGGCACCGCCGTCTCAAGCACCGCTCCGCTGGGCCCTTCCTCTCAAGCACCGCTCCGCTGGGCACCGCCGTCTCAAGCACCGCTCCGCTGGGCCCTTCCTCTGAAGCACCGCTCCGCTGGGCACCGCCGTCTCAAGCACCGCTCCGCTGGGCACCGGCGTCTCAAGCACCGCTCCGCTGGGCCCTTCCTCTCAAGCACCGCTCCGCTGGGCCCTTCCTCTCAAGCACCGCTCCGCTGGGCACCGCCGTCTCAAGCACCGCTTCGCTGGGCCCTTCCTCTGAAGCACCGCTCCGCTGGGCCCTTCCTCTCAAGCACCGCTCCGCTGGGCACCGCCGTCTCAAGCACCGCTCCGCTGGGCACCGCCGTCTCAAGCACCGCTCCGCTGGGCCCTTCCTCTCAAGCACCGCTCCGCTGGGCACCGCCGTCTCAAGCACCGCTCCGCTGGGCCCTTCCTCTCAAGCACCGCTCCGCTGGGCCCTTCCTCTCAAGCACCGCTCCGCTGGGCCCTTCCTCTCAAGCACCGCTCCGCTGGGCCCTTACTCTCAAGCACCGCTCCGCTGGGCACCGCCGTCTCAAGCACCGCTCCGCTGGGCACCGCGTAGGTAGGATGTTTAATTCGGGTTCCATGCTGTCCTCCTTCCTCCTGGAGTGCGTAGTGGTGAGCGTTTTCCCGTCCGTAGTCTGTTTTTATCGGCGGTGCTCCCGCCCCGGAAAAGGTGGCGTATTGGTGAATTGTAATAGTGTGGGCGGTACATTGTCTGCCGCCTGTCTGTTGGCGGTGACCGCCGCACTGTTTGTTTGTACCGCCGTGGCGGTCGGAGTGTTAAG
The DNA here is from genome assembly GCF_031143425.1 of Pleurodeles waltl. Lineage (NCBI taxonomy): Eukaryota > Metazoa > Chordata > Amphibia > Caudata > Salamandridae > Pleurodeles > Pleurodeles waltl. The sequence continues at coordinate 485,864,125 of NC_090440.1, read as the reverse complement.
GTGGCTGTCTGTGTTGGCGGTTCCCGCCAGGCTCAGAATCCCATTTTTTTTACCGCCAGCCTGTTGGCGGGTTGGCCGCCGCTTTAACACCGACCGCCAGGGTTAGAATCACCCCCATAGACAGTTATGTCACAAAAACAGAATGCCACTTTGAAGCAGGTGTTAAAAAGATAAATACTTTTATTTCTTTGTTCTTTTATGTCTTTGTGTGTGTGCTGCACTGTACAGCATACATACAAAGTTAGAGAAGTTTTACAGTTTGTCTAGCCATAATATTTTGTACTGGAAGGGGACTCTTCTAGGATAAAACCTATGCTGGACTCATCCAGATTCACTTGTACTATGGTGCGAGGGGGGTCGGTGCGTGGGGGTGGTCAGCCTGATGTGTGCATCAAAGCTCAGGAGAGCGGGGACCAGAGTGCCATGCCTCTGTACGTATGCCGCTTTCCACCTCTCACACTGTCACGCAGTGCAAAAACTTTGGATGATGTGCTGCGTTGTGCGAAACAAGTGTAAATCTGGTCACTAGGGTTGTTCATACGGAATATGATTCTTGTTTCTCGGTCTTTAATCGAAACAGTTTTTAAGGGCTTTGAGTCTTTACACCTTTCATTGGAGCGTCTTTGTGAAATTTCATAGGGCCTGACTAAGAAATCTACAGAACAGGTGCACTGCCATAAATATTTGGAGCTTCTTCCACTGCTAACCATGTGGTTCCCTTATCTTTTTATCTCTTTTGGATTCAGAGGGAGCTGCAAGGTTTCTGATGGCAGAATATCAATTCTTCATGATGTCACAAACCCTTGAACCAGTGGTCTATCAACCACTGTACTATTAAGTTTGTCTCAGAAAAAAGGCTGCACAGTTCCAAAGGAAATGAATCAATATAGATCATCTCCTAATCCAGGGGAGAACTAAAACGGTCCCTGTGGATAACTTGTATCAGGAACAAGATAGGTTGAGTGACTATTGATGTGCTGATTTGTTTGGATGTTGAGGCCTTGTATACTAATATACCACCACTAATATGCCACCTTAGAAGGCGTCGAGGAGATTCTAACTTCAAACTTGTGGACTTACAAAACCCCAATAAGTTTGTCCTAGATTGTGATAGCTTGGCTCTAAAGGAGAACTTATTCCATTTTGAAGATGATTTATACCATGAGATACAAGGAACTTCTATGGGCAGCACCTTTTCTCCCAGTTTGGCCTGTCTCTATATGTACACTTTTGAGAAACGCTTCCTCTTAGAACCTACACAACCTTTCTTTTCCAACATCCGGCTATGGTTGTATGGAAGTGTGGAATGGATGAGGTGAGTAGTTTTGTGGACTAGGTCAATACATTGGACTGACATTTGCATTTCAGTGCCACTACTTCCAACAAGGAAGTAGTATTTTTGGACCTACATATTATTTTGAGAGACAGGATTTTACATTCTTCCATCTTTCATAAACAAATTGACAAAAATAGTTTATTATTATTTGACAGCTAACACCCCAGATTCCTAAGGACTAACTTACCTTTTGGGCAATTTTTGAGACTGAGGTGCAATTGTAGTGACATCACTGACTTTCACATACATTCTGACAAGCTCAGCCAGAAATTAAGGGACCGACATTTCCCCTCTGTTCAGGCTAAAAAAAGAGCCCACAATATTCCAAGGGAGGTTTTGTTGACTGACTCTACAAAAAAATAACAGACTAGGTTAACTTGTGTGACTACTTTCACACCTCGGAGCAATCTTTTAAAGAAGATCATCAATAAGAAATGGCCGATATTAACTAGCACCGTGGAATCTTTGGATAACCCCCTTTTTGCTTTTAAGAGGACACAGAATTTCAAGGACCTGGTAGTCCACACTAGACCTAGACTCAAAAGGACTGTGGACACCACTGCACTTCAACCTTGGCTGAAGATGAAAGGACACCACCCATGTGGACATTGCAATGTCTGTCCCCTATCTATGAATGTTGTAGAATTAGATTTAGGGGTGACCTATAAATGGCAGTTGATCAAACACACAAACTGTCGCACCAAGAATTGCATTTATATGATTATATGTCCTTGTGATCTTCGCTATATAGGAATGACAACCAGGATGGTCAAAACAAGAATTAATGAACACAGGAGTACAATAGGATGTCAACGAGCCATTACTAAGTTGACAATACCTTATATTGAACGCAAACACACACCAGATAACATGAAATGGGTAATTCTTGAGAGTATCACAGGCAACAGAGAATGCACCAACAGACTTTTTGAGAAGGAACAACGTTGGGTACACAGATTAAGGACCCATATTAGGGGCCTCAATGATGATGTTCCTTGGTCTGCATTAATATGGTTCTCAGAAACTCCCCCCTTTTTTTGATAATATGGGCCTGGTAACTTTAGAGGAGATATATACAGGGGACTCCGTCCCTCATATGTAGTTGTAATCTAACACTATGATTCATATACATCACAACAGATCTCTTACATTCACTCTATTGACTTAAGAATTGTTTTTGGAGATATAAGAAAGAAAAAATAAATCTTTGGATCCCGACCTCCAGATTTAGGAAGTCACCCTTACTACTTCGCTTCCAGTTGCCTTCACTATTCTTTTTTGAAGATATTTAATTATGTCTAGTTTTAACTCCATATATCATCCCCAGTTAAATTGAGCAATTCTCAATTATGGTAAATGAGTGTAGTAGTATCAACATCATTTTTTGACTTGTTAACTGATTTTCCTATTATATGTGCGTTGATTGCCCTTTCTAAAATGGCAGCCACTGCTTTTGACTAGCAACGCCTTTCCCTTTTCTATTTTTATGCTGCACCTCATGCAGCCAATGGTCTAGACACTCTGGCCTGATTACGACCTTGGTGGAGGGGATTACTCCGTCCCAAACTAAGGGATATCCCGTCCGCCGCTTTACAAGTTACATAGGCTATAATTGAACTTGTAATACTGCGGGTGGGATATCCGTCACGTTTGGGATGGAGTAATCCCCTATGCCAAACTTGTAAAGAGGTCCTCGGTATTGATGCCAAGATGGTGACCGACATCACCGAGGGGTCACACCAGTCCCATTTCTATGTCCTTGCACTACTTCCCCCTTTAAAATCAGTGCTCCTCATACTGGTGTCATTACCGGATACGTGGGGCAGGGGTAGGTGCTCAAGGAAGCCTGGTCGGATACCTAAGTAAGTACCTCGGTCCCGAACCGTATTTTAACTCGGTTCTCAGGAACCGGGTGTGCTTTTGGATTTAGATCTGGGTTTGGCACACGATCAGGGCTGCCATGGGATACCTTTTCTATTTACGCTAACACCTGTAATTCAGTGCAGCTAATCTAGATCCTGTTTGACTAGGGCACCTGAGCCTACTCACAAAACCATCATTATGTATTCCCACACATCTGCGAGGCATCTGCACATTGGTGGTAGCTGTCGAGTATTTATTATACTTTGGACTTGTCTGAGTTACTGCTTTATGAAGATGAAGTGGATGTATGATTTATGTCAGTGCCTCTAGCCCGAGCCCTAATTCACTAAGATGTCTTGGCCCCCTCATAAAACAATCACCAGGTCTGGCTATTGATTTATAACTCTGATGATGGGGCTGATTTATGCACCTAATGCACTCGCCCCCTGGTGGAAGCTGTTATCGATCATATGAGGGGGAACATCATTTGAAAACGCAATGGATTCAATCCAGATTGGTGGGAGCTGTCATTCGATTAATAACAAAAATACATCAGTGATATACATAAACATTATTTTCGTAGTACAGACACTTTCTTCAGAACGAGGGAAATAAGGCCCATGAAGCCTGTGGATGGGTATCATCCATGTGATTACTGATTGTACTATGAAGACTGACAAAGGACACCACTTGTAGTCCAGTACATGAGTTAGGGATAACATGACATACGACTTAACACTAGACTAGAGGTCTATATTCTGATCATTCAGGTTGTTTTTCTACAAACGTTTGAAACCCAATAATGCCAGGGGATTAAATTATGGATATACAATAACTATTTATTCTTCCCTGTACCCCAGACATGCTGATTATTATATTGGCTGGACCACTTAGGCTCTCTGCTACTCCTGTTGGGGCCCATCCTTTAATATGAGGAGGGTAAGAACCTCAGCCTCTTTCTATTTAGAAGTGTCCATTCACATGTCACCAGAGAACTGCTAGGAATTTTCACTAGTGTTTTTGAGTGACACTGGCATGCTTATTTGGCACTATACACTACTAGGATATTGTGTTCTTAACATGCTTGTCTCCTTTTAGGTTCCTGTACCACAAACTTCATCTTATCTATCAGAATTGATGGTATGATATATTTTTGAGGTCCTGACTAATCGCACTAAGATCTTTATAGATTTATTTTAGCGAGAAACATGTTGACCTTTTCAATTTAGGCAGCGTAGGGATTCCCAACTCTGCCATGCACGTACTTGATCCCTAGATTAGAGGGTTCACAAACATTAGACAGTACATTGAGAGTAGGGAAGATAGACATTATCATTCCTTTCCCCTACCCATTTTGTTTTTAATCTTGAAAGAGGCCCATTCTTTCAATAAAATACTTCGCTATAGGGTTCTTCTAGTCAATTTTAACAGTCCATCTCACCAGTCCCATGCTATTGCATTCACTTACGGCAATTCTCTTCAAAAGAGCCCCCATGATGGGCCCATCAAACATTGCAGCGCCGGTCTGACAAGGAGCAAAGCCCAATGATGAAGCATCCCACCAATTGGTGAGTGAGGGCTCTTGTTCCTGATACAGGTTATCCACAGGGACCGTTTTAGATCTCCCCTGGATTATGGGATGATCTATATTGATTAATTTCCTTTGGAACTATGCAGCCTTTTTTCTGAGACTTATATGGGAGTGACATGCACAGGACCACCACTTTTCTAAATCTCCCACTAAAGAAGACCTTCTTTTGGTTTTGACTATTAAGTTCGTCTCCATGTTTAAGCCAAATTAGGAATCACTGGGCGATAAGGTTTGCAGTTAGGAAATTCCTATGAATGAAGATGTTTTGGGTCTTCCTCCTATTAGGCTTTGTGAACACTGCAGTGCAAAAAACCTAAACGTAATACTTCAGTTCATCAAGAGATGGATCGGGACCCTCCTAGCACTGGCACTGCATGTCAGAGCAGGTGTTAAAAAGGGGCAAACCATTTGTTACAATGGGCCCCTATGTACTGGTCAGGGTTAGCTCCAAAATGTTGGTGCTAACTCTGAACAGTATATCAATAGCATCAAAAATTCTGACGCTATTGCCCAGAACCCTGCGCCATGGTGCGCCGTGTTTTAAATACGGTGCACACATAGTGGCGGTTGTAGGGCTCTAAGAGGCGCAAGGAAAGTGGAGCTGCACTGGGTACAGCGCCACTTTTCTTAAAACTGTCCCCAAATGTCTTAATACGGAGTTTCTGCTAAATTGGGAGGTAAATCTCTTATCAAATGTCAGAGTTGATGAATAGTGCACCATAAAGAGCTTTCTGACCAAAAGCAATATTCTCTTCCACTACAACAACTGATTAAAAACACTCTGGATCTCCATGGATACTTACAGTGATGCGAGGACAGTGGTCATTTTCCTCCTATGAAGCAGGTTTATATCTATCTTTGATTATATTGTGTTTCCCTTTTAGAATGTTGGATTAATGTAGAGCTGTTGCAATAGACCGACGGATTGAACATGATCATAGCCCCATTTCACTCATAGAAGGTCATGCTCTCTGATTGATATGACATTTGTGCCTGCTCAAAAGACTCACCAGAGACATGAAATACAACCCACTTAAATTAGAAAATCGTTTTCGGGAAGAAAGATTTTACTATGGAACAGAAGTAGCTGGAAATGTAAGAACTCATTCAGAGCTTCAGTGAAGGTTCAGCACCAGAAACCACAGAGAATGGTTCCCTGAAAAAGACTCTTATTTAGCTGTAATAATGTTGAGGCAATGCTTTATAGGAAAATCATGTTTACAAATGTACAAAACTAGCTGGAGGAAGAACGTGGGTTCTCTACTTTGTGTCAACATTAATTCGCAGGTACTTAAAAAATATACATGCAGTTCAGCTGAAGGGACAATACTTCACTACGTTTCTGGACTGTAGCTGTCTCTCACGCTCTGATTTATTAGACAGAGAGATGTTATGGATCAAACATAACAAAACATCAATAAACCCCCACTACAATAACTGTTTTCATATGCCACAATGCAAAATGCAAGTGGCATAAGGACAACTTTGAGTGCTTTTACAACTAAGTAAGGTGTTGGTTGTCGTGAATAAATTCATAGCTTTTCTGAACTGCTTTGATAAAATACAGAGGATACCTGATACATTACCACGGGTAACCTACTACCTTGTTTGCCACTTCTACCAAACAATTCCCACAACACAATTTCTCTACCATACAGTACAACCTAGATCACCACATACACCCAAACCTAAGTGTGCAATCAACCACACATCAAACAACACATACACTACTTATAACGTATAGCCTATCCATGCACCATGGCCTACATGGGCACCCAAACAATCACTTATGCCCAAGACCACCACCCACACCCCCATTGATATTCTACATTACTAACGTTGGTTGAAGTGAAGAGAGAAGGGGGTGTAGCAGAAAGAAGGGACATTTGTTTACAGCGTATTATGATAGATACTGGGGTGCCAATTACCAGACCTGCTCTTACTTAAATATTTGAATCCGTTTTAACATGGCTAACAGTTTAAATCTTTCAGAAAACAGTTGTGCTAAGAGTGAAAACGCTCCTCTTTCCATTTATAAGCTATGCTGTTTTCCTAACCATACCAACAGAAGCATGGCAAGTTCGCTACAACATTGTTAGCCCTTTGCTAATGTTCTTGGGTGTGCTCACTCTGAAATGTCACTCCTTTATAAGAATGAAGGAGGAACGTCTTGGACGAAGGTTCAGGATTTAAAGAGGATTTCACTAAATTACCATGTAGCACTGCAAACGCCTTTGGAAGGTAAAATACAAGTTTGGACTTGCATGGGGGGGTGAGGAGAGTAGGGAGATAAGAGGTAGACGTATTCACCTGTTCTGGCAGGGCAATATCATGCCAACTGCTTTGTGTCTCGCTCTGGGATGTGCAAAATGGAAGCCTGGTTGAGGAGATAGGAAAAAGTGCTTGTCCAACTGGAGATCGTGTGCATTTGTGGCCATTCTGGAGCATAAAAAAAGCTTGGGTTATGAACCCCTGCTGGAAATTAGTCACTGTAAGCCCAGGGAAAAGTGGTCTTGTTCAGCCACGGTAATGCAGGCTAAATCTAAACCTCTAAAAGTTCGCATAGGTTCTGCTCAAGTCACCAACTGTGTTTCCTGCCTCAGTTGTGTTTACACTTATTTGACCTGATTGTAGACCATTAGTCATTATTCTTGACTTCAAATGGTTGCTTCTTATGTTTTATCTGGATTAATGAGTCTGAACTACTGTAATTACACTCTTTTAAGCGAATACCATCCAGAGCTATGTTGCTCTGCTGGCTTAGTTTGTGCTATAGGTAAACGCAATAGGAGAAATATTGAGACCATGAAACCACACACACAAACACACTTTAGATAACACACCCCACAATCAAAAAAATGTATATTCTACAATGTTGCACATATTAGTGCAGAGATATGCAGATCATACTTGCCCACTAAAGTTGCAGTGTACACAACTATAACACCTGCTAGGAAACAACACACAACGTGCAGAAAAATATCCTAAACTTAAAACTGAGCACACATCCAACACAACTAAATTATTCCATATATTTCAGTGTCACAGAGGCTAAACAGTACCATTCTTGATAGCATGTAATCACCACCTCTATCTCAGCAAACACATCAATCCATGACTGCACAAAAACCACTCAACACTCCACAGCTAGTCTGGTTTAAGGGTGGTGTGGTCAATAGTAACAAGATGACAAAATCTAAAATACCTCAGACGCCTACTTCAAGGTATGCAATGCACATACCAGTTCTTTCAGGTGGCATATAACAGAATTAATAAAGACCCCTGTCTACCCACACCACACAACACACATTTAAATGTGGACATGGACGTAGCATAATTTTCACACTCACATTACTAAGGATCCAAGACAAAAAAATAAAAAAAAAATAGACTCCAATCTATGATGGAGTCTGTCAAAACACGATGTGAAGAGGCCCAACTCTGACGATGTTGTGAGGCTTACCTATTGACATCATAACATAACAAAATTAACATGACCGGTTTGCACCATTATCTTTTCCCTATATTGTACACCTTGACCTCTGCTACCTTAACTCTGCATCATTATGCCCTGCTCAACTTACTTCACCCCTTCACTTTTACACCACTAGCACCATGCACCAATATACATTTAATGCCTCATACGTTTCCATTGCTTTCAATATACACGACTATCCTAAACCCACGCTACACATGTTTTAAACTGTGAGCTACAAACTAAACCAGCCGATCTCGTTGCTGCTTACACCCTACATCCAAAGGCCATCTGCAACATTGATATTTGACACCAGGCCCTATGCTACTCCCTACACCTCAAGCCACCAGATATACCCCACATCACATACTCCCTACAATAAATGCAATCTACTCAACAATACACATTAGAGGCCCTACGTATTTTCCAAATTAAATCATCTATCCTAAACATATTTGATAAGCAGCCGTGGCTCCTCCACTATGGCAGAGCAGCGTCGCTCCCCCCTCCCCTGCCAACAGCAACAGCTGCAAACCTTTAAAAATAAAACCATAATAAACAGTGTTTATTATGGTTTTATTTTTAAAGGGTATGGGGCCATGTGGGTTGACAGGGACGGAGGGGAGTGCTGTGCCCGTCTCGGGCTGGCCAAATACATATGAGCATTGAGCTCTCTCCAACCCGGCACTGTGTTGCCAGGTTGGAGACAGCAGGCCCAGGCTCCCAGTCTGTCTGGGAGCGTAAAGCCAGGGCGCTCCAGCCAATCCTAATGCTGCTTTCATGCTGTCAGCAGCATGACAGCAGCATTAGGATTGGCCGCATTGCAGGCTGGGAGCCTATGCCTGCAAGTGGAGCCAGAAAAGCAGAGCGGCGGCAGGAAGTCAGCTACGTTTTTTATATTTTTTATTTAAGGTTTCCTTTTGTTTTGTCCACCACCCCACTGCCCAACACTTCCCCACCCCTTTACGTTGCCATAAGCCATGACTGTAGATAGATAAAGCCTCAATATGGGGAAATTCAGAAGCAGACAAACCAGAGAACTACAGTCAGAGGGAGAGAAAGAGAGAGTAGAGATTTTCACATTTGGTCAGTGACGAAAGAGATGCAAGGCACATTGTAGCACTGAGGAATGCAAAAATTGATTTCATAGAGCACAATAAAAGGTCAAATGTGCAACAGTCAGTGTTTTTCAAGTACTGCTACTTACAGATCACACCAAGCCTAGATAAGGGTTTCAGTAATTGCTTCCATGCCTATCCCTTTGAATCTTAAACTCAGGCATGGCACTACTTTGTGGCTCTTTGGCTTGTTGTTAAATTTTCTGCTCCCTCTTTCTTTGCAGAAGAAGTTGGGGACAGTTTGCCTCAATCACAGACATGGTCAACTCTGAAAGAAAAGAAGGGGCATATTTACAAAGAACTGCTGCAGTGCAGCACTGTGCCAAAATTGGCAGCACCGTGCTGTGTCAGTTTTGAAATGTAGGGATGTGCCTTAATCCTGTGTTTCCCACTGCGTTGGTGCCAAATTAGCTGCCTAGCCCCAATGCAGCCACCCTTGCACCATGGAGCAGGAAAGGACACCTTACTGCACAAAAACAATGTTCAATGGTGATTTGCTCTGATTATGTGTGCTGCAGATTGCAGCACACATAGAATGAGCAAAAAACAAGGAGTAATGATAGCATTTCTCCTCGTTGTGCCATGCTAATGCCACTCCTGGGGTGACGTTAGATTGTGACACTGCCACGGATTTATGATTTCTCATCAAAATGCAAGGGGTGCTGCTATGAAACGCCCACAGCAACACCCTTCCACGCAAAGTGCTGCGTCTGAAGGGGCCATATTTAGTAGGTGGTGTTAAGCCACAAAAAGTGGCTTAACGTCGCAGTGTAAATACGCAACAGTGCACAGCGCCACCGGAGCATCACAAAAAGTGATGTTTCGGTGGTGCTAGGGGCTTGTAAATGTGCCCCTAAGGGTTGTCTTAAAGCCATTGGAGATTGTGGACAGAACATACCAGACTTGTAATTACTTTGCCTATATGAGGGTCTGGATTTGCTGAACAGGTTATCAACACTAATAAGTTTGTATGTTCTAATCCCTTAATCAATCATAGTAGGATTTTCAAAGTGGTGCACGTCACCCAGAAACTGAGGGCCAGATTTGAGAGAAAATGAAGGCGTGCAACGCTTCGCCAAATTTGGCAGCGTTGCATACCGTAATTCTCAAAATGCAGGGATGTGCTGTATTTACTAGAATACGGTGCACCCCTGTGTTTCCTCCCGCTGGCGCTTAATTTGTGTGCCAGTGCAGCAACCCTTGCACCATAGGGCAAGGATCACTGCGTTTAGGGGGAGATTGTTTTTGTGCAGGAAGGAACACCTTCCTGCAAAAAAACAATCTTGAATGGCGATTTCCTCTTTCTCTGTGTGCTGCACACATAGAAAGAGCAAAAAACGAGGAGAAATGAAAGCATTTCTCCTCATTGTGCCATGCTAATGCCACCCCAGGAGTGGCATTAGATTTTGGCGCTGCCTCACATTTACGGAAACTCATAAATCTGGGGCAGCGTCAAAATGTAATGGGTGTTGCTGTGGCACACCCACAGCAACACACATTGCATGCCCCTTCCACGCAAACTGCTGCATGTGAAGAGGCCATATTTACAAGGTGGCATTAAGCCACACAAAGGGCCTCATTATGACCCTGGCGGCCAGCGGTAAGCTGGCGGTAACACCGCCAACAGGCTGGTGGTGCTCCACCAGCTATTATGACCGTGGCGCAATAGCCACGGCCATACCAACGGCCCCTCCACTATACCGCCAGAAATCCCCAACCACCAGCCTGGCCACGGTGGTAAACAGCGCCATGGAAAGGCTGGCGGTAAGGGGGACTTGGGGTGCCCCTGGGGGCCACTGCACTGCCCATGCACTTGGCATGAGCAGTGCAGGGGCCCCCAGGCATAGCCCTGTCACGCATTACGCTGCCCGAATTTCAGGCAGTGAAATGCGCGACAGGTGCTACTGCACCCGCTGCACATCAGCATTGTCGCCAGCTCTATTACGAGCCGGCAACAATGTTGATGTGACTTTTCCGCTGGGCCAGCGGACGGTAACACTGTTTCCGTCCGCTGGCCCAGCAGAAAAGTCATAATAGGTAGCCAGAAATACCGCCGGCACTGGCGGTATTCTGGCTCCCGCAGCCTCTGCGGTCTTTTCAAAAGACCGCCGAGGTTGTAATGAGGGCCAAAGTGGCTTAATGCCAACTTGTAAATATGGCACAGGGCATTGCGCCATTGGACATCATGGAAAGTGACGCTACAGTGGCACTAGGAGCTCTCAAATGTGCCCCATAATGTTCAACAAAAAGATCTACAGGTATCTATACTAAAGTCACTGCGTTACCCACTGTGACATGAATTTGCTGTCAGATGCTGTAAGGGGTCCTCGTGTGCAGGCAACAGAGTTACTTACTATCTGAAAGGCAGAAGCTGACTCTCAAATTAAGGTTGCTACTTTATCACATGCAAGTCTTTGAGGACATATTCTTGCAATCAGGACAACATAAATCTAGAACGCTTTTAATCTCTATGGAAGAAAAGTGTGACTACAACTTTTCTTTTGTATGGTGAAATGAATGAATCTAAAGCAGTTACCTCTTCTTATACTATTACCTACATTGTGTAAATATTGTCTCATTGAAACCTAAGATTGGTAGTGCTCCCCAACAGTGCATCCACCAGTATGTATGTCATCCATCACTGAGGTAGTTCCCAGAAATACATGTTGAGAAAGGAGAGAAAGAGATTATTTCTGGAAGTTACACAAAAAAGTAAAAATACACTTTCATTGGAATTAATAATTATAAACACTTCAGGAAAGTAGCCTATTTTAGCATGGTTCCCCCCATTGTTTGCCTGATGTCAGTGTGTTTTGACTGTGTTCACTGGGAGCCTGCTAACCAGGACCCCAGTGACTGTGCTCACTCCCCCTAACTTTGGTTGCTTGCACTTCACCCACCCCACATTTGGCATACAGGTGTCCCCACATAAGTCCCGAGTATATGGTACCTAGGTACGCAGAACATTGGGTCTCCCCATGGCCTGCAGCATGTATTATGTCATCCATGGGAGCTTGTGTAAAACGTGTCTGAAGGCCTGCCATTGAAGCCTGCATGAAAAGATGCATTCATCCTTTCACTTCAGGTCACTGATCCAGGTCACTGTAAGGCACTCCTATGGTAGGCCCTCCTAGCACAGTGGGCAGGGTGCAGGTGCCTGTGTGTGAGGGCACTCCTGCATCAGCAGAGCTGCCCCTATGAACTCCTGCTCCATTACACTGGACTTCGTAAGTGCGGGGAAGCCATTTTACCCATGTACGGGACACCTGTGTCCAGCTACATATTGGTAACTCCGAACCTGGGCATGTTTGGTATCAAACATGTTGGAATCATACCCTGATACTGTTGCCAATATTGGTTGTTTGATTCCATGCACTCTGGGGGCTCCTTAGAGTACCTCAAACATTGCTCCTACGAGCTTTCTGGGGTTTTCCGGGCAGCCCACGCTTCTGCCACCCCTAAGATGGGTTTCTGCCCTCCTGCTGCTTGGCAAGCTCAAGCCCAGGAAGGCAGAACAAAGTTTTTCCTTTGTGAGAGGGAGGCAACACCCTCTCCCTTTGGAAATACAGGGAGTGCAGAATTATTAGGCAAGTTGTATTTTTGAGGATTAATTTTATTATTGAACAACAACCATGTTCTCAATGAACCCAAAAAACTCATTAATATCAAAACTGAATATTTTTGGAAGTAGTTTTTAGTTTGTTTTTAGTTTTTAGCTATGTTAGGGGGATATCTGTGTGTGCAGGTGACTATCACTGTGCATAATTATTAGGCAACTTAACAAAAAAAAATATAGACCCATTTCAATTATTTATCATTACCAGTGAAACCAATATAACATCTCAACATTCACAAATATACATTTCTGAGATTCAAAAACAAAACAAAAACAAATCAGTGACCAATATAGCCACCTTTCTTTGCAAGGACACTCAAAAGCCTGCCATCCATGGATTCTGTCAGTGTTTTGATCTGTTCACCATCAACATTGCGTGCAGCAGCAACCACAGCCTCCCAGACACTGTTCAGAGAGGTGTACTGTTTTCCCTCCTTGTAAATCTCACATTTGATGATGGACCACAGGTTCTCAATGGGGTTCAGATCAGGTGAACAAGGAGGCCATGTCATTAGATTTCCTTCTTTTATACCCTTTCTTGCCAGCCACGCTGTGGAGTACTTGGACGCGTGCGATGGAGCATTGTCCTGCATGAAAATCATGTTTTTCTTGAAGGATGCAGACTTCTTCCTGTACCACTGCTTGAAGAAGGTGTCTTCCAGGAACTGGCAGTAGGACTGGGAGTTGAGCTTGACTCCATCCTCAACCCGAAAAGGCCCCACAAGCTCATCTTTAATGATACCAGCCCAAACCAGTACTCCACCTCCACCTTGCTGGCGTCTGAGTCGGACTGGAGCTCTCTGCCCTTTACCAATCCAGCCACGGGCCCATCCATCTGGTCCATCAAGACTCACTCTCATTTCATCAGTCCATAAAACCTTAGAAAAATCAGTCTTGAGATATTTCTTGGCCCAGTCTTGACGTTTCAGCTTGTGTGTCTTGTTCAGTGGTGGTCGTCTTTCAGCCTTTCTTACCTTGGCCATGTCTCTGAGTATTGCACACCTTGTGCTTTTGGGCACTCCAGTGATGTTGCAGCTCTGAAATATGGCCAAACTGGTGGCAAGTGGCATTGTGGCAGCTGCACGCTTGACTTTTCTCAGTTCATGGGCAGTTATTTTGTGCCTTGGTTTTTCCACACGCTTCTTGCGACCCTGTTGACTATTTTGAATGAAACGCTTGATTGTTCGATGATCACGCTTCAGAAGCTTTGCAATTTTAAGAGTGCTGCATCCCTCTGCAAGATATCTCACTATTTTTGACTTTTCTGAGCCTGTCAAGTCCTTCTTTTGACCCATTTTGCCAAAGGAAAGGAAGTTGCCTAATAATTATGCACACCTGATATAGGGCGTTGATGTCATTAGACCACACCCCTTCTCATTACAGAGATGCACATCACCTAATATGCTTAATTGGTAGTAGGCTTTCGAGCCTATACAGCTTGGAGTAAGACAACATGCATAAAGAGGATGATGTGGTCAAAATACTCATTTGCCTAATAATTCTGCACTCCCTGTAGGTGTTACATGGCAAGCCACTGGTATGCTTTTTCAAGGGCATATTTGCTGCCCTACTTGAATACATCAGTTTGCATCAGTTCAGGAACCTCGAGGCCCTGCTCTGGCATGAAACTGGACAATGGAAGGGGTAGTAACCACTCCCCTGTCCATCAGCACCCCAGGGGTGGCGCACAGAGCTCCTCCAGGTGGCCACTTGTTTCTGCCATCTTGAATCTAAGGTGTGCAGAGGCCTCTAGGAGCATCTGAGTGGCCAGGTCAGGCAGCTGAAGTCACAGCCCCCTCCTGATAGGTGGTCACCTTGCTAGGTGACCAATCCCCCCTCCAGTGCTATTTAGGGTCTCCCTCTTGGGTGGGTCCTCAGATTTGACATGCAAGATTCAAGCAGGACTCTTCTGCATCATTTACTTCATCTTATGGCCACTGTAACTGCAACTAGGCCCTCCAGGAACCGACAATCTGCATCCAAAGCGGGGACTCTGCTTGCAACATTGTTTCCAAGGTTCCTTCCAGCAACTGCAAAATTTCCCCAGCTGTGCATCCTCTGAGGGCAGCAAGTCTTCAGTCTGCACAAGAAGAAAGAAGGAGTCTTCATTGAAGTGAAGGAGTCACTTCCCTGCATCTGCAGGCACCAAGTACAATGACGACAGGCTGCGTGGATCTCCTTTCCTCCAGAGCTGCATGGATCCTGCAACACAGGTGGTGGTCTGGAGTGGTCCCCTCGGTCCTCTCTGCCATCTGTCCAACTTTGTAGACGGGAAGTCCTTGCCTCTCCACTCAGGAGAGTACCCCAATGCACCACGTCTCTTGCAGCTACCAAGGCTTGTTGGTATCTCGTCCATTGATCTTCAGGCTCTGTGTAGCCCCGACTCCCAGCACTCTTCCCTGTGATGCTCAGCCCTCTGCGTGCTTCTCCAGCGATGTGGGACTCCTTTCTAGGTGTGCTGGCTGGGCCTCACCTCAACTCCTGGGCTTGCTGCCTGTGGGTCGCTTGTGGGGGCTGCCTCTTCTTCCTGTGACTCTTCCCAATGCTGAGGGTCACCGGGGACTCCACTCTATGTGTTGAGTCCTCCTGGACCTTGCTCGTCGCAGCAGCCTGGCATTCCTTCTCCAATGACATTTGTCTTTGCCCAGGCTTGTTGGTGTTTTTCCACACCACTGACCGACTGCAATCTTTCTTAGGGTGTGGGACGTCAACTGCATCACTTCAGGAAATCTTCAGCTGCTCTAGTGCTGCACCACTGACCATCTTGGTCCACTGTCAACTTGGTCCTGCATCCACAGATGGGTGGGTAATGGCTCCTGCCATCACTGGATACTCCAATGTGAACTGGACTTGGTCCCCTTCCTTTCCAGGTCTTCCTACTCCAGGATCCACCTTTGGTTTCTAGCAGTCTTGTCTGGGTCTTGCCATATCCTTTTCTGAAGACCTTTTGGTGGGCTTGGGGAACCCAGATACTTATCTCTCTTCTCCTGGTCACTGGGGACACTCTGGTACTTACCTTATGGGTTTTCTAGTTCCTCCAGCTCCCCTTTACTGATTCCACTTCCTTGGGTGGGGGCCCGACTTTCGCATTCCACTTACTTAGTATATGGTTTGGTACCCCCAGGCCTTCAGTATTGTTTTTGTCTATTGCTTTCACTGTTTTCTATTGCCTTTTTATGCTCATCTCTGACTCCTAATGTGTATATAATAGTGTGCTTTCTTACCTCCAGTTGGGGTATTGCCAATACAGTATTTTGGTATTTGTGTTACCATAGTAAAGTACCTTTATTTTTGTAACACTGTGTGATTCTATCATGTGTGTAAGTGCTGTGTGACTACAGTGGTATTGCATAAGCTTTGCATGTCTCCTAGATAAATCTTGGCTGCTCATCCACAGCTACCTCTAGGGAGCCTGGCTTCCTAGACACTGACTACACCTCACTAATAGGGGATATCTGGACCTGGTATAGGGTGATAACACCATAGGTGCTCACCACACATCAGACCAGCTTCCTACAACCACCATTTTAATCATGCCTCTCTGGAATGATGTATTTAGACCTTACGTATACATTTCGGAACAAATTGTATTTTCCACTACCTGGCTATAACACAAACGTAATAGTCTCTAAAAGGTGAAACATCATTTTGCATCCCCTATTCATATAACTGCCTTTCAGCAACACCTCTGCCACACCTTAAACATTCAACACTGCCCCATACTTCTTCAATGTCTACTTCCGTCCTGTATCAGATCTCATACTGAAACTAGAGAACCCAAAGACTCATGACAGAATAGCCAACTGTCTCTGAACCATCCAACAACTGATGTTGATTTATTATCTCAAACATAATTCATCTCAAACAGAGATCACTGGTTCTCCAAGTAACACAAATCATGCCTTTAAACCATGCAAACTCTAATCCAATTCTTACCACCTCTAGGATTCCGACAGAAGCTCCAGTAGGAGCTTTACTCATTATAGTGCATTTCAACAATGAAATGTATTTTGAGCATTGAGCTATGAAATGCTCTGCCTCTTTCATGCAAAAAACCCCTACCCCCTCAAAGCCTTCAAAACCAAACTGATAACGCTCTTAATGATCAACATTCTCTGGACACATATTGACATACCAATTACACTTTCCTTTCCTTAGCTGATATGCACATAGGTGTTGGAGTTCAGAAGGTGAATGAGCAAAACATCTGCCTTTTATTTTTATTTTCATTGTGTCACATTTGTTGTGCATTCAAAGATGGAGGTCAATTGTAGGCTATGCCTTCTGACAAATTGCTGCCTATTCTTTAACATGGCGATTGGTGGTTTTGTTTCTCTCTCTGACAACAAAGTTAGAGGATTTTGTAAAGTGAACTATCTGACAATATTGCTGGATGTATAATGAAATGCTGTGGGATGTCAGTTTTTTCAAACATCTAACATTTCAATAGCTGTAAAATTACCATACAAATGTTTCAAAATATATCAGCACTTATGAAAAACAAATGAAGTATATTTTTTTGTAATTCTGAAGTGCAATTTAAAGAAATATTTTCAAATAGGATCAAAACAAGTTAAAACACTGCACTTGATGATGTGCAAATGGTAAATATTTGTTGAATCCCAATATCCATATATCATCATTTATATAGTTTTAACAGTAAAACTGCATGTCACTGCAAATTATGTGGCCAGTTCAGTGGCAATTGTGCTGTCTGTAAATGCCCATGTGTGAACCACATCATTTGCAATAGTGTGCTTCGAAATGCACCACCAGCTGCATACCACACCCTTACCACTCTCCTTATTGGGTGTGACTTATGAACTATAATTGTTCTTTGTGTGATGCTTGGATTTTCACAATCCCTATAACTTAAGTGATGTAACATTGGTGTCATCACCACCACATTTACAATTGTTCCAGCACCACTGAATAGGCATATTATATTCAGAAGCTATCTTGCCACCAAATGTTCTGTAATTAACATGTTTTCTCCAGGAGTGGCTCGTGATGTAAATGAGGGGCGGGGTGGCGCATGCAGGGGGTCATTAATAAAAATAAATTACCTGAATCACTGTCGCCGCCATGTGCTGCTCCTCTCCTGAAGACAGGCTGCAGACAAAGGCTCCCAGCCTGCCCTGCGGCCAATCATGACACTGCTCAGGGCAGCGGCAAGATTGGCTGGGAGCACCTAGCCAGGGTGCTACCAGGCAGACTGGGAGCCTGTGCCTGCAGTATCCAGCCCAACAACACGGTGTTGGGCTGGAGGGATCCTACTGCATATGTGTATTTGGCTGGCCCGAGGCAGCCGGCCAAACGTACATGCGCTGTGATGGGAGTGCTGTGCGCTTCCCCTCAGAGCTCATCACAGTCTTTGGCCCTGCCCCATTTACCAAAAATCGATAATAAACACAGTTTATTATAGTTTGTTGGTAAAAGGTTTGCAGCTGCTGCTGCTGGAGGGGGGCAACACTCCTGTGCCCTAGTAGTGGAGCTGCACCTGGTTTTCTCACTTCTTTACCTGCGCCCCTTTCTATGCAGCATGATTAAGGGATTGTGTTGAAGGTTTCTCCTTTCAGCTGTGCTCTCTTTTCACATTGCTCCTGATTTCACAGTCTTGTACCTTGAAACTCGACTTTTCATATGTATTGCACAAAATAAATAAATTCAAATACAAAATACATTAGCAGCGGATCTCATTCTGGTTGCTGAGCTGACTAAACGAATCCAGAAAGCTGCAGCAAGACAAGTGCTTTTTGTTTATCCACAGGATTAAATACCACTTCCCTAGAAGAATTTTATTTGCTATGCATCTCTAGACATTCAACTTACAAGACCCTGTGTGCCACACACACAAGCCATCAATGGCAAAGGCCCAGCTCCATACTAGCAACACAGCTGACCATCCCTGTCTATGAGGCGAAATGCAATATAGAACCTCCTTTTATGAACAAATGGCCAAGGCGTGGAACTCTCTTCTAGTGAAGAAATTAACCACTGAAAAACACACTGAAATCTGGTAGGTTGTGGTTATCTGGCTTTTCCAGTGATGAGTTTGCAATAACTAGACTTAACCATCTACAATGATGAGAAGGAAGAAGCAAGGACTACATTGCTGTTCTGGGTGTACTCTATGGAGCATAAACTCCATCTGCACCAAAAGACCTGATGCCCCAAGAGATTGCTACACACAGATTCAAACACCACCAGGACGCCCTGCAAAAGACTCAACCCCTCCACACATCATCCAGCATCCAACCATTTGACAACAAATGGTTCTACAACATTTAATGCACAATGCCATGTGGGAGACACTATCCCACCAATTTTCCTTAAGTACACAAGAACTGTAAGGAATCCAGATTCTCGTCCCTCTGTTTGAACAACATCACTGACATTATGTTTAATTAGAGTATTACTGCCACAGATTAGTGAATCTGTTTGGTGCTCACTTGTACATAAATATTTGGTCTGAACGTGTCTGAGTGAGCAGCAGCACTGAAACACAGAGTTATTGGCTGTTCTACTACAATCAAATTATTAATCAGTTTAAGTTCCTCCTAACAGAGTTGCATTAATCTATGCCTTGGTGCCCACAACACTTTTTAAGTGAATTTTGCTAGCGCCAGTGGAATACAACATAGTTGTGGTACAACTGCGAGTTTCCAACCCACATGAACTAAAGAGTAACTTGATGTTTGTGTGTATGTGTATTTAACAGTTTAAAACGTAATTGGCTTACTGTTATTATACTAATCTGTTTCAGACTCATTGACTTAAAAGGAAAAGGAAATCTCTTCATTATGTAAATAGCCCCAGTAGTGTAAAATGGTAATTAATGTACTGCTGTAGGCAATCAATTAGGCACCTGCCCACCTGGCATGCCACTGCCTGTGGCTTCCAGTTCCTGCTTGTTCCAGACTGATCCAGTGACACCACAGCTTCCTGGTATTTTTCGGCAGGGGTTTTCCCAACCAGGTTTTCCCACTCACCATTCTTCCCGCCAAAGGAAGCCCAGCCCAACCCAGGACCTCCTTAATGCAGGCCACAGTGCAATCAGGCAGTGGACGCACACAGCGAGTGCGCCTCTGGTGTTCCAAAGGCACGACAAAAGCAAGCCCATCTGTACCCGCCTGTGCCTGGAACGTACCCAGTGCCACGACTGCTGGCCCCGCCTCTCTCCAAAGATGCACCATAACCGTGCTCTACACCCTGAACCCCAGACTCTGCAACAAACACTGCCACCACGCTAAACCCACACTCCATGTAAGGACCTTTCACCTTCAATCACTGCCACTTCACCGGCCACAGCACACACACTAGCCCACTGACCAGCCCCACCCGAATACACGACAGACACCACCTGAACAAAAACACCAACACGAGTGCGCCCTGCTCTACACACGCTCATTACGCAAGCATACCATTGAATTATGGGACCTCATCGCCACCCTCGCACCCAATATCATCTTCCTCACTAAGACCTGGTTCAACCCCACATCCACCCCAGACATTGCCACACTGATCCCCGAAGTATATAAAATCATTCACCAGGACCACACCAACAAGCCGGGAGGAGGAACAGACATCATCCACAACAATACCATACAGTGCACCACCATAACTGACAGCACCACAACCCCCATGGAACATCCCAACTTCAAGCTCCACACAGTTGACAAAACAACCATCCGTGGCACCCTTACCTACCAACCCTCAAGCCCACACTCCAGCTTCTGCAACACCAACACAGACTTCATTGCGCCCCAAGCCTTAGATTCCAAGGACATCTTCCTCAGTGACCTAAATTTCCACATCAAAGACACCAACGCCAACAACACTGCACACTTCCTTGACAGTATGAGCAGCCTAGGATTGACCCAAATACCCCACAACCCTACACACACCGCAGGACACACGCTGGATCCCATTTTCACCTCTAGCAACCATGTAAAATACAGCCATGTCACAGAACTCACATGGACCGATCACTCCATTGTCCACTTCAGCATCTCCAGCCCCCGCACCTCCACCCCCCAAGATGACCAGTGTTCCCCCACCGGAGGTGGAACAAAATCGCAGAGACCAGCTGGGCAGACATCCTCAGCATCTCCAACCCTGCTACTGCCACCAACCTAAAACAGGGAGTGAAAAACTTCAACACCCGCATCACTAATTGCACCAATAGCATCATCCCCATCAAGAACAACAACCAGAGAAAATCCTCCAAAAAGACCAACTGGCACGCTCAAGAACTCAGAAAAGAAAAACGAGACAGCAAACAGCTGGAGAGGAGATGGCACACCAGCAAGGATGCCTCCGATAGAGCAGCCTTCAAGACCTCCCTCATCCTCTGCCACCCCCTGCTAAGGACAACAAAGAAGACAGCCCTTGTCGCACACATCGAAACTAGTGGCAGCAACACCAAGAACAGTTCAACATTGTTAAGGAATTCTACAACCCGGCTACTGGTGAAAACACCATCACACCCTCACAGGAGCTGCGCAACAACCTTGCCCACTTCTTCAATTACAAGATCTCAGCCATATACAGAAACTTTGAACCCGCTCCTACAGACTTCCGCAATAGATATGTTACCACTGTAACCAACACAAACCACACACTGACCACCTGGAACATTCTCTCCAACCAGGACATTACCTCCACCATGAAATCCATCTACTACGGAGCTCCTACAGACCCATGTCCACACCACATCTTCAACCTTGGCAAACAAAGTATCGGCCAGGAACTCACCACCATGCTCAACACCTCTATCACCACTACAACATTTCCTGATGCCAAGAAACATGCCGAAGTCAGACCACTACTCAAAAAACCCTTCGCCGACCACAGCGAACTCAAAAACTACTGGCCAATCTCCCTGCTCCCATTTCCAGTGAAGGTACTGGAAAAGATCATCAACAAGCAACTCATGACATACCTGGAGCTACTCGACACCTCTCAATCCAGCTTCCGCAGCAATCACTGCATTGATGCTGCCCTGATCACAGAACCCTCCTCGACTTAGGAGAAACAGCAGCTTTGATCCTCCTTGATCTCTTGGCAGCCTTCTACACCGTATCCCACCACATGCTGGTCAAAAGACTTCTCCACACCATCATCCAAGGAGACAGATGGATCGCCTCCTTCCTCACCGGAAGAACCCAGAGGATCCACCACCCACCATTCACCTCTGAACCAAAGGAGATCACCTCCTGCATCCCCCAGAGCTCATCCATGCTCTTCAACGCATACATGACCCACTGGCCAACATCATCAGATCCCACATTCTCAACATAATTTCCTATGCAAACGACTACCAACTCATCCTTTCACCCACTTATGACCCCTCCACCACCAGAACCAATTTCCATCGATGCATGGCAAGCGTCACTGACTGGATAAAGAAAGACGGAAGTACTGATCTTTGGCAATAGCAGCAACACATGGAATGAGTCCTGTTGGCCATCATAGGACCCGCACCCACTCCCTGCAACCATGCCAGAAACCTCAGAATAACCATTGACAACAGGCTCACCATGAAATCACAGATCAACACCATCTCCTTCACCTGCTTCCTCACTTTGAGCATGCTATGTAAGATCTTCAAGTGGCTACCCCTACACACCAGATGTACCATGACAAAGGCCCTCATCATCAGCCAACTGTACTATGGAAATGCCCTCTATGTAGGAATCGCCACACACCTCCTACAGAGACTTCAGACCAAGGGCGGCTGCTGCCAGGAAGGGGTGGTGGGGCAGCTTGCAGAGCGGGGGGAAGCATGCAGTGAGGGCAATAGTAAAAAAATAAAAATACACTTACCTGCTGCCTCACATCCACCTCTTCCTCTGACTCATTGCTTGAATTGCTCCCCTCCACACCCAATTCAGAATCTTCTCTCATGCTGTAACACAGCATGAGAGAAGCGCTGGGACTGGCCGAAGTGGGCTGAAATGCCACTCAGGGAGGGAATGGGAGCCTGCTCTTGGTCTCCACCCAGATGTGATATACAGCTGGGGTGGAGAGTTCTAAGTGTGCATGTCAGTTTGGCCGGCCTTTTTGGCAATGCGGCGATGCTCCTCAACCATAGCGGAGGGGCCACCACTGCTTCAGACCATACAGAACACAGCAGCCAGACTCATCCTTGGCCTTCCCTGATGAGCCCAAATCACACCACACCTCAGGCAACTCCACTGGCTCACCAAACAGAAGAGATGCCAATTCAAGCTGCTTACCCACACCTCTGGAAAAACCTTCGTCCTAGCCTACCTTCACATGTGCAGTCTTGAGAGGTTTGCTATGGCATTTTTGTCCCAAGATATGTTACTGTGCCATGCCTACTCCAAAATTCATTCTCAGAAAAAGGTCCTCCATGCCATCTTTTCCTGTCTGCCACTGCCCAACCACTCTTCCGTTCATCCTTTGAATTGTTTGAGTTTGTGATGGGTGGTGGTTCACAAGACTGGTGGTTTTGTTGCAGCTACCAAGAATTGGCAGTGAAGGTTACCTCAAAGAGCTTAGGACTCAATACCAATGTCCAGCTGGCTTCCCCAACCCATTTTTGTCTTTGCTATCTTGCCGGGTCCACAAAGACAGAAGGGGCACAGCGTTTAACATTGGCCATCACTCTGTGAGAAAGCAGCATTGAGTGATTTGGTTTAAAACATTTCTTGTGGGGGGCGGAGCCAAGATGGCGGCGGTGTAGGAGTGCCTCCGCGGACCTCCGTCATCGGCTGCAGGCCACAAGCAGCCACAGAGATGGTCGGATCTCGCGGTTCAGCTCGGAGCCACAGGAGACTTCTGAGAAGCTGGTGTGGTGCTTTGGGGCCCCGCGGGGGTCAGATGGAAGGCCTGGTGGACCCAGACGGAACTGCGGAGCCGTAAACAAGGTGGCGGCTGCGGCTCCAAGGCGTAGATAACCCAAGCATGAGGAGACACAGACGGACTCGTGTGGAGAAGAACAGCGCTCTGACCCAGTGAGGTGGGGGGGCAGAACCTGCAACCCCCAGACGAGGGGAGAAAGGAGCTGTGGCTGTCCCCAGTGAGCTGAAAGGAGGTGGTGGGAAGCCCTGACCCCTCTTCCCCCCAGATCAGAACCAACGAGTGGCGTGAGCAGTTAAGTGCGGCCCACATCCTCAGGGAAGAAGCAGATTTAGATCCTGGGGACCTGCGGGGTAACCCAAGGGGACGGAGTGGTCCCGCAGATTGCAACGGTCAGACCGGGGGGTACTTTGGCCCATAGAGGGAGCGGACAACTGGAAGTGGAGATACTGCGGAGAGCATGATACGCAGGATGGCGTGAGCGGAGTGAGGATTGGGCCAGCTGGTACAGAAAGTGTCAGTACGTTGCGAGACCAGGTGTGCGTAGGGAGGGTGGCCCTACTTCTTAGGGTTGACACTGCAGAACACGCGCACAAGAGCTGGGCCTCCCTGGGTGACAGTTGGGAAGGGAGAGACTGTGGTTGGCAGCTGGACCTTGGAGGCCTGGAGAAGGGAGCTGGAGCCTTGGCACTGACTGTAGGGCCTTGGGCCCACACAGAAGGAGTGCCCAACACAGTTGATCGAGCAGTGGGTTGGGATGGGAGAAAATGGCATCCCGAAAGCAGAGCAAGAAGGACAGCAACTTGAGAGATCTCTTCACTAAAACCCCGGTAAAGAAGCAGGATCCACACGCGAGTTGGGCTCTGACCCCGGAGGTGGCAGCGGTGCCGGGACTGTAGATGAGGATGCCAACCCAGTGACGAAAGCCTTTATGGAACAACTATTTGGGACACTTCGAGAGGATCTTGCTGCCCTCAGGCAAGAGCTAGCTATGACAGTCAAGGAACTGAAGGGAGAAGTGACGGAGCTGGGCCAAAGAGTGGATACAGTGGAACGCACCTGCAATAGACAGGAGGAAGACCCGGACCTCCACTGACAGGAGATCATCGCTTTACAAGACAGCAACCGGGACCTGCAGTATAGTCTTGAGGACTTGGAGAATAGGTCCCGATGATCCAACATTCGAATACGAGAAGTTCCGGGGCAGGCTATCGTGGGCCCTTTGGAGGGATTTGTAATCAATCTGTTTAAACATGTGGCACCGGCACTTGACAACCAAGATGTAATATTTAATCATACACATCGAACTGGGCTTCCCTCTCAGTCTCCAGCCAGCCGCAAGATATTCTCATATGCCTTCACTATTATGGCAGAAGGAACAAATTCTGACTGTGGTCTGGGACAAGAATGCCATAGACTTTGAGGGACATAAGTTATATCTGTTTCAAGATCTCTCATCACAGATACTGCAGCGCCGACGCACCTTGTGGCCTTTCATGATCCTACTTCAGGGAAAGGGTATCCGCTATAAATGGGGCCACCCTTTCCATCTCCAATTTGTGTGGCAGAATGAGCTGCACAATATACGTTCACTTGCAGATGCGGAAGCCCTCCCTGGCATGGACTTGAGTTTGAAAGATAGACCACCTGGGGAAAAGATGGACTCCTTGCGAATTTTAGGCATTTAAATGCGCAACTGGTGCTACTGCACCCGCTGCACATCAGCATTGCCACTGGCTCTATTACCAGCCGGCAGCAATGTTGATGAGACTTTTCCGCTGGGCCAGCGGACGGTAGCATTGTTACCGTCCGCTGGCTCAGTGGAAAAGTCATAATAGGAAGCCAGAAATACCGCCGCCACTGGCGATATTCTGTCTCCCGCAGCCACAGGGGTCTTTTTAAAAGACCGCTGAGGTTATAATGAGGGCCTTAGTCTTAATGTCAGGGGTCACAATTCCCCAGTGAAGTGGCGGGCATTGATAGACATGCTGAGAGAGGCCAAGGGGGACATATGCTTGCTCCAAGAGGTACACTTGCTGAGATCAGATTGGAAGAGTCTGAGAACACAATGGTTTGATAGACAATATCATTCTTCTGGGCTGGGGAGGAGGCCAGGAGTGGCAGTCCTGCTGGCCACACATTTATGCATGCAGGCTGAGATGAACGGACGACTCATTTCCTTGTGCATAAATATCAATGGGCATGCTATTACAATTGCCTGTATAAACGGCCCTAATGAACACCAGGAGGAGTTTTTGAGGGAGGCCATTGGGCGGGTGCTGGCTACAAGAGATGCAGATGTTCTTATAGGTGGGAATTTTAACTTGGTCCCTGACACCCATGTAGATAGGTCAGCGCAGGGAAGGAAAAAGGCAAGGGCGTTCTCTGTGGGTTTTCGAAAGTGGTTGGAGCAAGGGGGAATGACGGATGTTTGGCATACACAGAATCTGACCCTGCAGGCGTATATGTTTTTTTCAGCCACACACCAGAGCTATGCAAGACTTTATCTCTTTCTGGCCTCCCCGGGCCTGCTGCATGCAATTACACACTCAGGGATTGAGGTGGCGTCTTTGTCCGATCACAGTAAGCCTTACACTGCTGGGCCCGGGTAGAAGACTCCGGCTATGGAGGCTAAATACCAAGCTCTTTGCTGATGAGGGAATACGTCAAGAAATAAGGGATACAATTACATCATATTTAAGCATTAATGATATGCTGGAGATTGTGGTGGGGACAGTCTGGGAGGCGCTGAAGACTGTGGTCAGGGCGCAGTGTATAGCTATTGCAGCTTGTGCCAACGCTTTGCAGATGGATAAGAGGCGGCAGCTAGAAGATCAGATAAGAGAGCTGGAAGGGCAGCATGGGGCTGCGGGTGCACGGAGAGTGAAGCGTAAGTTGATGGTTGCTCGGAAACAGTTGAAAGCAATAGATATGGATGGGGCGGAATTCGGTCTTCTGTGCACCAAACAGATCTACCATGCTGGGGGCAATAAGGCAAGGTGGCGCCTGGAGCACCAGTTGCATGCTCAGGTGGCACACTGCCGGATAAACTCAATGCAGACTGCCGGATAAACTCAATACAGACAAGAGGGGGGGTGCTCATTACAGAAGAAGAGCTGATCCTGAAAGAATTTGAGGCTTTCTATACCTCATTATATACCGCAGAGATCCTAGATGAGAGGGCAATAGCGAGATACTTAGATGAGATACTCTTGCCCCAAGTGCCTAATATGCTAGCCAGTGAGTTAGAAAAGGATATTACTCCCGCGGAGGTCCTGGAGGCTATCAGGTGGCTTTGAGAGGAGAAGGCGCCAGGACAGGATGGGTTTGGGGTGGAATTCTATAAGATTTTGGGTGTGCTCCTGGCTCCGGTGCTGGCGAGGCTGTTCAATGGTTTTGCTTCTGCCGGATTGATGCCCCAGTCAATGCGTAAGGGCACTATTACGGTTGACAGGAAGCCTGGCAAAGACCCAACTCTGTGTGCATCGTACTGACCGATCACATTATTGAATGTGGACGCGAAACTAATTTCTGGCATCTTGGCGCACAGGATGGGTCCCTATATGCAGGGCCTAATAGACCCGGACCAAACCGGGTTCATTCCGGAGAGAACCTGTGCGGATAATACTAAGAGGCTCTGTCACCTTTTAGATAATGTATAACAGGCCCGTATCCCCTCAATATTGCTTACTATCGATGCGGAGAAGGCCTTCGACCGGGTGCATTGGAGTTTTTTTTTTTTTCGGTAGTACCTCAGTAAGATTTGGGCCTGAGATTTTGTGACTGGGTATCGTCTCCCCCAGGCCTGGGTGAGTGTGAATGATGGAATTTCAGAGATTTTCTCTATTGCCAAGGGGATTAGGCAGGGCTGCCCTCTCTCGCAGCTGTTGTATGCGCTGTATATGGAGCCCTTCGCGGAACATATTCAGCAAAATCAGGACATCAGAGGCATCTCAATGGGGGGCAGATCCCATAAAATAGCGTTGTACGCTGATAATGGATCTCCCTTGTGACAGTGGTGAATGAGTTGCGGGCTTTTGGCGAGGTGGTAGGCTTTAAAACTAACCTGTCTAAATCCTCTATTCTTAATTTGACATGTCGGAGAAGGAAGTGGAGGACTTGAGACCCCTCTTTCCTTTTGTTTGGGCCTTGCAGAAAATACAATATTTAGGCTTGCATAAACGTCCAACGCCGGTGGCTATAGTGGAATGTAACTACACTGCCCTGCTTGGCGAGGCGCGGGAGGCTCTGGCCCGGTGAAGGGGATTTGGTCTTTCATGGCTGGGGCGTATTGCAGCGGTGAAGATTACTCTTTTGCCTAAAGTGCTGCTCGTCATGCAAGTTTTAGCACTAAAGCCCCCGCTGGGCGTCTGAGAGGCAATGCAGAGGTTGATATGGAATTTTATATGGGCCGGCAAGAATGGGCGAATGTCAAGGGAACAGGCCTACCTGCCGCAGTCAGAGTGGGGGCTGGGAGTTCCATATTTTTTGGGGTACTATCAGGCTGCCCAACTGCGATACTTGGTGGAATGGTCTCATACAAGTACTGCAAAATACTGGTGTTTCATTGACCAGGCAGTTGCGGGGGTTCATATTTGGAAGGTCTCCTGGCTAACGAGGTTGTGTTGTCTGAGAAGTGCATATGTGTCCCTGGTCCTGAGAGCAACCATGGAAGTGTAGGATAAAGTACAAACGCGTAAGGCCCTATCCTCACCCATATCCCTGCAAACGCCAATTATTGGCAACCCGGGCTTCGCCCCTGCACTCCTGGAGTCTGCCTACCAATCGTGGCAGAACTCCAATTGTAAAAGGGTGGGGGATCTGTTTGATATGCAGGGAACCCTGAAGTTTCCCCAACTTAAGGAGACTTATGGTCTGCCACAGGAGGCCTACTGGCAGTACTTAGAGATCAGACGCTGGGTATTGGCCCAAGCGGTAAGACCCCATGCAGCACGGCCCATCTTTCCCTTTGAGCGCTGGCTGTTGACGCGCTCATCAGATAGGAAACTTATCTCAGATATTTTTGGCTTCCTATTAGCGCGACCGGATCTCCTCTGGACTTCGGCGAGGCAGAGGTGGGAGGTCAAATGTGGGCGGGCCTTTACTGAAAAGTATGACTACTAAGGAATTCCTTCTGAAAATAGTGCACTACTGGTATTACACTCCGGCGTGGGTGGTGGGCTGGTGGACGGGCACCACGGACAGTTGCTGGCAGGGTTGTGACCAGAGGGGTACACTCACGCATATTCTATGGCAATGTCCACGTTTGGCTGCCTTCTGGGAGAACATACTGGACGCTATTGACAGAATGTATGACACAGCAGTTCCCCATTTCCTCAGCTATGTTTTACTGGGACTTCCAAACCCACAGACCTACCCTCTCAAGGCTCCAATGGGTAGGGACATTAAATTACGATTAGAGCTGCCAAAAAGCTACTTTGTGCTAGATGGGGCTCAGAGTTGGTGCCCTCACAGACGGACTGGCTACACAAGCTGTGGGACATCCGGGGATGGAAAAATTGACAGCAATGGCCATGGGATCCCTACTCCAGTTTGATAAGGTATGGGGGCCCTGTATCTCCTACCTTTCAGATGAGTTCAGGGAGCAACGTGCCCGCGCTATTTGCAAGTGCTGCTCTTGACGAGTTTTACTACAGCCCCGGCGAGAGGGACAGTTGTGACATGAGTTGGAGAAGGCCAGTGTGAAGGGGATAGAGTGAAAAGGTGATAACGCAGGATATAGGAATGGTACGGGGAGGCATAGTATTTTGTTATAAGTTTTTGTTCAATTTAATCCACCGGCCAGTGGTTGTAGGAGGAAATGTTGTACATGATAAAATGTCAATAAAACAGATTAAATCCTAAAACATTTCTTGTGTAGCACATGCCTGTAACCGTAAGAATTTGTTTTGCCATTTTTTCATTTTTGTCTTCAAACATTTGAAACCGCAAGACAACTTTTGTTCTTGTTTATGCCTGGAACGTCCTGTAATTTCAGATTCTTTTTTTCCAATATAAAACAGCATAGCAGTGTGTTGGAATCCAGATAGGTAATTGATTTGAAACTACAACTACTTTAATTAATGTGTGTGAGAAGGTTAGGGCCATATTTATCATGGGCTTATGTCTTCCTTGCGTCACACATGGTGCCCCTTCCTGCACAAAAACAATCCTGGCTGTCACGCAGGCACTCTTTCACCATGGCACAATGGTGCCTGCATTGGTGCTAGGATGCACTTGGTGCACCAGCACAGACAGGAAGCAGGAATGTGGCATATCTTATTAGATATGAGGCATTCCTGTCCTGTGCCTGTCAGAAGTACAGCAAGTTGTCCTACTGTGTTGCATGACTTGTTAGTAAGTCTGCCCCGTGGTTTGTAAAGGTATCTGTCCAGCATGTAGCCTGTTTCTACGGACAGAATAAACACAACAATGTGAATGTGGTGTTAATCAATTACTTTAGTTCAGGGCCACATCAAGCACCCTTAATGTGTGTAGTCCCTTGTTTTCTATATAAAGTTAACCACAGATACTGTATATGAATGCCCCACTGCTACCAATGATATTTCTGCCATATTTTTGCTCCAGTATGGGACTAGTACACTAAGGCCGGTATTAATACTTTTTTAGCGCCGCATTTGTGCAGCTTTTTGACGCAAAAGTGCCGCAAACATACAAAATACAATTGTATTTTGTAAGTTTCCGCCGCTCTTGTGTCAAAAAGCTGCTCAAATGCAGCGCTAAAAAAGTATAAATATGGGCCTATATAGCCATAGACATATTTCTTGTGCAAGTGTAATATAAGATCATATGCTGTGTTTTTCCTACCCAGCTAATGCTAGACATAATTTATGAGTTCTTTGGCAAATTACCATCAGATTATGGCACATGCAATGCCAAGAATGAATCTATAGCTACTGCCTTATGCATATTGAATAAGCTGTGTGGCTCATAAAAAATACTTGCTTTGGTACAGGATACCTCACACAAATAAATGTAATTACTCCCCATTTAACAAACCCTCTCCAAAATCTATTTTCAATAAATGTATGACCACAGAGGGTGACTCCCTCTGACCTGGCCGTGAAGTCCTAACAACCCACAGTTAGGTTACGATTTAGTACATGTGAATTTGGCCACCTATTCCTCACGATTCATGTGCAGTGTTTTTGCTTGTAGTGCAGTGTCACCAGTGTGCCACCTTTAAGATGGTTTGCACTATTATGAATGTAAAATGCATGATTTTTTAATAATCTGTGTCCCTAATATCCACAGATTAATGTATATTTTGTATTCCGAGTTTCCTAGTTTCTTCATTCGGAAGTAGGCGTTTTCACACATACATATGTAGTAGCTATGGGAGATGGATCCTTGGAACCCTGATAAATGCCTCTGACCAACTTTTGGCAGAAACATTTTGGCTTGAACTGGATGAGTGGCCATTATACCCTTAACCATCCACTATTTTTTTTTCATTATACCTGATGTACTTACAAATAAAGGTATTTCCTGAAGATTTATCTCAAGGTAATTTTCTATTCACCTAGATCCCACCTTTATCCAGTTAATTTTCTTATGAAGAAGTACCTTTTACTGAGGTTGAGTCCACCCTCATAGTACCATCTTACCAGGGTGGGATGAAGATGCTAATGATGATGCAAACCACAAAAGGTGTCTGAGGCTTCCTCGTCCAATGTCACACACTCACCTGGTCCCAACCGTGGAGACGACACTGAAGCTGATGCTGGACCTCCTATCGCTCTCAGGATGATGCAAGATCCAGAAAAGGAACTCAAAGATCCTGCCCCATCCAGAAGGGGAAGGCAGGTGAGACAAAATGAGAAAAAAAGGAGAGAGACTTGCGGTGCAGGATCTGCTCAGCAATGGTAGAACACCACTTAAAAGGAGACATCGCTCCTGAGATCTTCTAGATATGCAAAGGTGGACATTTACAGGACTAGACCTCTGGTTTTGTGAAGACGCAATACACAGGGAACAACAAGAAGAGGCAGTCAGTTACTATCAATACACTAGCAAGCTTCTACATAATTAAAAGTGCATTGCTTCAGTAACCAACACTTACATATTTCTTCAAAATCACTGCATGAGAGCAGACTAACCAAGTTCTTGGATAAGAATCTCTGAGACGCTCCAAGAAGAACTTGAAATACTAATAGGAGCCTCTGATAGTCCCGGGATAAACTTGATACATAGATTTAAAGATTGGAGTTATTGACACTCCCATGGTTACACTTGATACACAGGTTGGAGTTAGAAACACTCCCATGGTATACTAGAAACAGGGTTACACTCAGAACAAGGTTGGACTTACTGACACTCCCAAGGTTGTACTCGAAACATGGGTTGGAGTTACTGGCACTCCAAACATTACGCTTGGTACATAGAATGGAGTTACAGACACTCCCAAGATGACACTCAACTCATGGGTTAGAGTTACTGACACTCCCAAGGTTACACTCAGTCAGTGGTGGCTGATGACTTTTTAAAGTGGTGGGGCGTAAAAGTTGTTTCCAACTTTCACGGCATGAGCCACAAGGTCCCAAGGTCTGAACTGCACAATGTCAAAGCAGAAATCCTGGGACCAATTCCGGCTTCCCGGCTTGACCAAAATGTGTGATCCAAGGCAAATATTTTATTTCACTAAGCCTCCCTTGTCTTCGTTATCACATATGAGTGCACCTTAAAATACACAAGTTCTGGAATATATGTTCGATAGAAAGACATGTTACATTTGATTTAAACAAAAATGACATTGCTTCAAGTTAATGTTGTTCATGTATCATAAGAAACTAGGCCACATGTACAGCGGGGACCTCAAAAGGATTTTGGGGCCCTGGGCTAAACGAATTTTGGGGACTTCTATTTGGAACGGTTTTGAATGTATGATCCAATTTCAGCTCTTTCATGCAATCTTTGTCCTGGTCACTGACAGTGCACAGGTGCACTTGTGTAAATTGTAAATGTGTTTACATCTAATATTTATGGATGGTGACGTGTTTTCAATATTGTAACACAGCAGCAGCTCACCTATTACTGCAAATAATCTCTGTGACTCTAGATGATTATAGCCAAAGTAGTCTGGGATGGTGAGAGCTGGAGGTTATTTCAGAAACAAAGAAACCTGAAGACAGTGGACAGACCAGGGTACCCAGGAAAGGAGCAAATCTGAAATTACTGGCCTGCAGTGAGAAGAATGCTCATTCAGATATGGGGCTGTCCCTTGATACCTAGGACACTGAGGAAGGTGCTGCTCGAAGAGTGGCAGCTGCAGAATGTGTGAGAGACCATAGAGTGGGAGGAGAGATGCCAGGTCCTGGTGGCAGGTCTTCAGGCTTCATCGAGGACGGACAGAGGGAGCTACCGGGAGAAGACACAGAGCCAGTGAGTGGTGCTGCAGGGCCTGGGTTGGAGGTCATACAGGCCATCAGCAGTGCATTGAGAAGCTGCAAGTCCTGATGATAGGTGCCCAGTAGTGGCGATCTCTAGACTGGCTGTGAAGGTGCCCGGACAGGGCTTCTTTTCTGAATGGCTCTGGGGGTCACTGGGAAGTATCAGAAGTCCAATGTGCAGCGCTTCAGATCACAGCATTATTACTGTCACTAGATTGTGCCTATTACTTATTGCTTTCTCTGGTTTTCCCAGCGCCCCGTTTCTAAAACCTACGTGACCCTCCCTCTACCATAATCCACCAGAGGTGCTGGCACACAGTGCAGACATGAAATTCTAATAAGCAATTTAAAGTATGGAATTTTACAACGCTCCCCAGCCAACACACAGAAACCCTTTGTAAGCTGCCTTCTGTCAGGTCTGGTACAGATCCCTACGAAAAAGCCTTTAAAGCAAATCAGGGAACACTTGTGCAGCCTCGCCTGATCGACAATGGTTTTTCACCCTTTTACGACTTCCAAATTGTTGGTCTTGCCGAGGGCATCTGGTTCTTTTAAAATTTATTGTGTTTATGGAACAGGAAATCCCTCTCATTCATGTGCATGGTATTATTCGGCTGCTATCTGCTCGAGGTCGGATTAAACGTCTGATTCACCACTCCAAGACACCAACGCAAACTAACCATTCCTGCAACATGAGAGACGCATGAGGATTGGATGGAGCAGACTAACCAAGTGCTCCTTTTGAGTCTGGGGGTTTGTTTGATCCCCTGGCTATTTAATACAGCTGCTGTACAGGTGCAGGCAGAAGTGCGCATGTCGGATTGGCCGTCGGAAGGCAGCCGGCCAATCCAACATGCACACTGTGTACTTTGCTATGCCAATCCTGCTGAATCATGCCCGCCCTCACACTCGCCGCGTTCCACACATCATAATAAAATGGTGTAGGAAATTGGCTTGGTATATACTATCTCAAAGTGAGAGATAGTGTGCACAGAGTCCAAGTGTTCCCCCTAGAGGTTGATAGTGGCAAAATTAGATAATACTAATGCTCTATTATGTGGTAGTGTGGTCGAGCAGTAGGCTTATCAGAGAGTAATGTTAAGCATTTGTTGTACACACACAGGCAATAAATGAGAACACACACAAAAGACTTAACTCCAGGCCAATATGTTTTTATAAAGAAAAAATAATTTTCTTAATTTATTTTAGAACCACAAGATTCAGAATTCAAGTAAATACATAAATTGTAAGGTACTTGGCATGGGCAAATATGGAACTTTGAATTAAAACAGTAATGTACACAGTTTTGGCAAAAATGGCAATAAGCTATTTTAAAAGTGGGCACTGCAAAAATCAACAGTTCCTGGGGAAGGTAAGTACAAGTTAGTTTAGCAGGTAAGAAAAGCACTTACAAGTTCAGTCTCCGGGGGCATAGGCAGCCTACCGTTGGGGGTGCAAGTCAACCCCAAACACCCAGCACCATGAACACATGGCCGGTCAAGGGCAGAGGTCAAAGTAGGACCCAAGTAACATATGCACCTATGGAAACTAGGGGTGCTCCGGTTTCAGTCTGCTAGCAGGTAAGTACCTGTGTCCTCTGGGAGCAGACCGGGGATTTTGTAGAGCACTGGGGGGGGGGGGTGACAACCAGGCACACAAAACACACCCTCAGTGGCAGAGGGGCAGCCGGGTGCAGTGTGCCAAGTAGGTGTCGGGTTTTAGATTTAAATCAATGGAGAGACCCGGGGGTCACTCTGGCAATGCAAGCAGGGCACAGAGGGGCTTCTCAGGCCAGCCACTGACTGGGCAATGATGAGGGCTGGCTGCTGGTCACTCCTGCACTGGTAGTTGGTTTCTCTCGGGCCTGGGGGCTGCAGGTGCAGTGCTTCTTCCAGATGTCGATTCTTTGTTACCGGGCAGTCGCAGTCAGGGGGAGCCTCTGGATTCTCTCTGCAGATGTCGCTGATGGGGTGCAGGGGGGTCGTCTCAGGGTGTCCACGCCGTTAGAGTCACCTGGGGGTCCTCTCTGCAGTGTTGGTTCTTCTGGACACGAGCCGGGGGCATCGGGTGCAGAGTGTTAGAGACTCACGCTTCCGGAGTGAGGCTGGAGTCCCTTTAAAGTTGGTTTCTTCTTTGTTGTTTGGACAGAGCCACTGTCCTCTGGAGTTTCTTGGTCCTTTGGGTTGCAGGACAGTCCTCTGAGTTGGCAGAGGTGGCTGGTCCCGCTGAAATCGTCGCTGTTGCAGGTTCTTTGAGTCTGGAGACCGGCCGGTAGGGCTGGGGAAAAGTCAGTTGTTGTCTCCATCGTCTCAGTGAGGCTTTCAGGTCAGCAGTCCTTCTTCTTGTTCAGGTCATCAGGAAATCTGTTATCATGGGTTTAGGGTTACCCCTAAATACTCAATTTAGGGGTGTGTTTAGGGCTGGAGGGCAGTAGCCAATGGCTACTGTCCCTGAGGGTGGGTACACTCTCCTTGTGCCACCTCCCTGTAGGGAGGGGGGCACATCCCTAATCCTATTGGGGGAAATCCTCCAAAGCAAAATGGAGGATTTTCTAAGGCAGTGGTCACCTCAGCTCAGGACACCTTAGGGGCTGTCCTGGCTGGAGGGTGACTCCTCCTTGTTTTTCTCATTATCTCCTCCAGACTTGCCGCCAAAATTGGGGGCTGTGTCAGGGGGCGGGCATCTCCACTAGCTGGAGTGCCCTGGGGTGCTGTAACACCAGGCTTGAGCCTTTGAGGCTCACCGCCAGGTGTTACAGTTCCTGCAGGGGGAGGTGTGAAGCACCTCCACCCAGTAC
This sequence comes from Pleurodeles waltl, assembly GCF_031143425.1. NCBI lineage: Eukaryota > Metazoa > Chordata > Amphibia > Caudata > Salamandridae > Pleurodeles > Pleurodeles waltl. The sequence goes on along the minus strand of NC_090440.1, from coordinate 485,828,092 downwards.
AGGCTTTGTTCCTGGTCACAGAGTGCACAAAGGCACTCACCCCATGTGGCCAGAAACCCGTCTGGATATGGAAGGCTGGTAAAAACTGCTCAGCCTAACACTAGTAGTTGGGCTGGTTTACAGGGGGAATCTCTAAGATGCCCTCTGTGTGGATTTCTCAATAAATCCCACACTGGCATCAGTGTGTATTTATTGTGCTGAGAAGTGTGTTACCAGACTTCCCAGTATTCAGTGTAGCCATTATGGAACTGTGGAGTTCGTGTCTGACAAACTCCCAGACCATATGCTCTTTATGGCTACCCTGTACTTACAATGTCTAAGAATTGGCTTAGACACTGTAGGGGCATAGTGCTCATGCAGCTATGCCCTCGCCTGTGGTATAGTGCACCCTGCCTTAGGGCTGTAAGGCCTGATAGAGGGGTGAATTACCTATGCCACAGGTGGTGGGTTGTGGGCATGGCACTCTGAGGGGAGTGCTATGTCAACTTAGTATTTTTCTCCCTACCAGCACACACAAGCTGTGAGGCAGTGTGCATGTGCTGAGTGAGGGGTCCCCAGGGTGGCATAATAATGCTGCAGCCCTTAGAGAGACCTTCCCTGGCTACAGGGCCCTTGGTATGAGGACAAAGGACTTATCTGTGTGCCAGGGCTGTGTTAATTGTGGAGACAAAGGTACAGTTTAGAGAAAGAAAACTGGTGCTGGCGCCTGGTTAGCAGGGTCCCACAACACTTTCAATCATAACTAGCATCAACAAAAGGCAAAAAGTTAGGGGGTAACCATGCCAACAGTGGCATTTTCCTACAAATGATAATGAATCCATTTTATTATTTACATTGGTGCAATGCTGCGCTCAAAGCAGGCAGGGCGATGCTCCTCTGCCCTAACCTCCGCTGCAGTCAGTACTGACACTCTCATGGTATGCTAGAAATACAGATTGAAGGCTACAAGGTTCATACAGATAGCAATCGCTTCTAAAAGAACATTCTTCTTGACACTACTGTTCAATAGAGAAACACTGAATTAAGGCCCTCAGTATGACATTGGCGGTAAATCCCGCTTACCACCATGCTGACTGCCGCCAACATAACGCCGCCACGGTGAAAAACCACCAAGCATACTATGACACTCATATACGCATCCGTCACTATACAGTCACACACACAAGTCCGCCAGCCCAAAGATCAGCGATAAGCTGGTGGTAGCAAAACCCACACCGTTACGCCACAGAACTACACCCACAGCATTATGACCCACGAATCACCGCGGCGGACATTCAATGGCGGTAAACCATTGGCAGTACATACCACAGCGCTTAAAATACACACACTCAAACAAAACTACACCACATTGGACAATTCAAACAACACACTCCTGACACCCATACACACACCACATCCACACCATTGTAGAACACACACCCACACTACCTACCACCGATTTACGACTAGAAAGAATTGCCACCAGAAAGAGACAGCAAGAGCACACACACAACCAGAGCCACATAACATCAGCACCTATACACCATCCACGCACCTTACATCACACACCCCAACACATCACCCCACACACCCTCACCCACACCACTCACACTACACCCATGGCACCACAACGACACCCCAGATTCTCTGAGGAGGAGCTGAGGGTCATGGTGGAGGAAATCATCCAGGTAGAGCCACAGCTATTTGGAACACAGGTGCAGCAGACATCCATTGCTAGGAAGATGGAACTATGGTGGAGAATCGTGGACAAGGTCAACGCCGTGGGACAGCACCCCAGAACAAGGGACGACATCAGGAAGAGGTGGAATGACCTACGGGGGAAGGTACATTCCACAGCAGCAAGACGCCAACTAACTGTACAGAGGACTGGCGGTGGGCCCCCACCTCCTCCCCCACAACTAACAACATGAGAGGAGCAAGTCTTGGCAATCATGCATCCTGAGGGCCTGGCAGGAGTAGGAGGAGGACTGGACTCTGGTAAGTCAAGTCTCTATTACTATCACCCCACCTACCTGTATGCCATCACAAACCCCCACCTGTACCCTCACTCCCATCACTTCACCACCTCCCACATACCCCACAATCACAACCCACTCATCCCAATACCAAGCCCTGCATGTAACACCAATGCATGGACACCCCTCACAGATCTGCATGGACAACTATTACCACTGCACGCACACTGGAGAGAATCACCTAGCCCACCAAAAAGCTACTCACTCAAAGGCAAATCTGCCAGGGCAACAACAACCATAGAGGTCAACACACCCATGCACATGCTGTCACACGCAGAAACAATAACACTGCATTTACATCCCCCAGGTACCCCAGCCAATGTCACCGGAGAAGAGGTGCCAGCAACATCCAGTCCCCCCCCACAGAAGAGGCCCACAGTGATGACAGCAGCTCTGCTCGCCAGGCCTGCTCGCCTGGATCTGGATGACCAACCTGGCCCATCAGGGATCTCCAGACAGTCGGTTACCCAGGCACACACTCGCCTCCCCCCTCAGGAACACAACCACAGCACTCACCCAGCGGGCCCATACCTCTTTCCCAGGACACGTCAATCAGCGGTGTGTTCACCACTACAGGGCCCCCAGGACACCCCACAAACACAGGACGATCAGGGACCTGGGGTCAGTGGCAGTGGGCACACAGTTCAGGGGACAGAGCCACAGGACAACAGGGAAGCTGGGAGGACTGCTGTGCGACTGGGGGAGGACAGGCCTAGGGAACCGACTCTCCAGGAGGCACTCACCATGATCCTGGGAGCATACCACCATTCCCAGGAGATGATGGGCCAGATACTGAACAAGTTGCAGGAGAACATGCGGCTGCAGAAGGGACAGGATCTGGGGATCAGAGAGGACTTGAAGGACATCAACGCCACCCTGGTCTCCATTGCAGGGGTGCTGGCAGACATGGGCAACACTATGAGGGAGGCAGTGGCACCCCACCGGGCCCCTGCCACTAGCCAAACTGATGAACAGCTCTGCTGCCGCTAGTGGACAGGAGGCCCCGCCACAGGAACAACAGGCCACCAGCACCTCTTCCCCTGCAGAAGGTGAACCACCCCGCAAACGTTCCCTGCGATCCAGGCATAAGCCAGAGACTATTGCCAAGACCCCCACCAGGAAATAAGACTCACCTGATTGTCACCCTTGTGTCCCACTCTGTCACCCTGTCCACCTTGAACTGCCATTGCTCCCCTTCCTATGCCCCCTTGGACAATGCACCTGTGATACAAAGAGACTGGACTCCAACCTGGACTTTCCTCCATCATCCCCCCCAGCCCATTGCACATCCCCCTCTACCTCTTAGCACTGAAATAAACACCCTTTGAAAAATGGAGTATGTCAAATGATTTAGGTACATATTCGTTTAACAAGGTTTAAACATTGAAAATCAACTGTATACAAATGTATACATAGGAATGACCTGTAGTTGGCTGCAGTCAACACACCAGGAGCGATAGTGGGGCACAAATATCTGCAAATAGAGATGCCAAAGGGTACAGTGAGTGGCCATAGAAGTGGGAAAATCAGCCTGCCAGTGACAATGTCAGACAAAAAACTGTCAATTAAATATGAAGTTACACTGTCTTACCTGTGTGTCATTGGAAGTATTGACAAATTATTGCACTTCTGTTGTCCTCACCCTCATCCTCTGCCTCCTCATCTTCACTGTCCACAGGGTCCACTGCTGCAACACGGCCATCTCCAGCCTCATCCTCCTGCAGAAAAGGCACCTGGCGATGTAAGGCAAGGCTGTGCAACATACAGCATGCCACAATGATCTGGCAGACCTTCTTGGGTAAGTAGTACAGGGATCCACCTGTCGGATGGAGGCAACGAAACCTGGCCTTCAGGAGGCCAATGGTCCTCTCTATAACTCTTCGCCCATGTGCCTCATTGTAAGGTCCTCTGCCCTTGTCCTGGGATTCCTCACAGGGGTCAGTAGCCATGAGAGGTTGGGGTAACCAGAGTCAACTGCAAATATCGAGGGACAACTGTTGCCACACACCAACCCTTAGGGCCCACACCATACCCATACACCAACATCCACTGGGTGGGAACCAGGGCTTACCTATCAGCCACCCCCTGTGCCTCTGGAGTTGAGCCATCACATATGGGAAGCTGCTATTCCTCAGGATAAAGGCATCATGCCACAACCCAGGATATTTTGTATTCACGTGGGAGATGTACTGGTCCACCAGGCACACCATCTGCACATTCATCGATTGAAAGCTCTTTTAATTTCTCAACACCTGTTCGTTTCGCCGGGGGGTGACAAATGCTATATGTGTACCATCAAATGCCCCAATAATGTTGGGGATATGTCCCATTGCATAGGATTCAGCTTTCACTATAGCCAAATCTTCCACCTGGGGGAAAACGATGTAGCTGTGCATGTGTTTAATCAGGGCAGACAACACTCTGGTCAGCACTATTGAGAACATTGGCTGAGACTATCCTGCTGCCAAGCCCACTGTCACTTGGAAGGAGCCAGTTGCCAGGAAATGGAGCACTGATAGCACTTGCACAAGAGGGGGGGGATCCCGGTGGGGTGACGGATAGCAGAGATTAGGTCAGGCTCCAATTGGGCACACAGCTCTGTGATTGTGGCCCTGTCCAGTCTATGAGTGAGGATAATGTGCCTGTCTTCATTGTTGCCAAGTCCACCAGGGGTCTGTACACAGGGGTATGTCTCCATTTCCTATTCATCCACAGCAGTTGCAATCTATGGGGCAAAATGGTGAGCAGCTGGTCAGTATCTCTTATTTCCAACCACTACACTTCAATGCATGTCGTGATTGTAACAGTATTTTTTTGGAGAGGTCCAAATGGTGCATATGTGTACTGTGATACAGTTAGGAGCCATGGCCTGCACTGAAATGGCGTCCGCCTGTCCTGTTTGGAGGGACAGGTGGAAATGAGGTAATTCCACTGACGTTGTGCGCCGTTGCGGGAGGCTGTTGAAAACCGCCATGCAACTCCTCATTGGTCAACATTGGGCCCTATGGGGTACAGTGGCCAATGGTGATGTACGCCGGTGGTGACATTATGCACCGCCGCGGACGTGACCGCCATTTTCTATCTGTTCACTCACTTGCTACCTGACCTTCAACAGGAGAGGACCCACACTACAAGTGCTGCTGTGACCTGTGTCTGGAACTGACCATGGCTCGTGTCACTGGGGAAATGGCCCCTGGAGCGACTGGTGGATGGGGTCCTACCCCAGTACCGAATGCTGTATGGGCCTCCAGACCAACAGGTGAGTACACCGTGAGTACGATGCATGGGGCGTGAATACACGGAGTGCTGTGTGTGAAGGCCTCATGTGGGGGGGGTTGGTGGATGGGCCCTGGGCAGCGTGTTGCGTGTATGGTGGGCCATGTCTGTGCTAATGGGGATGGGAAGGGGAATGGTGGGCCATGAGTGTAACAGGCAGGACGGTCGGACTAATATCTTTCCCTGTGTCCATTTCCCTGCAGGTCAGCGCCCATCAGAAAAAGGGAATATGGCGGGCCATCGCTAAGGACGTGTGGACCCTGGGGGTCTAGGGCAGGCAGAGCACACCCACTGTAGCAAAAGATGGGAAGACCTGAGACGCTGGGCACGGAAGATGGTGGAGGCCCAGCTGGGGATGGCCTCCCAACAAGGAAGGGGTGCCCTTCGAACGCTGAACCCCTGATGGCCCACATACTGGCGGTGGCCTATCCAGAGCTGGATGGGCGCTTGGGGGCATCACAGCAGCCACAAGGGGGTGAGTACAGTGCCTCAATATACAACTTGCACCTGGTGGGGTGGTATCCGGGTGGGGGATGTGGGCCTGTGGGTACCCCTAGGCCAGGCCTGACATTGCAGAGTAGGTCCCATGTTGGGCAGGGTTCTGATGTAAAATACCTCCAACCAAGCTAGTAGGCATCCACTACTGGGCAGGGGTCTGTGGGTCTCAGGTATGCTGCTATTGGCGTTAAGTGTCCCTATCCATGGGCTGGTGACTAGCATTGTGACTGGTAGTACATTGCCTAGTGTGTAGGGCTGTTCCCTGTGTCTGTGTGTGTGTTGTGTACACCAACTGTGGTGTTGTTACCACCATTGACCAAATGCATCCTTTGTCTCTTCCCCCTCCTTTTTGTTTTGTCACCCTGTCCTTATGTGCATTAGCATAATCTGCGGAGGATCTGTGGCACTGGCGATGGAGGGAGCTGCATCCCACAGGGCCCAGGAGGCCGAATCCACTGTCGGTGAGGAACCAGTGGGACGGAGGGCGAGGGGAGCACAACAGCGGAGACAGGAGGAGACAGTTCGGACATGGATTCCTCCCCCGATGGAAGCTCCCTGGTGGTGGCGGACACTTCTGTACCCACCCCAGCTACAGGTACAGCTGCCACCCCCGTACCAGCACTGCCCTCCCAGCAGCCCCTTAGCATGTTTCCCGTGCCCGCTCACCCAGGAGGGTGGCCCTCTCTTTCGCCCCAGGCACCTCAGGCCCTGCCCCAGTGAGCCCTGCTGCCCTGAGTGAGGAGGCTATTGACCTCCTGCAATCTATCTCTGTTGGGCAGTCAACCATTGTGAATGCCATCCAGGGGCTGGCAGCCCAAATGCAACAGACTAATGCATTCCTGGAGGGCATTCACACTGGCATGTCGGCCCAACAGAGATCAATCCAGGCTCTGGCCTACTCTCTGATGGCAGCCATTGTCCCTGTTTCTACCCTCCCCCCTCCAACTTCCTCTACCCAGTCCCATTCCCCTCAACCCCAACCTATCTCAAGCACACAGGCAGAAAGCAGGCACCAAGGACAACACACAAAAGTGGATATGGCATACACAAGCACCACACTTCATCCCACAGGCACAAAGATCATCCAGATGCAGACATGCCAACAGCCACTGCCTCCACTATGGCCCCCTGCTCCTCTTCCTCCACCTCCCTCCCAGTTGCGCCTACACTCACACCTGCTTGCGCTACATCCTCATCCACTACCCCCATCACCAGCACACCTATCAGCACACGCCCCTCACTGGCAGTCAACACCCTCACTTCCATGCACACATCCCCTGTGTCCTCTCCCACTGTGTCTGTGCCCCCTTCTCCCAAAGTACACAAACGCAAGCACTCAGACACCCAACAGCCATCCACCTCACAACAGCATCCAGCCCATGCACCTGTACCCAAACACAGCAAACAGACACCTCCTACAACAACCCCTTCTACCTCCACTCCTAAACCATCTCCCTCTTCCTGCCCCAATGTCCCTAAGAAGTTTTTGTCTCCACCTTTGACCTCTTGCCTAGCCCTCCCTTCTGTCCCTCATGTCAGGCCAGGGTGGTCAGAACCTAGCCAAGCACCTCAGCCACCCAGTCCAGGGGCACAGTAGTGTCCACAGCTATACCAGGTGGGAGAGGATCCCGGGCACCAGGCAGCCACACTGATAGGGTGCCTGCACCAAGTGCTGTAAGGAAGGGCAAGGAGGCACCCCCAGCTGGTAAAAGGAAGGGCAAGGGGCCTGCACCAGCATGCAAAAAGGACAGGAGGCCAGGTGCTGGGACTCAGTCGGAGCCCCCACTACCAACCATGGTGGTGCAGCCGTCCGAGGCTGCAGGGGATGGGCTGGAGCCTCCCCCACCCCTGCTAGCACCAGCACTGCCACCAGCACCACTGCCAGCAGCAGCAGCCCCAGTGGGCAGCCGTCCGGGGCTACAGGAGAAGGGCTGGAGCCTCCCCCACCACTGCTAGCACCGCCACCAGCAGCAGCAGCCCCAGTGGGCATCCGTCTGAGGCTGCAGGGGAAGGGCTGGAGCCTCCCCCCACCACTGCCAGCACTGCCACTGCCACCACTGAGCAGCCTTCACTGCCGGCGGACAGTGTGTAGTCCTACATCCATGGGCTGTTGGCGGCCTGGCACATGCACATCCTGTGGGTCTGACACCCAGGTGAGAGACTGTGACCTTGCACTCCCCAAGATCTGAATCACAGGGCACAATTCCCCCTCCAGAACCAGTGGAGAAGCCCTCCACTCACCCCATCCTCCACAGGATGAAGCACACTGGGCACAATGCCCTCTCCAGAACCAGTGGGAGAAGCCATCCTTGCACCCCATCCTCCACACGATGAAGCACACTTGGCACAATGCCCCCTCCAGAACCAGTGGAGAAACCATCCACTCACCCCATCCTTCCCAGGATGAAGCAAACTGGGCACAATGCCCCCTCCAGAACCAGTGGAGAAGCCATTCACTCACCCCATCCTTCCCAGGATGAAGCACACTGGGCACAATGCCCCCTCTAGAACCAGTGGAGAAGCCATCCATTCACCCCATCCTGCCCAGGATGAAGCTCACTGGGCACAATGAACCCTCCAGAACCAGTGGAAGAAGCCATCCACTCACCCCATCCTCCACTGGATGAAGCACACTGGGCACAATGCCCCCTCCAGAACCAGTGGAAGAAGCCATCCACTCACCCCCATCCTACACAGGATGAAGCACACTGGGCACAATGCCCCCTCCAGAACCAGTGCAGTGGATGAAGCCATCCACTCACCCCATCCTCCACAGGATGAAGCTCCCTTGGCACAATGAACCCTCCAGAACCAGTGGAAGTAGCCATCCACTCACCCCATCCTTCACAGGATGAAGCACACTGGGCACAATGCCCCCTCAAGAACCAGTGGAAGAAGCCATTCCCTCATCCCCATCCTTCCCAGGATGAAACTCACTGGGCACAATGCCACCTCCAGAACCAGTAGAAGAAGCCAACAACTCACTTCATCCTCCACAGGATGAAGCACACTGAGCACAATGCCCGCTCCAGAACCAGTGGAGAAGCCATCCACTCACCCCATCCTTCACAGGATGAAGCACACTGGGCACAATGTCCCCTCCAGAACCAGTGCAGTGGATGAAGCCATCCACTCACCCCATCCTCCGCAGGATGAAGCTCACCGGGCACAATGCCCCCTCCAGAACCAGTGGAAGTAGTCACCCACTAGAGAGACTGTGGCCTTGCACTCCCCAGGACCAATCACAGGGCATGTTTCCCCCTCCAGAGCATGTTGGCAAATCACCCACTTGAGAGACTGTGGCCTTGCACTCCCCAGGACAGAGTGATGGGCATGTTTCCCCCTCCAGAGCATGTGGGCAAGTCACCCACTTGAGAGACTGTGGCTTTGCACTCCCAGGACCAGTGGTGTTCCATCTTCCAGCTGAGGTGCCCCCTAATCCCCGTCCCCCTGAGGTGCCTGTCTATTTTTGACCTGTTGCCCCTGCAGTGTTCTCTCTGTGTTGTTGCAGGAGTGAGGTTGGGCCTTGGACTTTGTGATGTGGCCCTGTGGCCCACGAACATTGAGGACTGGGCAGTGTCCCTTGCATTGTAAATATGTATATACTTTTTTATTTGGATGCACGGATTTCACCTATATTTATCTTATTAAAGCCTTTTTACACTATAGTAGTTGTCCTTGCATTATTCCTGAGGGGTACAGGGCAAATATGTTCTGTTACTGCATCTTCTTGTGTGTATGGTGTTGAGGGTGGGGGTGTTGTGCGTGTGTGTGTGTCACTCGCTTTTTCCTCCCCCCCTGTGTGCTAGGTGGCTGTACTCACCGTGGTCGTCTTAGCCAGCATTGGTGTTCGTAGTGGAGCAGGTAGAAGAGCATGGGGAAGACATGCAACTCGGGCACCATGGCGGCGTGGTTCTTCCTTGAGCCTCCAGAGGTGAGTCGTTTCCCTTCTGTACAGTGTTTCTTTTGATGCTGTTGGTACCGCCCCTGAAAAGGTGGCGGATAGGTGTGTCATATTACTGTGGGCGGAACATTGTCTCCTGCCTGGCTGTTGCCGGTTACCGCCGTGGTGCCTGTTGGATTCGCCATGGCAGTCGGTATGTTAAAGTGGCTGTCTGTCTGAGCGGTTTCCACCATGGTCATAATTTCATATTTATTACCGCTGGCCTGTTGGCGGTATTACCGCCGCTTTATCATCGACCACCAGGGTTGTAATGAGAGCCTAAATCTGTAGTCCATGAGCAAAAACAGTGCAAGCGCCAAGGTTGAAGGGAGAGTCCGGAGTAAGAACAAGCAAGGAGCGCTTGTGGAAAATTACAGAGAAGAAAATGGAGAGGAGTCTAGAGTCTTGACGAGGCTGATAGGCAGGCCTTCTTATTACTGTAAAAGGATTAGTGTGCACTAACATGATGGGAAAGTAGTTACCCTTATCTAGCACTTTAACTGGAATCCAAAGACTGCAGGAGGCTCAGTGCAAGAAGCTCAAGAGGAGGTAGAATCATAGCTCAGGAAGGAAGACACTAGAAGCATCGCAGAAGCCAGGTTCACAGGATCATCAGGAAGGCTTGGAAGACTAGAGTGCTGAAATTTCCAGACAACTAAGGAGATGAGTACAAGGATGAAGTTTGCGCAGGACTGGAATGCTGGAAGATCTGGCCGGCTCAGGTGGTAAGTGCAGAGATGATGCTTGCTCAGGTTGCTGTAAGCTCAGAGAGTATGTCTATGCTGGAAGAAAAGGTCTTCCAAAAGGCATCTGTCACACGTGGAAGCGTGGAATATTCCAATGAACCTGGGAAAGCTTTTGTGTTACATACAACTGATAGAAGGCCTTGCAGGTGGCAGGTGCAAATGGTAATTGGCAACAATAAACAAGTATAATGGAACACCAAGTGCATGATGGTACAATGCAATGGTTCACAGTGGCAGTGTAACTATCCTAAATAGACAGGTTAGAATCTGCAGGTGTAAAAAAGTCTAAACTTGCGTAGCAACAAAACAAGAAAGTTAATGGTCCAGGCTTCCTGGGATGGGCACCATGGATTGCTCGAGACTGGAAGGCACCACAAGGGAAGCGCGATTTGGAGTACTTGGGGTAGGGAGATGCCACAAGGAAAGGGTGACTTGAGTACAACCCACCGCACATGGGGCACATGATGGAGTCGTGACATCCAATATGACTGGCTTATTAGTAGATCTTAAGTTTTAGGCAGGTGCCCTGAAGAGAACACTACCCTCACCACCACTGTATAGTTGTGTGTTTATTCTGAGAACTTCCCGAGGGTGTGCGGTGGTTGAATCTCTGTCTGTCTCTCTTTGTGATTAAATAGAAATACTTCTAAGGACACCCACTTTTAGGCGATAATGTGTGTTGTTCTTTTGGTATGTGCATGTGCAAATGGCTACTACAGTCTGCCCTTATAACGCCTTTTTGCATGTATGTACAGACTGCAAAAGCTCCTTTCATGTATTCTCAGGCTGCTAATTCTATATATAAATGTTTCAGAACAGGTTTAGGTTGGTTTTTCTTTCAAATATCCTTGCCAGGCTGCTCTTGAGACACAATGTAATTGTGTAATTGTGTAATGATGCCCCTTACAGCAGAGTAGTCTCTGGCCTACTAATAATCACACCTAACTTCTATTACTTTAATCTATCACAAAGAAAATGAAGTGAATTAATGGAAGGGTTTGCTTGTGCAAGCAAGAATAATTCCTAGAAGTTACTATAACCAAAACACTGGGTTCCGCAGAAACATGCTGCACAGCGTAAACTGCTTCAATGCCTTGTCTGGGGTAATAAGAGCTATGTAAATGCAATTACAATTACACATACAACACCAAAATACTTACCACACAGGCAACAGCATGCATCCTAGCCAGCTATACACCAACTTTTAACACAAAAGTGTACCGTGCATTGTTCCTTTTTGCTTCAGACACACACCAAGGCACTGTTAAAAAAACAAAAACATGCTGCTTAATTGCCAGAACTGTCATTACACTCCTCCAGATCAGATGAGAGCTGAAGATTAACCTCCTCAAAGAACACATAACAACACTATGAAAGCCCTTAACGTTTTTGGTACTATGCTGTAATTGCTTTTATAGCGATTACTAATGTTATCTACAGTAAATCCCTTGCAACTATTTAACATTCCTAGACTGGAATCTACCATTTGTACAGTATTCAATTGCAGGCAAGGGTAGGTTCGCACACTGCAACTACCCACATACATACACTCAACTCTGGTCTTCAGCAGATCATAGACATAGCATTACATTCATGGCAGGCACACATACTTCCCTCTTTAGCAGTGCCATGCAGTAGTATGCCATATGCCTATATATACTTAATTATTACAGTTCAATAGGGCAGGGACATAAATGCACATCATGCAGGGCACATTCTTGCCCAATATTCACACCTCGGAAGAATTACCAAGCCGAATAAAGTGTCTGGCCCATTCCTTACCAGCCTCATGGAGCAGTATGTTACTTGTGAGGTAGTCTAAATTTTAGTAGTCTTCCTAATGTCACAAAAGTCATCATAATGTGACGGCTTATGCCTTATGTTAATCAAATGGTTTGAATGTAGAAATTTCACTGACACCTCTCTATTAATGTGCATTCATTTGTACTGTAGAGCTCGACATAGGCAATATTTGAATTAAATCAGATGTTAGAAGGATTAAACTGATATTATATTGCAATTTAGACCCTATGCTAACAGAATGTATTGAAACGATATTGAATTTCTAATGATTAATGATTTAAATATGTGTGCAAAAATGGAAGAATTGTAGTTCCCCATTATACCTATTGAAATGCATTAACAGGATCAGTTTTTTCTCTCTTGTTTAAAGTAAATATACCACACATAATAATTAAGGATGATTAATGTTGAATTAATAAGTTTGCATATTACGATGTGTTTATTAAAATGTACTAATTAACTGTTTTGCTGTAATTCTCTTGTGTTAGCCAAAGTGAGGCCTGTTAAGCTTGTATTTCGTGACTGAGCAAGGAATGCTGATTCATTCCTTAATGTGAGACTTCGTTCCAATGAGAAGACTACCATTTGGTAATAGGTCCTACTGTTTAGACATAGAGAGAAAAATGTAACATTGTCCTTGAGTATGGTACATTGTGAAACATGGACTCTCGTTTCAAACTTGCACGGAGTCACACAGATGGAAGATGTTCCCATGACAGACCTGAGAAGATTTATGGATGTTTCAGTTTGAAGTCTGCTGATCGATTTCTATTGGATGGTGCCCCTTCAATGTAAAATGAACTACTACCTTTGGCAAACCAAAAAGACGTATGAACCTCGATATATTGATGATCAGTGGGACTTTGGGCAAATGCTTCCCAGATTTCCCACTCTGATGCTGTCAGAGATCCAGATTCCTGAAGATGAGAAGGTGGGGCCCTGTTCCTGCATGCTGTGCCCCTTGGAGAAGTATCTTCTTCTCTGCTTTCCCCTTTGTGATACCCTTTGAGACTTAAAAATCTTTCTTCCAATCCCCTTCAGAAGACTCTTGGTCGAGCTTCTAACATGCTGATGCCTCCCCAATCCTGTGTCCACCTTAGCTAGTAGCTTGCAGTCTGAGATTATCTTTTTTCAAATTATTTTTGTTCTTTTTGTATTTTTGTCTTTTGCCTGGATGTGTTCCACCCCACACGTTTGCCACTGATTTGGCTAACTGTAGGGTTACTCCTGTGCCAACTGAATTATGACTCTAAAAAATTGAATTCACTGATGATTGCCAACCCTGAGCAATGCTTGATGTCTGTATCTCAGATATTCATACTGATCATATGTATCATTCTTCTTGAATGCTCACTTTTGTTAATGTTAGTCCGTCTTAATTTATTTTGTTGCTTTGAGCAACCCTTGGTGATTATGGGGCATATTTATACTCCGTTTGCGCCAAATTTGCGTCGTTTTTTTCGACGCAAATTTGGCGCAAAACTAACGCCATATTTATACTTTAGCGTTAGACGCGTCTAGCGCCAAAGTATGAGTAAAGAGCGTCATTTTTTTGCGTGAACGCCTTCCTTGCGTTAATGAGATGCAAGGTAGGCGTTCCCGTCCAAAAAAATGACTGCGACGCAAATGCGTCGTATTTATACTCCCGGGCAAAAATCACGCCCGGGAGTGGTCGGGGCAAAAAACCCCGCATTTGCGCCTCTTTTTAACGCCTGGGTCAGGGCAGGCGTTAAGGGACCTGTGGGCTCAAAATTAGCCCACAGCTGCCCTCCCATGCCCCCAGGGACCCCCCCTGCCACCCTTGCCCACCCCAGGAGGACACCCAAGGATGGAGGGACCCACCCCAGGGACATTCAGGTAAGTTCAGGTAAGTATAAATTTGTTTTTTTTTTATATATTTTTTTGGGCATAGGGGGGCCTGATTTGTGCCCCCCTACATGCCACAATGCCCAATGACCATGCCCAGGGGACAGAAGTCCCCTGGGCATGGCCATTGGGCAAGGGGGCATGACTCCTGTCTTTACTAAGACAGGAGTCATGTAAATGGCGTCTGGGCGTCGTTAAAAATGGCGCAAATCGGGTGGAGGTGATTTTTTAGCGTCAACCTGACTTGCACCATTTTTAAGACGCCCTAACGCCATTTTTCCCTACGCCGGCGCTGCCTGGTGTACGTGGTTTTTTTCCACGCACACCAGGCAGCGCCGGTCTGCTTGCGCCGGCTAACGCCATTCAATAAATACGGCGCCCGCATGGTGCTTCAGAATGGCGTTAGCCGGCGCAAAACATTTTGACGCTAAACTGCGTTAGCGCAGTTTAGCGTCAAAAAGTATAAATACGGGCCTATGTATCTTGTATGCTGGGGTAACCATGAGAACAGGAGTGTATTGTCCCGCTACCTTTCGGATATAAAATTCCCAAATACCAGGGTCTGCCACCAATGTGGCCACTGCCTTATGCTCTATACTTCCAGGGTCCCCATAAGGCATTTCCACCAGGGGCGGGTCCTCCGCAATGGCGGAGGAGTTTCGCCACACTGGCTAAGAGCAAGCAGTAGAAAAATAAAACAATACTAAATTATCATTTTATTTTTCTGCTGTTGGCTCAGCCAGCATGTGAAGAGGGGGGCAGGCTGGTCCATGAGAGGGCAAAGGAGGGAAGGAGGAAAGGAGTGTTTGGCCTGCCGTCTTAGGCTCATGCACACCTTGGTTTCTCCAAGCTGGTAAAACTGCACAGACCTCAGTGCACTGTCTGAGTGGCAGACCAAGCAGCTCAGAGCAATCCAGATGCTGCTCTCATGCTAGGTATAGCATGAGAGCAGCACCAGGATTGCTGGGGAGGCTGTGCTGGTGTCCCAGTGAATGCTGGAACACCAGAAGAGCAGAGGAGCGAGGCGGCAGGAGGCGCAGACGGGACAGTAAGTGTGTTATTATTATTATTTATTTCCATCGGCCCCGTTGTTCCTCCACCCCCTTCTTGACATTTGCGGCGACCGCAGCTGATTTCCTCAAACTTTCAATTTTCCTTTTAGCCCACATTTTGTAGGCAGAGGCTGGGGCAGAAGAAAAAGAGGAGGGGGCCAAAAGAGGGTACAATGGCAGGAACCACCAATGCCAATGCAAAGACAGAGAGCCAGACCAGAAACAATCCAAAAAGCTCATAGTGAATCTTTTGATAAGAGAATTGTCTTACACAGAAATGGCAGCACTATAAAAAGGCTTGGGCTTTGTACCCACTGCACATGACATATTCTGCCCAAATTGGGAGTTACACAATTGGTTTTGCAAGATGAGCCTAAAAGCATTTTTTTCAGGTGAAAACTCCTAGTGAGATATCAGACACAGGCCTTAGGAACCCTTCCACTGTGGGGGCAGTTTTTGTCCTTCTTTTTCTTTTTTCTCTTTACCCGGCACACTTGGTATAGCAGGTGATGCTTATAGTGACACGCTACTATCAAGATGGCTACCATCAGCTGGGAGGTTTAAACATAGCGTTACAGCTTTCAGAGGCACATCATACCACACTTGGGCCGCATCTTGTAGATTTGTTCCCTCTAATAGCCGCCCACCAACTTCAACAGCTACCTCGGCGGAGGCAAAGGATGGAGTAGGTCATGGGCACAGTTTGCTCTGGCAACCTGCAAGTACTTGATACATTGCCCTGTCGGTGTCTCGACTAGCCCACTCGTATTTTAATTGTTGCTTCCTTTTCTTTAGCTCTCCCCTTTCAAGTTTCCAGTGAGCGCTTCTTTGCACTCATGCTGGGTCATACAATATAGCCAAATACGGTATGCCTTATTTCTATTCAGATACGGGCACTGGGTCTGCTGAGCACCGCATGTTTATACATGGCCATTTCAATCCTTTTCACTTTTTACATTGTTTCATGTGTCTTTGTTAATAACGTTGGGTCACGTAGCCCTAAGATGGGGCCAAGAACCATTACAGGGGTGCTTCCATTTTGACATGTTTTTTCACAACATTGTTGAGCACTTTAGTAGATGTTAATGCTATATTTTGGTGTTATTTTTCCATTTCAGGTTGGTTCTCTACTTGCAAGGTACACTTTTAGACCACTTTCTTCATGTTCGGGGTAGGATCTTAAGCATTCCTCAATTTTTGGCACCTCATTCATGAGCAGATTAGGGTCTTGGTCATGACGAATTGTCCAGATCATCACTGACTTTTAAGAGGCAAGAAATCTGTTGACATTTTTCCTATAACTTACCTGTTGAGCCAGCGAGGATACTTGTACCCACTTCTGGCCAGTGACATTTTTAACATTCTGCATATTAAATGAGATTAGGATAGCCCTTAGTTATTTTTAATCACCACTTTACTCCAGTCTACTCATTACTCAGAACACTGCACCTCACTCTTCACATCAGCAGTCAACAAAAAAGAACTCTGGCAAAGTGCCCCTGAGAGGAGCCCTTTGGGTATTGCAGTGCCGGCCCAGCGAGGAGCTCCCAATGATGAAGCATGACACCCTTTAGGATGTATGAGGGCTCCAGCTTCTGAGCTACCACATCCTCTGATCCGGTGGCTCAGGTCGTTTCCGCTCTGTTCTGCTCTTTCATTCTTAGGAACTGCATACTCCTTTAATTTACTATGTATCTTTATAACTTGGTCTTACGAATTATTATAGTTCAATAGGGCTGACGTGACTGCACATCATGGAGGGAACATTCCCGTTCCAACAGCCACATCTCAGAGGAGTCAGCAAGCCACATAAATTGTCTGTCCATTCCGTAGCAGCCCCATGGAGCAGTATGTCTGCATATACACAATTATACCAGTACAGTACATCCGACTCTCCTACATCCTGGAGAATTACGGTGAAAACGTGGAATTCTAACAAAATGTGCAATTCTAGCAAAACGAGTGTACGTCAGAAGACAAAATAAGCAAAAGTGTCTGTGCATCAGTATTTAAGACGTTTACAAGGCTGCCCACTTCAAGAAATAGGTCCCATGTCTCTCTCTCTCTCGTCTTCTTTGCTGACGTCATTACTGTTCTACAATCTGGCTCTCGAACCCACCCAACACACATCTTAGCTCCTAGAAGTGCATTTATGCGCTATACAAATGCTAAATTATTTTGGTACCAGTGTTGCTTTTGCAACACAGCATGTGCCTCGGAGCATCTCAAAAATATTTTAAACAATGGTTGTCAATCCACCTCCCAAATGACTTACCACCACTATAAATAGGAACGCTGGCAAACATGAAATGTTGGTATTTTCTTCATGTGTTACTTTGTGGCTTGGCCTTTCTCGAAAATGTCATTTTCTTGGCTCTATCTCACAATATATTTCGTTAAAAATATTCAATTGATCCATTATGCACAATAGTCCGGCTCTCCACTCTGCGCTGCTTGAGAATTGTAAAAACGCATGGAAAGGCCAGCTAATCTTTTCCTGTGCCTTTCAGCCAATATGCGGAGTCCATTGTGGGCCATCGCAGCAGGCTGGTTGAGTCACACTGTGCTCCGATACAGAACATGTCAGCTGGAAAATGAGGTCCTTTCACAGGAGAGTTCGATCAGAAAGAGGAGGCAAATTAGGAGACCTTAGGCAGCCCTAAGAACTGGAGGTGGTGACCCCACACTAAGCGTGTTCATGCTACAGACACAATTACTTGAGATTGGGAACACAATGCATTCCGACCCCACTCTTTTCTTTCTATTCGTCGCACTAGTGTATTTAGGTTTGCACCTCCCAGTCCTCTAGCTCTCTCCTAATCACACAAGCATACAGTTGTTATCTCTAGTTAATTGCTATTAAAATTATTTGCATAAATTGAAACGTTTTTGCACCATCAATTCGGATTCACAGACTGAAATATGAGGGCGTCTTCACATATAATACTCTAATACTCCGCAGAAATACTCTAAGCATTGCTGCTTGCTTAGCACTGGGGATATTTTGATTAGCAAGGGAATTAGCCAAATGACATTCTAGGGGTTGTGCCAGGCGTGGGTTTTGCCCAAGCATGGCAGTCTCAAGGACTGGCCATTTACCTCCAAAAGAGATTTCCGGGAGGGGCGTCACTCCTGCCAGCTCCCCGGGTTTATCACCCTGGCACAGTGGGGCATGAGCAGAGTTGGAGAGAAGGGAACCAGAAAAGGTAGTGGAGGAAAAAGGCCACATGATAGAGATCAAGATAAAGAGGGACAAGAGAAGAGACGCAGAGAATGGAGGGTTTGAAAAGAGAGACATATGCAGAAAAGGGAGTGAGGCTGGTGTGAACATTTTTGCCAAGGTTGCTTGCGGTTCCCGGCCTTACCCTGGCAGTCTAGCTAGTCACACTGGCACAAGTTTTCAAAACATGTGGTGGATCGTACTAAATACTGATGCAATCGTTGGACATTACCCAGTGATTAATTTCCCAACGAAAAGTGCAAGGGGCCTAAGTTTTGCTCAGAAGTCAGAGACCGATGCTACGCCTGTAGTGGGTACCAAATAACAGGCTTCTTAGTCTTGATTTCATTTCATGCCTTTTTCCTCCACCACCTAAAACTTCCTGACCCTCTAGCTCTCTTTTTCAGAGCCTTCTTCGTCTGTTTTCCTCCTTTGTCAGGTTTTTTTCCGTCTTTTTATTCCTCTCTCTTTGTCTTGTATTAGTCTCTCTTGCTCTAAGTGAAAATCTGATAACTCAAATATGTGCTGGTCTCTAAAACTGAATTCCGGTGTCCACCTCGTGTAACCACCGGATCAAATTAAACACAGAGTACACCTTCATGCACCAGACGCTTATGAAATATTAAATGATTTAATGAATTGTGTGATCGTGCTTAGATGAGATCATTGCCGAACCTTCATTTTCGATTAGATGCAATACCAGTAAAAAAAAATTACAGTGCAGGGAGTAATGCTACTGATCAGCAATGCGGACCTCACAGGTTTTAGGTTGGGAAAAATGCACATGTTTATTCATCACAGTGACACACAGGAAAGTTTAACTAACGGCTAATCTTAGTTTTCAGCCCGTTTTAAACTCCAGTAGCTGACACCCATCCCAGAGTCCCTTGGAATAATTAGATTATTTTGTGGTAAATTGAGGTCAGGTGCTCAACATTTCAACAGTGGGCACCACACCATTCTTGAGTTGTTTTACCTATGAAACATGGAACAAACTGAAGCCAAACCCCCAGCTGTGAAATTAGAAGTTGCCATTTATAGGGAAAATGAGGTTTGCTGTTTCATTCTTCTCAAGGTCCCCAATGGCCAGAGGGCATCACGTTTATAGCCCCATCTTCCATTTCTAAGCACTTTGCAGGGGATAACGCAAAATGATGCCCCCCCTGCAGAATGTAAAAAGGGACCGGTTGGTCTTCAATGTTTCACAGCTATTCATTGGCTTTGACCTGAATGAGGGCCCTCTGAAGGATTTAGGGGCCACCTGGAGGGTTGGGAGCCTCCTGGCAGCGGGGCTGCAGGGACCTTGCGCCTCTGGCAGGTTGTACTTCATGGGTTAGTATCGCCTCCTTCCCCTTTAACTTGGCTTGAAAATATAAGCATTATTCCCTCCTCTCAAAACAATGGATGGGAAACATTGAAGGGGCTGTCTAACTAAGGCCCATATTTATACTTTTTGATGCAAAACTGCGCCAACGCAGTTTTGCGTCAAAAAAATTAGCGCCGGCTAACGCCATTTTGAAGCGCCATGCGGGCGCCGTATTTATTGAATGACGTTAGCCGGCGTTAGCCGCCAGCACTGTCTGGTGTGCGTTAAAAAAAACGACGTACACCAGGCAGCGCCGGCGTAGGGGGAAAATGGCGTATGGGCGTCCAGAAATGGTGCAAGTCAGGCTGAGGCAAAAAAATCGCCTCAACCCGATTTGCGCCTTTTTTTTACGACGCCCATCCCCCATTGAAATGACTCCTGTTTTAGCAAAGACAGGAGTCATGCCCCCTTGCCCAATGGCCATGCCCAGGGGACTTCTGTCCCCTGGGCATGGTCATTGGGCATAGTGGCATGTAGGGGGGCACAAATCAGGCCCCCCTATGCCACAAAAAAAAAAAAAAAAACCATCAACCTGGACTTACCTTAATGTCCCTGGGGTGGGTCTCTCCAGCCTTGGGTGTCCTCCTGGGGTGGCAAGGGTGGCAGGGGGTGTCCCTGGGGGCGGGGGAGGGCACCTCTGGGCTCATTCTGAGCCCACAGGTCCCTTAACGCCTGCCCTGACCCAGGCGCTAAAATCCGGCGCTAATGCAGGTTTTTTAGACCCGCCCACTCCCGGGCGTCATTTTTGCCCGGGAGTATAAATCCGACGCAATAGCATCGGAGTCATTTTTTAAGACTGGAACGCCTACCTTGCATATCATTAACGCAAGGAAGGTGTTCACGCAAAAAAATGACGCTAACTCCATGAACTTTGGCGCTAGACGCGTCTAACGCCAAAGTATAAATATGGAGTTAGTTTTGCGCCGAATTTGCGTCGAAAAAAACGACGCAAATTCGGCGCAAACGGAGTATAAATATGCCCCTTAGTGTCACCATCAGGAAACGTGGGCCACATGATTGTACCGTGGGCAGTAGGGCACTGGCGGGCTTTATGCTTTTTTCACACAGCCCCTTTTAGCTTTGAACAAATGGTGCATTCCCCTTTTTAAATATTATGAATCAGTGGCGTAACATTAGCCCCCCACACCACCTCCGAAGCCCCTGCACTGCGTGGGGCCCGTGAGCTCCAGGCCCCTCACAGCACAGTACAATTGGCCTGAGAGCTTCTGACTGAGGGTGTGTGGAGTGTGGCATGTACTTTGCACGGGGGCAACGGGCTGGGGGGGGGGCTCAAGTTTCGTTACAGTTGGGAAGTAGGATACTTTGCTTTAAAATTACACCACCACACACATAATACTGGCACACTGCTTGCATATGGGCAGCCTACAGGGAGACCTGTAAAACATAAGTCTCGTGTTCTACATGGTGTCGTGCTCTAAAAGTGCATTAACCTAAGTAATGTGTTTAAGAGCAGGGAAGGTGTTACATGATGGTAACAATATTTTATATTACCCATGCTCTATTATGGTTCTTATGCACTTTCCTATGGAACATGTTTTGATGCTTAGATTAAACCTAGGAAGAAAATAGGTGTATATGGATTTTATTAGCCCTGAATTCGCTAAAAATTGTAATAATCTTTATATCTGAGTCAGGATTACATCGAGAATACTAACTAGAGTGAGAATCTATCGAATTTTATTTTTGTGTGTTAAAATGGCTGTTGTAATTTTTGTGATTAAAATCGTATTTCCTTACTCTAAATATTTTTATGTAATAATGTTATATGAATGGTTTATAGTGTCAAGTTAAATTGTTTAGTACACAGAGAGATTAACTTAAACCTATTGTTGGCACATTTTGAGCCTACGACTAGCCTTGTGTAGCTTCAGAGACAGAGACTTTCTAGAACTTTAATATCATTGCCTTCTTTAAAGCTATGGTCCACAGCTCAATAATCTGGTAATAGGGAACATCTATATTTTTCCTGTCTATTATTTATCCCCTCTCGTTGGTTAAATGATAACTTAAAACAGTATTTTTTTGGTGACTTGTGGTTTCCTAGGCACCATGCAGGGCACTTACTGTTTTCGAAGAAGTTGTTACTGGTCGATGTTTTGTATGAATAGTCCAGCTGAAATTTTGGATTTTAGTGCATTAAATGGGTCTATAAACGGTTGGCAGAAGGTGACTAACCAACCTCTAAAACAGTGGTTCCCAAACTTTTTGGGCCTACGGCTCCCTTGACCTATGGGCCGTTGACCGCGGCTCCCCATTACGTTACTTTTGTTTGGAAAATAATGGGGGTGAAGCTGTATGTTGTTCTTGCCCCCTGTCTGTGTGTCCGTGCCTACTGTCTGTGTGTTCCTGTCTATTGTCTGTATGCCCTTGCTTCCTGTGTCCCCATGCCTCCTGTCTGAGTGTTTTTGCTTCTTGTCTGTGTCCTCATGCTTCATGTGTGGGTTCTTGCCTCCTGTCTGTGTGTTCCCGCCTACTGGCTGTTTGTCTTTGCCTCCTGTCTTTTTTTCATGCCTCCTGTCTGTGCCCTCATGCCTCCGGCTTGATTGATATGACCTACAAAAAATTGACAGATAAGTTGCTTATTTATTTTTCTTGAGCTTTGGTGACTTCTTTAATTCCTGGTCCTTTCCATCAACATTTGAGTAAGGGCATGCTGCAGGACAAGCTCAGCATTTTGCCTCCATGGAACTGCCTATATTTTGGTCAACCTGGCTCGCATGGGCACCCCACAAAAACATATGTCTTTGCCCCAAGCAGCTTGGAAAATAAGAGCACCTTTCAGAGACGGCAAAAGGGTGGATCCATAAATGACTGACATGTACAATTACTGTGGTCTAAAAGCAAGACTTGAGATGAGAACCCGCAATTTCCAGGTGTCTCATACTTTGCCACCCTCTCCTAGCCGTGCCACAGCTGAAAAAAAAGTTTGGCTCCTTAAGACTGCAACCCACCAGCAAACAAATATGATTGGGGAAGGCAGCGCTCTTAGACCCCTGCACATATAAAGTGCCTCTCTAGTGTGTACGTAAGTCTAAATGACCGCTTTAACATCTAGCACGCTGTCCTTAGCTTCCTGCAACAGGGTGACAAACTTGGTAGTGAGCAACCCCAGGCTTTTCTCATGGCAGCCAAAGGCACCGCTCTGTCACTCTGAGGCAGCGGCCATGATCCGCGCTTGCCTCCCCAGCCATCTTGCGTCATAGCCTCCTGTTTAGTGCAAGTAAATGCACGGTATCCCCATGTGGCGCAGTAGTGACAACACGATAACCCTGGCAGAGTTTCCACATAGGAAGTGACATTGCAGCCTCTCACAATTGCCAGAGTAACAGGATTGTTGGCCTGTGTTCGGTATGAGAAGCTGCCATGCTACTACACTATTAATGGTAATAGATAGAAGTGTTTTGACTAGTCACAGCACACCTGGCAGTAGTTAAGCAAAGGGACTAGCTGAAACACTTAGGGATCATGATAGATGGGGTCAGCGTATTGAGGAGTTTAAGACACTAACAATGCACAGCATACCTGATATTAAATCTTTTAAAGGAGAGATGTAATGGGAGGGGGGCTGTAAGGGAATGGGGTACAAATCGTTTACTCACCGGCCACTGGTAATAGGTGGCTGTGTGTGTTTAATTGTCTGCACTAAATTAAAAAAAAAAATTTAACCAAAAGGGATTAGTCAGTCATCTTTTTCACAACCAGATGCTATTAAAAAAGACACAGGAAAACAATGCCGTTTTCCTGTTGTTTTTTGTTTCATAGAAGGACTGAAGTGTCCATTTCCTTATACATTCTCATTTGCTTTTTAAAGTACAAAATCGAGAAAGAGTTCCACATGAAAAGCGAAAACAAACCACAATAGATGGAAAGGTCGAAAGTGGCCCTCTGGTTTGCAGTTTATAGCTCTCGAGTTTCTGAAAGAATGTCCTTGAATGTGGCATTCCGGAGATTTCGCATTGGCCCTCAACTGCTAGTGTATGTGTCCATAAAATATTTTCTTTTGACAAGGTTGAGTTGCTAAGAATGGATTAAATATGTAAAAGAGGTGAACATTTTGTATTGTTACATGCATCTTGGGAACAGTGTCACTGTTGCTTATTTTGACCAGTGTCAGTGGAAAATGTTTCCCATTCAGACACTTGCTATGATCCAGTGATTCCCTGAACTCTGTGCTTGGAGCACAGCGCCCCTGGCTAGTTCTGATGGCGCACAGGGGTGCCACGGTGCACAGTTTGGGAACCACTGCTCTAAAACATTAAGCCTTAGGACTCTTAGAGGATATGTGATGACCTGTGTGAGAACACCAAGGTCCCCTGATTTAGTTGCACTAAGCCAAAAGAAAGGCAGTGCTTCTTGACTCTAATGGAAAGTAGTGTGAAGAACTAAAATACAATGAAGAAAGTTAATGAGCCAGTATCTAAGGGGGTTCCCTCAGTATTCCGGGAAGCTAGCGACTCCTTTTCATTAGAAGTGTTTAGGGGCAGTTAGTGCATATTGTTTCAACAGTACAATTTATTTCCACTGTGCCTGTTTCATTATAATGCTCGCTTCAATATGTGCCACTGTACCTCATTAATGTGCCCTAGTGGCTTGACTCACAGCTGCACACCCTTTCCTCTCCCCTAAAAAAGAGCATCATTTAGTACCCAAGGACGTCTGAGTGAACTACTAAGTTTAAGAATTACATATTTGTATCTCAATCTGTTTGAGACTATTAGGCCCTGCATCTTTGGCATGGTTCCCCCCTGACTTTTTGCCTTCTGACCTCTTGTTTTGCTGACTTTGCATTTGCTGGCTTTACAATTCTGGGCACCTTACCACTGCTGTCCAGTGCTAACTTGCATGTGCCCTTTCCTTAAAACATGGTAATATTGGCCTATCCACAACGGGCACATTTAATTTACATATACTTATAAGTCCCTAGTAAAGTGCACTACTAATGTCCAGGGCACTACTAGTGTCCAGGCAGGGCTACTAGTGGGCCTGCAGCACTGATACATTAGCCCTTTAATCATAGGTCAGGCCTGCTAATGCAGAGCCAGTTTGTGCAGTTTTAAACTGCCATGTCATCCTGGCAAGATAACCCACTTGCCAGGCCCAAACCTTCCTTTTTAATACGTATAGGTCGCCCCTAAGGTAGGCTCTGGATAGTCCCAAGGGCAGAAAGCAGTGCATTTAAAAGGTTGGACATGTACTTTTTAGTTTTACATGCCCAGGTTGTGAAAAACTCTTAAATGCATATGTCACTAGTGCAAGGCCTATATCTCCCATAGATTAACATTGGGGTTGTCTGAGCACATTTTATAAATGTAATTTCCAATTAGGAGCAGATCTATATATTTCAAGTTTGCTGTCTCTGGATTCACAATTTAAAATCACAACTTATGGTAAAGTTGGATTTTAAGTTGTAAGTCTGAAAATGCCACTTTTAAAAGCGGCCATTTTCAGACTTTAGCCATTCTGTGCCTCTGCCTGCCTCTGAATACACATCTGGGTAGGTGACAGCTGGGCTATTGTGCATTCCCTCCAGACAGCCACACATAAAGGGAGCTTAGGTGTGACTGAGTGGCCATCTGAATGTTGATGGCCCATCCTGGGCAGGATGGGAAGGACGAGCTGATACACCTGAATGGACTGGGTCCTGAGCCATCACAAATGGCTGCATAAGCCCCTGTAGAGTGTCCAGAGCCAGGATAGGAAGAGCAAGGACTCTGTGCACTTTAAAGACCTCTCTTTGAAATTTCCCCCCACTTCAAAGGCTAAACTCGGTATAAGTACTAGACCTCAAACACCACCAAATCAGTATACTTCTGACCTGAGGACAATCTGCCAGGAAGAAGGACTGCTATGCTGAAGGGTCTGTCACACTGTTGGACTCCTGCTTAGATGTGCCTGCCCTGCTGCCTGCTGCCTGTTGCCCTCCTTGCCTGGGAGTGAGAAGGACTGGATCTGCATCTCTACATCCCCAGAACCAAAGTGACTCCAAGGACTTTCTGGCTTTCCTTCCATTCTGAAGTCTCAGGAACATCAAAGACTTCACTCACCCCTGACACAGCTACTGGATTCTGCAATCTGTGAGTACTGCCCTGTCAAGTGGTGCTAATCCAGCCCAGGGCCCTTAGAAGTGAGTTTCCCTCTACTGATCCAGGAGAATTTACACATTGCCGTCACTGCACCAATCAGAACAGCTGCATCTCACCTTGACACCAACGCATCGCTGCTGCCACTGAGGATGAGGACATTGCAACACCAATAGTGCGGCTCAGGATCGACGCATCGCCATCAGCCTCGATGCTTTACCCACTGCGTGGCCCAATGAAAAATCGTCATCTTCTTCATAAAGGGTTCAACGCCACACCACTGCTCGAGGATTGTGACTGCGTGGCACACCAACACTGCATTTCTGACTGCACGGATCGGAACCAACACATCGCCTTTGCATCATCTCCTCTGCTTCTCGCATTGGATCTTTGACATAGACGTAACCCTTCCCACAACATACTGTTTTAGCAGGACAAGGTTAGTCCCTGTAGCCAACCTGCGGTCCATCGAAGTCAGTCTGAACTTTGGATTTACCCTAGTCTAGCACAATCAGATAGCCCTGGTTGGCCCTTTAAGCTTTTAAGCACTACAATTGCAGATATTCTTTAAAAATTAATAACTCGACTTCTACTTATTGGATTTTTTTCATTTTGGTCTTGTTTCACTCATAAAAATATATTTATTTATCTAGCTTGGTGTGGAGTCTTTTTTGTGGTGTTCTCACTTTGTTACTGTTTTAAATGTTGCACAAATACTTTACACATTGCCTCCTAGGTTAAGCCTGCCTGTTCTGTGCCAAGCTACCAGAGGGTGGGCACAGGTTAATTTATGAGGTACATTTCCATATCCTTATGTGAGGGGCTGAAAAGAAGAGGTTAAGGCAGTGGTTCCCAACCTGTGGGCCGGGGACCCCTGGGGGTCCGCGAAGCCTCCTCAGGGGGTCCGCGGCTGCTTAAAACATTTAATAATATTAGGTCCCAGTTATCAGTAATGACTCCTTGGGGGTCCCCATGTTCCAATAATGATTCAGTGGGGGTCCCCGGGCTCCAGTATTGATAAAATGGGGGTCCACAGAAGTCAAAAGGTTGGGAACCACTGGGTTAAGGGATTTGCAGCAGATGAATAGCCATATATTTTGGAATGGAGAAACTCTGTGGCCTGTCCTGGTGCCCTCCGCCATGTCAACAGCTGCTCCTGGTTCCAGTAGTATATGGCCACCTTTGATCCTCGAGAAGAATAGATGAGTGGCTGTCCTGTGACTACAGGCCAAGCATGGTGTTGGGCTTGGGTGCCCTGACGCTACAGGTCTAGACCCCCAGTTCATTCCTGGGTCAGAGTGTGTGCTGTCAGAAGATAGGTGTGGAGATTTGTAGAACCTGGAATAAATGCAGAGGCTAATGGGTTTCATCAGTGGAGGGTATTTAGTTTGCTTAAGGTACTGCGAGTTGTATTAATTGCTCCAAGTACCTGATGCATGAGTGAAGTCTCAGGCACCACAGGGAGACAACAGGAGAATTGAAAGAAATGTGATGCTCTGTGTGCATGCGTGTTATGTTATGTTGTGAGGATTTATAAAGCACATGGCTACCCAAAGGCCTCGCAGCGTTGTATGGAAATCTTCAGAACACAAGCTGGAGGCAAAGATCAAAATAGCCAAGTTTTAAGCAGACGATGAAAGGACAATTTGTGGCTGGTTAGTCGTAGGCCCATAGGCAGAGAGTTCCACAATTTAGCACCAAGATAGGCCATGGAGCTTCCGCCTCATTTAGACTTTTGTATTAAAGGGATTATGGCAAGAGCTGCCGAAGAAGCCCTGAGATGTCTAGTAGGATTGTGGAAAGAGGCAAGAGTTCGCAAAAGCGGGGGACCTTTGTTATAAAGGGCTCTGTGGATGCAACACAGTGTTTTAAATTGTATCCGTTGCTCAACTGGGTGCCAATGCAGAATAGAGAGCGCTGATTTGGCCAATTCATGTCAAGGTATATTAAAGAAAAGGCAGGTGGGAGTGTTTTGCACCACTTGTAGTTTCTTTTCAACATATTTTGGTGCACCGAGGTACAAGGCATTACCATAATCCAGACGAGAAAAGATGAGTGCTTGGATGATAAGCCTCTTCCCAATAGGGGAAGTATTTTAAACACCTTTCTAAGGAGTCTTAGCGTACCAAAGCAGGTGGAAGAAATTGTCTTAACCTGATGGTCCATGGTTAGCCATATTCCTAAACTCTTGATGTATTCCTTAGAAGGGGGCAGGTTACCAAAGGAGTGAAGCACAGGAGAAATAGAATTTTACCGAGAAGGATCGTCTAGGATCATGACCTCTGTCTTATCCCCATTTAACTTGAGCTTACATTCAGACATCCATTTGGACACTGCCCTTAAGCAAGGGGCGAGGGCTGTTTCCGATGAATTCTGCTCAGTTGAGAAGGAGACTACCAGCTGGGTGTCATCCGCGTATGAAACTAATGAGAGACCCTATGGCTCCACTATCTTTGCCAATGGTGAAATATAGATGTTAAATAAAGTAGGGCTAAGTGAAGAGCCTTGAGGTAATCCCCAGATGCTATTGAAGCAGCTGGAGAGAAACAAACGGTCTAGTACCTGAAATGATCTTGCCTCTAAAAAAAGAGGAGAACCAGCTCAGAGCCTTGCCTGTCACTCCAGTCTTCCTCATTCTTTGAAGTAGAATGCTTTGATCCACAGTGTCGAAAGCGGCACTGAGATCAAGAAAAATAATCGCTGACACCAGCCCCCGATCAAGACGCTTTCTGACCTCCCCAGTGACTCCAATCAGTGCTGATTCTGTGCTGCGTAGAGGTCTGAAGCCAGTCTGGGAAGCATGAAGAATATTATTGTCCTCAAGAAAACTGGAGAGATGAGTGGTAACATGTTTTTCTAATATCTTGGAAAGATTGGTGAAGTAGTGTACTATTGGTGAAGATCATTGGTTGCGAGGGGAGTAGAAGACAGCACTGCAGCAAAGACACAGCCAATGCAGTGGTGTCATAAGCAGAACATTCTGTGATTTGCTGCACAAAACAAAGGTCAATACTTCCTTTCTGGCTGCAAAATTTGACAAGTTTCATGGGGCTGATTCAATACTGTAGGTCAGAATATTGCAGCAAAAGTGGTGACGCTGGGAGGAAACATGGAGTTCGACACAGTTCCTAGCAGTAACATGGGAGAGCAAACACTGAAGGAAGCAGGAGGGAATGGAGAGGTGATCTCACTATGTTTGAATGACACCACAAGCCCACATTACACGTAGTCACACCTGATAAAAGGCATTTCTACTAAAGGTACTTGGATAGGGTGTCCACCTCACTGCATGTCATTAAGCACTCTGCCTCCATTCCTGAATATTTCACCTACAAACCACTGATTTCAAATGTGTTAGTCTAAATATTGTAATGGAAACAAGTCAAGACCGAAACACCCTGAGTGGATTAAGCTAACACACAATATCGGAGGACTGGTAACAGTGTCCAATCTGGAGGGAGCTGATCACCCCATGCTTGGGAAATCACAGAAGCATTCCTGAGAAACATCACCTCTAGCCATGGAGCAGTGTACAGATGGGAATGTGTGGCAAAAGGCAGAAATGAGGCAGGAGGCTATGCAGGCTTATGTGAGAACCACGGGGAGCCTGTCTGATTATGAAAGCCCCTGGAAGACAGCTGGAAACTTTAAAAGAGTGCGATCCGTTATGCCACTTTAATGCGCCCGCAAATATTTTACAATAGATGGATGAATGTGACATCTGGAGAGGGTTTCATCTTTGGCTCCATTTGAAAAGAGTAAAGTGTGTTCTTAAAGCCATTTATACATTACCTGGGAAGTGCCCTTTGGATGTCCAAATACTGATGGAACGGCCTCCTCCAAACACCTCGGAAGGTAGCCACTGTTGTGAGTAGCGAGGTTTGAAACTATGAAAGACAAGTTAAAAGACAAGTGCACAAGTGGAATCTCGTTGCAGCCCACATTTCCTTATTCCTTGATGCCCTCCTTCTCATCACCCCTTGTGTCTCTGCTCTCTATGCCTGTCCCCTTTGTCCTTTTTGCCATGTCTGAGAAGTGGGCTGATGGCCCTCAACCACTCTGTCTTTGCTCTTCCCCATTTCGCGTGTCTCTTCGTGTTTCCCTTTGATACAATGAAAGGAGAGGATATGGGCCTGTTTCCACTTTCTTGCAACTTCTTGAACCCGACTTATTAACCTCTCCACCTCTTTTATTTCCCTCAACTTCTTTTCCATCGAAATACTCCTTATTGCCTATATGGGGCTCCTTGTAATCCTACACTGGTGTAATGATATGAAGGGCAATGGACCCGTAAGAGTACCCTGCCTAAACCCAGTCAAAACTAGAACTGTGAATCCCATCAGAGAACTACAGGTTACATGCAGAATGTGCACTTTTCCGATGTTGTCTGTGTTATGTGCTAGAGCTAGGAGGTCTCATTTTATACACTGTTCGCATGTTTCTGTTTTGCACAATGATGTTCCATAATAAATATCTCTATTGAAGGGCCGGGTATGTGGCCGAACTATTTGGTATTATGTTGTCACAAAGCATAAAAGACATTTGTGAATAGAAATACAAGTAAAAAAGCACTGGTAAAGCCAAAAGGTCTTTGCCCTGAAAGCTACTAGCACAGGCAATCCATGGAGTGCTTACAGTTAGGTAGAAACTGAACGAAAGTAAGGTTAGCAGTGGAAGGATGGAAGTCAATGGATCAAAACACCACAAAGGCGAAATGTTTATGAGCAAGCAATTAAATGTGGAGGAAAGTCCTCGCATCAGGAGCAGGGAAACGAGATAAAAAACAAAGTCAACCGATTACATCTAAAAGGTGTGGCTGATACCTAAAAGACACTTTAGCAGTTCCACTGGTATAACACAGGATGCTAAATTAATATGGTCATTGGAATATTCTGTTCAAATTCTTTGGTGTTCCTCGACAGAGAATATTTGGTAAAATGACAGATCCAGCTGGCAGTAGGCTGATGAATTATTTGAATCTGCTCAGATAGTGATCAGATGTCCTATTAGTGCAAGTGAAGTACTGCAACTCTAATATTTGAATACCGCTTACTCACAGGTGTATCTTCATAGAACTTCACAGCTCCAAACCTTTATTTGTCATTTTTCTCTACCTAACAAGTTGCGTTTGAGGGAACTAAAACCGTACAACTCTTCAGAATAATAAAAGGCATAGATATATGAAGAATAGCAGAAGTACAGAAGAGGAGTCCTTTACACACCTAGTATACCCTGGAAGCTGAGGTAAGGAAGGCTATCATGCACACAGGATGACCTCAAACACAAACACAGAAAAGATTAGCCTCCTAATCTCCCAGAGGAACATGATCATAAATTCCATCGTAGGGAACTAAAGCAACACCAATTCACCCGTAAACAGCAATAGGCAAACGTGTTCATTCACACTTCATTTACTTTTTAATTACAAGCATTGTATTCCTAAAGTGAGGCGGAGGGCTCTCCAGATTAGCTCGAGAAGCTGAATTAGGAGGTGCCCTATCACACAATGATCGGCAAACTGAGGCAGACAATATGCAAATAGCGCCCATTCATCAGAGGAATGTGAACTTTGGTCGAAGCGAAGTTGAAATAAACACTTTGGCTGATGTACTGTACAGAGACCATTGCGAATGGATATGACTTTTGTGATTCAGAGAATGTTGCTGAACACAAAGACACACAAAAGCCAACCCTACAATTGCTGCAATACGAGGGAATGGCGAGACTAAATTTTTGCATATGAATTACAGCAAATGCTCACCAGAGATTTGTAAAATAAATTTAGACGATTTAAGATTTAAGTACCCATTGTGCAACAAAATGCTTCAAAGACACTAGCAATGTTGCAATAATACTATGTGGGAAACGAGGTGGGAGAAATTACAGGCGATCGAAAAGCTGGAGTGATGAACAACATTAATTTCTTTTACTAAGACACTTTAAAAGAAAATACATGGTTCCAATGTGAACCCGTTTAAATAGATTTTGTATTTTGCTCTTTTTTTAAAGATGAGTTCTACTCTTTGTTGTGTATTTAGATGCTACAGAGAAACTAATCACATAAACGAAGACTAGCAAAGCCAGTAGGTTTGGCCTTGGCAAACTTGCGTGATATTTACTTTTTTTTCATTGAAGGCATACCCAATGAAATATAAAAAATAAGCTGTTGTACCCTCACAGCCATAGAAACCATTTTTATTTATAATGCACATCACAGGAAATTAAGATTCTTAATGGTACAAAGAAAATAAAGATAGGATCAGATTTGAATTGCAGTAATTTGGAGCCATAGTTAAACACAAAGGACGGCTAAAAAATAAAAAGAGGGTAAAGGACCGAAAGAAAAAACATTGGCAATGTAAAGTATCGGGCCACCAGCCCTTTCTTTGAAGTGTACTTGTTTTAGGTGGTCGTGCACTTGTAATTAAGAATAAGAAAAATGCCATCACTTACAGGCAGCAGGGCCAATGGCTGGCTCATTCCCCATGACTATTGCTGTGGCGGGCAGATGCAAAATAAGAATTGAACAAACCAATGAATCAAGAGGGTTGATTCAAATGCCCATATGTATGTATGTATTTATGTATGTTTTTTTTATTTATGATATTTTATATGAAATGACTCTAGTCAGAAAGCTAAAGCTTTCTCGAGGCCTGAGGTGAATATACTCTCATTTGCATTTTTATATAACCAATGAACCAGGCAACTAACTGACTTTCACTTGGTCTATCCTTTACTGTTCATTAGACTGTTTTTTTCCCCAAAAGAGACATCTCTTATTACGACTACACCCAAAAAAACAAACAAAAGTAACATTTGTTTGAAAACAACAATATATTTGCTTTGTTTAGATCTGTGAATGGAATGGAGATAGTTAAGTTAATGGTAAATCCAGATCTGTGAACTCTGTCTTTCCTTTATGTGTGGCTGGAACACCAAGCACCAATGGGCTAGGTAGAAAGTGGTCGCTATTTAGAATGAATAAAGAACGACGTTTTGTGTGGTATACCAATAATTAGCATTATTATGATGCAAATTTTGATGTAGGTTTAGATGGGAGTTGTTCTCACTGATGCCAATAAGGAGAATACTATTTCACAATAGATCTGGTAACTGATATTATACAACAGTGGAGGTCTAAATCATGCATCAAAGTTGACTAAATTACTCAGCCATGGAAAGGCAAGTTATGTAAAATAGAAAAGCAAATAATACAATATTTTGAGAGATAAAAACTCTGTATTTTGCACATTCTGTTGCATTAATTTCGAGTTACTTTGACATTGCAACTAACATTAGTACAAAAATGGGCCCAATTCTATTGAAAATAAATATATTTCTTATAAATGAAAACTATGGCCCTCATCACAATCCTGGCGGTCCGAAAACTGCTAGGCCGGCAGTGAATACTTCCAAATTAGGAGTTTGGCTGAAGTTAAACCGCCGAGCCTCCACCTGTCCCGCCACATTATCGCGTTCCTGTTGCCAGGATACACTCATACACATGTCCACATACTCACACACATGCACTCACATACTCCCACACACAAAAACACCCCCACTCACCCACACACTTGCATCCTACACCCCCATTCACACTAACATACATGCACAAACACCACACTCATACATGCATTCACTCCCGTCTCCCCAGCGCACATAGATACATTCACGCCCCTCACCCCCCTCCACCACGTACATACATTCACACCCACCTCCCCCTGCACCACATACATACATTCACACCCACCTCCCCCTGCACCGCATACATACATTCACACCCCATTCCCCCTGCACCACATACATACATTCACACCCCCTGCACCGCATACACGCACTCACCCGCTCTCCCCGTTCACTCACACAAACATGCACCCCCCTCCTGTCCACTTACAGAAACACTCCACATCCATTTACACCAACACTCACCCCCTCCCCATCCACTTAGATACACATGCATATGCATACAAACACTCACTCCTTCCATCCACTCAATCACACTCACACACTCAATCGCTCACTCAGACATGCATTCACCCCATCCACAAACACTCACTCACACCCCACCCCCATCCACAATCACTCTCACAGGCAAACAGGCACTCACCCCTCTCCCCATCCACAAACACTCACTCACCCCCACCCCATCCACAAACAATCACTCACACATGCAGACACGCACCCACAAACACCCCCCCAACATTCAAGACATTCACACACACACTCGCACATGCAGACACGCACACACACAAACGCCCCCTCCCCTGTTGGATGATCCACTTACCTTGTCCGTCAAGGAGGTAATCCAGGAGGGGAAGAGTCCTGGCCCTTTCACCGCCGGCAGTGCCTTGCCATCTGGACACCGCCACACCGTATTACAGGTTGTAATACAGTTTGTGGTCTCTTTTTTGGCATGGCGGTACTGCCTCTGCACTTCCGACCGCCGACTGCCAGCACGACTGGTCTCAGAATTCCACCCACTTTTGGGTGGAATTCAGAATCAGTCATATTAGGGCAGTCTTCAGACCACCAGCACCAGTGCTATTCAGGCGCCAGCGACTTCGGCGGTCTTTGGAAAAGACAGCCGAAGTCGTGATGAGGACCAATGTTCTGTCAACTGCTTCTAATCTGAATGTTATTTAATAACACTGAATTAATTTGCCTTACATGTAAGCTCGGAGCACCATTTAATTCTCCTAAGAAACTAATTCAAGTACAACATCTTCATCAGAAACCAATCCTTCATGTACACCTTCCTTGTAAAAATAAAATGTGTTTCCTTTTTTATGCTCATGCCACATGTATTTTAAAATTAGCTTCCAGTTCTAGATTCGAGATAAGCATTGGACCCTCAGAGCTAAACAAAGCAGATCTGACCAAGAACATAAAACGTCAGTTTTCCAGGGCATATGGTCACCTTTCCTAACACACGTAAAAGTTCATTATATAGGCAACCACAATCATACCTTTTCACAACCATTACAAAATAATGAAACCACTGACTAACACACTTGTGCGCAACAGAGCACAAGAGAATATATCAGGCCCTCCAAAACCAATGATACAAGGAAATAACCTGGGTGGTTGAGAAAAACAAGATAAATGCAAATTGCTAGGACCAGGAGGCATGACTGCTGACACACAATGAGTTGCAAGACACTTATAAGGCGTTTAATACTTTGCAGTGAGGAATGAAACAGGAGACTGGAAGCATATATGCAACTTACACCCTAGGGTAAGACACCCCAATAATATACCAGCTATGTAGCACAGAGAGAAACCCCTTAGAGTCCTTTCCCCGCCATTACACACAACACATACCAGATAGAATGTAACAGAGCCTACAGGGGAATAAACAGAGCTGAAGTAGGAGTAACACTCCATTAACAATGTAAAGATCTTGTAGAAGCAAAAAATGAGAGCTTGAAAGATGAAGAAGAGCCAAGTCTCAGCAGAAGTGTGATGTTCAGTATTTAATACTTGAATACCGGATGATTTATTAATAATGTCTTTTGCTTACTGACCTAGGATTAGTTACAACAAGGTGCAGAATGACCCAATCACTCCGCTCCACTTCCTTTCTCTACGCCACCCATCATCCTTGTAATTTGTCCCTGACGCCTATTTGAAGGATTCCATAACAACCCCTCCTGCTGGCAGACAATTACTGAAATTACTACTGGGATTTTCAAGATTTGGAATGTTACATGTGTGAGACACAAAGCTAAGCTTACCTTAACTATGCCAATGCCCTTTATTCAGATCACGAAGCCTCACAATGCACTTTCTTATCCACAGTACTCTCATACGAGAGGACTTCACTGACTGTCTACTCTTAACTGTTCTACTTTCAAAGGCCTCTGCATATGTTTTAAAGTACTTTGCAAGAAAAGCTCTTCCTTAAAATACCAGCTCTTTAAATGATTGTTGGACTTGACCCTCTCTGCAGAGTCAGCTCTAAACTCAGGGCACAAGTCGGGGGTACACGCAGGTGGACGGCACCCACCCACTATGGACCCACAGTAAAATATGCTGCATCTGTCCCGGTGTAATTTTCAAACACCGGGACACATTCATCAGTGCCTGCACTTTGTCTGCTTTTAATCCAACAACATGTTTGGCAGATAAGGGGCTTTCCTGTTTCAGACTCCAGGTGGGCCTATAACAAAAGCGTATGTTAAGAGGCCATCAGGCCACCTTTTGTTCAATTTCCTGGCTAGGACCTATCTGGAACCTCACATCTAAATGTAAATGCCGTGGAGGGGGAACAAAGGCACACAGCTTGTTAGCACTTCATAAGTACTCAGGAGTGTCACACTTTCACTTTGTGCAGTCCCTGTATATAATATAAGAAATATGTGTGCACTGTAAGCATGTGAAATATGTTGGTCTGTCCCAGTATTTACATAAAATAACAATTTCAATACTACTATATTTTATTTCTTTTATAGCGCTACTCATCCCAATGCATGGTGTCAGAAGTCTTTACATCACACATACACAAATCATACAAGTGTACAAATCAATATACAGGATGTGTTACAGTAGACAGTGAGGGTTAAACAGTATAGGAGTCACATGTCATCTTTGATAGCTCACTGTGAAGTACTAAAGGATTACAATTTATGAACAGCAAGTAACAAAAGGATCACTATTAAAAGCAGTAACTCACTTACTTGTGTACATAAAATAAATATCTGTCATCATAATGTTACATGATGTGGTTTGCAGAAGACCCATTGGACCAGATTTACCCAATTTCCATGTAGCGCAGCAGGCAAAAAATATGCACTGTGCTGCGCTGCATGAGAAGGAGAGAGCAGGAGAGGGCCATATTTACAAAAATATGGTTCTCTCCTCCCCTCTCCCTAGCGCCGGTACTGATTTTAGCTGTCGAGCACCACACACACATACCTTAGCCCATAGTGCAAGGGTGTGTGCATGTGTCTGGCATAGGTTTTGTACTGGAAGGGTACCCTTCTAGTACAAAATACTCTGTGTACACCCACTTTAAAAAAGTTCATAAGTTGTATGTGTGCTGCACAGTGCAGCATGCAAGCAAAGTCAGAAAAGAAAAGAGAAATTAAAACATTTCTCCTTTTAACTCCAGCTTTTCAGTGGCATTATTTTTAGTGCCAAACCCTGTCTACTAATGTTAGCAGATAGGCTCTAGCATTAAAAAGCAAGGGTGGTTGCATGGGAACACCCATGTACCACCCATGTAACGCCCCCTTGGCACTAGGCAATGCAAAGCAGTGCTTTGTGCTACTTTGCCTTACTTTTAGGGTTCTTTCCAGTGCAAAACAAGTTTTTAGCTGGAAAGTAATTAGGTAAAAAAAGATCTTGCGTCGATTTGTGTCACTTTTGTGATGCAAACAGGGGTACAATCTTAGTAAATATACCCCATTACCTTTCTATGCTACTTCGAATCAAAACTGTGACTAGACAAAAAACAGAAGCTTCCATCAAATGCATTAACCATGTTATCTTACCACTATTATTATTGCCTCAAATTTACAAGTAACACAAAATTCTTTAGACTATCCAACCAATTAAGCAGAACAGATTTACTCTCTCGTTTCCCCCGTGTTGTTAATTCCTTTGTGGCAGACTTAAAAAACAAAAATGTATAAGTTGAAGGAAAGATTTTGAGTTGGTTTGTGTAACTTTTCTGGCCAAGCTCAGACACAAAATCTATTTTGGGATTTACAGTGACATACAAATTCTGTTTGCATGGCTTTGTAAAAAAAAAAAAAAAACAACTAACGCAAGGCAGCACATTGCCCTGCCTTTCCTTGAATCGGTTAGACGTTACCTGGGTTGGTGCTTGGACATTCCTGTGCACCCGCCCAAGTATTTTGATGCAAACCCATTTTCACAAAGACACCTTAACATAGGTTTGTGCCAAAACTGGTGAATCTTCCAGTCCGAGTAAGACACCCCTGAGGCCAGAAGGCCCATAATTCAGCCTTACTCACTCTTGCTGGAGTGGAGGTTTGGAGTGCTCTGACATGCTTCTACAACGTTTGGATGCTATGGCAGGGGTGCCCGCGTCCACATGCTCCTCTGCCAATGCTGTAAGTCTCCATGAATCAGGCGGCTGGACGTTGGTCTTCCTAGATTGTTGAGTAGTTGAATCGTTGTTCTTTCTCTGCACACAGGGATATGGCCCCTTCAGGTCACAACATTGCACAGGGTGACTGCCCTCTCCTTGACAAAGCAATGAACCAGGGACCCAGCCCTCAATCATCACTGTGGTCTTCTTCTGGCATATGTAGGTCATGAGCAGCACATAGATTTGCTGCATGGACATCCCTTTATTTCTCCTATTTCACATCAAAGGTAATGTGTTTAATTCTTGTTGCATGAGGTTAGAGTGTGGCCAGCAGGCAGAAGCCAAGAAAGTCAAGTGCCAAGTACATCCTATATGTGGCCTAGATTCTTATTATATGTGGTGCAACATTGTAGCCTATCAAATCAAACACAATAGAGAGATTTGCCTGCGATCACACAATTTGGTCAAGCTGGGATTGATCCTAGATTTTCTGCTTTCACATTGTTCATTTCAGTCAGGAGATGGGCATCGCTTCATTTCTCCTATTTCTCCTGTTTTACCTCAAACGTTAATGCTTTGTCATTAATTCTTGGCACATGAGTTTGCAGCATGGATGGCAGGCAAAGCCACATGCTAGTCAATCGTCATGCACACCCTATAAATGGCCTAGATTCTTATTAATCATGGAACAACATTACAGTATAATTGATTAAATCACATAAAAGATGCATACCTACCATTTATAGCTAAGCCCCAATTCAGCTTCCACTTATTGCTGTATGTTTGTGAAAGTGCATTGACCCATACATGTATGCTACACTGGTCAACTTGAATTGATAATTTCATGCTTGGTTAGTACCACAGATTGATGCACACTTATTTGCTAACTTTTAAAAAAACACGCTTGTTTCTTCTCTCATTCATGCTGCAATGGTGCATTTTTCACTTCAAATAAGGACTGCCTTGCATAATCCTGCTTTCTCTTCCATGACGCAAATATTTCAGTTTTGTGCAGAACTATCAAATTCTGTCACACCACAACAAACAATTAAGGCCAATATTTACTTGAAAGTGCTGGTTGGGAAGGGAATTGCATGTCCCTTTTTTCTTGTGCTATATTTAACAGCATTTCCTTCTCATCCTTGGGATACTTATTTTGATGTGGAGCTGATACCTCTTACTTTGAAATTTATGGTCCATTCTTTGTGTTGGTCTTCTGGTTGTACTGTTTTCAGGGTGAGCTTTCAGGTTGCAGTGGTGAATGTGAGCGTGGCTTAGACATAGTTATGCCAACAGTAAGAACACAAGACATGTCTACTGCTAAATGTGGACGTGACATTTTGGGGGGCAGTATATAATTAGTAAAAACACAAATGCTCAGCCTCAAAATTGTTCTCACTGCCCTATTTTGCAATACCTTTTCTTTCACTACTCTACACTTGCTTATTCTTGTAGATTCTTTATTCACCACCTTTTCTGACTGCATCATTGTTTTCCTATCTCTCTTTCTCCTTTCTTTTGGTCATAGTCTGTTGGTGAAAAATTAGCCCCAAGCTCCTAAAATGAGTGCAGGTGTCCACCACAGACACATTGAGTGGTGGGAGAGCTTAGTAAGCGTACTTCCCATTAGAAAGTAGTCTCACCTCTGGAGAGTGCAGGCAGCTAAAGCAATCACATCTACATGGAAATGGGCTGCATATGGAACATTATGCCTTGTAGAGTAGGCTGGCAGAGATAGTTTGGTCAATCCTTGGGTAAAGGAAGCTTTATGTTGACAAAAGGCAACATTGTTGTGTGTGTAGCTTACAAAGGTTTCAAGCTTGAGTCTTCTGCCTAAAACAGGAGTGTTTGCATGTATACTCATAATCAACTAAAATGTAATCATGATAGAGCTGCTAAACATGTGTGACGTCTAACATCTAATGTCACTTCTTGTGATATCACTTCATGTAAAGTCATGGGTTGTGATGCCACTTCCTGTGATGTCATATGCGATGTCACGTGCAGTGATGTCACACGCCGGGATGTCACTTGTGTACTACCTAACTTGGTTAGTTCCCCCACTTCTTTCTTTAGGATTTGTGCCCTGCCTAAACTTTTTAACTTCATCCTCCTGTTTTCTGAACCCACTTTATTGGCTTTTAGGACTGTGTACACTTTACGACTGCTAACCTGTGCTAAAGTGATTCTGCAGTCTCCCTTAAAAATTGTGATATTGACTTACGCCCAAGTGGCACATTTAATTCACTGATAAGTACCTAGTAAATGGGCACTGCATATACCCAGTACCTGTACATTAAATGCTACTAGCGGGCCTGCAGCACCCATTGTGCCACCCTCCTTAGCAGCCTTTTAAACATGGCTCAGGCCTGCCATTGCAGCCTGTGTGTGCAATTTTAAACTGCCATTTCAACCTGGTAAAACAAACCACTTGCCAGACATAAACATTCCTTTCTAATACATATACGTCACAACTAGGATGGACCCTAAACAGCTGATAGGGCATGGTGCAGATTATTTAAAAAGTTGGACATGTACTTTTAAGTTTTACATGTCCTGGTAGTGAAAAGCTCCTAAAGTCGTTTTTCAGTACTGCGTCCCCTACCTCTCCCAAAGGATAACATTGAGTTACCTTACTACATTCAATAAGTGATACCTTTTGATTGGGAGCAGGTAGGAAAGTCATGCTTGAAGTCTGAGGAATTGTAATTTAAAACCCTCTTTAATGGTGAAGTTCGATTTTAAGTCACAATTTTTCAAATGTCACTTTCAAAAAGTTGACATAGATAGACTGGGATTGGGGCCGGAAGGTAGGAAATTCCAGACATCTCTGCAGGGGGGGACTTCAGAAGCTTTTCTCACTTCAAAGTGGGCACAGGTATAAAAAGGAGACCCTCAAACCCACTCTTCAGATCCCCCCTGGACCTGTGTAAGACACAGAGGAAGAACTGCTCTGCTGAAAGAAGCAGTGCCCAGCTAATCTGCTGCCCTGATGCCTGAGGAAAAAAGATTGAACCTACCCCTTGAACCTAGGAACACCAGAGTGACTCCAAGGGCTAGTTGGCTGTTCTCCTATACTGAGCTACCGGCTCCTCTACAGTGATGCAACTCAACGCATCTCAATGCAGGCTTCACAAGCAACGAGCCAGCATGACACATCTCAATGCCGACAACTGGACCTACTGAAAGCAATTCGACTCAGCGTGATGCATTTCAATGCAAGTCCTCGCAGCACTGATGGCTTCACCAGCACTGACACAACGCAATACATCTCCATGCAGGACCTCACACCACAAGCTCCTCGACACATGTGTAGGCCAATGCATGGACTTTGTGTCTTGGTGCCCAGGACATAAGGTACTTTTAACAGCAAATTGAGCTCAGTTCTTTATCCTGTCCACACTGCTGGTTGGCCTGAACTTGTGACTTGGGTTAAGCACAGGTTAATTTGGGGTCTGCTACTGTTCACCCTGACAAGGATTGCAGTTGTTACTTCAGTAGGGTTTCAAACCTCTGACCCAGTAACCCAATGTTATCACAACAATATACTGCAGCATGCTCCTTCATTCTGCTCACTTCTAGATTGTACCCAAAATTGGTAAAATTTGCCAACACGGTTGTGCCTTTTCCTTCTAGGTGGCCATGCTCTAGAACTCACTGCCTCCAGGCCAATGGTCTATGACTGACTACATGTTGTCCAGAAAGTCTCTGACAAAATAGCTTTTCAGGTGTAGACATGATTGGCTGAACTCTGATATGCTTTGGCTTCAGACCTGAAGGGTGCTAGGATACCTCCCAGCAATCACACTCTTTATAAATATATAAAAATCTGAGTGGCCTGTGACAAACACCTGTTCTTGAAGAAAAAATGATCCCAGCCGTCACCTTTTATGTGGGTCATTGTCACAAAAACACCAACACCATAGGATCAAATGGGTACTAATTCTACTCTCTCATTAATTTCAACTGCTGTAATGGCACTTACGATAGGTGTCTGACGAGAACTTGCCCAAAACTATGACAGATGGCTCAACTTCAGTCTATAATATTCAGACTACATCTCCACGTCCCTGAACTCACTACACTCACATTCCAGGAGTGAACGTAAGACACTGGCTCATAGAAAAGCCTTACCAATTCAATACAACCACACCAGCCAATCAGGTGCTGCATTATATATGCAAGCTGCACTGTTCCACTCTGCACGGAGGTGCTCACTTAAGTCTGTGCTCCATGAACAGACCTAGATTGTGCCTTGTATCACTGCAAATGTGCTGTTCCCAGCACAGGTGCAAAGTCACAGTGCAATGAAAGGTGGATCAACTGATGAAGCCTTTCCCAGTAAAAGAAGCAACCCATCCTGCATTTCAAAGGTGGACAGAGACCCCGCTCAAGGAGGTACAAAGAGTAACTGCCACCATCTGAAGGGGATGCCGCAATGTCTGACTGCTCCCACTCTTTTTCCCTCTCCATGTATGTCTATAATAATATAGCAATGCCATCTTGAGATCGCACTGGTGCACATTTAGCACCTGCACAATCTGTATTTGGGAATGGGCTGCACAAGCAAGCATCTGCAGCTCCAGCTGTAATAACAAAGTACTCATGAGGTGCAAAAAGCAGACACCTTTCTCCCCCGGGTATTTTCTAAAATATGGCCCCAGGAGTCTCTGCTTGGCATAAAATACTCATCATGAATCCTGTGAGATAACAACATCACGGGGAAGCATATGATGAAGACTTTCACAAGATCTATAATAGGATGAAGACCCACCAAGCATTCTACCCTCATCTGCTGACTACCTAATTTCTCTTCCCTGGTCTCTTTTGTAAAGGACTACCCATACCAACAGCTCTGTGAAGCAGCAAAAAGACAGCTAGAGTGTAGTACAAAAAAGTAATAACTACATCTAAATAATAGTCTTTTGTCCCTCTGCTTCTTTTTTGCCACATATAGCTTACAATAAAATGCCAGTCCATACTGAAAACCTTCCTATCCTATTATGTTATTTTTTAAAGAGCCTCCCACAATGGGAAACAGCACTAATAACGCAGTCAATACAACAATATGCATTGACCACACTGCCGTTCCCACGCATATGCGTTTGCTACGCATGCGTTTACCACGCATATGTGTGGCAACGGTAGAGAGAGCAGTCGGGCGGAAAGAAGGAAGCAAGCTGGAAGGAGCAGCGACTGGAGGAGAGAGGTAAGTGGTGCTGGGTTGGGGAAGGACGGTTGTGGTAGTTTTTAGGACAGGGTGGGGATCGGTATAGGTTTTCGGACAGAGCAGGGTAGGTTTTAGGGAGGGGCTGTGGGATGGGGTAGTTTTTAGGACAGGGTGGGGTAGGTTTTAGGACAGGGTAGGTTTTACAGTTTAGAGCAGGGGTCGGGTAGTTTTTAGGACAGTACGGGGTAGGTTTTAGGACAGGGGAAGGGTAGGTTTTAAGGATTAGGGTAAAGGCGGGGGTCGGGTAGTTTTTAGGACAGGGTGGGGTAGATTTTAGGATTCAGAGTGGGGCTGGGGGAT
Organism: Pleurodeles waltl; assembly: GCF_031143425.1. NCBI lineage: Eukaryota > Metazoa > Chordata > Amphibia > Caudata > Salamandridae > Pleurodeles > Pleurodeles waltl. The sequence continues at coordinate 485,784,621 of NC_090440.1, read as the reverse complement.
AGGGTAGTTTTTAGGACAGGGTGGGGTAGGTTTCAGGACGGGGTAGGTTTTAGGGTTTAGTGCAGGTCAGGTAGCTTTTAGGACAGAGCGGGGTAGGTTTCAGAACAGGGCAGGGTAGGTTTTACTGTTTAGGGTGGGGCTGGCGATCGACGTAATTTTTAGGACAGGACAGTGTAGGTTTTAGGGTTTAGGGCAGGGGGTCGGGTAGTTTTTAGGACAGGGTGGGGTAGGTTTTAGGACAGGGCAGGTTTTAGGGTAGGGGGTCAGGGTAGTCTTTAGGACAGTGCAGGGTAGGTTTTAGGGCAGGAATGGGGTAGGTTTTAGGGTAAAGGCGGGGGTCGGGGTAATTTTTAGAACAGGGTGGGGTAGGTTTTAAGACAGGGTACGTTTTAGGGTTTAGAGTGGGGGTTGGGTAGTTTTTAGGACAGAGCGGGGTAGGTTTTAGGACAGGGGAAGGGTAGGTTTTAGGGTTTAGTGTGAAGGCGGGGTAGTTTTTAGGACAGGGTGGGGTAGGTTTTAGGATTCAGGGTGGGGCGGGGAACGGGGTAGGTTTTAGGACAGGGTGAGGTAGGTTTTAGGACAGGGTAGGTTTTAGGGTTTACAGCGGGCCTGGGTAGTTTTTAGGGCAGAGCGGGGTAGGTTTTAGGACAGGGCAGGGTAAGTTTTAGGGTTTGGGGTGGGGCGGGGGTTGGGGTAGGTTTTAGGACAGTGTATGTTTTAGGGTTTAGGGCAGAGGTAGGGTCGTTTTTAGGACAGGGAAGGGTAGGTTTTGGGACAGGGCAAGGTAGCTTTTATGGTTTAGGGCAAAGGCAGGGGGTTGGGGTCGTTTTTAGGACAGGGTAGCTTTTAGGGTTTGGGGTGGGGAGGTGTAGTTTTTAGGACATGGCAGGTTAGGCTTTAGTGTTTAGGGCACCACGGGGTAGGTTTTAAGACAGGGCAGTTTTTAGGGTTTAGGGCAGGGGTCAGGGTAATTTTTAGGACAGGGTAATTTTACGGTTTAGGGTGGGGGTTGGGGTAGTTTTTAGGTAGATTTTAGAGTTCAGGGCAGGGTGGGGGGGCAGGGTAGTTTTTAGGAAAGTTTGGGACAGGTTTTAGGACAGGGCAGGGTAGACCGGGGGTTAGGGCTCTGGGCAAGGGTTGTAAGGGGCACTTTTGAGGTCTTGGGCAGGTGGAGTATGATATCAGGTTTAGGGGGCAGGGGAGAATTTACCATGCATGTTACTTTACCAAACATGCTTTTACAACTAAATTCGTTGTAAAGGCTTGCGTGGTAAGGGCATGCATGGTAAAGACGCGGTCGTTGAAAAGACCGATTTGTAAAGGCATGCGTTGTGAACACATTCGTTGTTCCGTCATACATCCCCACAATCTCAAAGCAATGGTTACCAAAAGCACAAATTATTTTAAAGCAATGACATCTAATCAGAAGATATTTTCAGTGGCATATTATATCAATTAAGCTACATCTTTATTATTCTCCAAAGCATTGAGGTCCACCGTGCTACTGAAAACAAAAAGGATCTGGGAATTAACACGTAGTTCTCCGCTCTGACGACCTGCTTTGTAACATCCTTTACTAAGGTTTCGCCATCTAATTAAGGATTGGTCATACACTGCGTAGATGAAGTAATCCACGCATACCACAGGGAGGTAAAACAAATTGTCCGTCCCCTTGTAAATGTCAAGCTGCATGGGACGGGGCTGTGCTCATTTGTTTCCTCAGGTGTGCAATGACAGCTTGGTGACATTTTAGAATGAATGGACACAGGTGTTCAACCAAGACTTGAGCAACAGGTTCCAGGCAACAGATCTGCCAGACCGGTTCGAGAACACATAGGTCAGCGACACTATTGTTGCAGGCTTCTCTGTACAGTATTAGGAAAGACAAGGCAGCAAGTATGCAAGACACGCATTGGCAATGGTAATACAAAACATAGGTAGCATAAGTTAAGTAGCAGCAGATCTCCTTCCCCCACGCAGGGAACCTTACAGTGCTGATGCACATGCTTTGCCAATTCTGCTCGTTAGCTTTATTAAACTAGTTTGATTGGCGTGGTGAAAACATTGTCACCAAACAAAAGCCAAGACGTTTAGGACTCACAACTGGAGCAAAGGGTTGATTGGGGGAGCGAGAGGGAGGCTGCATGTACTCACAGAACAGGTTCAGTTCTGTGACTGCACAAGAGCATGCTCCCCCTGCCCCCGACACACACAGGAAATCGATGCCACATGAACTTTAGAAGAACAAGCTCCCTAGGGCATAAAGAACAGAAATAGATGAGACGGCTGCAGTGGTAGCCATGCTTTCTGTCGCCCTTAGAAAAACTCAAATGCAGGTGCCCTGAAGTGCCTGCCTACAATAACTCTCACGTCAAAATAATTGGGGGACACATTCTACAGGGGGCCCAACTCTCAGTCACAACCTGACTTGGTACGAGTCTTCTAATGTAGTCCGGGACATATTTTTTCCTGTCAGAGTCATAAAAAAACGGGGCATTGTTTCACTAAAACCTGGGAAAATTGTTTCACTAAAACCTAAAATTAAAAGCCTGGGAAAGGGGCCACGCAGCCTCCTCTGTGAAAGCTAAAATTGCTACTAATGATTTTTATTTGTTATGGGTTAAGAGTTTGCATAGAAAAGCTAACATAATGAAAATAATGTGCGTTTTGGAAAATGTGCCCACTGGAGTGACGGTCATGAAATAGGTAATGCTTTTATTAAATGCATATTATTATTAGTTAAAGTGCACATGTTTGGAAAATTGTAGTAGTATGTCATAATAATGAATTATGCTATGTATTTGCTTATTCACTACAGGACTTCAGTTAGCGAGGTTTGGGCCTAGTCTGCACAGCCTCATATTAAGTTTCATTGACTAATAAAATAGTAGGAAATGTACCACCTGAGATTTGATGCTTCTATTGTTCGCACTGTGCTGACCAAACATTTTGCAGATGTCTTTAACTTTCTCATGAGAACTGCCTGCTAGAGTGTCTTCTTTTAGAAATTGCAATTTTGTAAAGTTTGATGCGTGAGACAGTGATGTTCCTAGGAACCAACAATGGATGCAATGACTGGGGTACGGATTGCAACAAGAAAGTTACCTGGCGAGTCTGATGATGGGAACAGGAGAAGAGGAGTCAATCATCGACATGTGAAAGACAGTTTAGTTATATCTTAGGTTTGGGTTTTTATTCCTATTGGACTAACTGTAAACGTATGATTTTCTGACCATTGACAGGGTGGTAAGTTCTTTAGGAAATTCTAACTTAGCTCGACGACACCGAGATGAGATGCTCTTATTCCTATTTTGACTTTACCAGTAGTGGTACTGCTTGAGGAGCTGAACAGTTCCTGATGGCTTTTTATTTCTAACTTTTACTTTATTGTCTAAGTTTCAAATGCTGAAAGCTGATCCTTTAGATATTGTTCCTAGATGGTTCGGATAGCTTAGAGTCCCCGTGTATGAACCATTCCCTTTCACTGCCCCGTTGCTGAAGCTGACCGAAAGGATGTCAAACTGGCAAAGAGAACCGTATCTTGCTGATCCATATTGAGGAGAGGTATAACAAAATGCTATTGTGCTTGTTGTAGATTTTGTTCTTTGTTTCTAGATACCAACCGCTATTTTGATAGAGCCATAGTTAGATGTTTTTCCAAATTAACTATAACTAAATTGTTTTGCATGAAGCCCAAACATGCTATTCTAATCAGAAGATTAGTTGGAGAGCCCTGGGAAATGTTAAGGAATTGCAATTAACAAAGAGTTGATATTGATCACCTGTTGAACTTTGATGTATGTCATTTCTATTGCACAGCTATTCTTGCTATTTATTTGTACTGTGAGTCTTGAATGCTTAATTGTTAATGCTTTGGTTAAATTGAGATTCTTTAGAAAATGTGGTCAACAGGTGTTATTCATGTATGTTTATCTTTTGCTTTTGACATTAATTTATGTGACATTAGCATTGTTAATATAGGGAAATAAACCTTCAAATTTTTACTTAAAGGTGTGGTTATTTGTGGCCAAATGGGTCATGGTGCGTGACGATTATTGACTCCAGATGAAATGTTTGTTTATTGATTATGTTGAAAGGATTGATGTTTCAGTGTGAAGCTCCTTGTGGAACCACTCAATGCGTAGTCAAAAGGTCCATCGAACCTCTAAAGTGTCCCTTATAAATTAAACTATAAAAGACCAAATAAGGTTAGACACCCTCACACCTCTTACTTTTTAATGGAATTCAGCCCTGGGGATGTGTTCCCTGGGACCTATTAAGGCTTGGGGGGGGGAGGAGGGTGGCTGCACACCCCTCTACTCTATAATGAAAGGAATGGTCCCGGTGGAGTGGGTCCACGGGGCCACTATCGGCTGGGAGAGGGGTACCGTGCACCCCTTGCCTTAAAGACACAGTTGTTGGGGTCCCCGGGCCCCCTTGTGGCACGAAGAAGGGATCCATGCACTCCCCTCCCCTTTACAAATATCTTCTAGCCTAGAGGGATGGGGACCCAGGGCCTGAAGTGGTTTGGGGATGGGGACTCCGACCCCCCTTTACAAATATCATTTGGCACCAGATGATGTGTACTCTGAGGCCTAAAGTGGCTCGGCGAGGGAGACCAAGCGCCCCCTCCCATTTAAAAAAAGTATTTGGGGTTGGGATGAAGTGGCTTGAAAAAGGGGCTGAGCTACTGGGTTTAACACAGGACCTGGCCCCAGGGCTTTTTGCCATGCTCAGTGCGCCGGTTTGGTGCCTGTAAGGGGTTGATGCAGGGCTTGGCTGCCAACACACAGCCGAAGGTGGGAGGCTGGCTTTACATATGTAACAAAATATTACTTTACATAAAAAAAAACACATAAATTCACAGAAAAAAACAAAGGTTGAAGTAACGTTATAGTTAGGTGAAAATTTCAATGACAATATAACATTTTAAATGTACAAAAACCATTGAAATTTACCAGTTATAGTTATTTAAGGTAACTATAACTTGTGCCCAAAAGTAACTATAACTCACACCCTCGCCATGTACTAATTACCCCATATATTACATCACTTATTACACCTTCTATGGCAGCATTGACAATCTCACTGCAACATTTGTAACAAAATGAGTGATGAGAAAACTGTACATAGCAGACGCAAGTTGTAGGTACCTTGGTACACAAGTAAATTGAGATTACTAAAACTGGTAAATTTCTGTAGTTTTGTACGTTTAAAATGTTATGTTGTCACTGAAACTCTCAACTAACTATAACATTAGTTCGCCCTTTGTTTTCCTCTGTGAGTGTCTAAATATATATATATATATATATATATATATATATATACATACATATATTCATATATATATATATATGTGTGTGTGTGTATATATACAAATTCATAAGGAGTAGCCATGCACTCTGTAAGTGGCATTACATATATATAATAATAATATATGTAATATATGTATGTATGTATATATACATACATACATATATTACCTAGTGGCAGTCGCCACTAGGGAGTTATAGTTACAACCTCGTTTCTAGAGGAAAAACGTTTTTTTACTTGCCCATATTTTTGGAGACAGTTGAGGAATCTTCACAAAATGTTATGTTTACGTGAGCTGCTTTCTGGAAAGTTTCGGGGTGATCCATCAAGCAAGGGCCAAGAAAAAGGGGGGCTCCCAAAACGTTTTTTCCTATTCATTTTGTCATATTGATTTTGAACAACGATAGGGCCTGAACCAAGGGAATAAAATTACACCAAATTTGGCAGAAAGGTAGCTCCTGGTAAACAAAGTGACCTTTTTGTTATTTGGTGTAAATCCATTCAATAGTTTTTGAGTAATGAAAGAACATTCAAATTTGTATATATAAGGACTCAAAAGCTTCGCAAACACACCAGATCTTGTGCTGAGATCTGTTTGGCTATCAACACTTCAACATGGAAGTGCTGTCAGCCATCTTGGGACTCGGCTGAAGAAAGAAAGAAAATGAAAAAAAATAAAAAAGGAGCCAGTGTAGGGACCACCTGACACCTTAGTCCTAGTGCTGAGGTCCCAGAGAGAACAACCCCTCACCCCCCAGAGCTACAAAGCATAAAACAAAATTTAAAAAAACAAGCACAGGTTCCTGATAATGCTGAAGCCCAAGGATGGTCCTAGTCCTGGGGGCATTGCCATTTTAATGCGGGGCTAATAAATACAATGTGGATGGGCCCAGGGGACCACAGGGCTAATTTAGAAAGACATAGGGGGTCAGTTGCAAACCCCCAGGCCCGACCACATCCCGGGGGAAACTAATGTTGGAGGAGGCCGTGCGAACCCCCTGCAAGGAGCCACAGATGGTCCTGGCTCCTGCTATGTCGCAGGGTGGCCAATAACAGCTGACAGCTCCCACAAAGTCACAACAAACACTCTGCACCAATGAAGTGAGAGCTGTCAAACAGCTACTACTTCATGCAAGGGGAGGTTTCCTCTGTTTCCCTGCCCACAGAAATAAAGGCAGAGAAAGAGAGGAAATATTACTCTCACAGAGAGAGAGGCTTTAGCCAAAGGCCATGCGCAGCGCAGGTTTGGGTGGTTATAGGGGTTGGTTGCAGGGCTTGGCCGTGGTAGTGGTTGAATCAACGTGTAGTAATGAAAATTACATCACGTTAAAAAAAGTAGAAATTCACTGAAAAAAACAAAGGTTACAGGGACGCTATAGTTCAGAAATAGAATTAAACAAGCATTTGCAATACAAGGGGTCTCACATTTGCTCGAGTTAGAGCTATTAATGTTGTAAATTCCTAACTGGACTTTTCTGGCCACATAAATTGAAAATGAAAAGTAAAATAGTTGACATAAGCGAGCCGATTCAGAGCACCATGGCTGCCATGAGCATGAGCGCGAAGGAAAGACACAAAAAGAAAAAGAAGTTTGCTTGCAGTCAAACGTATCAGCAAACGTGCAATTATCCATGTAACAGAATCGGTGTCCAAGGCGGTAACAAAACCGCCCCAAGGAAAGGCAAACTTAAAGCATTGGCCAAAGATAAGAAAGGATTTTTGAAAGGGACGCCTATGAACGAGTGATAGTGATGGGCATGCGATGGGTGTTGTTAAAAGCCCACAGATAGATTACGGCAGGTCAAAGCGCTTGCGAGCTCGACCTAAAAAAAACATCGAAATTCACTTAAAAAAACAAAGGTTACAGGGAATTTTATGGCTATTTTTGAGCTAAATAAAGTATTTCAATTAATTAATATATATTCACTTAAAAAAACAAAAGTTACAGGTAATTTATAGTTAGGCTCACATTTTGAACTAAATTCACATGTGATAGTTATATTTATCTCAAGTAACTGTAACTCATGCCTTGAAGCAACTATAACTCGCTTCCTTGCCATGCACTGCTGATTACACCACAAATTACAGCACTCATGACATCTTTGATAACATCATTGATAATTTCACTATAACATCTGCAGTAAAATTATTGATCAGAGGAGTGTGCATGGTGGTGGAGCGAGTTATAGTTACCTCAGGGCACCAGGTATAGTTATTTGAGATAACTCTAACAATAACAGGCAAATTTAGTTTGGTATGTTTGAAATATAAAAATGTAAAAAAGTCACAACAATCAGAATATTAAATACAATATAGTACATAAAGTAAGGGAAATATTGTTATTAAGAGCGCTAACATTTTTTAAAACATCATCAATATAGAAATTATTCAATATTCAAAGTGTAACTTCAAGGCACTTAAAATGTCATTTAAAACACCATAAATAACATTTTCACTACCCAGAAGGTGCAATTGGACAAAAGTAGCTACATGTGATCTATTTTCAGATTCATTACTGGGTGCAGAAATTGCTGTCTCTGGGTCATATAAAATGTGCAAAATAGCAAAAGGTGCATGGTGCTTTGTGCTGCTGGCATTTCACAATTACGGGTGAGAAAAGTTTGAAATCATGTACCTTTTACAGGAAGGCCAAACGATAGTGCATAGTTTAAAGAAAAAGGCACATATTTATAGAAGCTTAGCGTCACCTTAGCGCCAATAATTTTGGTGCTAAAGCGGCACTAACCTTACTCCTAAAAAATTATGTTAGCCCCCCAGCGCCATATTTAACTCCTGGGGCAGAAACGATGTGTGGGTGGGAGGCGGGCCTAAATAATGGTGCTAAGCCCACTTAGCGCCAATATTTAACGCCTGGTCAGACCAAGCGTTAATGTGCAGGTAGGCCCATTTCCATGGGGAAACACCATGGAATGGGCACAAAGATGCCCATCACAAGCCCCAGCAACACCACCACCCACACCACAGGGACACTACAGAGGGGGTAGCCCATCCCAGGTAAGTGTTTGTGTATGTCTGTGGTATGCCACTGGGGGCCCCTTACATAGGGCCCCCTGCCCAGGCACTGAGTGTGTATGGCTTGCCAAAGGGACACTGGTCTCCTGTGATGGGCATTGGGGTGGTGGTAATGACTCCTGCCTATACTTAAACAGGAGTCATGTTTTGGCTGCGTGTGTGTTAAAAAATTATGCTAGGCTGATTAGCGGCTGAAATTTCGCCGCTAACCAGCCAACGTAATTTCTGACCCACGGCCACCATTTACCCTAACGCCATCCCCTACCAGCTAGCGTCGTTTTTTGTGACGCTAGCCATTCCTTTGCACCATCATGCATCATTTCATAGGTATGGCGCACGGATGGCTTTAAGAAATGGCATTAGCCGGCGTTAAAATAATGAAGCACCACTGCGTTTAATTCATAAATATGGGCCCGAATCTTTTAATTTGTGAATAAAGAGCCGGGGAAGCAGCTAGTTCACGGTGAATGTTTTCTATTCCCCCCGTTTAATCTCTAACTGCTTCCTCAGGATATACTGTTAAAAAAGCTCTTTAGTGTGACTTAAAAGAAGGGTAGACAAGCCTTTCATAATTTGTTTTGATGTATTTAAGCCATGGAATACTGAAGAAATTTCCCAGCTTCAAACAGTCTATTAATATTGATTTACATAGCTGGGCTTCTGGATTTTTCCAGATTCTATACCATAATAATGGGGGCTGTAACCTAACATGTTCTTCAATATTGGATAGGCCAGCCTCCTCATGACAAAAAGTCACAGTAGTGGACTGTGCGACTGCCAGCAACCTTTTTTGAAAAACTTGGTTTCCAAAATTTGCAAGCCTTTAAAGATTACATACCCCCAAACTCCTGCGCCAGATATATCAACAGACATGCATTTACTTTTGTAAATACAGAGAATTTATTTTGTTTTCTTGTGGCCCAACCTTCAGAAAAATCTAAAAACTGCATCAATTGCCCGCTGAAACTGCACCACTCTTGCATTCAAAAAGAACTTCCAGCTAAAATCTACATCAATCAGAATTTCCAAATATGTAAAGTGGGTTTTCCTAATTTCTTCACGTTAAGTAAAAATTTCCTAATCTTAGATAATTTGGGACCCTATTTCATTGCTAAAGACTTTGTATGGTTTGTTTTAAGATTAAAGGCTTCGAGCAGCAACTGTAAATAATTAATATAGATTAGAAATAAAAAGAGTGACAAAACACATCCTTTTCTGACCCCAGATATTTATGGGAAAAAATGCATATATATATATATACATATTATTCTTTTTTCTTTAAAAACTAAAGGTTACAGGGACATTATAGCTAGGTTCACATTTCAGAGGTACAAAACTACAGACTTATAGTTACCTGGGGGCATGAGTTATAGTTACTTGAAATAACTCCAACTATAATAGCTGAATTTCTAAGGTTTTGTACATTTGAAATGTGAGCCTAACTATAACGTCCCTGTAACCTTTGGTTTTTAAAATAAATACATATATATATATTACCTACTGGCAGTCACCAGTATGTAGTTATAGTTAGGATCATGTTTCCAAAGGAAAAGCATTTTTGACTTGCCTATATCTTTGGCGTCATTTGACAAATCAGAAAATTTTGGGGTGATCTGTTATGCGGAGGCTGAGTAAAAGGGGGATCAATAAAAGTGTGCTTCCCATGTTAATTCCCAAAGGAGTTTTGAACATGACTACAGCCCGAATCACTGGATGGAAATTACACCAAATTTGGCAGAAAGACAGATTTTGTTCCACAGATTGTGCTTTTTTTATTTGGTGTAAATCTGTTCAGTAGTTTCAGAGAAATTAAAGAAAATCCAAATATGTATATCTGGCGGAGCCTAAGCACAGATCTCATGGTGAGATCTGATTGTCTGTCATCACTTTAACCAGGAAGTGCTGCCAGCCATCTTGGGATCATATACATGATAACACCCCATTGAAATGCATTGTAGTGAATGGAAAGTTTTGAGGTTTATAAAGAAGAGAACTTATAAAGGGTGGTAACAAATTTCAGGTACAATATAAATCATTTGTTAATCGTACTATACTAACTTTAGGAATTGTGGTGTGTTCTAAGGCGATTTTAGCATGCTGGGATTTCATGAATCCTGTTTGAGAGAAAGCTGTTTTCTTATGATTTTTTCATGGAGGTGATGGAAGATGCTCCAGAAGTTAAAATGACAGCATATTTTCTGTAAATTCACACTATCTTTCTCAGCCATATGAGAAGGAAGTCTGCCATTCCCAGTAAAGCATGCACTGCATGCACAGGAGCAGTCTGTCAGTTGATTACCTTGTGTTCTACTGGATCCTCCCAGAGTGCTCAAAAAACAACTAGAGCTCTAACAGACTTACCTGTGGCAAAAGTGTGGCACACCTGAAGCCATCTTGATTAAATCAAACTGGTATAACTTAAAACATTTAGCTTAGAAAGGAACAAAATGAGGGGGTTCATTTTGTCATAGGAATTATGGTTAGTGCTGTAGGGGAAACAGCGTTTACAATGAAGGCTGAACCCCCGCATGCCATTACCACGCAGGCTTACCTACACATAAGTCATTACCATGCATGTCATTACCACCTATGCCTTTACAATGAATTTGTCTTTACCATGCCTGCCATCACAACACATTTTGTTGTAAAGGAATGAATAGTAAAGGCATATTTGTTGTAAAGGAATTCAGTATATTGGGTGACAAGGGAATTTTTAGGGTTTATTGTGGGTATGAGTTTATAGGTGGCAATGGTAATTTTAAGGTTTAGGGTGGTTATGGGTTTTTGGGTGGCAAAGGTAATTTTGTTTTTAGGGTGAATATGGATTTTGGGTGCCAAGGGTAATTTTAGGGTTTATGGTGGGTATGAGTGTTGAGTAGCAAGGTTAATTTTAGGGATTAGGATGGGTATGGGTTTTGAGTGGCAAGGGTCATTTTAGGGGTTTAGGGTGGGAATGGGTTTTTGGGTGGCAACGGTAATTTGGGGATTTAGGGTGGATATGGTTTTTGGGTGGCAAGGGTAATTTTAGGGTTTATGTTGAGTATGAAATTTTGAGTGGCATGGTTACATTTTAGGGTTTAGGATGGGTATGGGTTTTGAGTGGCAAGGGTCATTTTAGAGTTTAGGGTGCGTATGGGTTTTTGAGTCACAAAGTATAATATAAAGGTTTAGGATAAGTATGGATATTTAGGTGGCAAGGGTGTTTTTAGGGTGCGTATGGGTTTTCAGCTGGTAAATATAAATTTAGGTTTTAGGGTGGGCATGGGCGGCAAGGGAATTTTTAGGGTTTCCAGTGGTTATGTGTGTTTGGGAAGTGAGGGCAATTTAATGGTTTAGAGTAGGGTGTTTTTGGTTGGCATGGACATTTTTAGGGTTTAGGGTGGGTATGGGTTTTTGAGTGGCAAGTGAATTTTTAGGGTTTAGGGTGAGTATAGGTTTTTGGTTTTTAAGGTGTTTTCAGGGTTCAGGGTCGGTTTGGGGTTTTGGGTGGTAAGGTGTTTTTAGGGTTTAGGGTTGGTATGGGAGGTGGTTGAATTAAAGTATAGCAATTAAAATTAGTTTAGGTTAAAAAAACATAGAAATTTACTGAAGAACACAAAGATCACAGGGGCTTTATAGTTAGGAAATAGATTTTATAAAAAACATAGAAATTCACTTAAAAAAACAAAGGTTACAGAGACGTTATAGTTAGGCCCACATTTTAAACGTACAAACCATAGAAATTCAGCTATTAGAGTTATTTCATGTAATAACTTGTGCCCTAAGGTAACTATATCTCACACCCTCGCCATGCACTGCTAATTACCCCAGATTTTACAGCACTCTTGACAACTTCTATGATGTTATTAAAAATATAAATGAAGCATTAGCAGTCAAATTAATGAATACAAAAACTGTACATGGCAGGGGAGCCAGTTATAGTTACCTTAGGGTGTGAGTTATACTTACTTGAAATAACTGTAACTGCTGAATTTCTAACGTTTTGTACGAGTTAATTCAGAACCTAACTATAACGTCCCTGTAACTTAGATTTTATCCGTGAAAAAAAAATATAGATGTAATTATAATATATATATATATATATATATGTATAAAACACACATGAGTACATTCTTCATGATCACCAATTGTATGAGGCCCTTATGTGCCCCCACTGAGAAATCAATTATAGAGATGCTGCTACATATACCAGAGCCACTGGGGATCCATTTTCAGTGATAGAGGCATCATACACATTCGGGGGGACAAGTGATTGTTCCATTGAGAACAAAATCAACAATATTTTTCAGTTCAGGAGCTACTGATGCTGTGAATGAACTTATCACCTGTAAATGCCTGGTCATCTTCAAATGTTTCCGATGTCATGGGCATCCATTAGAATGGGGTCCCCTCATGAGGCACTGGCTCCACTATCAACTATGGTAACATTGATTTAGGTTTAGATTTCTGGAACACTTTTAAGCTACAAAATCTCTGAAGTATATATCAAATGATTTAAATGGCCCTCAAAACATGGCGTTCAGTCTAAGAAAAAGGTACAGACCCTGAGGACCTGAAATGTTACTCTTAGCAATACATAAATGTGACTATTACCACAGGAGTCAGGAGTGTAAAGCGACATCACAGACTCATGAAGGGGCAGTATGTGGAAGGCCTCTGCATTTTTTTGGACATCCAGTGAAGTAGATGCCATCAAGTTCAGCCATGTCCAGCTGGCTGTAGATGTTTGTTTCTCCAGGGCAGACTCAACTGAGTCATCCTACATGCAGATTCCAGTCATCTGACGCTTGCGCTGATGAACCATGGGAGTTTCACTGCCTATATTGCTCTCATATGGTGTGAAGCATCCCTTCCTGGGACAGAATGGAATCAGACACTGAGGAGGAACATGGACATGGGGACCGACTGACTTATTGTCCTAGCATACTACCAATACCTGAAAACCATGAGTGAATGCTGCACCCCCTCCCGCCCTCCTAGCCACGGCTTACAGTTCAGAGGTGTAACCTACCCTTTGTGAGCTAGCAGCCATGAAGTGAACTTGCCCACTACAATGAGGCACTTCCAGAGGACTGCTGACTTTGTGGATATGGCACCGGAGCTGCCTTGCCCCAACACACCAAACATCCACTTTGCATTGCAGGACAACCCACATAGCCACAGCCCGACAGCACACAAATAATGCAAATTGCCCTAGTAACCCCAAGGAGGACTTCTCTATTGGTGTTGTGCTCGGGCCATTATCTGTGGTAATGGCACAGTGGTTGTGCTAAACAAATGTTGACCCTCCGGTGGGTGCCAGCTACCTAGCCTGCAACCAGACACTGCCCATGACTTAACAACACCATTGTGATCATAGTGGAGGGGCCAGACAGGCACACCCTACCCACCGCAATACTAGTTCGCTTCACTCAGACCATACACATACAACAGTAGCTCAGACATAGCAGACAGAGCAAAAATTGCTCTGCCAGGATAACCCTCAATGTGCGCCAAAGGGTTTCACTGTGGAGGGGCTCAGAGTTATCGCCATGCCGCCAGAATTACCAATCTCTAAGGTGGACACCACAGGAGACCCCATCTCTCCTTGACTTAAAGACAATAAGGTATGATGCCCTACCGAATGGGTTACGCGATGTGATCTGGGGTTACACATCCAATATCCTTCCCGTAATGGAAGGCTCTAAATGCCTCATTGGCATTGCTGACAGACCAGCGTTTTTCACTGTAGAGCCACAACCTGATACTAGGCCTATCCATGGGCCACCATTTCAAGTCCCGATGATTTAGAGCTACAATAGCTTTGGGCATGACCTCACAACAGATTTGATTTACCCAGTTTGTGGCTGGACTACAACAACAACCATCACAGTTGCATCACAGCACCAGAAGCGTCTGCAGTGGGAGTGCAATTGGGGTCCATAGACGACAAACTGGCAAATTTTACAAAATAAATTAAATTAATGTGCTCACAAATGGGATCTTTTTGCCATAAGATGGATGACCTTGAACAAAGGATAAATTCAATGGAGAACCAACTGGAAAAGGCTAATCCATGGAACCCCAATGTATGGCATCTGAAACAGAAAGTGACTGGCCTTAAGTACCGAGGCTCACCGCAACAATGTCCAATTCTACGAAATCCCACAAAAACTAGAGCAGCATGATATGAAAGTTGTTTTGATCAGCCTCTTACCACAGCTTAAAGAATGGATTTTTCACCACCACTGGAACCTCAGAGGGTACACAGAATATGAACCCACCTACCACCCAATAAAAACAAAGACAGACTTAGTCCAATTATAGTACTTTTCTTTGGCATGAACAAATACAACAGATCAGAGGTCTTAAACATTTTCTGTAGTGAGAACTACTTCTGATCAGTGAAAATCATTGTGAAGGCCAAGCAACTCACAGATTTTTACCGAACACCCCCACGAACAGCCTCATTGACCTTAAGCCTAATGTCCATAGAACCAGATACTATGAATTGAACAAAATACTCAATCTAGGGGCATTATGAAAGGCTGCCTTATGTGTCAATAAGTGTGTGGTCTGTGAAGATGTCTGAACATGTGTGTGTGTATAAATGAGATACACGTGTATGGGCGACTGAGAGGCTGTGTTGTATGTATTTGTGGAACAAGACATACCTTTCACCATATGTGCCACTGTTACATGTATAACACAAGCATACAATGTTTTTAAATGGGAGAAATTTAAATTGTTGACACTATATTTTTCAGTTACAAATGTGTTGTATATACCAGCTACTGGGAGCATGTGCCTGATCTGTGTAAATGCAACATTTTGAAATGGGAGAAAATTAAAATGAGAACTTAACTCGGTTATTAAGTGAACTCTTCATTTTAATTTTCTCCTATTTAAAAGCAGTCAAAAACATTTTGTTCTCACACTCCAATATTGAGTATCATCAACTTTTATTTAAGAGTTCAATGCATCAGTCTTTCAGTTCTTCACCTCAGTGCTACACCCTCGGCCATGAAGCAGACTGGAACATTGATCATTATCAGGTCATGTTGCCTTCAGCTGAAAAAGCCTCACTAAAACAAACACAGGCTTCCTTAACTTTAAAAGGAAACCACAACACAAAGATCAAGTAACCTTTTTTGACCAAGCCTTATTTAAAAATCAATTCAAGACTGCGAGCTACTTTGAAGATGTTTGCGAGCTAACAGTAGCTTTTTATTGACTGGTTGGAGACACCTCCGACAGAGACTAACAGCACAATGCACACATGGCAGATAGGACAGGGAATGAAACAGGGATCAAATTGGAGCTGATTTCTCAGTAGAAACTAATGTGAAATGGAAAGGTCTCCTATCTATCAAGCTTAAATAAAACAAAATGGGACATTAGGTATGGCCTTCTAAAACTGGTTCTAGAACCAGTATCAATGAGGATAACCTTCAATGGTAAACACAGAGACTGTAAGTGTCCTGAGAAACTGACAAACTTTTTAGACAACCTGGGCAAAGCAAACATGGACCCAGTGCCACCACCGCTGTAGTTAAACAGAGCACCCCAAAAAAATGACTGGACCTCTCAGCAAATGCGGACGCAACAAGAGCGGCCTTTTTGAAAATCAACAGGAAGAGACAAGGTGATAAACACTTTGGAGGAGATTATGCAGGATAAATCCTGGGACAGACATAGGTTCCTTTAGAAATCTACCTTGGCATCCAAAGAACAAGCTGACCTGTGGCTGTCTTGTAACTACCTAAAAGTTTTTACCATTTACAGATGAGTATCCTTTATTATAACCTTGGCATAGACCACTTACCCTGCCCTCCCAGCAGCTTTATCATCCCTGGTTGGATCAAATTCTACCATGTTGTCTAATTTATGATGATGTCACACCACTGACTTTGGCTTTCAAACACTACACTGACTACGTCTCGACAACTGAGTGTCTCCCGGTGGGTCCAGGGAGACCTACATGAAGTAAGACCCATTACAGAAGGTTATGACACACATGCATACATGCCACATTGCAGCAAATCAACACCCTAAGAACTACGCTCCGTTTTGTAGCACTAGTCACTAAGACACTGGGAACTCTAGGTGCTAAAAGAACGCAATATAGCAAACTACATCATACCCTGAATGAAGTTATCTTCATACATCGGAGCCATCCCAGTTGCCTACTTCTTACTCCCAGCCTCCAAGTCACTTAATATAATCTTCCTGAATGTGAACGGCCTCACATACTATAGTAAGAGGGAAAAGTACTATGATACCTTGTCTCTAAACAAGCAGACGTAGCCCTTCTACAGGTGACCCACCTATAACGCCTAGAAGTTGATAAACTAAGAAGGATTGGCAAAGACAATAGGTTTTGCCTATGCAAAATCAATTTGCAAAATCACATGGCTTAAAGAAAAAACAATTTGCTGTGCAGGTGAAACCTAACAAGCACATATAAATCCTACCATGCATAGAACCCCCCCAAAAAATTCTCACTGAGGTACAGGCATCCAAAACATACACCAATGTAAAGACACTGACTGACCTAAAGCATGCTGTCAATCTTATAGTTATGGTACACGGTTATCTCAGTAACTTCTTTTGCATATGATGCTCTTCTCCCCGAACCTAGTTCCTAGCACTTTAGCAATTTATACAGCTAGCTCCTCAAGGCCTTGGTTAGGTCATGGAAGCACTCCAATATTCATCAGCTCCCTTGGCAACATTTGGTGTATGATTGAAAGCATGTTCGTTGTAGATTGACCTATGAGGGAAAAATTGAGTGCAGTATGATGGGTTTGAAATATTGGCATTAGCAGCTGAATTGATGATGTATATAGCTCTTAAAATAAAAATGTCTTAAACTGGACTTTGCCCCTGATTGAGTATGTTAACTAATATGTTATGTTGTACTTGAAAACAAGAATCACATCCCCTCCTCCAAGTACACCTTAGCTGCTTGACCACACCACTGAAGTGTGAAGGAGACTTAGGGAGCCCTGGTTAACCTTTGCAAGCCACACTGACCCCGCTCTCTGGCTAGTGAGAATCCTAAACAGTTTCACCTCTGAACCTGGCCAGTTCTCACTAAATAAAGAATCATGATTTAGAGAAAATCTACACACATATCTCATCAGTGTGTTAGCCACTACCACCTGGGTTTCTTGGCCACTAGATGGGTTCATGGTGCTCTTGCCTGAGTTGGAGGTGCCCTCCTCTGGCCTTTTGAGGCCACATATAAAGTTTAATGTCTGTGCCTGGGTTTCAGGGTATACTACCTGCACACAAGCCCTTTGCTTGCATTTATGCTCCCTCGTCTGGGTTTGGGACACTCTGACCTGGATGTGCAGCACACTTCAGGTTTGGAAATGCCTAGTCTGGGTCTGAAAGCCCTTTTTGTGAGCATGGGTGTTGTTTTGTTGCCCTAGTTGAAGGCACTTTTTTGAAGGTACCAGGTTTTTGTAGTTTAGGTCTGCTTGGCTGCCAAGTTTCCCAGGTTCATGCACGATGTGCTGCTCCACCCCAGTCTTTTTCTTTGCATTCTAGGAGTTGTAATCCTGTTTTATAATAGAAAAAACAAGAGTACAAGTCCCAGAATTAAAACAAAAATCTGGAATAGTGCAGCAGATCATGCATTGACCTTGGCAGGGCTGTGGGATGCCAGTCAGGGTAGTGCTAAGAGAACTAGAAAGTCCCAAAGGTGGCACTAGATATTGTGTAGCTGTCTTGCAATCCAGTGATCAGGCCATTATGTCAAGGCTCACCCTGACTTCTCTACTTCTTTCATTCACCTTAGCAGTGATGTCAGAGGACAAGGACTCAGAATTCAAAGAAAAATTCTGGAATGGTGCAGCAGATCATGCATTGAACTAGGAAACTTGGTAGGGCTGTGGGCTGCCAGTCAAGGTAGTGCTGAGAGAACTAGAAAGTCCCAAAGGTGGCACTGGGTAATGTGTAGATGTCTTGCAATCCAATGATCAGGCCATTATGTCAAGGCTCACCCTGACTTCTCTGCTTCTTTCATTCACCTTGGCAGCAATGTCAGAGGACAAGGACAAAGAACTGTAGGCGGTGGGAGGGGACATGAGATACAGTATAGAACACCAGTACAATGCCTAACATTTCAAGGGCTGCCAATGCGAAGCATTTGTGGGAAGGAAATAATTTTTCTCCATTACCTTAAAAAGACAATTTAGCAAAAAACAATACAAAAGGTCAAAACTGGGTCAAAACCTAATCAACCTTCAAATGTGATGGACCCAAATATGTAAAGGGTAAAGGGAAGACAGAATTGGAGCAATTTTACTCCAATGACTGGAATCAAAATCGCTCCTTTCAGCGGCTGTAGCTACAGTTCATGTTTCATGGTCAGTGCTGCGTATAACGTTTCAGGCAGAGAAATAGGGTTTTTAATCTCAAAGCTGGCACAGGGTAAAGAGGTTATTGACGGCCCCAACTCCCTTTGGAGAAATTAGGAAGTCCACAGTACAGCATACATCTCATGGGAGGCAGGTGCATCCTCTTCAGATTACTAGTGCTAGGCCAAGCACAGTGATCTCAGAGTGTTAGAAAAGGCCAACAAGCACTTGGGCATTCATCAAATCAAATCAAATCAAATCAAATCAAATCATATCATGCAAACCATGATAAAGCACTAGATTTTCCAAAAACAGGACAGGTCAATTGACTAGTTTTTAGCGGCACAACCCCAAAGTCTAGCAGCTCACCTAAGGCTGGAGGGGCAGGGCTCTTCTTGAGGGCAGTGGTCATCAGGACGAGAGAGGGCAAGCTCTAGTCTCTGTGGGGCTCATACAATCAGCTGAAGCTAGGCAAAGCTGGGTCTCACATCAATAACTTTAAAAAAAATGCATTAAGAACGTTTTGTGATCACTGTGATCACAAAAACAGACAACGGAAGGAAGCGGGGTCGGAGGTGGTGATAAACGGGCAGTCGGAGGAGGGCACAGAGGTGCTGATAAACTGAATATGAACATAAAAGAGCACAGAAGGAGGGAGGGCAAACAATTGACATGAGGGAGGGTGGGAAGACACTGGATAGCGCAAGACAAGGTTGCAGGGTGAAGAAGAGGTTAGAGTAAACAAACGCTTATAGAAGAATAGATGTGGGAAGAGTGCCGTGGTGGAGCAAAGACAGTCTACAGATGCACTCACATGGTGTATGGCTCAATAGCAAAACAAAAAACTATGTTCAGGGTGTGTAGGCAGTGGAAGGACACTGGTCACTAGGCAGTGGCCAGTTGCCAGAATCTGTACACTTGATCATTTGGCGATGCAGTGGTGCAGCTGGTGCCAGGAACTGCAGAATGCCAGCTGCACCACCGCATCACCAGGTGATCAGGAAGTAAGCATTGCTTCCTGGCAAATCTTAAAATAACCAATTTCCCCAGGGAGTGCTGTAAGTTAGTTTCACAAAATCCCATTTTTTCACAATTAGGCTTGTGTATGAGACTCACACTCGAGTAAGTCTCATTCTACATTGTACTCATTACCGCCATTGCGTGTAACTTGTCACTGAACCCGGCGAATCATGACCTCAACCACTGGACGCTCTCCACGTTATCTGCATGGCCAAAAAGTAGCACTGTGCCCCACATTCACTTAGTTTTAAATAAGGTCCTAGCTGCTTTCGGATAAGACACTCCTACTTTTGAGGAGCGTTTCTGCCATCTAAATGACTTGAAATTAGGTCCTATTTATATTTCCTCATAAACAACACAGTCTCAAAGATGATCTCGTCGATACTTAACATTTGAAAGTGAAACCTCGACATGCAACCCATCTTCTCTCACTTGGACCACTCGCATCAGTCCAAGGAGTTTCTGTTTCAATACTGTGATGGACATACTTTTGTTGAATGGAGAAACTGGGTTACCAGTACATAGCCAAATGTCTAAAAATGTCCTGGTTCATACTCTGTTGTAGACGGACACATTGTCAATGTACTGTGCAATAATAGTTATTTTGAACCCATTGATTTCTTATATCTTTAATTTCAATATAACTTGTAGAAGCTCATACACCTGTTTCTGTGTTTTATTCAACACTTCATTCTAATGTTTTTTCCGACTAACTACAATGAATTAAGTTACAATGTCACTCTTGGACATCACTGAATAATTGAAATATTTGATTGTTTTTGCAAAATAACTCCCTTGTAGACACCTTTATTTACTTTATTATAGATTCAATAGGCAGGCATCGGTTTGTACCAGTGCAAGTATAACCAGAGGAAGGCGGCCCATTCATTGGGAAGTGTGGTAGAGGGCGGGCGTATTCACCTTGAATCAGTTAACAACCTAAAGCCATCTCAAAACCTAGAAAATGCTACATGCATAATTTAATTTGCCCTCAAATCAAGAATAACAATACCTACAACTCAAACATTGTCTCAGTAGGGCATTGGGAGCACAGTCATGGAACATGCCTGATTTTCTCATTCACCAATAATGGAAGCACTGGGGTCTGTACAAAGGAGTGATGTTGGGGATCTATAACATGATAGTTCAAGAACTACACTCTAAACCGCTCTCATCCTTTTTACATGAAAAATGGCTCCAAATCTTACAAATAGAATAAATGGAGGCTGATTGGGAAACTACTATATAGAATCCTGACAAGGGGGTGTGACAATCCAGAAAGAAATTCTGTTTTTGTAAGTCACTCATAGACTGGTACTGGTCACCCCCAAACAAAGCACAGTGTGCATTACACATATACCATACACTACAACCCACCACGTACTTACAGAGGAAAGTAGGTTACTTTTCCATGAGAGAATAAATACTTCTTCTTCCAGAGTTGGGAGTAAAAAGGCATTTGTCCCTGCATTAAAGATTCTGCCACTACCAACCTTCAGCCTCTCCATTGCCTGGTCGGTGAGCAGTAGTCTTCCTCCATTGTGGGTGAGGCTACACCATGGTGATACCCAATATCCAGCACAGACTGGTGCATCCATTAAAGCAAAATGACCCAATATCCAGCACAGACTGGTGCATCCGTTAAAGCAAAATGTGGACCAGCTTCAGTGATGATGCGGGTGGTAATTCAATCCGGGTAAACTATAGAGCAGACCACAAAGGAAAAAAATAGCAGAATGGAAACAGTGTCAGCAGTGTAAGAACCTCTATCCCTACAGCAAATTACTCAGCATGCCAACAGAAAAAACTATAACACGAAAACCGAAAGTTTATAGGTAACTTAAAGTCCATGTTAAGCAAAGAAAGGGGCTATTCTGCTATAGTTCCACTACTTACCGCAGTGTATGTTGTAATTCTGTTATTCTTGGAAGATGTAGGAACCATCCCAAGCTCCCAGATTCAGCACATGCCTATGTCCCTTATCCCCATATAACCTAGATGAGAACTACAAAAAGACAGCACTATGCTGACAGGGTCTGGGATGTACACCCTTGCAACAGAAAGAAAACTTTAAAGCCACCACATCTCAACCACTAACCTTTGACTCTTATCATTGCAATATTTGTTACAGGACAGAGACATGACCTGGTCTAAACCTTCATGCTTTCCTGTCAGAGATTCATAACATCCAAACACAAACCATCTCTCTGAGGCATCTAACTAATCTTATCCTCCATCACTTCCTCTTCCCATTTCAACCCCAAGCCAATGTCATGTATTCTAGAGCCTTGTTCGGCTGCAATCCAACCATGCTACAACTTGATGGCAAAAGAAACAAGACACCCTTCACGCACTCGCATGTCCTTTTATTGTCAGTGTCCCTCTGTTAGTTCCAAAGCCAGTGTCTTGTTCCAGTTCCATTGTCATTGGCAATGACCCCATGCCACTGTCACTGTCAATGTTCCCATGTCAGAGCCCTGACAGGCTATTCACCTATCTTTAGCAGAGGTCATTATATAAGTGTATGTGTCCCATATCTCTCTTCTTATTCCATTGTCAATGTTTTGTTGTCAGAGGCAATGTTCTTGTGCCAGTGACTTGATGTCAGTTTCCTTACAGCTTTGGTTCAATGCAAGTGGTCCTATCTAAGTGTTACTGTCAGAGTTTCAGTATCTCCACTTACTGTCCCTATGCCATTGCCCCAGTAACAATGGCCTATTGTTTGTAGTCAATGTCCCCACATGAGGGCAAGTATCCGAACTTCGTGTTCTTGACACTATACAACTGTTCCTGTTATAACTGTCCTCGACCAGTAAGTATCTCTGTGTCATTATCAAATGACATTTTCCAAATCACTTGTCCACATCCCACTATCAGTTACAGTGTTTGTGGCTCATTCCCTATGTCAGTATTGGTTTCCATGTGGCGGGTCTAGTGTCCCACTCTCAATGTGCAATTTTATGATGGCCGTGTCTTCCCTCTGTTGCAGTAACATGGCTTAGTTAAGCTCGAGATATTATCCATCCAACTACGAGCCCTAAAACTCTCATGAGTGCAAGCAGACTGATCTCTTCTAAATTAGATCAGTATTAACAAATACAGAATTCATTTATAGCGTGTGTCTCTAGACAACTATAAAACTAGTAAATCGAGAATATATACAGCACTGCACCCTGAACAACAAAACAACTTAACACCACACGCTCCAACAAGCAACGCAGTACAGAAGGCCATTCAGATTGTGTAGGAAAGTACCATCTTCCTTGGCATGTTACCCCCATGTTTACCTGTATATCAGTATGTTTTTGCTGTCTCACTGGGATCCTGCTGGCCAGGACCCCAGTGTTCATAGTTTATGGCTTAATGTGTGTGTCTGTATAGTGCTTGACTGTGTCACTGAGGCTCTGCTAACCAGAACCTCAGTGCTTATGCTATCTCTGCTTTTAAATTTGTCACTATAGACTAGTGACTTCATTTACCAATTTCAATTGGCACACTGGACCCCCTTATACGTCCCTAGTATATGGTACCTAGGTACCCAGGGCATTGGGGTTCCAGGAGATCCTTATGGGCTACAGCATTTCTTTTGCCACCCATCAGGAGCTCAGACAAACCCTTCCACAGGCCTGCCATTGCAGCCCACGTGAAATAGTGCACACACTATTTCACAGCCAGTTTCACTGCACTTAAGTAACTTATAAGTCACCTAAATGTCTAACCTTCAATTGCTGAAGGTTAGGCGCAAAGTTACTAAGTGTGAAGGCACCCTTGCACTAGCAAGGATGCCCCCACATAGTTCAGGGCCATTTCCCGGGACTGTGTGAGTGTGGGGACGCCATTACACGTGTGCACTACATGTAGGTCAATACCTATTGGTAGCTTCACAATCGTAACTCTGTTTATGGCCATGTAAGGTGTCTAAGATCATGGAATTGTCCCCCCATTCCAAATCTGTTACTGGGGAGCCAATTCCATGCATCCTGGGGGCTCCACTATGGACCCCCAGTACTGCCAAACCAGCTCTCTGAGGCTTGCACTGAAGCTGCTGCCACCTCACAGACAGGGTTCTGCCCTCCCGAGGTCTGAGCAGTTTAGTCCCAGGAAGGCAGAACAAAGCATTTCTTCTGTGAGCAGGGTGTTACACTCTCTCCCTTTGGAAATAGGTGTTACGGGCTGGGGAGGGGTAGCCGCCCCCAGCCTCTGGAAATGCTTTGAAGGGAACAGATGGTGCCCTCCTTGCATAAACCAATCTACTCCGGTTCAGGGGCCCCTTGTCCCCTGCTCTGGCACGAAACTGGACAATGGAAAGAGTGACCACTCCCCTGTCCATCACCACCCCAGGGGTGGTGCCCAGAGCTTCTCCAGTGTGTCCCAGACTTCAGCCATCTTGCTTTGCAAGGTGTGGGGGCACTCTGGAGGGCTCTGAGTGGCCAGTCCCAGCAGGTGACATCAGAGACCCCTCCTGATAGGTCCTTACCTGATAAGGTAGCCAACCCCCCTCTCAGGGCTATTTGGGGTCTCTTCTGTGAGTTCTCTTCAGATTCTACTTGCTCACTAATAAGGGATAACTGGACCTGGTATAAGGTGTAAGTACACAAGGTACCCACTACAAACCAGGACAGCCTCCTACAGATGAGAATCTAATTGCTCTCCAACATCCCTAGACTCAAGGCCTCAATATGTATAACAGAACGTGGGGATGCAATATGTAGCAGTGAATCTGAACCTTAACTATGGGTTTGCAAAGTTTGGTTTGATCTCAATGAGTTGCGAAGTTCCGAATTGTAGCTTTCACAGAGCTTGTGAGTTGTCCTGGCTTTTCTACTCATTTGCAATTGCAAAGTGTTTCTTCCACATAGCGAGATAAGTTTCATGCTGAAAGAACGCAGTACAGTCTTGTTGTCCAGGGCATTCTACTGCAGATTTGCAACTTAATTTAGTGCTGGAAAACGTCTGCAGAACGAGTTTACGTTTGCTAAACATTTCTAGGCACAATGATGTTGCAGAGAAAAAGCACAAGATTTTGTCACAACTATAGCTCAGCAAAGTCACTGCCTTCCAGGAGAAGATGTAGGGTAAGTACCAGAGCTGCTGACTTCAAAACTGGGAAACCAAATCCGAGTTGCCATGAGGCTCACCATCCTGTGATTCTGGGCAAATCACTTAATCCCCCCGCCTAATTGAGATAGATAGATAGATAGATAGATAGATAGATAGATAGATAGATAGATAGATAGATAGATAGATAGATAGATAGATAGATATGAGTGTGTGTGTGTAACTGGCACTCAGGTAAAGAATTCCAATACCTTCGGATCGAATTCACGGTAAATAAAACTACAAAAAAGTGATACATAGAAACATATGCAACACAAATTGAGCAAGGTCATGATTTTCATTCATGTCCTAAAAAGAAAAACTTTGGAAACCGCATAGAGATGCAAACATTTCCACAGACTTTTAAGAAGCTTCACTCATCCCTTCCCTTAATAGCTAAAGCTAATACACATGGCACTCTTTTTCAAAAACAGAGTGCCTCTTGCCACACAAAACATCCGAGACCCCAAAAAGCACATACTGAGATGATTCATTACCTCGCCACTAAACTCACCAGCACTAAAATTCCTGTCAAAACATAAATAGAGAGCAATACAACACTGTTCAACAGTA
Organism: Pleurodeles waltl; assembly: GCF_031143425.1. Taxonomy (NCBI): domain Eukaryota; kingdom Metazoa; phylum Chordata; class Amphibia; order Caudata; family Salamandridae; genus Pleurodeles; species Pleurodeles waltl. Next base: position 485,759,239 of record NC_090440.1, on the reverse strand, counting down.
CTAATCACAACTTAATTGTTTAAACACCTACAACAAAACTCGAAGACAAGAGAGTCATCAGTGAAACCAAATCTCAATACCCAACGTAAACAGTAACAACAGAATGCAGCAAATACGCTACCACACTCCAACACAACACAATACCAAAAGCCACATAGATACAATGTGTCACTCTCTAACAACACTACATGAAACATAAAGTAATACTCCCATAGTCCAGCTTTCACTCATAGTATCAATGTGTGCCCAAACCACATACAAATTACAGCACAACATGACAACAGAAAGTTTCAATACTTCACATACAATCCAAAACACACAAGAGACAGCAGTGAATCTATGCTACAACACACAATACAGTAAACAAACTGTATCACACTAGATGCATCATTCAACCAGCACCTAAAACAGCAGTACAACAATCTATCATCCGATCATCCCTAAACCCAGCAGATCTGCACTATCCTGCACCAAACACTATGCCCAAGGCCCTACACATTGCAACTTGTCACCCAGCATGTTCCAAACAGTACACTTTAATATATGTGAAATAATCTGAGACACAAGACACAGCATTGCATACATGCATAGATACCCCAACACCCAATGTAGCAAACGCAAAACAACACCCAGGACTGAACACTCACTTACCCAATGCAGCAAAGAAGCCATGAAGATGGTGATATTTATCCCTCGATCGGCAATAAACACGAATACAATACAATACTCAGACGGTTGGCACACTCGCAAGTAAACATCATTGTACCAACATGACTCTGACCAGGGTGGCTTGGCACAACTGAACATACTAATCGAATGATGTACTTACTATATAATAATGCATACAATACCACTACACTCCAAAACAGCACGCACGTCTAACTTACCATACTGATCGATGGGCTAAGGTAACCCCCTGAAGAACTTACTGCACTTCTGCAAAAACACAATCACCAGCTTCATAGAGCTTGCAGACAAGGACCGTTCCAGGATAGTCAATGCATAATGCCGCCGCTCTTGGCCAGATAGCAAACACATGTGGTTGTCCTCCAGATATGCGTAGCACAGGGGGCGCACAACCCCTGCATTACATTACCTTACACACCAATACATAACTACCCACAACACCTTAGTCACAACATTTATCCACAAACCAGACTCCAGACTTCACCTAATCCTAGAACCGTGCATAAACACGTATTTCAGAATATCAGAAAAGCAGTGACGTAAGGCAAAATGACGCATCCCCCTAACCGTCACCCGCGGCAGAATGTGACCAGGAACACTCGATTCTCCCATACCTAAAATATATTCTTTGTTCTTAGGCTGAATGGGGTCCTATTTGAAGGGTTAGAGGCCTCCCGGAGGGTTGGGAGCTGAAGGAGACCCTGTTATGCCCCTGCAGCAAAGGCAAAATGCCACACCAATGAGAAAACCATGCTGTACAAATATTAGTATCATAAATGCACTTTACATGGTGTACACTGGTGTGATCGCATGTAATTCTGTAATTAATGTACTTTTGACCCCGTCACACAGATGCACGATTTTCGTATGCGAATGTCAGCTCTGAGTTACTTGATCATTTCTGTGAATCCAAGGGCAGAAAAAGTAAAAGCTTCCTGCTTCACAGAAAATCCCCAGACCAAATGATCTTCCTTCACAGAAAATCCCCAGGCCAATTAATCTTCGTAGGGGCACTGACCAGTTCAAAGATGCTCGTCTGCCCTCCAAGCCAGAGAATAATGGAAATAATACACCATAAGTAGGCCCTCCAGAGAGCACGATGAGAGAGGTAACAAAGAGCACTGATGAAAGATACAGCGAACACAGGCTATTTTAAGATGGTTGTCAATGGAGCCCCATGTTGTTCGCTAATGTTTCAAAGAACTGCAAGAGAGTCCTGAAATTACCAGTGTCTCCATCCCTTTTGATGGTAGGACAGGCGAAATTATCAAGCTGGTTTTCCGATTGTGTCATTAGGTGCACTCAGCAGCAAATATTCACTCTCTTGACCAGTAACGTGTGTTTCAACAGAGCGTACAGCCTGTTGCCCTCATTCCATTGAAATTCACTGTAATGAGAACAATAATAAAGAAAATAACGATGTACTTTATTTTCAAATTTTATAGGAGCCACTCAAATTTCAACACAAATATTTAATCAACTGTCAAAAATCAACAATAAAGTTCCTAAAACTCCACACTTATGTATTTGTATAATAATAACAATAGCGCTACTACCGAAAATAATACTATATTAAAGAAAAAGTACATGTGAAAAATGTTTCTTTCTTAATAGACTTAGGGCCTCATTACAACTTTGGCAGTCCCACTACAGGACCACCAAAGACGCAGGAAGGACGCCACTCTCATGTGAGTGGCACCCCCCTCCGTCGGGTTACAATGTTCCTGACAAACTGACCGGCAGGAACATAGTACTATGACGTTACGGCAGGGCTAACTGGCGGGAACAGTGCTATGGTATTGGAGAGCCGAGGCCAATACCGTAGCACCTCAGCACCCTCAGAATGTGCACTGTCTGCAAAGCAAAGCAGACAGTGAGCATTCTGATATTGCTGAGGGGCACAGGTGGGCCTCTGCACTGCCCATGGCATCGGCCTGGGCAGCGCAGGGGCCCCAATGTGGCACCCAGCACTGGCATACCACCAGCCTTTCCATGGCCTTTCCCCGCCATGGAAAGGCTGGTGGTAAGTGGATTTTGATAGCATTGCAGCGCTGAGTTCAGTGCTGCTGTGGCTGAGCACAACCCCGACTGCCGTCAGCCTGTCGGGAACCATGTTCCCTGGCAGGGCAGTGACAGTGGTCGCCTGGCGGTTCGACCTCCAGGGTCGTAATGTGGTGGTCGGACCGCCTGGAGTGCAGCAGTACAACCGTCACAGCGAGTCTGACGCAAGAGGCCTGCCAGACTCGTAATGACCCCCTTAGTATAGAGTACATCTACAAAACCATTGACACATCAAATCTGCTCATGTCAAATGTCTGTTTTTCTAAAAGATTGTTTTAGCATAGTACACGGCCAGTTCCATCCACAGTGAGCTAGAAAAGCAACAAAGCCTTTCACCTTTTCTAGCAACATCTTTAAGCATAAAATTAGCAAATGCTATCCACAGTGAGCCAAATATTGACAACAGTATTAAAATTTTGGATTGGGAAATTACCATCCAGACCAACCTGGAATAATGATAAGCAGCTCTTACATGTGTGTTTCGCTCTTGTTAGAGCTTCTCAAAGAAGCATAGCTCTGTAAAGACGAAACAAAAGTCTAAATATAAGTCTAAACAGTGCCCTTCCAGGCTTAGAGTGCTATCTATGCTAGGCAAAACAGAAGTAGGGAACACCGGGTAGCCTCCAGTCTTTAAGTGGGGAGCTGCTCCGTTATATGCAGTGCATCTGCAACACCATCCACACCTCTAATTGTTTTTTGTAGCAGATTTTTTAAACATAGGAAAAATCCAATGCTACCCATGCTATATTGAAAAGGAGCCAGGCCATTTGCCATTTCTAGTCAAATATGTAAGCATACAATTATCACGTGCTATCCTCTGTAAGCCAAAAAATGACAACAGTATTTTACCATTGCAGGTAGACTATTGCAGCTTTGGACTGGTAAAATACCATTCCAATTTTTGTGCAGATCTATGCAGGGGAAACGGTCTAGGGGTGATAAAGGGTGTATTTTCTCATTTTAGCTAATTGGGCTTGCATCTACACCTTAAACTGCTGAGACGATGTGCACCAAACTTGGAACCAAGGGAAACCTTTCTAAAGAAAGCTTGCTTTTGCTGGTTTGGTCTAAATTAGTTCAGCAGTGTTTGAGATATTAGTGCTTGAAAAAGGTGCCGGTGGGCTTGACAGGCTTAACACTTTTAATACCTTGTAGGGTAAAACACTATTTTCTGATGTTCTAGAATGTTGGCACTGTTTGACAAACATGCATTACATTTTGCAGGCATTTAATATTTGAAGATCAGTCTTCAATCAATCAATCAATCAGGATTTGTAAAGTGCGACTAATCACCCAACATGGTATCCAGGTGCTTGCCAGACCCAGAGAAAGAAGTGAAAACGAGGGAAAAGCTAGGAGAAGGCACACAAAAAAACAGGGGAAAAGCAAAGAGAAAGCAGTGAAAACAAGAGAATGGCAAGGAGAGGGCACATACACACATAAAACAGAGGAAAAAGCAAGGAGAAGGCATACGAAAAAGGGGGGAAAAGCAACGTGAAAGCAATCAGAATGAGGGAAAAGCAACAAGGCACATAAAAAATGGGGGGAAAGCAAGGAGAAAACAGTGAAAAATGTGAAAAAATCAAGAATACGGCCCACAAAAACAGGGGGGAAAGAAAAGAGAAAACAATAAGAATGAGGGAAAAGCATGGAGACGGCACTCAAAAACAGGAGAAAAAGGAAGGAAAAGACTGGAGCAAGAGCGAGGCAGTAGCACAGGGAGAGCTGGGCCACCAGGAAGATCCATAAGGGGGCTGAATATAAGAATGGGGGGGAGCTCATTTACTAACAAGTATGGCACTGTGTAGTGAATCAAAGCACATTTTTCAGATGCCTTAAATTTTACATTTTCTATTGGTGTGTCAAGTATTGTGCCAAGCCTGCTTGGGAGGGCAAAGTTAATGGGCGAGGCAATGCATTTTTCATTTGTTTATAGCTTTGGTGCAGTTTGATGAATCTGAACCAAATGTGGCAGGCAGTTAGCAACTTACAACTTACAACTTACATTCAGAACTAGTATTTCAGGTTACCTGGAGATCCAATGGGGGATAAAGTTAAATATTTTTGATTCTTTTAATAACTTTGGCACCGCTTGATGTATATGCACAACACCTGGAAGAGACTTCGCTCATTTAGGGCTATTTGGGCATTTGTATGTTCATGCTAATCCATCGAGTGGGAGGGAAGTTAAATTAGAGCCATCAAAACTAGTTCATTTGCTAATAACATTGACACTGTGTGACAAATATGTACAACACTTGACAGATACATGTAAGGGCTGGATGCCTATTGGTATTTCAAGTTTGTGCAAGTCCACTGGGTGTGGGTGGGGGCGAAGTTAAAGGGGGACAATATCATTTTCCATTTGCTTATAACTTTAGTGATGTTTGGTAAATCTGAATCAGATATGGCACACAATTAGCAAGTTATGCCCAGTGCAGGCATTTCAGGTTCCTTGCAGGTACACTAGGGTAGAGGGGAAGGGGCCCAAACATTTTATTTATTAACACAGTTGGTAGCTTTTGATCAATCTGTGTGATATTTCGAAGATATTTAGTATATTTAATCCACTCTTGGCTTTCCTATTTTCACTCAGATCCATCAGGTGGCAGATTTCAAGGGGTTTCGTCAAAGAACTGGTAATTTGCTAATACATTGGGCACTGTTTGATGAATCCACACAAAATTCAGCAGTCGTTTAGCAGGTTTAGCTTCCTGTTAACTATGTCGACAGTTCAATACAATCATTGGGTGGGGCAAAGATAAATGGGGCAGGGGCAGTTTAATTCCCTAATCATATTTCAGCTGCATGATGAACCTTCATGACATTTGGCAGCGAAATGAAATGCTTATTTATAAAGTGCAGACTGCTACCCACCTGGGCATTTAGGCACTGCTCTCAAAATACATGCAGAATGGATTGAAGGGATATATTTTACCTGAAGAGCCAGGACTTAGGTTGTTTACAGAAACTTAGAAGATCAGTATTATTGTTCAACTGTTGTGGAATAAGATTTTATTGTCTAGGAGACAAGTAGGAAAAGGATATATTTTCCATTCAGATTTTTTTGACTTTAGGAATTTCAAGCAGGTTCAGTGAGCTGAATGGAAGTGTTCTAAATGGAAGAAATGTAGAAAGTTTTTCTACTCTGTGTAGGTTCTTGGTTTAAAGTTGCCTTATGTGTGAAAGACAATACTTGAAGATTACCCATTTCTGTCTTGGAAGCCAGTGTAGGGGTCTAAATGAGCATGAACCACGGTTGCTAACGGAGAGATATAAACATTAAACTGTGTAGGGCTGAGAGTTGTGCCCCGTGGGACACCGCAGTTAGGGGGAAAGAGGGAAATTTGAATCGTGTATGGGAAACATGTTGTTGCCTTTTATGGAGGAAGGATCATAGCCAGTTATGCGCTTTACACAGATGCCAAGATCATGGAGTCTCGAGATGAGCACAGTGTGTGACACCTTATCAAAACCTGCTGAGAGATAATGGAAGTCATTTTGAAGTTGCTATGGGTTGCAGCTACAATCCCTGGGTTGTTCCAGGCACCCCTTGGGACTCCCTCTGCGAACCCAAGCTTCAGAGATCTCAAAGGTTGTGGCACAAACGGAAGGAAAACGGAGGTCGCATTAACCCTGTTTACTTTCTCTTGTTCCAGCAGAAAAGGGATGTTTCAATTTATGTGACTTTGTTTCCCACTTCAGAGTGTTTTTATTTTACAAACAGGAACTAGACTGAAGTGTGTATAATGCGCATTCAAATTAATGAAAACGTTGCTTTCCAGCAGGCTTATTACAAAAGTACAATTTAATTTCAGGGTGCCAGCAGCAGCAGTATTCTTTTCACTTTCTCTGCTGTTTCTGAGCTTTGCAGGGGCCTTTCAGGGCCTATTCCTCCAGACGATGAGAGAAGAAAAGCAAATCCTAAGTATCACCTGACAGGATACAGCCGCATCAGACTTACTCATGGTCAGCCATCTGGCTGAGTGTCTCTTTTCTGCTTCTACCCACGTGATTGATACTTGGTGCGTGATGGATGCTTTAAATAATTGTTGAGCCACTCATTTGAGGGTGTGTGATTTAACTGAAGGCTGCGTTTGGGACGGGTTAATGGATTTGCCTCCTGGCTGGACCCGGGCATACTAAAATGTGTCTTGTTATGAGGGCCTGTGCAAAGCCATGTGGGGATGTGGAAGATGGCTGCTACAAAGTGACATCAAGCCAGCACTCCTGGCATGTAATGGCTGCACTCATAGCATTTCAAGGCACTAATCAAATTAATATTATATGTGTAATGCAAAAATAGATTTGCAACTGTTTAGAAACCTGTGCATTATTTTTATTATTCTTGCATTTAATGTTTACTCTTTTGTTTATTGTTGGTATTTTGAATTTAGTGGTGTCGCTACCTTAATGCCAGTGTGCCAAAGATCTTGTGATAACACTTTTTCTAATATTATCAGCGCCAAAAGGTCATGTGTTCACTTCCTGTGATGTCACTTCCACTACCCCTGGCATTTTGTCAAATTGCCGTCCACGTGAGAGGTCCAACGAAACCAGAACAGCAGAGCCTCCTTTATCCATAATGAGTTGTAGGCTATCTGTCACTGTAAGTAGGGGAGATTGAGTGTTGTGGCTTTTTCGAAATCCAGACTGAGTTGGGTGCTGCAACGCATTTCTTCCAGGCAACATAAAAGTTGCTTATTCACAGTTATATTTACCAATAGTATAGTGCCTAAACCTCCCATTGTGCACAAAGTCTATGCACAGTGGGTTTGGCCTTCAAAGGAGGGTTGGACGCAGGACAATGCGGGAGTGGTTGTCCACAGTGGGTATAGGGCCAAGCCTGTCCTGGCAGAGTCTTGATACATGTAGGAGGTTGAAAGCCATGCACATCAGAAGATGACAGCCAGGGGAGGGTTGGTTGGAGGGCCTGGCTAGATGCCAAGACATTTGGCCAACTAGACTGAAAAAGGCCAAGGATTGTCCCTAACCTCTGTTGCAAGAGGTCAGGCCCTGTGTTTCGAGGTCAGGGACTGCACCTAACCCCTGTTTCGCACGGGGGTTGGCCACCAATGGAATTTGGTCACAGGGAATTCTTGGATATGGAGTATGATAAAATAAAAGCCACTGAAAAAAGGTTAAAATAAAGTTATGGTTGGCTTTGTTACAACACCTTACCATATGTTTGGAAATACATCAGAAATTCACCTAAAAACATAGTTAAAAACAAAACTAAGCATTAAAACCATTAAGAAAAACAATGACATTCACAAGTTATGTTTAGAACCATGGCCCTTAACTCACACAAAAGCTGCGTATCTGGCATAAGTATAACTTGCACAGCCATGGACTACAAATTATCAGTGATGTAATATGTGTCAAGTTAAATCTAGGTCAGTTACGTAGAACTGGTGAATTTCAGTGTTTTTTTGTTTTAAAACTGTAGTTTTTTTTTAATTATTAGAAGTCCTATGTATAAATTCACTTTAACCTTTGGATTTTCCAGTGACTGTCTGAGGTTTGTTTAACATAATTTAAAATCTTACTACCTTACTTACGGATAACTCTACTGTAACCTTTAGTTTTTGGTGAATCGTTATGGCTTTTTTAAGTTAAGTAATATTTTATTATGATTTGTCTGAGGCCAACTCCCATCAAATTTGTAAGCACCAACACAATATCGTTTAATGTTTTCAACATTTGCATATCACCTTTCTACCATATGTATTGTGATGTAGCAATTTCTGCTGAACAAACGAGCCATCCCACACCATTCTGGACTTACTTGCATTTCATGTTTAGGTTTGTCCCTTTGCTCACACTAGGCCTTCCTGTATAGACTAAGGTATGGAAGCAGGTAGGTTGGCATGGCCCTGCAATCCCACTGAGCAAACCTCAAGTACACAGCAGCAAAAGGCAGAAAATAGAATGTCACTTTTACAGAAGCAGGTTCTGTACCCACATGTCCCCCCTGCCCTAACACAAAGGGCACAGCTTGCTCAGCTGACTTATTCCTTGCTCACCTTAGAAAGCAAAACTATGTTTTCAGAAAGCAGAGCTACTCTTCTGGTGCCAGTATCAATACAGCTGAGATACTCCTCAATTTCATTAGATCAACCCCTGCCAGTGCAGGCTGATAGTTTAGTGCCAACAAGTAAGCTACCCCTCCTTTATCTTGGACAGCAGAGCTACCTCTCAACTGTTGCAGACAGCAGAGCTGTCCAAATGGTCACTGACAGCAAATGTATACCTTACTGTGCTGAGATGTCCCTGGATAGATGTGTGCCTATCTGATTTTATATCATTCTGCCTACCTGTCTGCTCTGCTTGTCGAGAGAAACCAATGAAACAGGGACCCTTTGTAAAGAGAACTGAGATATGACTGTGAGTTGTCAAAGAGCACCTTAGAAATGATTCTGTTGGGTCAGGAAAAACAGGGGACAGGGGGACACAGGAACAGAAGGCAAAGGAGGGATAGACTCTCACAGATAAGTCACACTGGCCAGGGAAATATTAGAAACACAGGAAGAGTGCACACACAAGTAACAGAAACAGTGCAAGATAAAGGCAGACCTGCTCCAACTACTAGGAGAGTGGAAGACAAGAAAACAGAGTGGCATGGTTCCATAGAAACTAGGTCAGGAAATGTTGAAAGTGGCCCTTTTTGTGGGGCCTGTGGACACCGCTCGTGAGGTACACAAAGAACCGTACAGTCCAGCACTGCAGCCTCAGTCCACTGATGCCAGCTCCATCGTCAATAGATGCCCCTGCCTGCATCACAACCCGTGGGCGCCACGCGGAGCTCGCCCTGTGTTGTACTGCAGCCTTGGGTCTACCGACAACAGCACTTCAGCAACGACAATGCCACAACCTGCACCACGAACTGGAGACCTCTCATGTCACACCACCCCACTTCACACCGCAGCCCTGGTCTCACCGATGCCACAGGATGCCATCACCAAGCAACTGCCTGCACTGTGACCTGTGGGCACCGCATGTCACATTGTCCCGCTTCGCACCGCAGCCCCGACGCATTCGTCAGTTGTCCTGACTTCGTCATCAGCCCGGAGTTCGATCTGCAACACATGTGACTTTAAGGGCCGACGACCCCTAAACCGACCTCCGGAATCAATGCCTGCCAACGCCAGCGATGCCACACTCCAGATCTCATCGCGAGGACCACAACGCCATACATTTTCAACCTAGTGTTTCTGGGTTTACCCCACTCCGTAGCTGTCCCGCGACCCCGCGGACAGCCTGAACTATTGGATTTGTGGTTCATGACGCCGTGATAGCCCCAGATGGAGCTAGATTGCAAAATTCATAGCTATCTTACTGCATGTTGGATTTTTCTCAATATGGTCTTGTTTTACACAGATAAATATTGGCTGTTTTTCTAAAACTGGTGTGGTGTCCTTTTGTAGTGTGTTATGTGGAAATGCTTTGCACATTGCTTCTGAGATAAGCCTGACTGCTCATGCCAAGCTACCAAGGGGTGAGCAGGGGTTATCTGATCTGGGTATCTCCCTTGCCCTGACTTGAGTGAGGGTCCCTACTTGACAGGGTGTAAACCGACTGCCAAAAAGAGACCTAATTTCTAACAGAAAGGATACACCCAAGAAAAAGATCTACTTAGGTGGCTTGGAAGTGTACAAAAGACATTAATCTGATGCAACTCCAACTACTACTGCGAACCACCGAGCAGAAGAAACCCACTACAGACTCAACTTTCAGAATGGTTAAGCTAGAAGACAGCCATAATTCCGGAATACCTCTGTAAGGACAACCAGCACTCTCCTAACCATCCACCCACACCAAAATAGCTTGGTAATAAAATTCCCAAGTGGAAAACTTCAGCTAAAAGAATCACAAGCACAGACTTTGAGACTAATGTCTGCACAAAGCATTTATGCCAAAGGCTGCACTGCACAAATACCCAGTTCCGCAGTGTAACATACATATGGACATTTAAAATGCCGATGGCGTTCAAACTGATGAAAAATATCTGTGCGGCAACCTGGAGTGATTATACTTCGTTACTTAACGGTAGTTAATTATTAGCCTGGTCCGTGAGACCTGTCTCATTTGTTCTAAATATCACAATTTAAGATGTTATACATGATGTTCACTAACAGTAAAGGACACTTAAAATTAGGTGCAACCTTCTATGTGCATTTCCTGACGTTTGGAACCCTAATTGTTTTACTATACAAGTTTAATTAACGTGTTAATTGTTCATATGATTATTCTTTTCTTCTTCTTTAAACGCACTAGTGTGTTTTGTGTATTTAGGGTTTTTTAATGTAAATATTTTGGCCTCCCTGACTTTAGTTGTACCGATGATACTTCTTGAGTTACCTTCTGTCCCCAATCCCTTACTCCCATGAGGGGCACCATGGCTGACTCCTGCAGGTTTGATTAGAGTCTAGCCACAATGGGAACCCTTCCTCCTCTATCGAAACCCCGCCTTAAAAAGCCTCCCCACCCCCACCCCGCCCCCACACACACAAAAAAAGATTCCTCATATTACAGAAGTCAGCTGCCCTTGCTCTCTTCGGAGTCAGTACCCTGCCTCCACCTGAATCTTTTTTTTTTGTCCCTCTTTTTGTCTCTTCTCTGTCTGTGTGTAGATAGATAGATAGATAGATAGATAGATAGATAGATAGATAGATAGATAGATAGATAGATAGATTCCTTGTCTCTGTCCTTTCGCTACCATCCCAGTTACCGGATGTTTCTCTTCTTTAACAAAAAGGAAATAGAAGTGAAACTCTCATTTAAAAAAAAAAAAAAAGAAAACAGGACGCCGCACTGAAATAGATTAAATGAGACAAGATAGGAATTTATGGCTAGTCGTCTTCTGCTCCTACCAGATTCCGCTGTATGTCAGGTAGAAAAATGGTTAATTATTTTACATTGCCCGACAACATCTGTTGAGACATTGAATTTGAGGGGAAAACTGGGAACAGCTTGCGCTTTCGGGTTAAAAGGCCATACTGTTCCCACCGGGGAGCCCGTTTTTGATCTTCAGAAAACCGTTTCCTTCGACCTTTCAATGAGTAAGAGGGACAGGCGAGGAGGGAGAGTTGATAAAGGGAATGACGAAATCTGCATCTTTTAATTCCCTGGCAACTCCTTTCACACTTTTGCCACAGCGGCATTGTGTTCCTCGAACCAAAGGAGGGTCTGTGAGAATGTTCCTTCAGCAGTGCCTTGCCTGAATACATTTAGGAGACTCCTCCGGGCTGTTTTCGAATTATAGATGATTCGGCTTTTATCTGCTTGAAAGCAGAGAACGCCTAAATAGCTGCACTTATAAAAGAGTATGCAATCAAAGGCAGGCGCATCTGGTGTTTTAGCTTTGCATCTTAAAGGAATGCAGGCCCTGATGTGACCCCGATGGTTGATATTAAATAGCAGAAGATTGTCTCCATTGTCGACGCACTGGAGTAAATGGAACGCATTCCCCTACTCTTCTGTCTTCTCTATGTTCCAAGTAGGGCATTTAGGTAAAGTTATGGACTCTTTGGAGCCATCGTGACATCTCGCAATGTACGTTGTCAGACGCAGTTAGTTCCTCGTGTCCAGGTTCTTTTTCATAACCTGTACATATTCTAAAAATGTGAAATGCAAGACTCCGAGTACTAGAATACTTGGAAAAACACCACATCTGCACAAAGACCTGATAACTGCATTTATGTATTTAGGTATTTATTGTGCTATTTTCTATACTGCCAAGAATTCTGCATTCCATACGGTCAATCACTTTTCAAATAAAGGGCTGTTGGGAAAGTTCTACTTTCTGTACAGAGGAATGCCTGTTTGTGCACCAAGCGACAAGCACGGCTTATGGCAGAGAACATTAACCTGTACTCTCAGTAGTTATGGGGGTAGGAAACCATTTACTCCAGCAACCCATACATTGGGGGTCAAGGTGTGGCAAAAGAAAGGGGAGTGGAGTCATGACGGGCAGAGTCATGAAAAGCAATAGCCAATATATGTGTTTTTTTAACATATGCTACAAATACATTGGTAACAAAGAAGAATGTAACAGTACATTTGTTATAGCTTATTTAATTGGTCACAAAGAGGCTGCATTTTAAAATATCTTTCTGGGTTAAGGCACCTACTGCATAGATTTTTGTATGCTCATGAATTTTCAATGGGTTAAAATAATTGTAAGATAGCTCTGGTGGTTACCGTAGTACCAGGAGAGTTCCATGTTTTGCTTAGTCACAAATTTGACTCACAAAGTAGCATAGAGGGTGATTTGCCACTTGCAGATCACATTGTATTTTATTTTATGTAGCTAGGTAAGTGGGTTACTGCTTTTGACGCAGAGATTGCTTTGTTACCTGCAGTTTATAAACAAAAATCCTTCTAATGTAGCACTTTGAGCTAGGGTTTCTTCAGGCAGTAATAAAGTCTTGTTATCCCAATCAATAAGTTACGTTTTAAATCCCGACTTTGTGTTTCTCCAGATAGTGCACTTTTTAAATATAGGGCCCCATTATGAGTTTGGTTGACGGAAAACTCCATCTGCCAAACTCCCAACAGGGTGGCTGCTGCCTTCGCTGGGACCTCCCAGCCAGAGTCTTTATGGGTTTCCTGATAGGTCGGCGGGGGGAAACCTACGTTTCCGCCCACTGCCATAGAAGGAAATAGGCTACAACATTGTCTCTGGCTTATAATCAGGCCAGTGGAAATGCTGTCGCCTGAAGGGTGCATCAGCACCCTTGCAATGTTCGGTGCTGGTCAGGGGGGGCACTTCCCATGCCAAATGCATGGGCAGTGCAGGCCCCCCTGTGGCCCCATTCACCTGTTCTCCACCATCCTTTTCATTGCCGTGCTACCGCCATGAATCCTCTGGCAGAGAACGAGGTCGTAATCCTTGGTGGATTAGGACCTCCACCACCGCCAGACCGACAGGATCCAAGACCCTGGCAGAGCTGGCAGTTCCCTGGTGGTCCGACCGCTAGGGCTTTAATGTGTCAGACAGACCGCTGCATTAACAGTTCAGAACGCCACCACAAATGTGGCAGTCTATAGACCGGCACACTCGTAATAAGGCCCATAATGTCTCTGAGCATGAAAAATATGTGATGTCTACACATTATAACCATCATTTTGTTTTGTAACATTACCTCTAAAGTGATTTACAAACTTGTATGATTTATTGTCTCTCTGTATGCAAAGTGCTTGGACACCCTACACTTGGATCAGTGGCACTATAAAAGAATTAAATAAAAATACATTAGTAGGTGTCATTTAATTAATTAGTTGTGTATTTACTCATAAATGCAGACACACCTGGCATTCTTATAGTGAATGCACATTTCTTACATGGGGTTGAACAAAGTCAAAACCTAATCTCCAAATCATAGTTTCCCTAGGGTACTTGCAAAGTGATAAGCTGTTTGCCTTTGTTTCCTTCCATTGCATTTTTGTAGAGGTGGTAGGCTTCAGATGGCTTCAGATGACTCCGAGCCAGGATGATACTTAAAAGCAAAAAAGGATGGTTGATGGTCCTTTAAAACAGCCTTTTGTTTTGGACTCAGCAGTAAGTAAAAATAAGAAAGTCCCCTCACCACCTGCAGGTTGCTACTCCGAACCCTGGTGGCAGAAAATCACACCAAGAAGAATTCAGCATATTTCACTGGGTCAGCCGGATCCCAGGTCTAGCTCAGAAAAATCTGCTGGAACTGGGACCCGGGGCATCCCCCTCAGTTTCTTCATTGATTCTAAGTGACTAACCTCTGTGTTATTTACAAGATTACTTCAGTTGGTGGATGGTGTATGAAGTCATTAGGCTGAGGATTATAGTTGTTGCAGGGCAAGGGTCCAACTCCTGAATATACCTCTACCCCTTTTTCTAGAATGCATTATGCAAAATAGAAAGCACTGTGTGCTTCATCCTGGATTCACCTGGCTGGTAAAGAGTGATGTAAGAAGGATGATATGGTCATCAGATTCCAGGGAAGCCTGGTTGCCTGACTCTCCAATGATTACAGCTTGCCAGGAAGCCTTCAGGGCAATCAGTCCAAATTCCATAGCACTAATGTAACTTTTCCATAGTGAGGAGCTTTACTGTCACCCTTAACATTCAAAATCTTGAACTACAATCCGTTATTCGAGATATTATCCTTTTGATTATGCGACCCAGAAGGATCTAAGCCCTCAACCATCTGCAAACAACCTTCACTAACTGAAAAACCAATCACCTCAGAGGTATTTTGATGATTAATACCATTTGTTGTTTATCTTTGATGTGCTTTCATTTCTACCAAGGACTCATTAAACTGGTTCTTATGAGGCCCTGTAGGTCATTTAGCCATACACTACTTGAGCAGAATCACAGATGATTTAAGCCTCCTGGTTTCCCTCACAGGTTGGACCAAGGCAACATATTCTTGACAGAGGCTTCAATATTGTCTAAAATGTCCTTCATAAAAAACGACAATGCTTATTTCACAGATGATTGAATAATGGTTTTGAAATGGTCTCTAAGTTCCTAACTTTCATCCTCATTACCATAGGAGGCTGAAGAGCTTTCAAAAGTTATACATTTCAGGAGTATTAAATTATGGAGAAATGTGACAGAGACAGGGAAAATAAGGATATACCAATATGCTAAGATGTTATATAGAGTTAATTAAATGAAACTAATGCAGAATCTCCAATAAATTACTAAACACCAGCTCTTTATATTGTGAAGAAAAAAATAACAGTAGATAAGGGATAAACTGAATGATTATAAAGTCACTGCCCACACAGGCGTGTACGGCCTGAGGAAATGTAGGGCACATCCCTGTTCGTTATGCCAGTGGACAAAGCTGTCATTAGAGGGGCAGAGCTGCCTAAGCAAGCAGGAGTAAGGTGCTGATCCAGCTAAAAACTCTGAAGATGGAGAAAAGAGCACTGGTATGCTGTGCCAGAGGGCAGTGTAGAGGCTTTATGTAGGGGTGAATGGTGAACCTCATGAGCTGATCGAAATGGCATCCACTAGATTCCTGCTAACAAAGAAGCAGTCTAAACGGTCATTATGTTGACCAATGAACGAAAAGAGAAAAGCATGCAAGCACACCTCTCTAAATTTATTTACCTAAAAAAATAACAAAGATGTATAACATGTAGCATATGTAATGAAAACAGGTATGTTAGAAATGGTGTCTTTGGTAGGCAGTCGGGTTACCCCCTGTCCAAGCAAGGACCCTCACTCTAGTCAGGGTAAATCACACACAATCCAAATTATCCTATGCCCAAATTCTCTGGTAGCTTGGCACTGAGTAGTGAGGCTTAGCTTAGAAGGTAATGTGTAAAGTATTTGTGTAATAAATCATGCAATAACACAGTGAAAACACCACAAAAAAACAACACACAGGTTTAGAAAAATATAAGATATTTATCTGATTAATGTAAGGTCAAAACAAGCAAGGTTCGATAATCTGTAGTTGAAAATATCATTTTGATATCAATAAGTATAGTCTTAAGTTATTTAAAACAACAATTGTCTCTTGCAAGCACAAAGTGCCTAGTTTGCGTCAAAATTACCTGCACAGAGACCGCAGAGGAGGAGATGCGTGGAAAACGCAGGGTGTGTGTCGGATTTCCGGGAGCACGAAATGTGTCAATTCTTTTCCAAGCGGCGAGGGCTTTGCGTTGAACTCCGGCGCGCAGGCTTGAATTCTTTTTCCGATGCAGGGTCTTTTGACGCCCAGGGATGATGTGGAGAAATTCTGGGCATGCAGGATAAAGTCACAGGGGCTGGGTCGATCCGGTGGGCGATGCGTCAGAGTTTGTGCTGCACGGCAGGCGCTGTGTCGATTCTCCATGCAGCAAGTCGGGCTGTGCCATTCCGGTTCGGCTTTGCGTCGATCAGGTGGGCCCGTACGGCGAAGTTCCGGTCGCAACACTGGTGCGGCATCGATCTCCACTTGGGGAGCTGGGCTGCGTCGTTCCAGGTCGGCGATGCAGTGATTTCTTCACCATGAGACAGGCTGTGAGTAGATTCTGGCAGGCTGAGCATCGACTTTTGCCGCACAAGGAGTTTCTTTCCAGAGATGAAATCTATTTGGCCCTGAGACTTCAGAAACAGGAGGCAAGCTCAATCCAAGCCCTTGGAGAGCACTTCTCAGCAGAGCCAGAGGCTAGCAAAGTAGCAAGGCAGCAGCCCTTCTCAGAAAAGCAGTCCAGGTGAGTCCTCTGGGCAGCCAGGCAGTTCCTCTTGGGAGGATGCAGGTTCTGGATCAGAGTGTCTGTCCCGAGGAGTATCTTAAAGTGTCCAGAAGTGTCTCTATGGGTAGGGTCAGAGACCCAGCTTATTTACCCAAAAGTGCATTTGAAGTGGGGGAGACTTCAAATAGTGGTTTTGAAGTGCACAAGGTCCCCTTTTAGTACAACCCTGTCTGCCAGGGTCCCAGTAGGGGGTTTGGCAGTCCATTGTGTGAGGGCAGGCCTCTGTCCTTTGAAATGTGAGTGTCAGGCCTTCCACCCATCCAGTCCCGGAAGACCCATTCATGATGCAGATGTGTGCAAGTGTGACTGAGCATCCTGTGTTTGTGGTTGTCTGGGAGAAATGCACACGGGAGCTGTTAATCAGCCCAGCCCAGATGTGAATTGTGAGGAACAGAAAGATTTAAGTGCAAAGAAATGTTCACTTCCTAAAAGTGGCATTTCTAAAATAGTAATATAAAATCCAACTTCATCAGTAAGCAGGATTTTGTATTACCATTCTGGCCATACTAACTATGACCTGCCTAGAAAGAGGGGAGTTTAAGGCTTGGCAAGTACTTTTAAATGCCAAGCCGAAGTGGCAGTGGAACTGCACATACAGGCCTTGCAATGGCATGCCTGAGACATGGTTAAGGCGCTACTTGTGTGGGTGGCACAATCAGTGCTGCAGGCCCACTAGTAGCATTTAATTTATAGGCCCGGGCACATGCAGTGCACTGTACTAGGGGCTTAAAAGTAAATTAAATATGCCAATTGGGTATGAGCTAATGTTACCATGATTTAAGGGAGAGAGCATATGCACTTTAGCTCTGGTTAGCAGTGGTAAAGTGTGCAGAGACCTAAAACCAGCAAAAATTAGGTCAGAAAAAGAGGAGGAAGGCAAAAGGTTTGGGGGTGACCCTGCAGAAAGGCCATTTCCAAAAAGGTACATATACAGTACATAGTGACTGAAGCAGAAAACTAGACTGCGATCAGCAAGAAGAAAAGAGGGCTGCCTGCTCATAGTCAAGGGTACTGTTGTGGAAAACATGCTCTGATTGGTATATTACTGTTAATTACCAATTGGACAGTTGTTGCTAGTCCCCAAGGACACAGTAGTTTGCCTTCTATCTTGGCTGACATATACCTAAAGTAAGAAACTGAAAATAATATAAACTGTGGTCTTGTAAGAAAACGCGTTCTTGCTTTTTACGACAGCATCATACTACTTGCTAAAAGGCAAGCCACTGTACATGTATGCCCAACAAAGATTTAAATTGACTGCACAGGGGCCTGAGGTCAGCAGCCCGTTGAACTCCTATTTCACAGCAATAACTTAAGCTTAAAGGTTGCTTCGTGTTTCCTGTGAGAAAATTAAGTTCACTGGACTACATGTGACCTTAGTTCAGGTGCCTCAAACAACATTTTCAAGTAGTCTCTAAGCAAAATCATGGAGCCAAGACTGAAATTTGAGAACTTAGGCAGCCCCAATTCTGCATAATTGAACAGTTTCCATAGTTCCCCAGAACACCCAGCGTTTGCATTCTAATATAGCCTTAGAACCCGCCGTAGCTGGCTCTACCGGCTATTAAAGGCCCGCTCCCGCGTTAAAGGCCCAAGCCGAAGGCGAGGGCCTTTAATAAGGGAGAGGGCCTTTAATAGCTGGTAGAGCCCGCTACGGTGGGTTCTAAGGCTATTAGAACATTCTGCAATCAGAGGGCGGAATGTTCTCATAAATAAAACAAAGGCTTCACGGAACCGGAGGGGATTAAAATCCCCTCAGGCTCCTGAGGCTTTGTTCACAGCTACTGCTGTGAACAAAGAAGATTGGAATGTTGGCGTTCCGGGCTTTTACCGGCCAGTAAAAGCCCGGAGCACTCCATTGTTTTCAATGGAGCTTCCAATATTCCAATGTTCTAAAGCATAATCATTCTTAAACATGTTCAATAGTCATGTTGAGGCTTAAAATAGGGTGCAAAAGGGGGCAAAATTGAATGATTTTATTTAGGCATCAGTGTGCTACACTGTAGGGATTTGCAGTCTATATAGTTAGTTATTATGAGAACACAGCTCGATGTGGATTGTGTCGAGTTTATCGATACAAGGCAGGTTAGATTATGGACCTTCAGGTAACATGGGAAGACAGGCTGTTATCAATGCTCACAGGCAAATCATGGCCTCCAGGGTTTCTTGTTCTTCTTGCTTGGGGTCTTTCATTTCAGTCATTTGCTCAGCCGAACAGCTCTGTATTCAATGACTTCTGGAAGAGTAAATATTTTTACTTCACTCTCATGGCTGCTGTGAGGCTGTTATTAGCTTGGAGTCTGTTTTTCCAAGAATGCTCTACTGTTTTCAGGCTTTTGGACCTCAGTTGACATGTGAGGATTGCTTTGGCTGAGCAGAGTATTTAGGTCGAAACAAAAGGTACTTCCACTTTTGATTGTACTCTGCTCCAGAATGCTTTTAGCATTGTGCATAAAATACAATTAACAGTTTCATGCTGTGCTGCTTGTTCCAGTTGGCGTACCTAGGGTTTGTACACCTTCTAATTTGTCAAGAAGCTTATTGTATTGACCCCACTGCAATAGCTATGCTGCAGTGGTTTTGGCAAACAATGACTAATGATCTCATAAGCTTCGCATGGTATTCTATTTCAGGAAGTAGATGAACCTTGAAGAGTAATGCAATTGGAAATTAGTTTGATTAACTGCAGGGTTTGATCTGTGGGGTGATTGCTGAGTTCGAAAATACTCCTCAGCTATGCTAATGCTTTGTTGGAATTTAGGCTGGCCCCCACTCTGAATGCCAAGTAAATAACATGTCTTGAATATTCATTCTTTACACTGAGTTTTTGTGTTAGCTCCACTAAGTCACAATACATTTTCCCTCATTCATTCATGTAGGGGATCCAAGCAAATTTTTAAAGCAGAAGTTGATCTGATTGTTGTCCCCATACATTTGGATTTTAAGTGGTTGTCATAAGTGATACACTGAGTCGGCAGGAAGATATAGGTTGAAAAATGGGGCTAATGGAAGACACGACCTTTAGCTCTTTGCATGTAACTTTCATGGGCTTGGTCGACCCTATTAGGATTATTTGGTTTCAGCTGTCGGGAAACAATTGAAAACCATGAAACAGGGTACAAGGCACCTGTATCATAATCAAAAAACTTATTTCAGGTATTAAAAATGAATTAAGAATAAAGACAAATGAAACAAATAAGCATTACAATTACGATTTATAAAAGGAATACTCAAACAATTGTGCAATATTTGCTGAACTGTTTGTGGAACTGTTTCCTTCACCAGGGGATCATGGTTACTACTTGTCAAGCCTTTGACCTTGTAATGTCATCCAAAACTGCATTGCACATCCGAGGTGATCGGATCTATAGAAGAACTTTTACCCTATATTCTTGACCTACTAGCCTCGCCATTCTAGTCCCTTTAAGGGTCTATGACACCTATTATTTGGACTGGCATTTGTGTAGCACTCTGTCTCTGCAATAATGTCATGTTTATTTTTGGTTTGTGTTAGCTTCTTTTTGGTCAAGAGCACTGAAGCCACTAACACGTTAAACTCGGCAATCGCAGTAATTGTGAACATAATTTTGGGCCGCATTTTAAAGACGCTTATGACGCAATGAAAGAGATCTCGTTGGCATAAAAGGAGTCACCATACGAACATGGGTGAGTAGGCTTTTCTTGACTTTCTTGTACATATAATGTCACATTATAGGAGTCATAAATCAAACAGCTCTAGACCAGACTACACTAATAATACCCACACCTGTATTGAGTGCAGTATTTCAGCCAAGAAAACGAGGCTGCATTTCAAGCAGCCAGTCTGTTAACTTGGCCAATCCAATTTACTAAAACGGCAGTCAAAACGGTGCTTATTTTCACTACGCATGGTCAAGAGGGAGCTTTGATCAAGTTAGCATAATTCCTTAAGCAAAATGCTACCATGATGTAGGAGAGAAGTGGAAACGTTTGCCCCTCGTTTGTGCCCAAGGAAAGAATGGAGGCCGTTCTGCTTTTTTCATTGAATAACACAGGATTCCTTCAATTTGTTTTGCGCGAGGATAAATAATTCTTGTTTCCCTCTGAAATGAAACGGATCATTTTAAAGTGCTGGTTTGAACCACCCTCTTTTAGAGAGTAAGCTAACAGGAGAAATTTGTTTGAAAATCCACATAATATGTGTGCTCTAGCTTTCGGACCGCACACGTAACAAGCTCTTTAAAAGAATTAGCGGCTGGAATTGTGTTGACATGTAAAAAAAAAAAAAAACAATCGCACAACCCACCAAACCTGAAAAGACACACAGAAAAATATCAACAATCCTGGGCCCATCATCTCCTCCTCCATCTAAGATTTTGAACAGCCAGCAAGGCCCGCCGCAGCAGCGTGGGCGAGTGCAGGTGCATGGCTTACCTCATTAGACTTGCTGCGCTGATTCCTCATTTGGATTCACAGCAGGAAGGCCTCTCCCTTAGGAAAAGAGGCCTTCTGGAGGAAGAAATCTACCAAGACACACACACCACTGCCAGCCCCACAGCGTGGCCTGAATAAATATTAGCATCTATCTTAGACAAACATTTATTTAGGAGTGTTTCTGTTCAGCCAACTGGATTCGAATATTCATGGTTAGAGTGTCTGGTGTCTCGGCTCCTGAGACAACTGTGTCAAGAAGTGCCGGCTGCTGGCAGCTCCCCTGCTTCAGAAAGAAACAAATTATTAAACACTAGGGCCGAGCCTGAAATATTTTTGTGTGCTTCAGTCAGATTGCAGCCTGGAAAAGACCACGCATGCACCCATCCTAAAACTCTTTTGTAACGCCTCGTTCCTATCGCCAGTTACCAATTTACCGCATGGTGTTTAGAGCACGTCTCAGAACCTCTCGCACCCCACCCAACACCTCCCACACAGGGCTACGTACAAACAACCCCCTGTCAACCACTCTGAAAGGGTGCCCAGAAACCCCAAATGAATCTGAGCGCTTTACAGCCTATCAGTACATTTGTGAAAAACAACCTTCAAGTATCCAAAAGAACAAAAGGCACATTGCATGCTAAATCCATATCTAATTTATGTAAGATTAGTATGCGAAATTCACATATTTTCTGAATGAATGTTGAAAACTGGGCCTAGTCCACTGCTTAATATGAGCTGATAGTTGAAGGTGGGGCCCACCAGCACTCATTTTTGGAGACTGGCACTTATTTCTTCTTATCAGGCATTTACTAAATAGCAAAAGAGGCAATAACAAACGAAGGAGAAACAAGAAGGAAGAGAAAGATGGAAAAACTTCCACAAAGGGAGAAAGCAGGAACCTGCAAGAACGAGATAAACGGGCAGGTAGTGTCTGGTAGTGGAATTAATAGGTATGGGGAAGATTCAAAACTATGCAGCCTTGATATTCAGCACTCTGACATGTAATAGCACTGGCCACTTGCTTCTAAGCTGAGCTTTGCTCTGCGTACATTGAAAGGGAGAGATCAGAATTGCGCCATACCTACTAAGATATGGTGCACTTCTGCTCTTTCATAGCTTTGGCTCACTTCAGGCAGCATTGTAAAATGGTGCAGGGATGCCTGAGTTACAGGCAGGATTGTTTTTGTGAAGGAAAGGATACCTTCCTGCACAATAACAATCCTCAGAGGCATATTCCTTTTCCTGTGTGTGCTGCAGAATGCCTACCCATTATGCCAGCCTCGGGTAGGCACACCATTTTGATGCAAACTGCCTTTAGTAAATCTCGGCTTGCATCAAAAACCATGGGTGGATGCATGGGAACACCCATGCTCGAGTCACGGACCACCCGGCTGACGCAAAGTAACACAAGGCAGCGCCATCTGCTGCATTGTTACTTTTTTTTTTTTTAACTAAGCCGCAGTTGAAGTGGCTTGACCCATTGATTTATCTATCTTTCATGCAATCCTCAGATGCATTTTCTTATTGCTTTCTTTCACTGCCTGGATGGTTTTCTTACTTTTCAATACTGGAGGTTGATGAAGAGACAGAATACACCACTCATATGACAGCTGCTCTTCTACTGTAGGAAACAGACTTTTCTCCCCTTGTTTTTGAAAAACAGATTCTGGATGTACTGACACATTATAAATATGGTGCTCCATACTTTCCTAGAAGCTGGGAATTTCATACTTTTGGGCCTGAGATTACCTATGAAATTAAAAGCATTTAAAGGATGAAACTTGGGGTCTCCGCTGAAAATAAAACAATAGTTTGTTGCTGCCTAAGTTCTTAAGCAGCCCCAAAAGATTTACATGGGAAGAGTTAGCTAACAAAAAGGGGTATAGAGAAAGAGGCATGACAGAACATGTTTACGGTAAAGAATAGAGTATGAGCTGAATGAAGGTATGGCGGGAGAGGGTGTTCTTGATGTTGAATCCTCAAGAAAGGCACACCAGGACTCTACCCACCAACATACTAGCCTCAACTAACCTCAAACTCTCCAAGTCTAACATTCACCACTTCACAGTATGCCTCAGAGATGGAAAGGAAAGAAAGCACAGCAATGATTCTTTAGCCCTGCTGACCTATGATTTGAGCCAGGGGAGAAATTTCAGTGGAGTAGAGCAGATCTTTAACTGCTAAACAAAACAGGCGGAGGGAGTCTGGGGGAAGCCTGATGCATGAAGAATGGACATTTGGTCAAAATCCCATTATCAATGAGGTCACTAGGAGGAATTAACATTTCTTGGTAACCAGACCATCGCAGAAGCTGTCTTTCTTATGAGAATAACACCAGTCAGCCACTCACCTGCTGACGTTTCTATTTTATATAATTAAATACAATTTGTTCTTTGCAGGGAGAGATTTATGCAAGAATCAGATTTTGGTAGTCTGTGTTTTGAAGACTGTTTTTGCAAAAGAGAGTTTTGCAATCTATTTCTATTATTTTCACATGGAACTGATGTAACATGTTGAGAAGCAACTTAAAGGTAACACCTTGGCTAAGGTAAACTAAGCTGGTTTTAAGCAAGGGCTGCAATGGAATGTTTCATAAATCAATTCAAGTCCCTTTCAGTGACTGGAAGCATGAGTCAGAATCATCAATCAGTGAGATAGATTGTGTGCAGAAGAGGAAAAAAGTGAGCCCCAAGGTGGTGATCTTCTGATAATCTGCTGAGCCGTTTAGTTCTCATGAAGTTAGTGGTTTGGCCACAATAAAAACAGCAGATTGCACCAGATCAATAGAACAGTGCTACTGCAAATACTTCACAGTATCAGAATCTGTGAAAATATCAGAATGTGTGCTTCTCATTTTACAGACAAAGGGCCTCATTATGACCGTGGCAATCTTTTCAGAAGACTGCTGCTGTGGCGGCTGCCAAAAGACCACAATGTTGGCAGTCATCTGACCGCCGTATTAAGAGTCACACTGTGAAGTCCGCCATAAAAATCCGACACCGCCAGGGCACAGGAGAGAGGCAAAGAGGCGGTTCCACCACCAGCACCGCCAGGCCGACACAAATCCACCCATCAGATTACGAGCCAGAAATCAGCACGGCGGTTCACACCGCCAATGGTTTACCACCATGGAAGAACCGCTGTGCTGCAGTCAAAACCCACTACTGTCAGAACACAACACCACATTGGACAGTTTGAATACTCCACACCTGACACACACCAGCACAACTAAATCACAACACACATCATCATCACACACAAATCACCACAAATGCTCATCATTCACATCACACCACCCACACCCCATCATTCACCCAACACTGCACCCTTACACACACACAACAACCCCCGTCAACACAACCACAACCATGTCCCCACAAAAGCACTCACAGTTCACAGACGATGAGTTGAGGGTCATGGTGGATGAAATTGTCAGGGTAGAGCCACAACTGTTTGGACCACAGGTCCAGCAAACGTCGATTGCCAGAAAAATTGAGTTGTGGCAAAGAATAGTTGACAGGGTCAACTCAGTAGGCAACCATTCATGCACAAGGAAGCACATCAGGAAGAGGTGGAACGACCTACGGGGGAAGGTATGTTCCATGGCATGACAACACCAGATCGCCGTGCACAAGACTGGAGGTGGGCCCCCACGTCCTCCCCCACAGTTCACAACTTGGGAGGAGAAGGTCTTGGACATTCTGCATCCCTAGGGCCTGACTGGAATACCTGGGGGACTGGGCTCCGGTAATTACCCACAACTTCCATGTCACACAATTGTTGTGATCTGCATGCCACCTCACCACCCAAATACTCATCAATTCACTGTATATCTCACTACAGCTCTCACCTATTCACCTAGTGCCTCTCTCCTGCATGCCACACCTCCACCCAGCCCAACTGTCAATACAAAAACCTGTCAAAGGCACAGATAGCATTGGCTAATACTATCACTACGACTCCCACAATGCACTAGTCCATCTACGTT
Source organism: Pleurodeles waltl (assembly GCF_031143425.1). NCBI lineage: Eukaryota > Metazoa > Chordata > Amphibia > Caudata > Salamandridae > Pleurodeles > Pleurodeles waltl. The sequence continues at coordinate 485,733,852 of NC_090440.1, read as the reverse complement.
AAAACCTGGAATGTGCACATCACATCACATCTCTTGCATGTATGACTATTGCACGAACTACACAAACTAGATGGTATGACTGAGGACCACTGCATGGCAATGACAGCAATGCAATGGCACACCACAATGCCAACCGAGGCTAAACACAGCTACAGCTCTGTGACTACTCCAAATGGCCACTCATCCAGATCTCCAACCCTGAAATGGGCTCACCAGGGTATGGAAAGTAAGATGGCAGACTCCATGCACATGCACAACATGCACAGACAAGACATATAACCTCGCATAATCACATACTGTCATCCCACTGGGACACCATTGTGCACTGTCCAGCCATTTTGTGTCACATCTATCAAGCCTGACTATTCACCAAGTAACAGTCCTGAACAGTCATGTGAAGTATCACACAATACCTGAACCCATACACAGTGCTATATGTACCAAGCCTGAATGACAACACCCAACATGGAGTATGGAACACACGTCACAGACTACTATGTACCATCAATGGTATGCTGTGCAGCATCTGTCATTGTCATAGCTGGGATTCATGTTAAGCCACTGTATGCATCTGACAAAGAGATAACCAAACAGACTTTCAAAATGTAATTCTGTGTCTCTCTTCATCCACAGGTACCCCTGCCAGTGCCACCATGAAGAGGATACATGAGACTGCCAGCCTTCCTCAGGATGAAGGCCCCAGTGAGGACAACACGCCTGGATGTCTGGACACTGACGACCTACTTGGCCCAGCTGGGACACCTGATCAATTTGCGCCTTCCTGCTTCACCCTCCCCACATCTACACCCCCAACACTGTAGCTACTACTTCACAGCCAACGCTTTGTCCCAAACCTATGTTCCAAGGACTGTTCAAACTATTGTGTGCCCCACAGTATTGGGACCTGAGTCGACCCCTCATATCCCAGACAATGAAGGTCCTGTTAACACTGGAAGTGGGCACACCATGCCAGGGGCACAGGAATCTGGGGGCGGGGGCATGGGAGGGAAGCTGTGGGCCAGAGGATGGGGCCCCCAAGTGACTTCACTGACCAGGAAACCATCTCCAAAGTCCTGGGAGCATACCAACAAACCCAGGACTAGATGGGCCAGATTATCACCATGTTGGTGACAAACCAAAGGCTGCAGAGGGAATACCACCAGGAGGCCATGCAGCAGTGGCATGCCCACAGTGTCACATGGCCCCCATTGCAGGGGTGATGAAGGACATCAACACCACCCTGCATGCTACCTCGACCCACCATCAGTCCCCTTCTGCTAGCAGCCTAACATCTGAGCCATCTACATCAGCGGCAGCTAGTGGAATGGAGGCCATGCCAGGGGACAAAGGCCTCAGATACCCCTCCCTTTGTAGCTGAAGAACTCTACTGAAAACGTGTACGTCCACCCAGAAATCCGGCTGGAGTAGATGCCAAGACCAAACCCACTGCCAGGAACTGAACCTGTCCTGAACTGTCACCCTTGTGTGCCTCTAAGATACCCTGTGACTGTTCTGAGACAGAACTACATTTTCCAATGACACATGGACACTGGAACTTTGCAACCAACTGCTGTAGCAGCTACTCTGATGATTGTCATCTACCATGACCTCACTCATCACCTTTTGGACAATCTGAGCACCTTTATTTTGCCTTTTACAATCACGATATGCACAATAAACACCATTGAACACAGACACTGTATATGTGTCTTTAATAAAACATCAGCAATTGTCATGCTTGCCAACTGTGGTCTGGTAATGCCCCCCTACATCGAACAGGCAGTGTAATGGAAAGCAGAGGGAGACACCCTCAGCAGGAGATACATTACAACAGATATTTCCCAGGACAGATGTCAGCGAGTCTCAAATCCAGGCCTACACAAGAATATAGTCAGTATTCCAACTTGTAAAAACAGCATGACAAGAGTACCATCAGGTTGGAAGGCATGGTGCCACACAAAGCACATATGCAGGGCATAGATTTTGTGCTCACTATAGTATACCTCCTAGGCAGGGGCCCCCAGAGTTTACCTATACATCACCAGTTACAGAATATTCACACAAATCACCTTACCAGCTATCTGTCAAGTACAACCCTCATTTCTGTAATCCTTTACCAATGGCTAATGACTAAAAATGCCTCAAGCCATAGGTAGCAGAGGCACAGATTGAAATACCACAGTCAGTGGGTGGAATGACATGAGAACAGGAGAATGCAGGGCACACAAGTCAATACTGGTCTGTCTATTTGAGAAGTGAATTTAGGAAACTGCAGTAAGAACACATGTTCAAGCTGAACCACTTTTACTGTGCACCTTACATGCTATCAGCCAGCTTCCACAACTCACACATAGGGATAGGACCACATTACACCCGCACTGATGAATCATGTCAGGAGGACTATTGTCACAAATGACTGTGGACATACAAGACATGAAAAACCCCACTCAACATACCTGTATGTCACTAGAAGTACTGATTGATGAGCTCACTCCTAGAGTCAGCTGCACCTTCTTCCTCTTGCTCCTCATCACTTGCCATTTCAGCATTTCCACCCACTGGTCCAGCTGCCTCACCCTCAGCAGCTAGCAATGGTATCGGACATCTCAGATTGCTAGAATTTGGAGCATGCAGAGGGCAAGGATGATTTGGAATACTTTTTGGGGTGAGTACAGCAGGCCACCTCCAGATAGGTCCAGGCACCTGAATCTGACCTTCAGTAGGCCAAATGTTCCCTCGATTACATGCCTCATCCTTCCGTGGGCCTCATTGAAACTGAGTTCCCCTTCTGTGTCAGGATACCTCACTGCTGTCAACAGCCAAGGATGGTTTGGATAGCCAGAATCATCTGTGTGCACAAATGTAGGACCAGTAAAATAACAGGTATGGTGACTGGGCAGAAGGTGATGACAGGTGCCATAAAAGTGAAACACCATTATATGTATACATACAAAGGAGCCAAGCCATCTCTGTGTGTAGTTGTGCCATCATGTGTGGGACATTGCTATTCCTCAAAATGCAGAGTCATGAACAGATCCTGGAAACTTGGCGGTGACTTGTGAGATGTACTGGTCTGCCAGACACACCACCTGAACATTTCTGGAGTGTGAGTTATTCCTGTTCCTATACACCTGTTCGTTGGCACTGGGAGGGACCAGGGCTAAATGGGTGCCATCAATGTCACCTACCACATGAGGAATGTGTCCCATATCATAAAGGTCTCCCTTCACATAGGCCAAGTCTGCACGTTGGGAGAACCTGATGTAGCCGTCAAGGTGTCTTAACAGAGCACACAGTACTTCCTTCAACATCAGACTGAAAATGGGCTGATGCATCCCTGTTGTTAAGAAAGTGTAGCACTGACAAGACTTGTACTATGGGAGGGATGCAATAGGGATTGTGTATGGCTGGCAACAGATCTGGCTCCAACTGCACTCATAGATCCATGATAGTCTGATTAGATGTCTGTCCTCCATGGCTACAAGGTCAACTAGTAGCCGGTACACTAGTGGTTGTCTCAATCTCTTCATGGCAGGATATCTAGGTTGAGAGTACAGAATGTACAATGAGTAAAGCAGTAGGCACATGTAAGCAGCACATGTTACAGTAGCACACACCTAACACTCTAGGGGATGTGTTGCACAGCTGACATATACAATAACGACCATGCTTATGCGCATTGAACACCCGTTGCACATAAGATTACATATAAGTCGTATAGGGCATATGTCACATATGTCATTGAACATGTGTGTCTGACTGAGCTGTCCTGCACTGATCAAACAATATGTATTGGAATCTACCAGTATATAGCCGTCACCTATGTGCCTCCGAGTATATTAACATGGCTATCAACAATTATACAGCCACATCATGTCATTGTGACAAGAATGTCACAAATTCAAGTACTACCATGATGGCACAACATAGGGTTACACCGCCATTTGGGCGAGCATGTGTATGGCGTACTTATTCAGGCACATCCATTGATTAGATGTGCACAAAATGGCAGGCATCTGTCCTGATGAAGTGGACAGTCGGAAGTGACCTAAGTCCGCCGGTGGAAGTCGTAATGGCGGTAGGCGTTCGCAACCGCTGTGCAACTTGTCCTAGGTTAACATTGCTGCCTGTGGTGGACTGGGGCCAATGGCGATGACCGCCAGCGTTGACGGTCCTATACGTGGCAGGCAAAACTGCCATTTTGTGCAGCCTTGCTTACCTGACTCCTGACACTGTTGCTAGAAAGACCTCCACAACACGAGCTGCTGTGTAATGTCTCTGGGAGCCATCATGCCATGTCCTGCAGGTGATAGGGCCCCTGCTTTCACACCGGAAGAGCTCGAGAAGCTGGTGGAGGAGAGCCTACCACTGTATGGAAAGCTATATGGGGCACCAGAGGAGCAGGTGGGTCCTATGCCATAGTCATGTGTGTGATGTTCGATTCGGGCATGTGTACTGGTGAGAGAGGATATGCATGCAGAGAGCATGAAGGGAAGATGTGTGAGCACTTGCTGTTACAGATGTGTAGTGTCCACTCCTGTTGGTATGGTGCATGTTTCCATGACTTTCTCTTTTTGTCTGTGTCATCCATGCAGGTGAACGCCCATCAGAAGAAAGGGATCTGGTGTGCCATCGCCAAGGAAGTGCAGACTCTGGGGGTCCACAGCCAGCGGAGCACCCATTGTTGCAAGTGGTGTGAGGATCTCAGATGCTGGGCCCAGAAGACAGTGGAGGCCCAGCTGGGGATGTCCTCCCAACAAGGGAGGGGTGCCCATGGGACCCTGACCCCCCTGTTGGCCTTCACCTTAGCCGTGGCCTACCCTGAGGTAGATGGGCATTTGAGGGCAGCACAGCAGCCAAAAGGGGGCGAGTACTGACTGGTAATTGGCTCTGGTTGTATGGCAGTACTGCCTCACTGTAGCTTCTGTAACAATGTAGTAAGTGCAACATGTATGTAAACTAGTGGACATCTGTAGTTCCCACCTTGTCTGAGTATTAAATGTAGATGTGCCTTCATGGGTTGCTATCAGTAGATTTACATCTCCTGTGTCATAACATCTCCATGTCTGCATATGGAGATGGTCAAATAACTATGCCATATGTGTGACTCCATCCTGGCTATTCTATGAATGTGAGTTTGTTCATTACCTTCCCAATTGAATATGACCTGGTCCATCCATCAGCATATGAGAATTAGTGGCTCTAAGTTGTCTGTCTACTCACATCTGTATTGATCACCTGTATTTGCAACTGGCTGACTCTCATTTTTGGTACAGGGACTATAGACATCTAGTACTGGTACAGGTGTAGACTCCATGTAAGGCAGCTATTACATTTACACCACAGATATTACCTGTGTAAGACTGTACTTATGGCTTGGTAGTTGTATCTCAATGGTCTGTTCATCTTCAACCAATCGGGTAGGTAAAGGTAGCAACAATAGGGCAATATGATTTGGGTGCCTGATTTGGTTAAATTGGGCTTATCATGCATTTCCATGTTCTTGACTTGTCTGGACATTACCTTCAACCCAATGGGACTGTTCTAGAGGTAGTAAGTGCCAAGGCAGATCTCACCTTTGACAATATGCAATGTAAATGCCATGTGTGCCCATGCCCTACCAATTACAGTTCTACGTAACTTAGTTGCTGACTACATCATGTCTCAGTGGTTATTTGAGGTCACATCTGATAAAGTGGGAAAATGACTGCTACCCTTGGCCTAGCTGATGTGTTTAATTTGGACAGGATAAGGTTTTGTATGACTAAGGAGATGGTGATGTAAACTTTTAGTTGTATCATCATTCCTGAAGCAGCCCTATGTAGGAGTGGGATATGTTGTCAGTACAATCGCAGTTATGTAGGTCCATGTGTGTAGTATGAGCACATGTAATTTCCATCTGACGTGTGACTTAGGTACAGGTAATCAAATGTCAGAAATTGTGTGAGTGATGGCAGTTTGATCATGTTGTGAAGTCAAACTACTGTAACAGGTGGATTGGTATGTGGCCTATGATGTTATGTGTGGCTTCCTGAAGTTCATTAATTGTGACACTGCACTCAGTGATTGACTATGGATGTATCATGTGTACTATGTAGGCCATTGTAGATGCACGTAGATGTGTGAATAGTTGTGGTATATATGTGTTTGGTGGCTGCAGATCTTCCTCTGTGATAGGGACAGACTAATCACATGCCTGTACCCCAGACTTATATTCTACACATCAGATGTCACCTGTATGGGAGTCCAACCTTTAGTAGATACATCAGTTATATGATCAATATTGGCAATACTGTACAGAGTGTAGTGTTAGGTCAGCCATGTTATGTGACAGGCAGGTGCTGTGTGATCTGTAAGTGAAGCAGTCTTCACTGTCAAGGGATATTACAAATGACCATGGAACAATCAGGTGTAGTTACACTACAGGCCTGATGTGTTTTGTTCAGTCACCTGCTCTTCCAATAATTGATAGGAATATGGAGAGGTATGATTAGGAATCTGGTAGTCATTTGTACTTCAGCCAGGGCATGATGTGCATTACGACATGCCCTTGCTGGTGATCATGTGAATTACTCCAGTCGTGCTAATTTACTTTGATTTTGTGGAAGGTGTGAGGGTTAGCATACAGGGGTGGCTAGTAGTGACATGTTGTACCATGATGTACGATTGTATATTACCACCAGAGATAGCCTAGCCAGGAATTGTTTACCTACAGATGTGCATGTGAGGACTATGTCAACTTTCTCTCTCCCTCTCACTTTCTCTTCCTCCCTCCCTCCCTCTCTGTATTGGTGTGCATCAGCAACGGCAGGCGAAGGAGACAGGGCACAGGTGAGTGGGGATGCTGCAGGCCACAGGACCCGGAGTGCTGCTACCTTTGACAGGGAAGAGATCCAGTGGCACAGAGGGCAAGGGGAGTGGCATGGGGGAGACCGGATCTTCAACATCATCTTCGGAATCCTCCACTAGTGGACACTCCCTGGTGGTGGCGGACTCTTCTGGGACCACCCCAACACCATCTAAGTCTGCCACCACTCTTACTACGACCGACCTCCCTGTAGCTCCTCACCCAGTTGTCGGTGCCCACTCACACAAGAGGGTGGGCGTCTCCTTCGCCGCAGGCACCTCTGCCCCTGCCCCAGTCAGCCCTGCTGCCCTCAGTGAGGATGCTATTGACCTCCTGAGATCGATCTCTGTGGGTCAGTTGACCATTGTAATTGCTATCCAGGAACTGGCAACTCAGGTCCAACTTAGTAATGCGTTCCTGGAGAGCATTCACGGTACGCTGGCTGGCCTACAGAGATCCTTTCAGGCACTGGCCTCCACACTCACAGCAGCCAGTCACCCTTTGTCTTTTGTCCCCCCTCCACCTAACTCTTCCCAATCCCAGAACCCTCTTCCCCGTCCCAGCCAAAGCACACAGACAGACGTGCATGCACCTACCTCAACAACCAAGGCTACGGCTGACAAACACAAGCAACACCCACCACTGGCATGCACACAAACAACATCCACCTGCAGACACACCAACATCCACTACCTGCACAGACTCCCCACCACCCCCACCTTCAAAGACACCACACCGGAGACACCTGCAGTCACCACACCAACATTCGCAATACAGCCACAACTCTAATCCTACCCACAGTCAGCATAATAGCAGACCCCCAGACATAGACCACAGTCACCACATCCGAAGACACCACAACCACCAACACACCCACATGCAGCACATCCTTCATACCTGCGGACACCACCCCAACAGACAGTTATCCATCCACCATGGCATCACCCACCACCTCCTCCTCTCCTCCTCCCAAGACACATAAACGCCCACACTCACCCACCAAACAGACACCCAGCACCCACAAGCATACCTCACACAAACATGCACCCAAGACATCTACCATGACACCTCCTACAACCACTCCCTCTACCTCCACTCCCAAGCCCTTTTGCCATGACCGTCCCTGAGTTTCTAAAAAGGCGTTCCTCTCAGAGTTTCATCATTCCTGAAGCAGCCCTATGTAGGAGTGGGATATGTTGTCAGTACAATCGCAGTTATGTAGGTCCATGTGTGTAGTATGAGTACATGTAATTTCCATCTGACGTGTGACTTAGGTACAGGTAATCAAATGTCAGGAATTGTGTGAGTGATGGCAGTTTGATCATGTTGTGAAGTCAAACTACTGTAACAGGTGGATTGGTATGTGGCCTATGATGTTATGTGTGGCTTCCTGAAGTTCATTAATTGTGACACTGCACTCAGTGATTGACTATGGATGTGTCATGTGTACTATGTAGGCCATTGTAGATGCACGTAGATGTGTGAATAGTTGTGGTATATATGTGTTTGGTGTCTGCAGATCTTCCTCTGTGATAGGGACAGACTAATCACATGCCTGTACCCCAGACTTATATTCTACACATCAGATGTCACCTGTATGGGAGTCCAACCTTTAGTAGATACACAGTTATTTGATCAATATTGGCAATACTGTACAGAGTGTAGTGTTAGGTCAGCCATGTTATGTGACAGGCAGGTGCTGTGTGATCTGTGAGTGAAGCAGTCTTCACTGTCAAGGGATATTACAAATGACCATGGAACAATCAGGTGTAGTTACACTACAGGCCTGATGTGTTTTGTTCAGTCACCTGCTCTTCCAATAAGTGATAGGAATATGGAGAGGTATGATTAGGAATCTGGTAGTCATTTGTACTTCAGCCAGGGCATGATGTGCATTACGACATGCCCTTGCTGGTGATCATGTGAATTACTCCAGTCGTGCTAACTTACTTTGATTTTGATGTAGGTGTGAGGGTTAGCATACAGGGGTGGCTAGTAGTGACATGTTGTACAATGAAGTACGATTGTATATTACCACCAGAGATAGCCTAGCCAGGAATTGTTTACCTACAGATGTGCATGTTTACATGTGTATGTGAGGACTATGTCAACTTTCTCTCTCCCTCTCACTTTCTCTTCCTCCCTCCCTCCCTCTCTGTATTTGTGTGCATCAGCAACGGCAGGCGAAGGAGACAGGGCACAGGTGAGTGGGGATGCTGCAGGCCACAGGACCCGGAGTGCTGCTACCTTTGACAGGGAAGAGATCCAGTGGCACAGAGGGCAAGGGGAGTGCCATGGGGGAGACCGGATCTTCAACATCATCTTCGGAATCCTCCACTAGTGGACACTCCCTGGTGGTGGCGGACTCTTCGGGGACCACCCCAACACCATCTAAGTCTGCCACCACTCTTACTACGACCGCCCTCCCTGTAGCTCCTCACCCAGTTGTCCGTGCCCACTCACCCAAGAGTGTGGGTGTCTCCTTCGCTGCAGGCATCTCTGCCCCTGCCCCAGTCAGCCCTGCTGCCCTCAGTGAGGATGCTATTGACCTCCTGAGATCGATCTCTGTGGGTCAGTTGACCATTGTAATTGCTATCCAGGAACTGGCAACTCAGGTCCAACTTAGTAATGCGTTCCTGGAGAGCATTCACGGTACACTGGCTGGCCTACAGAGATCCTCGTATGTCACACCTGCAAACTTACCTTCCACCACAAAACCACCACGACCGCCAGCCCACGCGCCATCAACCACCTCAAATGCATCCTGATCAACGCACGATCCGTCCACAAGCACGCCGTCGAACTCTGGGACCTCCTGGACTCCACCGCACCAGACGTCGCCTTCATCACTGAGACCTGGATGAACGCCTCCTTGGCCCCCGACATCGCCATAGCCATCCCCGAAGGCTACAAGATCTCCAGAAAAGACCGCACCAACCAAGTAGGAGGAGGAATCGCCATCGTCTTCAAAGACACTATCAACGTCACCACCTCCACCGAAGACATCCCCCTCGCCACCGAACACCTGCACTTCCAGATCCGCACAGACCCCAGGACCACCCTCAGAGGATCCCTCATCTACCGTCCCCCCGGACCGCGCGCCCTCTTCAGCGACTCCATCACCGACTTCATCTCCCCGCATGCCCTCGCCTCGCCGGACTACATCCACCTCGGCGACCTCAACTTCCATCTGGAACAGAACAACGACCCCAACACCACCACCCTGCTCGACAACCTCGCCAACCTCGGCCTCAAGCAACTGGTGAACACCCCCACCCACATCGCCGGACACACGCTAGACCCCATCTTCTCTGCCAGCAAACACGTATCCTTCAGCCACGCCTCCGCTCTACACTGGACCGACCACAGATGTGTCCACTTCACCTTCCGACGCGAAACTCGCCACCTCCGCACACAACCCATCCCACGTCGACAGTGGAACAAAATCCCCAAAAAACAGCTTCTCTCCACTCTCTTTGACAACCAACCCACCTTCTCCGCCGACCCCAACGACGCAGCCCTCAGCCTCACGAACTGGATCACCAACTGCGCAGACAACCTCGCTCCCCTCAGACGCCTTCCAAGACAGTACAACACCAAAAAACCTCTCTGGTTCTCTGACACCCTTAAGGAATCAAAGAAAACCTGTCGCACCCTCGAGAAAGCCTGGCGTAAGGACCACACCGCAGACAACATGACTGCCCTCAAGAACGCTACCCGCGAACACCATCACCTGATCCGCGCCGCCAAAAGGAATTTCTTCACAGACAGACTGGACAAAAACAGCCACAACAGCAGAGAACTCTTCAACATCGTAAAAGAGCTCTCCAACCCCAACGCCAACGCCATCACGCCCTCACAAGACCTTTGCAACTCCCTCGCCACCTTCTTCCATCATAAGATTACCGACCTACACGACAGCTTCGGACACCAGACCCAGCCGACCACCACGGAACCCACAACCCCAGCCATCACCCTCAACGCCTGGACCCACATCAACACAGAAGAGACCAAAGCCACTATGAACTCCATCCACTCCGGTGCCCCCTCGGACCCCTGCCCACACTTCATCTTCAATAAAGCCGACGACATCATCGCCCTGCACCTCCAGACCATCATCAACACCTCGTTTTCATCTGCTACCTTCCCCGAGAGCTGGAAACACGCTGAAGTCAACGCCCTACTGAAGAAACCTACGGCTGACCCAAGCGACCTGAAGAACTTCCGCCCCATCTCGCTCCTCCCCTTCCCGGCCAAAGTCATAGAGAAGACCGTCAACAAGCAGCTTACCAACTTCCTTGAAGACAACAACCTTCTCGACCACTCTCAGTCCGGATTCCGAGCCAACCACAGCACTGAAACCGCCCTCATCTCAGTCACAGACGACATCAGAACCCTGATGGACAACGGAGAAACAGTCGCCCTCATCCTCCTCGACCTCTCGGCTGCCTTCGACACCGTCTGTCACCGCACCCTAATAACCCGCCTCCGCTCCACCGGGATCCAAGGCCAGGCCCTGGACTGGATCGCCTTCTTCCTCTCCAACCGCTCCCAAAGAGTCTACCTCCCACCTTTTCGCTCAGACCCCACCGAGATCATTTTCGGCGTCCCACAAGGCTCCTCACTCAGCCCAACACTCTTCAATGTCTACATGAGCCCTCTCACCGACATCGTACGCAAACACAGCATCATCATCACCTCCTACGCCGACGACACTCAACTGATACTTTCCCTCACCAAGGACCACACCAGCGCCAAGACCAACCTGCAAGATGGAATGAAAGACGTTGCAAATTGGATGAAACTCAGCCGTCTGAAACTGAACTCAGACAAAACGGAAGTCCTCATCCTTGGTAACACCCCGACCGCCTGGGACGACTCCTGGTGGCCCACGGCCCTTGGCACCGCACCGACCCCCTCAGACCACGCTCGCAACCTCGGCTTCATCTTGGACCCACTTCTCACCATGACCAAACAAGTCAACGCCGTCTCATCCTCCTGCTTCCTCACCCTCCGCATGCTCCGAAAGATCTTCCGTTAGATCCCCGCCGACACCAGAAAGACCGTGACCAACGCCCTCTTGACGAGCCGCCTGGACTACGGCAACACCCTATACGCAGGAACCACCGCTAAACTCCAGAAACGTCTGCAACGAATTCAAAACGCCTCCACCCGCCTCATCCTCAACATACCCCGCAACAGCCACATCTCCACACACCTGAGACACCTGCATTGGCTTCCCGTCAGCAAAAGGATCACTTTCTGTCTCCTCACCCACGCACACAAAGCCCTCCACAACAAGGGACCAGAATACCTCAACCGTCACCTCAGCTTCTACGCTCCCACCCGTCTTCTCCGCTCCACCAGCCTCGCTCTCGCCGCCGTCCCTCGCATCCGCCGCTCCATGGCGGGTGGGAGGTCCTTCTCCTACCTGGCGGCCAAGACTTGGAACACCCTCCCCACCATCCTCAGGACCACCCAGGACCACTCCGCATTCCGGAGACTACTCAGGACCTGGCTCTTCGAGCAGCAGTAACCCCTTCCCCCTAGCGCCTTGAGACCCGCACGTGTGAGTAGCGCGCTTTATAAATGTTAATGATTTGATTTGATTTGACTTTCAGGCACTGGTCTCCACACTCACAGCAGCCAGTCACCCTTTGTCTTTTGTCCCCCCTCCACCTACCTCTTCCCAATCCCAGAACCCTCTTCCCCGTCCCAGCCAAAGCACACAGACAGACGTGCATGCACCTACCTCAACATCCAAGGCTACAGCTGACAAACACAAGCAACACCCACCACTGGCATGCACACAAACAACATCCACCTGCAGACACACCAACATCCACTACCTGCAGAGACTCCCTACCACCCCCACCTTCAAAGACACCACACCGGAGACACCTGCAGTCACCACACCAACATTCACAATACAGCCACAACTCTAATCCTACCCACAGTCAGGATAATAGCAGACCCCCAGACATCGACCACAGTCACCACATCCGAAGACACCACAACCACCAACACACCCACATGCAGCACATCCTTTATACCTGCAGACACCACCCCAACAGACAGTTATCCATCCACCATGGCATCACCCACCACCTCCTCCTCTCCTCCTCCCAAGACACATAAACGCCCACACTCACCCACCAAACAGACACCCAGCACCCACAAGCATACCTCACACAAACATGCACCCAAGACATCCACCATGACACCTCCTACAACCACTCCCTCTACCTCCACTCCCAAGCCCTTTTGCCATGACCGTCCCTGAGTGTCTAAAAAGGTGTTCCTCTCAGAGTTTTCCCTCTTCCCTACTCCTCTCCCACCCTGTGATACCCCCAAATGATCTGGGTCCCTCCCCAAGTCCAGCCCTTCCACCTCCAAGTCCTCCCCTGCCCCCCTGCTAGTACCAGTGCCCCTCCCCTGCCAAGAGGTCTACTCCACCCAATTGTTCCCAGCCCTCCCCTAAACCTCACCCTAAGCCCCCCTCCAAAACCCAAGACCAAGTCCAAAGACCCCCCTCCCAAACTGAAGTCCAACCCCACCTGCCCCCCAATCACTGAGGTGCCTGCCTGCCCCCTTGATGGTCCTACCCTGTGGTGGTCATTTAGCAGTCAGGAGTCATGTAGGGGCACACAGATGTGTCATATATGCATTGTGCACATTGTTGTTTGGACTGGCCTTTGGCCTTTTATAGTATACATAGTTATTAATTTATTTACATATTTATTTTTTCAATATATCTGGGCCAACCAGTTATTGGTTCCATGGTAACATATTTGTCCTGAGTTTCTTTCCACATGGCTGTTTTGGTGTTGCCTGCTTTGGTTTGTGTGTGAGGGACTTTTTGTGTGTGTCTTGGTTGTGCTGGCAGTTGTGTCTGGGCAGCATGTGTGGATGTGGCCCTTGCAGTTGTATGGTAAACGCATGTATGTTGCCCTTGAGTGTATAGTTTGTGTTCACATGTGTTATTAGTAGTGTTGTGTGCCCTTGTGTGGTTGTACTATGTGCGTACGTGCGTGTGGTGATTGGAATATCAGAACCACTGTGTGGTGTGTTTGCGTAGTATGATGCACAATTCATTGTATGGCTGTGTGATTGTGTGTATTGGTTGTCAGGTATTGTTACCTCAGTCAGTCATTTTTACTTTATTTCGGCTCTTCAGCCATAAAAGAACATAAAAGAAATACAATGCATAACACTGTGACAGTGAGACAATGCACTTCGATAAAAAATATTCAGAGATAAAATGTATTCAAGATCCTAAAATAATTTATCATTAAGGATACACTGAGGAAATCTTCACTCTTCTAACTCCAACATATAAAATCTTCAGCAAATAATAAGAGCAGGATTTAGTCTAGGTTTCTCTTTCCATCTCTACTTACATATCACCTTCAAGCTTAAATATTAAGATATTTAAAAATATTGTCATAACCCGACCTACCAATTCATACAATGCTATATCATATCAGCCTCTAAAACCCCTTGTATTTTGATTAGAAATCGGCCTAAGGCGCAAGTCACATTTAAAAATCTCATATCTACCAAAAACTTAAGAGCTTGAACTCGATTAATAATATTATATTCCAGTACAATTGGCTTTAGAAACTTCTTGCGTGCATCTAAAAACGATAGGCAGTCCAATAAAATGTGTTGGGTACTACATTTTTGTTTTAAGCCACATGCACATAAGCCCAATTCATCTCTAATTACCATTTTTAATTTTTGATCCATATAGCAAGGGTTTAGCCCAACCCTAAATTTTAACAGTACATCCCTTAATTATGGGTTTGGTAGACTCTTCATAGGGGACATTTTCCTCAACTTTCCAGCTATGCAACATAAACTGGGTGGATATTTTCCTGTCCAGATACCTTAGATCTGTTTCTCTAGCACTATTATTAACTACAGCACACAATTCCTGTTTTGGAATTTGTTCTCTTTGCCACTGTGTAGGCGCTAAACCTAGAGAGGCACAGATCATTTCTAGCCGTCCTCTCACTTGGGCTGCCCAGTTCAGCTCACTTGCCTGTATTTCCCTTTTACATAATCTTGCGATTTTGGGAATCTCCACATCAAGTAGGCTCCGCCAATATTTAATTACTGCTTGCATTCCCTGATAGCTCCACCCCGTCATTTGGCATTCCACCCTTATTGCCTTAATCATACTTGTGGAGGGGAGCAAGAGCAATCGATTTGCACATCTGATTTCTTCTGCATCCCAATTCAGCTTCTCAGCAAGGGATAGAATTTCCACCCTATATTGAAATTGAGGGCACACCATAGCATTAAAGGCAGAAAGTACTGGGCAAAGGGACGGACCAATATACTTTTGACTAAATTGTTTTAAACCCCCAGCCGCTGTTACCACAGTGGTTTTTAATGTCTCAATATGCTCTTACCTTATCAGTGAAGAATCAAACCACATTCCTAGATATTTATATTTAGCAACTAGTTCTACTTTATTAGCTCCCGGGACAAGAAGAACTCCCTTTTTCTTTTCCCTAACACCATTATTTTCATTGTGCCCAAATTTTCTATAAATTTTCCGCGGTCAGAAACGGAAAGTCGGCGGGAGCCGCTGCTCGGGAGAATCCTCCATGGCGGCGGAGCGCGCTCCGCCGCCATGGGGATTCTGACACCCCCTACCGCCATCCTGTTCCTGGCGGGTCTCCCGCCAGGAACAGGATGGCGGTAGGGGGTGCCGCGGGCCCCTGGGGGCCCCTGCAGTGCCCATGCCAATGGCATGGGCACTGCAGGGGCCCCCGTAAGAGGGCCCCACGTAGTATTTCAGTGTCTGCAAAGCAGACACTGAAATACGCGACGGGTGCAACTGCACCCGTCGCACCTTCCCACTACGCCGGCTCAATTCTGAGCCGGCGTCCTCGTGGGAAGGTAGATTTGCCCTGGGCTGGCGGGCGGCCTTTTGGCGGCCGCCCGCCAGCCCAGGGCAAATCTCAAAATACCCTCAGCGGTCTTGCGACCGCGGAGCGGTATTTTGTCGGGGGAAGACTGGCGGGCAGCCTCCGCCGCCCACCAGTCTCAGAATCACCCCCTAAGTGTTAAAGGTATCTAATTTTCTTTGCAGCCCTAGTTCTGTCATATCAACTATCAACAAATCATCAGTGTATAATAAACAGGAGATTTGAGTGCCATCCATTTTTGGGGAAAGGCATTTAACCGCCTTCAATACCCCTGGCAAATCAGACAGAAATATAGTAAACAATAGCGGGGCCAGGACACATCCTTGTCGCAACCCATTCTTTATAGGTATCTTCTGGGAAAGTGCTCCTTCAGTATCCAAGATCACCTGGGCCCAATTTTGTGAGTGTAGTCCCTGAAGGAGGAAAAGTAAGTCGGCATCAACCCGAGCCACTTCAACATATCCCATAACAAATTTTGGTCCACCAGATCAAAAGTGGCCCAGAAGTCCACAAAACAACAGAACAGGCATCCTCGTTCTTCTATTGATTTTTTTGCTAGTGGCCACAGACTAAAGCACTGATCTATTGTCGAGTGGCCTTTGTTAAAGCCCCCTTGTTCTACAGGGATCAAATTATTTGACCCTACCCATGCTTTCATTTGCCCCAGTAATAACTTTGCCAAGATTTTTTCACCCACGTCCAATAAGCTAATTGGGTGATAAATCTTTGGATGTGTTGGGTCATCTTTTTGTGGATTGGCCTTATTATTGCACCTTTCTAGTTCTCCGTTATTGTTACGTGTTGTTGTATGTATGTAGTGTCAGGTGGAGGTGTGTATTGTGGTTGCTTGGCGATGCATTTGAGATGTTGCAGTTGTGATGTAGTTGTGCCATTTTGTGGTGGTGTGTATTGTTGTGTTCGACTGTGCTGGTGTCTGCGGGTTGGTGTGTGTTTTGTAATTGTGTGTTGGCCATGGTTTGTGTAGTATGTGTGTGTGAATGTGACTGTGTGTGAATGTGCATATCAGTGTGAGGTAACATGTGTGTCACCCTTGCCACCCGTCCCGGATGTGTATGTTGTGTGTGCCTGGGTACTTTGCCTTTTACCTACAGTGTCAGGTAGGTGTGCATACTCACGGTTGTTGTTGTTGTCGCTTGTTCTGGAATAGTTGAGTGAGCAGGAGCAATGGGAGGACGTGCAGTTCAGGTTCCATGGCGGATCCAGACAGGTATTTGTTCAGGAAGATGAGTGTCTTCATTTATAGACTTAGGGGGTCATTCTGACCCTGGCGGTCGGTGACCGCCAGAGTCACCGACCACGGGAGCACCGCCAACAGGCTGGCGGTGCTCCCTCGAGCATTCTGACCGCGGCGGTTCAACCGCGGTCAGAAACGGAAAGTCGGCGGTCTCCCGCCGACTTTCCGCTGCTCGGGAGAATCCTCCATGACACCCCCTACCGCCATCCTGTTCCTGGCGGGTCTCCCGCCAGGAACAGGATGGCGGTAGGGGGTGCCGCGGGGCCCCTGGGGGCCCCTGCAGTGCCCATGCCAATGGCATGGGCACTGCAGGGGCCCCCGTAAGAGGGCCCCACGTAGTATTTCAGTGTCTGCAAAGCAGACACTGAAATACGCGACGGGTGCAACAGCACCCGTCGCACCTTCCCACTACGCCAGCTCAATTCTGAGCCGGCGTCCTCGTGGGAAGGTAGATTTGCCCTGGGCTGGTGGGCGGCCTTTTGGCGGCCGCACGCCAGCCCAGGGCAAATCTCAAAATACCCTCAGCGGTCTTGCGACCGCGGAGCGGTATTTTGTCGGGGGAAGACTGGCGGGCGGCTTCCGCCGCCCGCCAGTCTCAGAATCACCCCCTTAGTTTCTGTCAGGGTTTCAGTGGTGGTGAAAGCAGTGGAAACCTTGGCAGTGTGCAGCCTCGTAATGTGTCCGGCGGGAATATGGTGTCCGGCGGGAACATGGTGTCCACCGGCCTGAAGGTGGCTATCACCATCTGTGGCTAGCTGACCACACTGGTGGTGCCGGCGGTTGTTTGGCTGTATTCAGTTGGGAAGACCACCATGGACATAATTTGGAGATCTTCTTCACAAGCCTGTTGGCGGCACGACTGCTGCCGCCAACATGGCAGTCCTATGACCGTCAGACTCGTAATGACCCCCTAGGTGTAGACTACCCACCCCTTTCACATCACCTCCTCATACACAATACTATGGTGTTCCTCAGAGGTTCATCATATCACCACTATTATTCAACATCTACCTAACTCCTTCACAAAATTTTATTCAATCATACAACTTCACCTGTTACAAATATGCAGATGACACCCAGGTCATTTTACAAATGGATAACCTGAAGACCACTCCAATTCAAAACGCTTTGACTGCCTTTGTGCAATAAACACATGGATAATAATTAACCATCTAAAGCTCAATTCTGCAAAGACAGAAATTATGACATGCAGACAATGGCAACACTACAAGCCTACCACCGTATGGCCTAGGGAACTTGAAGCCCCTCTGACAATATCAAAGAAGTTAGAAATCTATGAGTAACCATTGGTTTCAGGCCTATCATTGATTCCTCATGATAACAACATGACAAATAGTGCCTTCTACAGAATGAAAACACTATGGGGGTCATTCCGACCCCGGCGGGCGGCGGTCGCCGCCCGCCTGGCGGGAACCGCCGTATGGCCGCTCCGCGGTCGGAAGACCCTTGGGGCCATTCCGATCTTCCCGCTGGGCTGGCGGGAAGGCGGCCTGCAACATTGAAGCCGGCTCCAAATGGAGCCGGCGGTGTTGCAGGTGTGCGACGGGTGCAGTTGCACCCGACGCGCTTTTCACTGTCTGCTAGGCAGACAGTGAAAAGCAGACCCCTGCAGGGGCCCCTGCACTGCCCATGCAGCCTGTTGGCGGTGCTTCCGTTGCCTGCGGCCCGCCAGGGTCGGAATGAGGGCCTATGTCTCACATCTTCCCATACTTGGCATACCAACAGAAACTGCATGCCATCCTTCCCCTAGTAATCTCTAAGCTTGGGTATGTCAAAAGCCTGTACCTATGCCCATCCACGTTAATCATATACAAAATACAAATCATCCAAAATGCTGCCACAAGACTTCTGCTCCACCTACCTCCAAGAGAAAACAGGACTGCAGTCCTGCAATCACTCCACTGGCTACGTGTAGCTAGAAGGGCAAAGTTCAAGGCATTCTGTATTGTCCACAGAGCTTCCCAAGGAAAAGGAGCAATGTACCTACAAGGTAAATTCATGCAATGCAAACCAAACAGAACACTGAGCTCCAGGCTTGCAGCACTTATTATTATACCACCTTACTATGAGAAATCAGTAGAAGGCACTGCTTTCTCAGTACAATGTGTCTGTGCTCCGAAACTCACCACATGCCAGCATTAGAGGCACTTAGGAACATATCCATTTCCAAAGACAGTTGAAAATCAACTATTTCCTAGGTAATTGCACCACCTGCATATCCGCAACAGAGAAAACAGAAAACAGTCACACCCTCAAGCTCAATCCTCAGCTTACAATCTGAAATTGCAAACAACTCAGCTAGCAAACTGCTTTCTTTATGAAGGTAAGCAAAAAAGGGCAGAGCCATGGTTATATAGTTATGCACTTCAATATATAACAGTTATGGCCCACATTAATACTAAAACCATAATTCCCAGCGTTCTGCAACAAATTGTAACTTATACCTATCAAATTCACATAATACATATCTGCTGTGTACAGCCCAAAAACAAACATCACCAAATGAAAGGCATGGATTAGCTGAAGAGATGTATCACACATTACTGGACAATTTCTGAGGACTTTTATGCAGTCCATTCACTCTATGACCAAAATATCTATACAATCTGACCACTTCTTTACACCTCATATAGACACTCAGAAATGGGATGAAAATAAAAATGTAGATTCCTAACAGATGTTTCCACTTCTCTCTCCATCCAGCCATACCAGCTCAGGACAACAACTATACAGAAAAGCTCAAATTGAACAACCCAGTGCAGTAACTAGCTCTGCAGACTATATCAAATGAAATACCATAAAGGACCTGCAGAGGTGTTCAAAGCTATCAATATACTGAAAACCATAACATTGTGCATATTTCTCTTACACTGTATCATTCAACATGCTATGCCCAGTGTCCCATATCAGGATAACTGCACCTCGGTGATCATCATGCATGACATGGAAACACTTCCCATATAGGATTATAACAAAAACAACATCTCTCCAACCACACACCCTGCAAGGTGTAGCATGCTACTCATGTAAGCAAGGACTTCAGTGCCCCACACAGGAATATTAAGCACTATATAAATGCTGCAATACAATACAATCATATGATCCCTTAACATTTGAAACTCTCATCTCTACACTGGAGTTGTTAGAAGCAACTGAATGGGGCAAATAATTGTAGAGTTTGCCATACAAGGGTAGTAGTCTAGAAAAAGACTGTGATTGTGACTGTGTACCTCATTACTGTTGTACATCTTCCCCATGTAATGGAGTATCTCATAATGGCAACTAGCTACTGAAGACATAATAGGTAGTAATTCAAGATCTCCCAAAGAAATCAGATTGTACATCAGCTCCTTCAGAAGCTTCTCTGTAGCAGCAGCGTTGCACTGTTCAAGGGATGCTTTATGTGTTTTGTATTGTGTTGTATTTCTAGTATTTATATAACTCATCATATCTTATTGTGGGGCACTGAAGTGCAGTGGTTTTGGACACACATCATCCTACAGTGTGGTGGAGTGTGTGGTTGAAAGGAGTACTGTGTATGTGGCAAACTTATGTGTGAAGTATTTTAATGCCGTAGGATAGTAAATAGTGAGATGGCTTATCTTATCTTGAGGCACAACACTAGCAGATGGAGGAAAAAGTCTGAGAGACAGACCTGCAAATTATAATTTTCATCACGTTTTATGGTTTTTATACTTCCAATGCTTTCCACTCATTGACTGCACCAATTGGATCAACCACTTTGAAGGTTTTGATGGACTGGGAGGAAGACAGACAGAGTATGGAGTAAAGGAAAAGAGATTGCCCTGGATAGTATGTAATGCGCTCATCCCTTATGTGACTAGGAGATGTCCATATTTGGGTGAGAACATTATGTTGGTGTTGACCTGCAAGGATAAACTATTTTAGAGGTCACCATGGTGCCAGCTTTACATGGCAGATCTCGTCAAGCAGCAGCTTGTCTTTTCCTTTAGGTACGGAGTGGTTGTTAAGGTGAATTGCTATAATAAGGTATTTTATAATATAGCATGTCTTGAAAGCAGTTTTAGACTGCAAAATGTATTTTATCAGGGTGTTTAGGCTCTAATGAATACTGTTGGTTGTGTACACTCCACAGTCCATCACTTTCCCTACTATTGCTCATGTTGGAGTGGGAGTACTAAATCTGAACCCTCCAAATCCCAAAACTTTCGTTACTGTACCTGAGGTTGGAGGGGGAATAGTAACCTGACCCATTCAAAAACCAACACTTTCCCCTACTTAAGCTCAGGTTACAGTAGAAATAGCAAATCCGATCCCTCCAAAGTCCAAAACTTTCCCTACTGGTGTGTACACTGGAATAGGAATTGCAAATATGACCTCTCCAAAATCCAACATTTTTACTAGTGTTGCTCATGTTGAGTGGGAATAGTAAATCTAACCCCTCCAAAATCTAACACTTTCCCTATTGTAGCTTTTGTTGGAGAGGGAACAGTACATTTCACCCCTCCAAAGCCCAATTCTTTCCCTAATTTTGCTAAATTTAGAGTGGGAATAGTAAATCTTACCCGTCTATAGGCCAGCATTTTCTGAATTGTTGCTCTGGTTGCAGTCGGAGTAGAGAATTTTACATCTGTAAGTCTAATTTTATTTTGTCTGTGTCTTTATAAAGTTTTTTAAATATTTTTTGTTTTAGTTTGAAAAAGTCAGCTTAACCCCTTTGCTGCCAGTTCTTTTCCCCTCAGGTGGCAGGCCTTTTTTTGGCTAATTAGGGCAGTTCGCGCTCATAACTTTTTGTCCAAATAAGCTACCCACACCAAATTTGCATATTTCTTTTTCAACATCCTAGGGATTCTAGAGGTACCCAGAGTTTGTGGGTTCCCCTGAAGGAGACCAATAAATTAGCCAAAAGACAGCAAAAAATTAGTTTTTTAAAAATAAATGGGAAAAAAGGGCTGCAGAAGAAAGCTTGTGGTTTTTTCCCTGAAAATGGCATCAACAAAGGTTTTGCGGTGCTAAAATCACCATCTTCCCAGCTTTCAGGAACAGGCAGACCTGAATCAGAAAACCCAATTTTTCAACATAATTTTTACTGGGACATACCCCATTTTTACTATTTTGTATGCTTTCAGCCTCCTTCCAGTTAGTGACATAAATGGTTGTGAAACCCATGCTGGATCCCAGAGAGCTAAACATTTCTTAAAAGTAGACAAAATTATGAATTCAGCAAGGAATAATTTGTGTAGATCCTACAAGGTTTTCCTGCAAAAAATAACAGCTGAAATAAAACAATATTGAAATTGAGGTAAAAAACAGCCATTTTTCTCCACGTACCTTTTCCTACGATGTCAGATTTTTGAAAGCAATATACTGTTACGTCTGCTGGACTCTTCTGGTTGTGGGGGTATACAGGGCTTGTAGGTTCATCAACAACCCTAGGTACCCAGAGCCAATAAAGGAGCTGCACCTTGCAATGGGTTTTGATTCTATACTGGGTATACAGCAATTCATTTGCTGAAATATAAAGAATGAAAAATAGGTATCAAGAAAACCTTTGTATTTCTGAAATGGGCACAAGATAAGGTGTTGAGAAGAAGTGGTTATTTGCACATCTCTGAATTCCGGGGTGCCCATACTAGCATGTGAATTACAGGGCATGTCTCAAATAGATGTCTTTTTTACACACTGTCTTACATTTGGAAGGAAAAAATGTAGAGAAAGACAAGGGGCAATAACACTTGTTTTGCTATTATGTGTTCCCCCAAGTCTCCTGATAAAATGGTACCTCACTTGTGTGGGAAGGCCTAATGCTCGCAACAGGAAACGGAACATGGACACATCACATTTTTACATTGAAATGTGATGTGTTTTTTGCAAAGTGCCTAGCTGTAGGTTTTTGCCTCTAGCTCAGCCGATACCTAGGGATACCTACCAAAGCTATGCATTCTCTAAAACTAGACACCTAAGGGAATTAAGGATGGGGTGAATTGTGGGGCTCTGACCAGGTTCTGTTACCCAGAATCCTTTGCAAACCTCAAAATCTGGCCAAAGAAACCACTTTTTCCTCACATTTTGGTGATAGAAAGTTCTGAAACTGAGAGGAGCCACAAATTTCCTTCCACCCAGCGTTCCCCCAAGTCTCCTCATAAAATAGTACCTCACTTGTGTGGGTAGGCCTAGCGCAAGTGACAGGAAGTGCCCCAAAACCTAACATGGACACATCACATTTTCCCAAAGAAAACAGAGCTGTTTTTTGGAAAGTGCCTAGCTGTGGATTTTGGCCTCTAGCTCAGCCGGCACCTAAGAAAACCTACCAAACCAGTGAATTTTTGAAAACTAGACACCTAGGGGAATCCAAGATGCGGTGACTTGTGGGGCTCTCACCAGGCTCTATTACCCAGAATCCTTTGCAATCTTCAAAATTTGGCCAACAAAAACACTTTCACATTTCGGTGACAGAAAGTTCTGGAATCTGAGAGGAGCCACAAAATTCTTCTACCCAACGTTCCTCCAAGTCTCTTGATACAAATGATACCTCAAATGTGTGGGTAGGCCTAGTGCCCGTGACAGGAAATGCCCCAAAACACTATGTGGACACATCAAAATGATCAAATACAAAACTACCTGTTTTGGCAGGGGCACCTGCGTTTTTGGTCCTGGACTCAGCAGCCATACAGGGAAACCTACCAAACCCAAACATTTCTGAAAACTAGACACCCGAGGAAGTCCAGGGAGGCATGGATCCCCCAGTGTTTTCTTACCCAGAATCCTCAGCAAACCTCAAATTTAGCTAAAAAAATGTCATTTTCACACATTTCTGTGTGCGATCACCGCAACAGGACAAATGTCCTACCACCCAATGTTCCTCTCAGTCTCCCGGTAACAATGATACCTCACTTGTGTTGGTGGGCCAAGTGCCTGTGACAGGGAAGAGCCAAAAACATGTTGAAATTGAGGGGGAACCAAAACGGGTCAAAAAGGGCAATTTGAAAAAAAAACATTTTTAGGCTGACAAGTGGGGCAGAATTTTTATCGGTATAGATGAGACAATGCTGGGTGGTAGGAATTTTGTGGATTCCTGCAGATTCTGGAAGGTTCTATCACACAAATGTGGGAAAAATGTGTGATTTCCAGCAAAGTTGGAAGTTTGCAGGGCATTGTGGGTAAGAAAATGCTGCAGGGTGAAGCACACCACTCTGGACTCACCCAGATGTTTAGTTTTCAGATGTGTCTAGGTCTCATGGATTTTTCTACATGGCATCGTCCCGAAGTCCAAAAAGTGCAGCCCTCACTCTTCCAAGTGGGGTGATTTTGAGAGTTAGACAAGCTCTCATGGCCCAAATGTAAAACCAAAACACAAAATAATTGAATGTCCTCTTGCTTGACATGGGATAAGATGTTTTAGTGTGCGGGGGAGAGCTGAAAGACTGTTACCCCCTTCAGTTGGGGTGGGGGCATCATCATGCCCATACTGGTTGGTAGCCACCACCCCACTATTTTTTTTTTAATTCCCTGGCATCTAGTAGGTTTTCTGCCCCCCCCAGGGAGGGAATCGGGGGTAATTGTCCCATCTGCCCACTGATGAGCAGAACAACGTTGGCCCCATATATTTGGGGAGGCGGTATGGTCATACACACTCACCCTCTTTTTTTAAAAAAAAAATCTTCCCTTGTCTCTGTTGGGCTTTCTGCCCCCATTTGGGCAGATATGGCAAACTGTAATGTGCCCCCCCAAACAAAACACGCACATAAACACACACCAATCCCTGGTGCCTAAGTGGTTTCTTCTCCCCCTGGGGGCAGAAATGGCCTAAAATAAATTTGCCCCCCCCAGGGAAGCGACCCTTACCTAAGGGGTTGCGTCCCATTTGTAAAAAACATTAAAAAAATAAAAATCACTGGTGCCTAGTTGATCAGCCTAATAAAAATAGGCCGATCTGCCCCCAGTAGGGGCAGAAATGGCATAAAATAAAATTGCCCCCCAGGGGAGTGACCCTTGCCTAAGGGGTCGCTACCCATCTGTAAAACACTTTAAAAAAATCCCTGGTGCCTAGTGGTTTCTGACCCCCTTGGGGGCAGAAATGGCCTAAAATACATTTGCCCACCTCCCTGGGAAGCAACCCTTGCTTAAGGGGTCACTTCTCTTGCGTGAAATTGACCTTATAAAAAACTCCCTGGTGTCTAGTGGTATTGGCCTAAATATAATTTGCCCCCTAGGGGAGCGACCCTTGGCTAAGGGGTTGCTCCCTACATCTAAAAAAAAAAAAAAACAATGATCCCTGGCGCCTAGAGGTTCTGCCACCCCTGGGGGCAGGTACGCCTAATAACAATTGGCCGATCTGCCCCCAGGGGGAGCAGAAAAGGCTTTGAAAATAATTGCCCCCCTGTGGAGCAACCCTTTCCCAAGGGGTCACTCCCCTTAAGTCAATTTCCTTTTGGAAAATAATCCCTGGTGTCTAGTGGGCATTGCTTCACAATCTGTCTGCTGAAATGATCTGAGAGACATCAAAGGGAAGCAAATTCCTTTCCTTCCCTTTGAAGCCACTCAGGCCCCCATCACATGATCGGAAGAGAAATGCTTTGGTATTTCTCTTCCGATCCGTGCTGGAAGCTGATCTTCCCACACGGTGGGGCGGCCTCTGAAGAGGTCAGCGTGCGATCGCGCACTGATATCATCAGACGCACTTGGTGAGTTTGGGGGGGGTCAGGGTGGAAGGGGAAGCAATTCCCCTTCCAGCCCTGCCATGGGGGGTTGGGAGTGCGGCCCTCGGGGAGGGAGTGCTAGCGCTTCCCCTGAGGGCCAGTAATAGGACGTAATGGTTACGTCCGTGGAGCCTCAGCACCACAGCCACGGACGTAACCATTGCGTCCATGGCGCCCAATGGGTTAATGTAATTGATTTTTCATTATTTTAGTAGTAATGTTTTTACTATTTATTTTTTATGTTTTTTTATTATCTATCCTTTTTTATTGTAATGTGTGCATTAGTATTTGTTTATGTTTAAATAACAATTTTATTTTTAAAATATTATTTCCCTGATTTGAGAAAAGTTGTGCCCCTTAGCGTCCCTCTAACGCCACCATATGTGTACCATATCTAAGATACGGCACACCATGGTGGTAGTTAAGGGAACTAGCGTCAACATTTTTTATGCTAGTTCGTAGCTTTGCAGGATTAGCGTGAAATAATTTACACTAATCCCATAAAGCCCATTGAGACCCATTGAAAACAATGCTCTGAGCAGGCATTAAAAGTGCAGAAACAGGAGACCCCCCTTTGCATAAATTATGCCTGCCGCAGACACAATGTAGTGCAAAGGGTAACAAAGAGGTGCAATGCATGCAAAGTGGCATGATGCATGCATTGTGCCACTTTGTTAATTTGGCAGGGTGATTTTGGCCTTGTTGGGCCACATTAGCGTAAAAAAAAATTAACACTAATGTGGCCCAAGGAGGCAATGGGGCTCTTAAATCAGCCCCTATGTTTTTTTGTTTTTTTAATTGTGATTTTCTATATTTTTGTTGTTGATATTTTTGACTTTATCTACAAAGTATATAAAGTCAATATTGGTGTCCTCAATATTTTTTTGCTGTATCTTTCTTGGTGATATTTTGTCTGACAACCATTCTGTAATGGGCATGTCTATCGATATTGTGCTATTCCATTAACCAGGAAGTTCTTAGGAATAACCAAGTTTTTACTTCCTACTTGAATTTTAGTTGTTCCTGTATGTTTCATAGTTTGACAGGGAAGTAGTTCAGAGTTTCGCTTTTTACTGAAAATAGATTCCTCCAAAGGGCTTTTTCTAAATAGGCAGGACTGACCAATCAAGGTGCTAATTTTGATCCTAAAGTCCTGTTCTGGGAATGTGCTAGGAACTTTAATTGTTTGGACCTTGTCTTTTTTTCTTTTGCAAGCTTTGCATCTGATTCTTTAAATGGCAAATTTCTTGATATATGTAGCCCACGTTAGTGAGTAGTGCACTGGAATCATGTGCTCCCTTTGGTGGAGAAGAAGTAACAATTTTGTCACAGAATTTCTGATATTTTCTAACTTTTGTAATATAAAGACCAGGGCTCTCAGTAACAGGCTATTGGTGTAGTACCCTTTCTAATTAAAAGAATGAAACTGGCCTGTATTTTCGAAGGGAGGATTCACTTTCGTGATTTCACTGTATAGATGGTGGTTTTCATAATGTCATTAAAGTATGCATTCAGGGAATGTTTTGAGTCTGTAAGCATTCCAAGATTTCTTACTCATCTTGATGTTGCTGGTGGGACCTCTATCTTTTTGGTTCATATTGAGGTAGGCTGTTGGTTGCTACATTGACAACAGGTCATGATCTCAGTTTTTACATGGGTGAGCTTAAGATGCCGTCAACCATCCATTCAACAGTTGTGAGGAGGCACTTCTCAAGTCTGTATATATTTATGTCAATGGATTTCTCAAGTTTTAGGATGATTTGTGCATATTATGTGGAGGATCTGATCAGGTCTGGCAAGTGGATACAATAGAGATTGAACAGCAGTGGTAAAATGACAAAGCCTTCTGAATTCCCGCACTGCTGGATGTGGGAAGAAGAGTTGAAAGGAGGCATGGTTGCTAGACTTTGTTTGTGTTTGAGGAAAGAATAAATATATTTTAGTGTATTTGGTTATATGTTGAGTACCACTAGTTGCTATAGGAGAGACTGATGGTGAATGGTGTCAAAGGCGGCAGATACTTTCAGCAGTAACAGTACGGCCACACCATTTTTGTCTACTGTCAGCATTGGATTATAACAAATGGCTACCACATGACTTAAAGTGGAGTTATAGGTAGGTCTTCTAATATATATATATTTTTTAAAACAATGACGTTTGCCAGTTATATGTAACAGACGTAATTATAACTTTCACCGCAGAAAATTTCAGATGTCATCGGTGATGTAACATAAAGTAACACCTAATAAGCATAAGTCTGAGGGCAAACCCCCACTGTACACCGCCTTTAGCTTTCCCACCAAATGTTGAGGGCTTTACAGTATCTCGTCTGGTGGCTCTCCGACCTCAGGGAGCCCTTTTCAACTACAGCCTGTTACCTCGCCTACCTGAAGATTTTTGACTTCAATTTCAGAGACTAAGCCCAAAAGTGAAACTTCTGAAGAGATCAAACCTTATTTCTGTAGCCGATCTGTGCTCCATTACAATCAGCCTCAAATTGCACCTAATGTTTGGTCTACCCCAACCAGTTCACTGAGGGTTGTGCTTAATTCTTTTTGGTGTTATTTTTATTTTAAACTTTGAAAAATTCATATCTCCCGTTCCCATTTTTGGATTTTTGTTCATTTTTATGTCATTTTATTTTATTAAAATTTACTCTAATTGTCTAAATTGATTTAGGATTTTCTTTTGCTGTATTTTAACCTTATTACTATTTGGTACTGCATAAATACTTTACACATTGCCTCTAAGTTAAGCCTGTCTGCTTTGTGCACTCGCTATCAGGGAGTTAAGCTCAAATTTATTGAGTGACTTTTGTGCTTCATCCTGAAAAGGATTTTGGGAATGGATTAATATGGGTAATCACCCCTCTTAACTAATACCCCTAATTTCTTAAAACATTTTGCGTTGGTTTGTGGATCGCTGTCAAATGCTGCCTGCTGTTCATTGTGGTTTTTTTTGGGTGTGTGGTCACTGGAAGTGGATCTTGGGAAAGGTAGATTTGTGCTGGCATTTTCTACAACATCACAATCTAAAAGAAACAAATCACCCAGCTCTAGTTACAACTAAACATGTTACTAATGCTCCAGACGGCTAATGTAGTAAATGTGGCAAAAAAAATGTTAAAGGTGATGCCATTCACTTGTGCCATGAACAAGGCTGGCTTTCAGTCACTGTTGCCAGATACACTCTGACTTGTAACTCAAGCTCCAAGGTAGCTAGCTTATGCAATATGGCGCCCTTGTTCTTTTATGATATGGTGCCACAGGTTTTAGCCCAAATGCAGTTTACAAATGCTATACGGTCATTCCTCATGGGTTCCACTCCTGCCACTTAACAACGTTGGTGAAAGAACTGCCAGTGAGGAGGGGGCTTGACCTCTCCTCTGCTATTGTCAGCCAGCCAAAGCAGAGCAAACAATGCATAAATCTGTGAACTAGAGCCATGTGATCCTTCTGCACTGGGAAACCTAGTTGGTCTTTGCACCAGAAATTGAATATTTACCCTGATTCAGATTTGCAGATGACCACATCCAGTGTAGTATTTTCTGTATACCTTACTGCAAACTCTCTGTGTCCACAGTCTGTGTCCTCACCCCAAAGGTGTGGCCAGGGGAATGAGCAACTCTTTCTCTGTAGTCACTGCGAACCAGTTCTGGGGCAGCTCCCTCCCCACAGTGATTAGAGCCTCGCTGGTTGATGTAACAAAGAAGGGGCCTGGCAGGTGTCACCTGACGCTTGCCTTTGACAAGGAAGGCCCCTTTTAAGATAATTAAGTTCATGGGGACTGGCTAAATGGCATCCCTTCAAGAGGAACAGAACCACCTCCTTCCACACAGGCCTTTGTCTCCTGCTATAGGAGCAGTTTTCACAGCACTCAGAAGGCTGCACCTGATGGCTAATGAAAACTAGCCTAAAGGGGCTTTAGGCAGGCAAAAGATAACTTTCCAAAAGTGCCTTTTCCTTAATATTTATTATAAATCTGACTTTCCTACCGAATGTGGCTTTAAATACATTTTACAAAGAGTACCCAAATGACATACCTAGGTCTTTCCTAACCATAGACAATGTTATTAAATTTCATATTGCATCCCAGTGTTTTTACAATGGAACAGCCAGCCCAACTACAATGAAAATAGCCTTTTTGGCTTCTTCACTGTAAGGATGTGTAACATTAAGGCCCATATTTATACTTTTTTAGCGCCGCATTTGCATCATTTTTTGACGCCAAAATGGCGCAAACTTGCAAAATACAATTGTATTTTGTAAGTTTGCGCTGTTTTTGCGTCAAAAAGTGGCGCAAATGCGGCGCTAAAAAAGTATGAATATGGGCCTAAATTTCTACATGTCCTTCATTTAAATACCATGTACCCAGTGTTATGGGCAGTAAGGCCTACTTAGCAGTGGCTTATTAATATTTAAAAGGAAGGTTTAATCCTGCCAAAAATGTCTATTTTGACAGATTGAATTGCAGTTTAAAATCTGCTTTAGTCAAGCTACAGTAGTAGGCCTGAAGCAAAGTTTTACACTATCATTGTGGTATGTGGCAAGATGGGAGCTGCAGTCCACTAGTGACAATTAACGTAAAGGCCCTGGGTACATTATACTAAGGTAAGGTAGGTATGGTAACTATGAGTATACCAATTTCATCACAATGAAAGGAGGAGATGGTGCACTTTCCCACTAGTTAGTTCTAAAAAAGAAATAGGGCAACAATCTGGGGGTACAACAATTTTTTTTTTATAATTTCCTAGAAATTTCAAACACACATAACAAACATGTTGACCAAACATGCTGTTTCAGCAATCTGGTTGGGCACCCTTACAGCCTACAAGTATAGGTCTGTGTGTTTGGACCATTCTAATTGGCTACAGAATACCATTTGAAAGACCACACTTGATTGGATAGATGGCAACCATAATAACTATTTTTTCAATTTTCAAGGTTCAGTCTTCCCTTTTCGCTAGTCTGCCTGAGGTGTGGATCTTGCAGGTTTTCTAAGTGAATGTGGGCTTTGCAGGAAAAATGAAAAAAAAGGTGGATGTTGCATTATTTACATTTTGGCTAATACTTTCCCCCACCACCTCTAGCTGTAACAAGAAAGAGAACATATGTTTAGTTTGAAAGGACTTTTCACCTGCACTTAAAAAAACAGTACATGAAATGTGCATAGGTACCAATTCAAAAGAGTAATTTAAGGCCATGGTTAAAAAAAAAAGATTCAGAAGTGTATGATCGTGTGGATTTCTTCCATAATGTCAGTGCATCCTTAAATCAAGTAGGTGGTGTGCTGCAACTGAGCCTGCGACAGGCTGCCTTCAAAACCAAAAAGTTACTGATTGTCGCCTTGCATTTAGCACTACTGAAATTTGTGCACAATTGGGCACCACCCCTAAAGTGGTCCTAATGTTAGTGGTATGCATTCACTGCTTTTGGTAGGGAGTGTTGATGGAAGTGGTAGACACAGGCAGCTTTGTGGGTTCAGCAGCCTAAGAGGTGCAGTAACTAGTACCACTGATGCATCATTTTTTGCATGCTGAGTGTCAAATGTTGGTGGTGCTGATGCTCTTATGTGCACCTACTTGAATGTGGCCGAGCAGGTGCACTCCGTGAACTGGGAAAGATCACACAAAATAGACGGTGGCCTGCATCAGGCATTTCTTTTTCTGCTCTCCATCTGTTCAAAATATTTTATTCAGTGACATTTAGGACCTGATTTAGATGTTAGCGGTAATGGTCTCACCGTTTACTTTTCAGCGGGAAAACCACCTGCTAGCATGACGATTGTCCCACCCCATTTAGATGTCAGCAGGAGCATAGGTGAAAGACCGGCGGTTGTTTATCCTAGGCAAAAGTGGCTGGCAGCGGACAAGTGCCTCTTTTACCACCAAGCCAATCAGGATGTGCAGTCCCTCTGACGCAACTGTGGCAGCTAAGCCTCCACACCTGAG
Organism: Pleurodeles waltl; assembly: GCF_031143425.1. Classification (NCBI taxonomy): domain Eukaryota; kingdom Metazoa; phylum Chordata; class Amphibia; order Caudata; family Salamandridae; genus Pleurodeles; species Pleurodeles waltl. The sequence goes on along the minus strand of NC_090440.1, from coordinate 485,702,159 downwards.
CTGGTGGATTGGCAGTTATATAAACACAACACAGTCCTTTTAAATGTTTTCCACGCATCCTGATGCCATGAACTCGCTGCTACTTGCCCTCTCGTTGCTCCTGAGCCAGGTCTAAGATGGAAATCAACCCCGTCGCCGTCGGAGCAGAAGGTAAGTCACGGACATTCCTGTCACCTCCTGTTTCCTATTACTGGACTTGTGAATGCCTCAATAATTTGTAGACATACCACCATACTGTTGAGCAATGCTGATGTGTGTAATGTTGAAGCATGATAATGTATCAAAACAGACCCCGAGCGGGATATAACTAGCACCCACCAATCAGTAACAGACTGCCTAAATGGCAATGGACACCTACACAAAAAAGGCTCAACAATCACAATTAGGAATGTGTCCGCAAAGGTGTGTGCAAGAGTGTACCCAAAACATTGAAAGTAGCAACTGAAACAGTATCCACAATTTTAACTCAACAAACCCATTCTAATGTAGAAATATCACTACACCATGCTACAGGTAGGTGTACCCAGAATGTAGCACGAATGTCACATGTCCCCTTGGTATGTGCAACATATTATCATATTCAAATGTAAAGTGCCAGGTCATCTGTGTAATGCATATGTGCATATCATTGACACATCATATCAAAATAAACACACAGACATTCTTCACTCACAAAAACTGAAACACATATCATTTTGGTGTAAGTGTACAGTAATGACATGAATGCTTGCACCAAAAATCAACATGTCCATCACCAATGTACAACACTAATATATGCATTGAAAAAAAGCAACTGAAACATACAATCTGTGTATGCTACTGCCACAAAATGAGAGTAAGTGCATGGCTCACACATACGCAGAAATAACACCATCAGCAAACAATCAGTAAAATAAAAAAATAGGACAGGACAAAGGAATCCACAAAAAATATTTTATATAATCAAAATGAAGTGCATAAGTCCCACATATTTACATAATAAATGTCAATGCCTATGTAGACCACAATGGATCCCAGTTCCATCACTTGCCTCTGAAGTTCACTGCCAGAATAAACCTCCTCTTGAAGGGGCATCAATGAGGCAGTAGACAGGCACCTCAATGAGCTCACTTGAGGGGGGACCTTGGGTTTGGGAAGGGTAGGTTTGAGTTTGGGAGAGGTGTGTTTGGGTTTGGGAGGGGTGGGTTAGGATCTGGCAGGGGTCAGGGCCAGGGAAAAAGGAAATGGGTAAGGTGTTCAGGAGGGATTTGGGTTTTTGTGAGGTAAAGGGAGTGGCTGTGTCTGTCAAAGGTGGGTGTACATGAGGGTCTGAGTGTATGTGCTGCATCTTTAGGTTTGTGTCTTAAATGATTGTCTGTTGAGTGGGTGAGTGTGGGTGTTTGGTTTGAGTATGTGTGTGTGTGTGGCTGTATCTGCTGTGGTTGTGGTGTGTGTTGCTGTGGTGTCTGTGGGTGTGCCATTGCATGCATGTGTGATAGTGGGTGTGATGTCTGTGGTGTATGTGTGTTGGGGTTGTGGTGATTGCGATGACTGGGGGTGTCCTGGGGGTGTTTGTGGGTGTTGCTGTAGTGGTGGGTGTTGTATCTGTTAAGGGTGTGTGTGTGGTTGTGTAGTGGTGGGAGTGCTGACTGGGAGTGTGACTATGGTGGTGGTGTGTGTGGTGTCTGCATGTGTGTGTCTGTGCTTCTGTTTCTTGCTGTGTTTGTGTTGGGATATGCTGCTTGTGGCTGTGGGTGTGTGCATAGGTTTGTGTGTGCTTTGGGCAGGGCTGGGTTAAGGGGTTTGGGATGGGAAAGGGATGTGGGTTTGGGCATGAGGTTGGGGTGGGGGCTGCGGTCAAAAAGGAGGCCAGATCCTGGAATGAGCAAGAGGGAGGGTGGAGCTGGGAATGTGGGGAGCGGACAAATATGTCTCTCCAGAGTCCGCCCCCACTAAGGACTGGTCTTCACTGGAGGCCTCCAAGGAAGATGTCGAGTCACACCTGGCCTCCTGGCCAGTGCCCTCACTCTCCATGCAACTGGATCCCTCGATGTTGCTGCTCTTGACACAGAGTCCTCCGTGACCAGCTTCATGCCTGCTGATGTGGCTGTTGTCATCTTCTCCTTGCCCAGTTCATGCTGAAAAAAAACGTACAACATTTATAGTGTATATTTGAGAAAGCAATTGGACATCAATGTACATCACGCAACATTTGCAACAAGTTCAGTTATCCCCCATCTCTGCTTCTACATCATGTATGCCTTTGTCACTCATACACTTGTAGTTCACTCCATAACAAAGGGTTCCAACAGCATGAGTAAACACATAGGCTCGGCTACATCTCTGAACCACTGCAGTACAGAGCTAAAATTGGTTCCCTTCTCCCAAGGGGTAAGATTTTTGGATGGAAATTGTCTGTCCAAAATGGGACACCACAACATCTATGTGATGTTACCTTCCACATTCAAATGCCCTTTTCAAGATCACATCCCCTCTGGGCAAGACTGATGTCTGTGGGACGCACACATCTCTCACCAATGTGGACAAGTTCCTGTCTGTTGCTTACAATACAGCTTGGCAAAGAAATTCATGTTGCCAAACAAGGACTAGCTTACATGCACATATGTTATAGGCTAAGGACTTAGGTCCACCAGTTACTGTCAACATAAAGTATCATACGTTTGCTGGAGAAACTGCTTTCAGACACATGTCAGATAAGGAATGATGTCAATGTTTACAGAATATCAAAACTTTCAGTGCAGATGCACATTCTCACATTGTCATAGCACCAATTTAGCAATGTCAAGTCTGATATGTCAGCTGGTTCTCAATTGTGCAGTTTGCCACAGTCACCAGTAAGGAAGCCTACATTCACTACACACATTTGTGACGTGCAATCACATCTAACCCAATCATGACCTGCGGCATGTTTTGAGAAACTGTCCCTCATGACACTGTGTAAATGCTGGTAATCCCTCTCTTTGCATGCAGCAATGTGTCTGCCCACAACAGTAATTGCATTGGGAAAAGGAATCTAGTAGCACAATGCAGCACAAAGCAAAAACCCCACACACAGCATCAGACACAGTCTGACCAACTTATACCTCCAGAAATCATCATGGGCTTCAGATGTGTGTCTTCCTTGAAGTTGTTGGCATATAACATAGCTGGAAAGAAAAGAGGTAAAACCACAACAATATGTTAAAAAAATGACTTACCCCCTTGTTGCTGCTGTTGGGCCCTCAACTGCCCATCAAGCTCCGGGTAAACCACAGCAAGGATGTGGGCTATTGGTGGAGGGGTCAGGGTGTGGCACACCTGCCTGGATTGCTGGGGAGACTGCCCGACTTAGCTTTCCGCCGATTTCCTTGTGGCACGATGCAGGTCCTCCCACCTCTTCTGACAGTTCAGGCTATGCTGTTTTGGGACCCCCAGGGTCTGCACTTTCTTTGCAATGGCCTTCCAGAGATCCCGATTTTAATGAGCATTGACCTGTATAGATGACATAAAAGAGCAGTAAAAGGCAATTCAGTGTCACTGTTGGGCAGTACTTCTGTGACATCATATTTTACCAATACACACCTACATTTAAAATACAGTTACAAAAACAGTCATAGGTACGGTGGAAATACTGATTTGCAGTGATCTCATGTGCACCATCAATACTTGCTAGATCTTCATGTTACCTACTCAGGACTACATCATGATCTTGAGCAGAAATATGCAACCAATTCTGTTGTGAGAGCCACTTCTGATCATTCATTATCATTGTGAGCTACTGAAGGCCAAACCATCTAAATAGTCCTTGCACATAATAATACTCACACCTACATTGGCTTCCTGCCTAAACTCCCAAGAGTCAGAACCCATGGCCTGCATCACATTCAGTGACTGAGGGCAACAGAGGAGGGTTGCTATGTGTCAATGAGAGAAGGGATTTGTGGGTTGTTTGTACAAGTGTGAATCCTAATGGGATAGACTGGGATGGATAATGGTGAGCCCCTGTCATCTGAACTTGCTGCACCTAAAATAAGTCTACATATATGTGACTCCATGACAGGTTGAAATTATACAGAGCTAAATGATGTACATTATGTGCTGGACTCCCAAGTGACAGTACAGCATCAGACAACTCCAGACCCTCTACATTTTTCAAACATCACTCTCATTTCAACATTGGCTGTGTGTTGTCGGTACTACAACTGGTACACTGTCTGCTACCAAGTGCCAGTCAGTGGCCTGCAATTTGTGTGAGCAAATAGGATTTGTGGGTGACATAGATACACATTAGAGCTTCTACTGTTAGGTGGCTGAACATTGCCATGCACAGAAAATTCAGACATTGGCCACAAAAAGCTATCCCAGATACATCATTATGTCAACACAAAGCACAGCAACACCCACATTACCAAAAAGGAAACAACTATCCTGTGAACCGTGAAGGAAAAGGTTACTCAGTCAGAGATTCCCCAATAGGATATGTACCTGTTCCTCTGGGCTCCCATAGAGTTGGCTGTACATGGACCGAACATCCCTGGTAAGAAGCTCCAGCTCCTCAGGGGAGAAGGCAAGGCCCCTGTTGCATGAGTTGTCCAGCATACTGGCTCCCAGAGGTCAGTAACAGCATCAAAAATTGAGGAGATCTTGATGGCTGCAATGTTAGGAGACAAGTGATTTTTTTATACACAGCACAGCATACAAGTACACAGCAGACTCGACCCGTGACAGAGATGGAAACAGCCATTGGCGTTCAATGCATAGCCATCACACATGTTAACCTATGGCCAAGCCCTTCATGGAGGTTACCACCTACTACGTGGTCAATGGCAGTCCGCTAGGCAATGTCCTGAAGGCACGGTCAGGCAGCCACCATGTTAGGTTGTTTAGCTCCTCATTTTACTATTGGTTTTATGTCACCAGCATTCAAAATGGGGCTAGGTTATTTTTAACAGTCAGATACAAATGTCACTTTTCTCGGCAAGATATGACATGAAAAAATTGACTGTCAATGATATTGCCGTGGGGAAAGTACTACCCCCGTTGACGGTATTTAAAGAAAAAAAAAAAAGCTGCAAATAATACAGGGCAAATATATTATTTGCACATAATGAGGAAAAAATCAAAAATATGTATAAGTTTATATCTTAGTGGGCCAAATAGTTGATGTCAATGTGTGTGCATGTATTACCCAATGAGAGTTCTACTGTTACCCAGAAGTCAGGTGTGCTTTGACATTAGACGTATGGGGTGACTATTTAATCTGCCATTTTCTTTTCCATAATTACAGATCCCTGAAGCAAGCCATGTGTAGGAGGTGACTGCCCCAGGTGATCCAGCCCTTTCCAGACCTTGCCACCATGGAAGAAAGGGACATCATCAAGCACTATTGTCTAATAAGGCAAATTATCCTGAATTTGTGTCAGCAGTTGGAGCCTGATCTCCTGCCTCACAATATGAATCCAACAGCCATAACACCAATAGTGAAACACATGGCAGTACTGCATTTTGTAGCCACTGGCATTTTCAATACACCTTTGCAGTATCTGAGGGGCATGTCCTAGCCAACTTTAAGGTTGGGTGCTACAAGAAGTCCTTTCTTCCCTGATTAAGAACATCAACAGCTACATCCAGTTTCAACGTCCATAGGATTTGGCCACTGTGAAAGGAGAATTTCATGCTTTGGGTGAAATACCACATGTAGATGGAGCAATAGATGGCATGCATATTGCCTTGGTGGCATCACATAACAGAGAGCAGGTCTACCACAATCGGAAGAACTTCCATTCCATCAAAGTGCAAGTTGTCTTACCAGACGTATACATCTCAAGTGTGTGTGCCCTCTTTCCTGCGTCAACACATGATTCATTCATACTATGGAACAGCAATACACCCATGCAGATGTCACAACTTGGACCAGAGAGGGGCTGGCTTGTTGGTAAGTACATGACTTGTACATTTTTTGCATGAATCCTAGTTTAGGAAGGGACAGTGGTTTGACATGATAATAATCTGTTGATGTGTTGCTTCTCTGTAGGAGAAGCAGTGTATCGTAATTGACCTGCTGAGAAATCCAACTACGTCAGGGGATGTCCGCTTCAATGATGGCCACGGAAGAACATGGAGAACAGTGGAGCAGGCATTCTGGCTCCTGAAGGCTAGGTTTCGGTGCCTGAACAAGACCAGTGGAGCCCTCCTCTACTCACCCAATAAGGTGTGCCAAATCACTATTGCCTCGCTCTGAGGAGAGGGATCATATAACTGCAGAGGAGGAAGACCGTGATAAGCCCCCGGTTAAGAATGTTGAAATGCCCTATGAAGATGACAGTGGTGAAGAAGGAGTTGACTTACATCAAGTTGTGATTTCCCACTTCTTCACCTGAGTGTAAGTTTACCTTCACAAAGTTAATGCTAGAATGTCAGGACGATTTTTGCCCTAGAGTACATATCTGTCTGCTTCAGTATTATTTTAGGAATGGTCAATGCAGGAAAGTTAAAGGCAAAGATGGTAGTGGATCAGGGTTCCCCTACATTGGGTTATGTGGCCATTGGAATAGATGAAATGTGCCTGTGGTAAGTATGTGTGTCCTCATGACTTGTCATTGAGTTACTTTTTCTATGTGGTAAAAAAGATTTTTCCTTATTATTCTGTTTCAGGGTCCTTCACCATGTCTTCTTCATTTGGATGTTTGGAAGTACCAAGTGAACATGTGTTGATCCTAGGACAGACAACCACTTCGGATGGACAAACGGTTTCCAAATATAACCTACACTCTGATGGCATGCAAGTTCAGAAGATTGTATCTGACCTGTTTCCTGTGTGATGCTGCCATCAAGGCAGCCCGTGCCACTTGAGTTGTCAAAGCACATGTGCATGTGAAGCCCTAACATACTGTTCTCCCTTCACATTGGCTACATCTTCAATTTGTGGACAGTGGAGGTAGCTGTTGATGTGTTTCGTCATTGGTGATAGAACATTTTGTTAGAACACCACTGAATGGTGAATATGTAATTGCACCAGATATTGCCATAGTGTCCTGTACAGGTCATGTGGCCTCAAATGTTGTCACTGACATGATGTAGACTATTGGTGTTATTGGTCTAGGATTCCTGTTGTGAGGGCAGGATGTATGGCTCCAACTGAGGTCATGCATCAGTGATAGTTTGCCTATTTAATCTGTTCCTGTTCCATATTGCCTTTCCTCCATGATATCAAGGTAGTGGAGCGTATAACCTTGAATGGCACAGATATTGGGGTTAGGAACGTTTTTTGTTGCCCAGACTCCATGTCTACATGGACTTTTTTTCAAAATTGGTATGTTCCACATACATTCTCAGTACAGTTTGTTATCTTTGAATACATTTGTTAACACTTTTCCTCTTTCTAATTGCAACTTTCTTTAAAAAAATGATTGTTCTATAGTGCACACTGTAGTGTTCCCAATATAATGTTGGAAGATGGACATGACAAAGAAAATGCCACAAATAATAAAAATTAGTCTTGTACTCAAAGTCCACTACAAAGAAACAAAAACAAGTGTGATGTGACTCAAATAATTTAAATTGAACAACAAAGAGTCTATCATGGTGGATGGAAACATGATATTAGAGCCCAAAGCCCAAAACACTCCAATGTCCAAATACTGCAGTCCTCAGAAAAGATACAAGTGTCCATGAAACAGTCCACAGGGTGAATAGTACACACACAAGGAGGAGATTAGGGGCCAGATTTACAAGAAAGTGGCTCATCAGCTTTGATTCACCACTTTTCTTGCACCCCACTGCGCCCCAAAACGACACCATGTGTGCACCGTATTTACAATATGGTGCACCTTGGCAGTCATTAGGACAATAGCGCCCTCTTTGCATACATTATGCCTAGTGCGGACATAATGTGGCGCAAGGGGTTACAAAGTGGCGCTATTGTGCCACTTTGTAAACATGGCAAAGGAGAATGGCCTTCTTAACGCCGCATTAGCATTAGAAAAAAATGACGCTAGTGTGGTGCTAAGAGGCACTAAAACCTTGTAAATCAGGCCTAGGTTTCATCTCTCTTGGAGATGGTGGTTTCGATCTTGCCATCCTGTGCTGCTGGTCCAGATGCCTGTCCCCTCTGGGGAGTAGGGGGGGAACAGGTGCAGGGACTGGGGTGGTAGGAGCAGGCTCCTCCTGTGGCAGCGCCTCTTTGTCTGTGACTGGCAGAGTTGTAGTTTGCCCAGATGTTGAGGGACCCCAGAAAGGCACAGATGGACTAGGAAAAGCCTTGCAGATGATCTGGTAGATGTCATACATCACCCCAATCAAGGAGCCCAAAGTGGAATTGATGTTCTACATCTCCGCATTGTTCTCCCTCTACACCTGCTTAATGTCCCGGAGCTAGGATAGGACCTGACCCATCACGTCTTGGGACTGTGGTGATGATCCCAATACTTGGTCAAGGGTGGTCTGGCTTACAAAACCCCAGTTAGCCCGCTTGGCTGGCCCACAGATTCCCTCCCATGAACTCTACCCCCACTATCCTGTGCCCTTGAAGTGTGCACCAAACCACTGGACTCTGGAAGACCTGTTGGCTGAGTTGTTGATGGCTCAACAATAGCCAGGACTGACGGACACTGGATAGGTGTTCTGACTCTCGGTGCACAGGAAGTGGAGGTGTCCACATGTTGAGGCCTTCTTGCAGCTATGGTGGGAGGTGTAGCTGTGGGCTGGGGTTTGACTTACTGGAGCCATGTGGCTAGACAAACCAGATGGGCCACCTTTCTCCTCATCACCCGGACTTGTAACATAGGGTCCTCACTGAAGACTTACTCCTGGGCTGGAGTGGAGGTCTTTTGGCTGCCAGATTCTGGTGTACTGGTCCTGGTGGTGGGACTTGTGAAGGATACAGAGGATATTTGATTAAAATATAGTTTGTGCATTTCATGGGTCTTTATTTACATGAGGGCCAACCTAAAACCTAGAAAGGGAGAGATGGACTGATTAGGTTTTTGTGTGACTTTCATTGTTTAACCCACGTAGCCTGAGTTAAACAGAAAAACAAACACTAGTCCTGACATTGTAGAGATATCCTGAAATGCAAAATTGCAATGCTAGATTTGTATTGCTCATGTGACAGACATTGAGACCAACACAGTGGTGGGTCCATTGGAGCCCTGACCCCTTCCAGGGCCTATCAGGCTACAAAACATTGGATACACAATGGTTCATAATGCACATGACACTGTAACTGATTATCATATGGACAGTGACATTTAACTTGTGTGCGGCTACTAATTCTGTTCAGTATGCCACAGCAAATCTTTTGATGTCTTGGATTCAAAAGACAATGACTTCTGCAAGCATTTTCATCAATTCAGTGTAGCAATGAGCAGGTGTTAACATGGTTGAGATGTGCAAAAAGTGATACTTTATTCCTAAACATGACATGGGGACTGACAAATGCATTTGTTTTTTTAGATGTGAGTATATGGAAGTAAATGACAGCATTACAACATTACACTCCACTTTTGATTGTCAGATCCAGAAACATCATGGGAGTTGTAGTCATCTGCTGACACCATGTACCATACTTGTTTGAAAATAGCTTCCACACATCACTTTCAATGACTGTATTAGATATGAAAACACGCTTGCAACTGGTACACACATATGGATATCATATGACTAGTAGAAAATACAACTTAGGGACACCGTACTCTCAAGTGAAAATGGGTGTAGTTTTGGACCAGTTTTTGGTAGAAAAACAACATACATTGATAGACAGTAATGGGCAGAGCCCATGCAAGGGATGATCCATGGGAAACTACACACAATCTGACCATCCATGTAGCATTCTGTTAGGAGGAGAGCTACACCCATGCTGCTAGTAATTTGTATGAGACAAGCATATTTTGTTCAGTCAAAATTAGCTATGTCTGTGTTGCAAAGGTTGTTACAGCATTCTAAAAGTTAACTTAAGGGCAGGACTCCATTGATAATTAGTGAGACATGCTCAGGTATGACTTATCAGTCTGCACTCCACCAGGGATTCCAGTCAAGCATTCAGGATGGAGGGTTTACAAGACATTCTCCTCCCAGGGAAAGAGTTGTAATGCGGGTAGAGGATAACCAACACCAGTCCTCTAGACCTCCAGATGATGCTTGGAGTCCGCAGGTCATTCCACCACTTCCTAATCCCTTCCAGCTTGCGCAGGATGTTGGCTACTGCATTCACCCTGTCCATATTCTGGACTACATTCGCCTTTAATGGGAAATAGTATTCTGGACTTGTCCTCCAAAAAATTGTGGCTCTACTCTAATTATTTCATCCACCATGACAGACAACTCTCCCTCTGTGAAACGGGAATTTTCTCTCCCTACCATTGTGAGGAGTGCCCAAAAAGACGATGGAGGAACAAAAAAAGTAATAGTAACAAAAAACAGAGGGAGAGTAAAACACAAAAAACCAAACCTGGCTCCTGTGTGAAAATTCCTTAGTTCAACTGATCTGCTGGCGTGTAATGTCACAGGATCATGGTCTGAAATAGAGTGTGCTTTATAGTGTGTTTTTGCAGGTGTTCACAATTGTCCAATTTGCAATAGATGTGGGCGACTAGCATTCAACCAAATTGCCACAGCCATGGTTCTATACTAAATGGGTCCCGCCACGGACTCCCGCCACGGACTCCCGCCATCATGGGCCCGCCGCTGACACACCACCAGCATGACTATGTGATCTAAATAGGCTTAGCGGGATGCCGCCATCAAGATGACGATGGAGTGCTAATAGTCAACTTTGGAGTCTGCTGATCCGGCTGCAGGATGCATCTGACGCGACAGAGTACACTCTGCCGTGGTGGTCTGTGACTTCGCTGCAATGCATCCAAATACGGCAGTAGGGGATCACTGACATGATGGTCTTTTTAACTGGGCTTGGTGGTAAGACTACCAAGATCTAATCAGGCCCTCAGTGGTGAAATAAGTACAAGGCTTGGTTGACATTTAAGGTAAGCCCATAGAGATAGTGTGTGCAGATAAGAGAGCAAGTTTAATTACTGCAGATAAATAGAGGACTGAAATATTCCATAGTCTGTTTTTTTGTGTCTGCAGCACTTCGAATGCTTGGAGTGTTCACATTTCCTCTATATTGTTTTTCACTGAATATTTCAAATTCGGAAAACGTTATACCAGAGTTAAGACGGCACTATTTTATGCAGATGTTGTTACCACTAACATGGACACCTATTTTGAGACAATTGTGTTTTGAATTTACGAGAACATAAACAGATAATGTTAAATGACTGGTACATCACTTCCTCTAGTGTCCTTCAGGAAATTCAAGAAATCAGGTCGGTACCACAGGTCTCCTTCCTGTGTCAAGTTTGGCTGTGTAATTTGTGACTTGTGCTTAAAAAAATCTCTGTTGTTCTACACTAGCTTGCCAACTCACATTTAGGACTTGGTTGTATGGCATTTGGAATCTATGTTAATGTATTATATTGCATTATCAGTGTCCTTTAGCGTCGGTCATAGCTGGTAAGTAGACAAGTTTCTATACAACACTCAGGGGGTCATTCTGACCCTGGCGGTAAAAACCGCCAGGGCCAACGACCGCGGGAGCACCGCCAACAGGCTGGCGGTGCTCCCATGGGCATTCTGACCGCGGCGGTACAGGTTTTCCGCTGCCCTGCACCGCCATGGGGATTCCGACCCCCATACCGTCATCCTGTTCCTGGCGGTTTTGGCCGCCAGGAAGAGGATGGCGGTATGGGGTGTTGTGGGGCCCCTGGGGGCCCCTGCAGTGCCCATGCCAGTGGCATGGGCACTGCAGGGGCCCCCGTAACAGGGCCCCACCAAGATTTTCAGTGTCTGCCATGCAGACACTGAAAATCGCGACGGGTGCAACTGCACCCGTCGCATCCCTTCCACTCCGCCGGCTCCATTCGGAGCCGGCATCCTCATGGAAGGGTGTTTCCCGCTGGGCTGGCGGGCGGCCTTCTGGCGGTTGGCCGCCAGCCCAGCGGGAAACTCAGAATAACCGCGGCGGTCTTCTGACCGCGCAGCGGTATTCTGCCGGCGGGACTTTGGCGGGCGGCCTCCGCCGCCCGCCAAGGTCAGAATGAGGGCCTCAGTGCTCGGCTTTAGATTGATCTTAAGCAGCGGCGGTTCCTCCTTTAGGGCGGAGGACCGTTGCCCTGCCTGCTGCGAGCGCAGCAGTAAACCAACATAAATATAATAAAATGGTCTTATTAGTATTAACATTTTATTATGATGTGCGTCCCAGCAGCAAGTGTTCGGGTGTTCGGGGGGATTACTGATTCAGAGCAGGGATGGGGTGACACCCTAAAGTGCAGAGTCAGGATTGGTTATGTACGTTTTGACGTGATCCGGAAGTTTGGTTCCGACCCTCAGACCTCAACCAGACAACAGCAGCAACCTCGGAGAAGTTAGACTCGCTGTTGTAGTTGTATGTATTTTTTTTTATTTTTTATATTACAATGAGCTAGTACACTGCAAAAACTGTCTGTTGGCTAAACATGAAATAGTTAATTTGCTAACATTAAACCCAAGAATTCGCCTCTTTTGAAAAGATGTGGCTCTTTGTGGGACATTGTGCTGCTGGGATTGGAAATGCAAGAATATTTTTCCCAGTGTAATACACAAACTTGGCCCGAGATGTTCAGGGTTCTTTAAAAGAGAACTAGACATCATGTGGAGCTTAAGTGATTTGCCAAAAATGACCGGATGCTAAAGTGACGGTGGGATTCAAACCTGATCCGCTACATCTAGTTTCTCCGAGTCACTTATCATTTGTAGTTCATACCGATGATGCCTTTGTGCTGCAGTAAATAGAAACAATAAGCAGTGCGTGTAATACAGATGTTGTCCTGTCGGCGTTAGTTAGTTCTTGCTGAATGCCTTGGACCAGGTTCAATAATTCTCTGCAGAGTACAGCAGTACTAGTGCCAGGCACATATATCTGCAAATGAAAAAGTCATATTAGGTACTGACATGGGGCACATTGTTCTGGCTCAGTTATATTAATGAACATCGTTGCTCGGGGCACAAGGGGTAAAATGCCACATGCAGAGGTCTGTCAGTATCACTAGTACTTGTACACACAGCAATTAGCCCACTTGTTACATTAAAAAAGCTCACCATCGGTTTACTAAGATGGCCTTTTACTAGGGTGACCACCTGGCACTGAGGCAAATTCTGAACAGGACTGTAAAAAATTCAGGGCAAAGGGTCAAAATTCAAGAACAAACGTCAGTTTTACAGACACACCTAAGAGAGGCCATGCCTCACTATGCTATCAGTGCATTTATTTACTCTTTTCTACATAGCACTATTTATTCACTGTGGTCTTTTTGTGATTGCCTCCTGGTATGCTACATTCAGGTGTTACATTAGGTCCCTGTTCAGTAGTAAATTAATGTCCTTCAGCATTGTGCCAAGGCCATCACCCCTACCCAAATCTACTCAATCTTTCTTAAAGAGAAAGTAACTGAACATTTTGTTTAGGCTTCTGAACATTTTAAAACCCCAGACAAACATTTTTGGAAACACTAAGGTAATTAACCTTATGCTAGCTTAAACAAATTGAATAAAAACATCTGGCTCACCCCAACCGCCCATGGACTTTCAACCTAAAAATAATTTAATGAGGCAGAGTAGATGGTGTGGGCGACATTCTCACACCTAATGTCAGGATGTGAGGTACCCACAACTTTTCTGTAGCCTCACAGCACTAGAGTGTATGTCTGGGATTCTACATTTATCTCAGAACTGGGAGCCCGGACTACCAATCACAGATCATAAAAGAGGATGAAATCGAGATCAAATGGGAGGTTCCTGCTAAGGATCCGATAAATAAAGAAGAAAAGAACAAGGTGTAACAATTCCTAAAATCAGACAAGATAGGTCCACCAAGACTATCAGAAGGTATTGGTACCGGGGGAGTTGTCTCTGCAGACAGGAGAGAAACTGAAAAGCCACTGTCATGTGGTTTAACAAGCAGCACCCACTCACCTTGGGAAACTCTTCTGGAGAAATGGTCCAATGTTTGTGCTTATGGAGGGTGTGCAGGGGCCAGACCCCTTGCAAGGTTGTTTAAGGCAATTGCCTGCTTTGTCCATGTCTTTAAATAGTTTTGAAATTGAGCAAAAGACACACTAATGACCTGGGTTATCCCTAAGTGTCAAGTACACATAGAATCTTTAAAATATTTAGGATGTAAATTGCACAGACAAAATGTAAACATTTTAAAATATAATTTGTGTTTCTTTAACATATGGCACTGTGTTCCCCTTTATATTAAATTAGACCTCATATTGAACCGGGAACCAGTTACCTTTCGATACCTAGTGATTAATATCTACCAATCTCCCATTGATTTGCAGGATGGAAATCTCAGCAGAGCGTCACGATCCCGCCGAGCCCAGTTTGCTTTTTGGTCTTCTCTTCTGCTTTCTGTAGTGAGCCACTTGGCACTAGTGAAGATCGTGTGCTACCCCAATGATAGTATTATTTTGCAAACCTTCCCCTACCCGTCCTTCTTTCCTTCTTCAGACATGCCACACATCTGATTTGGTCACTGGGGCACCGTCAGGTAGCTCTTTCCACTCTACAGCTACCTGTGACTGCGGGTGGATTAGGCCTTCTGGCCTTAGAACGCTATTATTCAGCTGCACAGATCCAATGGGTGGCTCGCTGTCTTTCTGCCCACCCCCGCATGAGATGGGATTTATCCGTAAACACTTTTAAGGAGGGCTTACTGCACTGCTCATTGTTTCCTACTGACCATTCTACGGAACACCATCTGGGGTTATCATGCACAGCTTTCTCTTGCCTTGCTGGAACCTGTAAACTCACTGACACGAAGAAACCCTATTCTCCTGTACTATCTTTGCTAAGCCTTCCCACTCATACAGGATGGCTGTGCTCAGAGTAACTCCATCAGTGGCGTGCTGATGGTGTCTTAAAATTGGGGATTCGTTTCTGGATGGTGAGCTACTAAATTTCTAAACCCTTGTGGCAGACTACCATCTTCACCCCGGTCAACTCCTTACTTACAATCACCTTAAACAATCATTAAGTGTCCTATTTCATGTCTGCCACCGAGCACTAACTCTCCATGAGGTGTGCCAGAATCTCTACACCATAGGGACTGGTGGCAAATCGACAGAATGGGTGTACAGACCTTTCCTGCAACATTGAGACCACTCCAGGTCTTATCGTCATTCTCCCTCGGTGATTGATGTGGCCAAACTTCTGCAAGATACTGACTGGACTAAAATACTGGACTTTCCCAACAAAGTATCTCACGGCTGTCACTTTAAGTACATTCATAGAGCTTCCTTGGGAGTACATTCAGCTCGTTGCTTCACAATGGATTTGTGGTTTGTAACTCACATTTCGTTGCTTTCAATTTGCTGGCTTTATTTGTTTTAGGCTATGCAACCTAAGTTCATCCCTTTGATTGCCCAAAACTTATTTACAGCATCCTTCTGAGAGCTCACTTTCTGTAAACAGGCCTGTAATTCTTGTTCTTAACTCATCACATTTGCTGTGCATTCAAAGAACAAGGTCAAATGTCAGGCTCTGTCTTCGGTGAGAACTTAGGGCCAGATGTAGCAAAGGGTTTTACCCATTCTGTGTCTATGGGAAAATGTGTTGGTACATATGGCCCTTAATGTCTACTTATCTTTCTCTGACTTCAAAGTGAGAGGATTTATGTGACAATCTTGCTGGATACTGCAGTTAGGAAAGAGTTTTTTGTATCACATGACAACATTTAAATAAACTTCACAACATTCTGAACTGTTCTGGAAACAAAGACCTTTGTATGATTAAAATAAATCATTGCATTAGGTGACACAATTTCCACACATCATCGTCTGTGCACTGTATAGTTTTATTCGAAAAACTGTATGTCTGTGCAACGTAATGGTCATTTCAATCAAAAACGTTTTGTCTGTGATGGCAGTTTGTTACCCCACCATGCATACTCCACTCCACTCTGCTCTGCACCACTCCACAGCACTTCACCCTACTCTGCATCACTCCACTTCACACCACTCCATGCCACTGCACTGTGGGACACCGCACTCTTCTCCACTCTTCTCCACTCCACTCTATGCCACTGCACTCTATGCTACTTCATAATACCCCTCTGTACTCAACTCTGTGCCGTTCTACTCTATGCTAATGCACTTTACGCCTCTCTACACCACTGTGCTCTGTGCCTCTGCACGCTATACCTCTCCAGTCTAGGCATCACCAATCTAGTTCGCACAACTCCACTCTATGCCACTCTGAAACACTACACTGTACGCCATTGCACGCTATGCTAATACACTCTCTACTAGTGTACTTTACTCTGTAACACTCAACTCTATGCCCCTGCACTCTACATCAATACACTGTACATCACTCTGATCTGCTCTATGCCACGGCTCTCTACACCACTTTACTCTATGCCATCACACTCTATGCCACTCTATGCAACTCCACTCTACCCTGCACTTCTCCACTCTATGCCACTTCTCCATACTGTCAAACAAACTACTTTACGCCACTGCACTCTGCGCTACTGCATTCTATGCCACTGCCCTCTATCCTACACCTCTCCACTCTATGCCACTACATTCTACTCTGAAACAATCTATTCTACGCCACTGCACTCTACGCCACTGCCCCACTTCACTCTAAACGACTGCACTCTATGCCAATGCACTCTAAACAACTGCACTCTGACATTCTACTCTGCAACACTGCACTGGCCACCACTATACTCTACACCACTCTACTCTGTACTACTGCATTCTGCAATACACTTTATACCACTGCACTCTATACCACTCTACTCTGCATAACTCCACTGTGTGTCACTGCACTTTACAGCACTATACTCTGCGCTGCACTTAGCAGGCGTTAAAAAATTCAGCTAAAAATGGCACAAAGGAATCTCACAGATTCCTTTGTGCCATTTTTTTGCCCCCCTTAGCACCGGAACGCCCTCTTGCATACATTATGCCTGGCACAGGCATACTGTGGTGCAAAGGGTTACAAAGTGGCGCAATACAATCATTGTGCACTTTGTAAATATGGTGCAGCATTTTTCCACTTCCAAGACCACATTAGCATAAAAAATGACACTAATGTGGCGTGGGAAAGGCACAAGGCCAGCATAAATCTGACCCTCAGTACACAATACCATAAAGGTTCACTGATATACAGAGAAAGCAGAAGAAGAGGAAAAAGGACAAATTAGAAAAGGGGTGGAGCTGAGGAGGTTTGGTCAGATAGGAGGTTAGCCCCAGCTGAAACTATTTAAATTAGCTTACAATAGAAATACAAAAGTAGAATCAATTTTAAATCAGAAAAATATAATCAAACCAATTATCTTTTTGTGCTATTTGAATCAAGGGCCTCATTTAAAGATTGTTGGAGGGGTTAGTCTATCACAACAGTCGTTATTATAGGATATAATGTGATTCATATTTAGACAGATGGAATATCTGTCACTGTTGTGATGGAGTAACCCCTCCGCCAAACCCAAAATCAGACCCTAAGTCGTTTATACTGCTAATTAAGTGGTGTACAAATTAAACCTTTGCCCAAAACGTGAAGCAAAGTCATAAATGCACCTCTCCAAAGGTGGGAAAAGCTTATCCAACTTCATCTGACTTAACAGAGGCATAGTTGCCATGCCCATGCCCTAAGCTCTAGGCTATTTTTAAATGTCCTTCTCATTAGGGTGAGATATTCTGCTGTTGGAAAATGTGAAGAGCATCGATTGTATTTTTAGAGTTGGAGTAGTTGATAGGACCAGAGCCTGGGCATACTGAGGGGGCAGTGTTGAGCACTAGAGAATTTGGAAGAATAACCTAAGGCACATAGGAAACAGGGGCAAGATGGCAAGAGAAAATACAAGCATGGAGGTTAGTAGAGGCTTCTCAGGGCAGTGTAAATGTTTTCCATTGCCTCAAAGCTCCACTCAAACTGCCATTTTATTTAAACTTTGTGAGGTTTATGCTTTGCAAACCTATGTAAAGTTTAGAATAATGAGCTGTATTGCAACTCTATGCCTTCATAACTTTGCAGCCCCTATTAATAATATAGATCTGCTTTGGGAGATGTCGTCGGACAGTCAAGATTTATAGCTTCACTAAAGGGCCAAACCACAAGCATGACTGCCAGTATGTACAGTAATTAAACTCTGGTGGCCATGCTTATGATTTGGCCCTTTATTGAACTACATACATGGACCAGCAAACCTTTCTCAGTAGCAACCGCTTCTTGCCTTGTGTGGTGGCATGTCTGAGAAAGTGGACAGCAACCTTCTCACTGCTCCTTGCTCTCTTTCCTTCTCACTCAAGCCCGGAGAGCAAGAGGGGTGAAATGGAATGGTTTTATAGCTATATTTGTCAAAGAAAGTGGGAAGGGAACCTGAGAACTGGGGCTTGAACTCTGAAACAGAGAAATGGAGCCCAGATAGAGCTAGAAGCCTAGAGAAAGATGGAAAAAATAAGGTTGTACATAGAATGGTGAATAAGGTGAGACATACATAGAGGACAGGGAACACAGAAAGGGAAGGGAGACAGCCTTTACAAAGCTGTCTTTACCTGGCAATGCCTTTAGCGCGATACCTTTTGCAGGCATTGCCTTCACAACGCAAAGCCTTTACCACGCATGCCTTTACCACACATATACCTATACCATGCATTCTTTTAAAGGAAAGGTAAGTATATTTAAGGTAAGAGTGTGTTATAAATAAATATATCACCAGTAGATAGTTATAGGTGGGACCTAGTTTCAATAGAAACAGCATTTTTGACTTGTCTACATCTTTAGCACCATTTGACAAATCTTCGTGAAGCTTTCTCTCTAGGGTCATGTTGTGCATGGAAAGTTTCAGAATGATCCTTAAAGCGGGAGCCGAGCAAAAGGGTGAGGGGTCAAAAATAGTGCATTTCACTTGTTGATTCCTACAGACTCCCTAGACATGCCTGCAGCCTGATCCGCTGGACAGAATTACACCAAATTTGGCAGAAAGGTAGCCTTTGGTCTACAGATTACCCTTGTTTCATTTGGTGCATGTCCGTTCAGTAGTTTAAGAGAAATTATAGGAAATCCCAGTTTGTATTTGTATAGTTGTGGCAAATTTGCGACCACTGCCGATTTCTTATTAGCTGTCAACACTTGAACCAGGAAGTGTTGGCAGCCATTTTGAGCCTTGGCTTCAGCTGAGTCTAAAAAAAACAAAAAAAGAAAAGGGTGCAGGGTGCAGGGTACTGTTACCCTAACCCCTATCCTTGTTCCAGGTGTCCCCCAGGATCCCACCCCCAGGGCTAAAAAGCAGTTTTTTTTAATTCACTGTGAAAATTGTGACTATTAGCAAATGGATTTAAAAAAAAAAGCAAGCACGGTCTCCTGTGCTTGCTTTTCATTTTGCCTCCAGGTGGGCCAGGCCACAGGGGCATTCACAAAGTATAGGAGAGGGGCACAGGTTCCCCCCTCCTAGAGCTTATCAAAGCCCCAGAGACCGCCATCTTCCACGGGCCATGCATGTTATATGTATGTGGGGGGGCCTACAGGATCCCTTATACCCCGGGGACAACCACCTCCCTAGGGCAATGAGTGTTAATTGGATGCCCACGTGGCCCCACATGCCTAATGGACAGCAACCTCCCCAGGTCAAATGCTTGTAAATCTAGACAGGAGGGCCCATGCATGCCCCCACGCCCTAGGGACTGCCACCTCCGTGGGGCAAATGCATGTAAATCTATGTGAAGGGATCTGCTTGCCCCCCATGCCCCAGGGACTGCCACCTCCCCTGGGCAAATGCAATATAAGGAAGGGGCGCACCCCCCTCTTGGTGCCATTTATGGTCCTGGGGATTATCACCCACCAGGGTGGGCCCTTGCTACTTCCCAAGGTGCCCACCCTCCTGTGGTAACTGCTTGCTTTTGCAAGGCGAGAGCTGGCAGCTGCCATCAAGCAAAAGCAAACACAACTCTGCTTTCAGCAAGTGGGAGCAGTCAAACAGCTCCCGTCTGTTGAAAGCAGAGTTTTCTTCTCTTTCCATGCCCACTGTCATGCGAGCAGGAAAAGAGATGAAAAGATTGTTTCCGCAAGCAGGGAGCTGCTACTTAAACAGCTCCCTGCATGTGGGAGCAATCCTGGCTCCTGCAGGAGATGGGAGCTGTCTGGGACCTACGGACCTCGAGATGTGAAAAAAAAGAACTTTAAAAAAAAAGTTGTTTGATGAATTCCTCGCAGATCGATCAGCGGATCCACACACCACAGGGAGAATCTTACTGGCTGGTCACAACGTGATAGAAACATTGCGGCTGCCATTTTATTTCATCAGGAAACTGTCTCCAAGGCTGAAACCTTGGCTGAATGTAGATGATGGCATTAGAGTAGAAGTTCCCTTACCCATGGGTGTTATATTTCTGATAAATAAGTAAAAATAGTCTTCAAATGCCTTCAAAAGTTTTTTTTTTTACAGCTCCTGAGATCCACAGAGCCATCCACGGGGCTCAGAGCAGCCACCGGTGGAACCTGTACCCTAAGTTAACTATAACTCATGCCCTCGCCATTCACTGCTAAGTACTCCACAAATTAAGGCACTCATGACATCTTTGATAATATTATTGATAATATCAATGCAATATTTACTTTGTAGCCCCTATTAATAATATAGATCTGCTTTGGGAGATGTCATCAGACAGTCAAGATTTATAGCTTCAATAAAGGGCCAAACCACAAGCATGACTGGCAGTATGTATAGTAATTAAACTCTGGTGGCCATGCTTATGTTTTGGCCCTTTATTGAACTACATACATGGACCAGCAAACCTTTCTCAGCAGCAACCGCTTCTTGCCTTGTGTGGTGGCATGAACAAGAAAGTGGACAGCAACCTTCTTACTGCTCCTTGCTTTCTTTCCTTCTCACTCAAGCCCAGAGAGCAAGAGGGGTGAAATAGAATGGTTTGATAGCTATATTTGTCGAAGAAAGTGGGAAGGGAACCTGAGAACTGGGGCTTGAACTCTGAAACATAGAAATGGAGCCCAGATAGAGCTAAGTAAAAATAGTCTTCAAATGCCTTAAAAAGTTTCTTTTTTTTTACAGCTCCTGAGATCCACATAGCCATCCCCGGGCCTCAGAGCAGCCACCGGTGGAACTTGTGCCCTAAGTTAACTATAACTCCTGCCCTCACCATTCACTGCTAAGTACTCCACAAATTAAGGCACTCATGGCATCTTTGATAAGATTATTGATAAAATCAATGCAATATTTATGGCTGAGTAATAGAGTGTGAATTTACAGAAAACATGCTCTCTTTTTAGCTACTTGAGCTCCTTCCGTCACCTCTATGAGAAAATCACAAGAAAACAGTTTTCTCTCAAACATGAGTCATAAACTCCCAGCAGGTTGAAATCACCTTAGATCACACCACAATCGCTAAAATTAGTATGGTACCATCAACAAATGATTTTTATTGTAACAAAAATTTGTTATCACAGTTCATACATTCTCATTTTTGTGACCCTCAAAACCTGCCATTTACTACAATGCATTTCAACAGGTACTATCATGTATATTGGTCTCAAGATGGCTGACAGCACTTCCTGGCTAAAGTGCTGACAGCCTGTCAGATCGCACCATGAGAGCTGTGCTTAGGCTCTGCCCAAATATACAAATTTGAATTCCCTTCAATTTCTCCTAAACTACTGAAGGGGTTTACACCAAAATAAGAAAAGAACAATCTTCGGAACAAAATCTAGCTTTCTGCCAAATTTAGTGTAATTCTGTCCAGCAGTTTGGGCTGTAGTCATGTTCAAATCTCCTATGGGAATTAACATGGGAAACCCACTTTTTGGATCCCCCGTTTTTCTCAGGGCCCCGCTTGACAAATCACCCCGAAACATTCCAGGTGCAACAAGAATCACAGGCACACTTTCGATTGAAAATGTTGAAGATTCGTCAAACGATGCCATAGATATAGGCAAGTCATGCTTTTCTTATGGAAACATGGCCTTAATTATAGCTACCTACTGGCGACCGCCAGTAGGTAATAAATATATTTTACCTATTGGCGACGATAACCAGTAGGTAGTTATAGTTAGGAGCAACTTTTCCCATAGACCAAGCATTGACAAAGCATTCTATTGCTTGGCTAATGACTTTGGTGCCATTCGAGGAATAGTCACAAATTGAAATTTTCAAAACTAGATCTCAAGTTGGTTCAGCTGCTGTCTGAAAAGATTCAGGGTGATTCCTCAAGGAAGGGCCAAGAAAAAGGGGGGGGCCCTCTGCACTTTTTCCTCATGCAGTGTCTATGAGGATTTTAACATTTTTAGACATGGCTACAGCCCAAACTACTGAATGGAATTACACCACATTTGTCAGAAAGTTAGATCTTTTTTCTAGAAAGAGCTTTTTTTGTAATTTGGTGTAAATCTGATATGTGGTTCCTACTTTGGTAATAGGACTGCATGTTTAGTACGACAGCACCTTCGAATGAGGGAGACTGTGTGCAACCCTCACTGTTAGTAGCTGTCGGCCTAACTCAGGGCTACCTCACAATGCCTTTCCCAACATCTCCAAACCCTCAGGGTAAAAGGTGATTATGGCAACCTGAACATGATACTCTGACTCCTCAGAGAAGCCGTGAAAACAGTTCATACCCCTTTCGCTCAGTTATTCGTGCATGAGAAGGTGAGACGCAAGATAAGTTGTCAATACATTTGTTGAAGCAGTTGTAACCTAGTATAAAAAGCATGTGCTGTGATAATTAGGGAGATGGAACAAAGCCAATGAACCAATTTTATGATCAGGGTGAAGAAGATGAACACCACCATCATGTTGTATGTGGCTCTAGATGTTATAGATATTCCTACCTATGTCTAATTCTGAGAGTATAGTGGTTGTAACTCTCTTGCGGGAGTTTAGCCCTAGCCCCTTACCTGGATAGGATATCAGGAATTAGCCTGTCATTTATATGGCAATCATCTCAGAAAGCTGGAAGTTTAGCACTAGCAAAACTGTATGCCATGTAGTACGTGTCCAGGGATGGTCATGACAGGAATGCTCTCTTCCCTCCTTAGGTCAGTGTATAGTTTATAAAATAATCGATGCCACATTGGGACCACAGCTCACAGTGTCTTGAGGATTGAAGCTGGCTCCTGAACTGACAACACAAGTTAGCAAATTGTGTACTGTGTTTAACAGCCTTGGGCAAAGAGTGCTGATTATATGTAGTACAAAGGCTGATAAAATGAGCAGCATGTTAATTGCTTTCCTAGAATAAAGCACTTGATAAAATGTGTAAAAACCCATAGCTAAAAAGTAGTCTTGCTAATTATGAATAAAAACATGTATAAAAAGTGAATAAGACATACACTGTAAAACTAAGCTAGAACAGAGGTTCCCAACACGGGTGCTAAAAAGATCCTCACAACACCATCTCCTTGCCCTTAATGCAGTAAAAATTCAAAAATAATACTAAAAAGGATAGAACAGTAAAATACTCAAAAAATGTCTTCAATAATTTCCACACCGACAAGCAGAGCATGCCAAACAAAGGCAGCCAATTCAAGTTCATAAGTGTAAAACACGTCCAAATTAAAGTCATCTTAGTCTTGCATAAAGTCAACAAAAACATCAGTTGAAAAGGAGTTTAAAATGGACGCTGATTCTTCATGCCACATTACCACCAAAACCTTGTTCAAAAGGTAAAAGGAACACACATGATATAAGGCTCCAGCTGCAGCTTAGGTGGCAGCATTCCATGCCATGTCAGAAAGAAGGACTCTTGGAGCCATATCATCCCTGTCCATGTTAGGTGCTCACAGAAGGCATCACAAAGCAACCGTAATCTCATAGGACAACACCAGGAATGAACCCTCAATAGGAACATCAGCGCATTCATGTCTGTAGAAAGTACCTGTCACTGAACAAGTCACACTTCCAGGGCACCGTAAGAAACTGAAAACAGGCTGCACACAGCAGAAAAATGGTCGAAAAGACAGTGACCAGTCATTATTCAATTCTTCCATCAGCAAGACTTCAAAGTACTGCATCCAGCAATCATTACACAGTTGGGTTGGTGGTAGCTCCAACACTCTCTGGCTTTGTGAAGGCGCATCCATTGCAGAGCAGGAAGAGTAACAGCAAGATACCACCAATTAATGCCAATACAAGTAATATGCCTCCAAAGACACTCAAAAAAAGTGAATGTACTGCTGATGGTATTACTCCAAAAACAGTCTGAAATGTACTACGAACCCAGACCCTATTGCCTTAAAAAAGTGCACAACCCCTGTTGTGTTGGAAGCATTGAAAATGCGACCCAGAAGTTCACTGAAGTGCCTTGGAAAGTTGGTATTAAAGAGGGATTGTACCTCTGCTGATGACCTTGCTACTTGTAGGTCACAGGTTTCACAGGCAGATGTAAGCACCATGTATTTTTGAAATAATAGTGCTTTCAGCCTGCTCAGCTTGTCGAAGTTGATATTGGAAGTAGCAATGGGAGGCCACAAATTGCTACTTCAATCTCATGTGTAGGAGGTAATAACACATTTCGGAAGAAGGTCACTATTTGAGAAACAGAAATCACATATGGGACACCTGCTTTCATCACACAACAGCCTTGATCACTCGGCATCAAGTAACTTCCATTTGAAAGTAACAAACAGTGGGTGAATCAAAGAGATGGAAATACCCTTCCAGTAGCAGGCTAAGTTAGCCGCTGGCGTATTACATAAGCTGTGTAATGCCACCTTTTACAAATCATTGAATGGCTTACAGAAGTTTCACAGTCGCTACTGCTAAGAAAAACTTCCTTTTCCCCACTCATACACTTGTAATCGAGGTAGTTCCCAAACCTTGTGAATAAAACTCTCCCCTAAACTCTCACACCTGCCTATTGGAAAATGTTTCAAACATGAAGTTAATGGAAAGGTCGATATTGGCAGCGATATCGCTCCATGTACTAACCACACTGATGACGGTGTTTCATCATCTTTAAAAGGCAACTTTTCTAGCTTCTTTATGTGAAGCATGGTGTATGTGGCATCTTTTGTTACCATTATCTTTTGTTTGCATGTTAGGTTAAATGGTTCACATAACTCTTTCGAGTTCATGTGGTTCCCTGGCATGCAGTTCAATTTAGGAACCTGCAATGTCCAAATCAACTGCCTAATGAACCTAAGCTGACTCTGTCCATGTTGTAAAAGTGACATCTCAATTTGTATAATGTCTATTGCAGATGACACAATGTTGTTTAATGTATAAATGTGAGTAAACAATGTATTCATATCATTATTGACAACGGCTAATGCTTTATATAAGTTTGCCCAATCTATTTGCCTTAAACAAGCAGCAGCTTCCATTTGTGAAAGCTTCCCTATTTCCTTGTTTATTGCATACAAGAAACTTTTGGAGGGTGGTTTCCTAGGACCTAAGAAGAAGTCCTGCAAATCTATGTCCTCAGAAAAGAGAAAGGTGTTCCCTAACAGCTGTCAAAAGAGAGTGCTACAACCATTGCTGACATAATTTACCCATGCTATATGTAGTGACTATACCTGTATGTTGTGTAGTGAATTAACAAGCGTTCGGTCTGCTTGCTTTAAAACCCTGTGTAGAGTTAATAAAATGTGCATGACAACCATTTGTGTCCACTGGCCACATAACCACCATTTTAGACCTGAATGTGTAGAATTAAACGTACCATTTTAAACCATACCATTGAGCTGTTCTTCTGTAAAATTCACAATATTTTGCCAATTTCTGAATGTGACGATTGAGGGAACACTAGGCACATTCATATCTTTAACTTTTGCTAACCCAAGGCAAGTTGTTTGTTGAATTGTTTTGTTCATAAAGATCATTTGTAATGGTATCAAACAGTCTTTAAATAAGGTGTATGTGCCTTGTGTCTTCCAATCTTTCATTCCCCAGACTGATTTTAAATCAATTGTTTTTTCCCCAAAATTCATAGCCCTCTATAGCAAATTGGGAAACAAATGAATCAATTTAGTATCAGTGAGCAAGATTTTCCTCGCTTTTGTTGCTTGCAATTTGACATAATATGACTCAGGATCGGTAGTATCATGCCCAGAAAAGTATGTGAATCTATCAGCATACGTTTTGGAACTCTCCACTGGTAATGGTGTCCATAATAATGGTAACAGAACATTTTGTCATCCTTTGCAGAATTCATGTACATATATTCAAATACAGTATAATATTCAAGCTCAGAGAGCATAGAATCAACTATTTTTACATTCCAGTCATCAGACAACACCAGGTATCATAACATCATTCATGGAAATTTTAAACACATATGGAATTTAAATTGTTTCAGTAGGGCAAACATCGCATATGGTACTTTATACCAAACAATCCCATCAGGAACTGGAACAGCAGAAATGTTCACTAAGGACAAGTCTCTTTGCACTTTGTGGGAAGACAGATAAGGCTTTAAAACCACACCTACCAGTTCAACAGCAAAGCATTCAGGAAGATAATGGACATGTATAAGCAAAAAGAAGACAAGGACAAATTCAATCCACAGAAAAAGGCAAGCAATGCTAGTGTAATCCACCGGTTTGACTAAGGGCAGATCATATAAGTGCTCTTGAACCAGTTGAAAAGCTTACGTATACCATGAACAGAAGTGATAGTTGAGGTTGAAGAACACTCATCGATTTCAACAAAGTAACCAGAAGCAGTCTGTGCAAAAACTGGAGCCAGTGCAAATGAAAGAGAACTAATAGACACCAAACACCTGGCTAGCTTACAGTGCTTAACCCAAAACCTCTAAACCCACCGGGGTAAAAGGTGATTATGGCAACCTAAACATGACACTCCAACTCCCTAGGGAAGCTGTGGAAACAAATCATACCTTTATTGCTCATATACTCATGCATGCTAAGGTGATACACAAGATGCAAGTTAAGTTTTCAATACATTAATTGAAGCAATCAAAATATGGCGTAATAAGCATGTGGTGAGATAATTAGGCAACTAAGCAAAGTAACCAACATTGTGACAGATATCTAGATAGTCCTACCTAACCCTATGTCTATGCCTGAGAGCATAGTGGTTGTAAAACTGTGCCTGGCCTCTTCTAAGGGATTAGCCCCAACCCCATACTTGTATAGGGTATCAGGAATTGGCCTGTTTTATAGATGGCAATCCTCTCAGAAAGCTGGAAGTTTAACACCAGCCAAACTGCCTGTCATGTAGTAAGCGTCCCAGGGTGCTTGTGACCAGAATGCCCTCTGCCTTCCTTACGTCAGTGTATAGTTTATATAATAACCCAGACTATATTGGGACCACAGCTATGATGTAATGCTGTGTCTTGAAGATACAAGCTGACTCCTGGACTGGCACCACAAGTTATCACATTGTGTACTGTGTTGAACAGCCTTGTACTGATTATATGTAGTACAAAGGCTGATTAAATGAGCAGCATATTTCTTGCTTTCCTAGAATGAAGCAGATGATAAAATGTGTATAAAGCCATTGCCAAAAAGCAGTCTTGCTAATCATGAGTAAAAACGTGAATACAATGTGAATAAGACATAAACCATAAAACTAAGCTAAAACAGGGGTGCCCAACCTAGGTAATAAAAGGGTCATCACGTTAAATCTGTCAGTAGTTTTGTAGTTATTATAGAAAAAAAATAGATGTCTAGGAATGCGGATCCACTGTTGATCCATCATTGGGGAATCCGCAGATCCAGGTAAAATGCAAGGCCCGATTGGCTGACCACAACCTGACAGAAAGCTACGGCTGCCATTTTCTTTGTTGCTTGGCCTGAGGGAGAGAAAAATAATGTGGAAAACCACATAAAGATTCAGGATACAGATATCCTGACTACATAGGACATATGTAGAATCCTCATGGTCAAAAATTGCCCCAATTTAATTTTTTGGCCATTCTATGGATCCACTGATCTATCCCAGTGCTCAGCGTGACCCTCCAGTGTATCTTCATGATGGATCCGCAGATCTGAAGCAGAATAAAAAGAAATTACACTCGCTCATCCACCAAACCCCCTCTGTGCCCAGCCGAAGGCCGTGTGCAGCCCAGTGGTTAACATACAGTAATTACATATTACTTGACATTAAACACACATACAGATTCACACAAAAAAGGCTGCAAGGATGTTATAGTTAGGTTCACGTTTTATCCACACAAAACCATAGAAATTCAGCATTTATACTTATACTCATACTTATTTGAAGAAACTATAACTTTTGCCGTTAAGTCACTTTAGGCCACAAGTTATAGTTTCTTAGCATAACTGTTACTGGTGAATGCCTATGGCTTTGTGTGGGTAAAACTATAACGTCCCTGTAACCTTTGGCTTTTTCAGTGAACATATATATATATATATATATATATGTAGAGATAGAGATAAAGTTATAAAGGTTTTTTAAACAAAGGAAGTTTTTTAAGCAAGGGTGGCAGCTAGTCATCTCTGAAAGTGGTGAGGCATGGTACATGCCACACATTCCAACTAATGAGCAAAGTAAATGACCCCAGCATCCTCTAGGCTTGTGGGGAGAAACACCTTTTAGAAAATGCATAATTTGCACTTTTTTTTTATTTATTTAAAACATTTGGAGAGCTCAACTGTCACCTGAAAGGTATCCTGTTGTCAAGACCAATAACCATACATCCTAAGGCGGTCCACTTAAATTTCTTAAAAATCTGTAGGTTTTCATGATGTACCCAAGACGTTTGTCCCTCCTCAGGAGTTGATCCAATTTTTTTCAAAAGTTGCCATGGGTTCACCCTTATGCCAAAAATGTCCTCCAGTTCATCCGGGACAGAATTATGCCATGGGTGATCTCCAGCATATGCCAAGAATTACCTCCAATATGCCAGGGCCATAATATTTCCGTGGGTGCCCCTATAAACCAATATCACCTCTAGTAAACTGGGGCCTATATTTTATGCCGGTAAACCACCCTTGCCCCAAGCCTATGGATGCCCTAGCCGATACGTCAGTCAAGAAAAACCTCTATACCAATTGCAGCAGCACCCTTTCAATCATAAACCACGCATGCAGACACACATACGCTTCACACACATAATTTCAGATGTACTTTCTTATGTACATGTGCACTGTCTCACACTCATATTTTTCCAAAACGCCTACAGAGGGAAACGAGGCTACGTAAACCACTGAGCTATGTTCTACCTGTGAACTAGAGAAATGGGCATATTTTTGGGTGAGGATGTAAAAAGAGTACGTGCTTCTCTGTGACCAGCAAGGCATGGCACAGGGAAACCCATATGAACTACATGCATTGCACCAAGAACCCCCACTGCTCGCAAGTTGGACAGTTTGTAGTTTGTTTCCGATTCCTTCACTATAGTCTCCATATTTTTTGTCTGTGGTAGGCACAAGCTGATAAGGACCGTAATCATCCTAGTGCAGAATGAAACAAATACATATTGCCTAGCCTCAGTCATCGGTATTTATTTTCTGTGTTGTGTTGAAAACGTTTGCAAAGTAGCTCTTGTCTATTGCTGAATACTGATAAAACGTTTCACTATTAACTATATGAACGAAAAACCAAATAGGTTTGTTAATTCTTCATGTCCTGAATAATGCGAATGAAAGGGTATACTTCCATAGTATAGGTGAATAGGGTTTATACTTTGTTTTTCATATGTAAACGCCATAACACTATTAGAACTGGACTAGACCACTTTTCAAAATTCAAAACCATAGTCTTCAAATCACTTTATTTTGCTCAGGACTCCTTGCAGCAGCTCTGGCATGTTAGCCAGCGAAATGTGGCAAGTTAGCATTTCCAGTCCTCAAATTACAATGTGAAAAAAATACAACGTCTTTAATGCAGCAAACAGAAAAGCTAGGCTTGGCTGAGCATAGCTGCCATTTGGCATCTATGTAAAAAGTTTAAAACAATCAACTTGCAATCTAAGATTTTGGGCCTTTATTCCTGGAAACAATAAATGGTTAATCAGTGAAGTGGTGAAAGGGCTGAGACTGTGGTGAAAGTGCAGATGTTAGAGTCCCAGTGCTAAAGTACAGGCAGGTACAGTCTTCTAAATCAAAGGGGGGTGATAATATCTTAACTGCACATCACAGTGACAGCCCTAGTGGAGCGTGGAACATATGTCGTAGCACTACCTACTACCCTTACCCATCTGAGGTCATGCTATGTAGCAACAGCAGCACCGAACTTAGGGCCAGATGTATCAAAGGGTTTTGCCCATTCTGTGTCTATGGGAAAATGTGTTCGTACATATGGCCCTTAATTGCCTAAATTTACCAGATTAATAAAAAGCCTTGCTGTTGGTGCATATATTCCCGAGCAAAGCCTAGACTTCGGTGCCTGTTCACAAGCTGAAATATTGCTGGGTCACGAGCAACGGTGTCTCCCAAAACTGGGCACACTTAAGATAAAGATAACGTCTAGGCATTATTGAAATCCACCACACTGTTACAATTCCTTGAATTCATGTTTATTTGGATTCAATTCTTTACGGATTCACCTGTGATACACACGGATATTTTTTCTCATTAAAAACTTCCCAATGCATTACTCTTCCTTAGTGGGGTTTCAAACCAAAGCAAAATCTGTGGAACAAATAAGGCAGTCAAAAATAAGCCTTGAGTAACATAATATCCTCACCAGACAAACATCCACTCAAACGTGGACCAAATACTCAGAATGATACCTTTAAAACTAACATTTCGTCCGACACATCAAATAAGAATGAGTGTTATGCACATTCGCTGTACGGCAATGTACCGCAACATATCCATCTCGTCATCAAATGTTCCATTATCATTCGGAAATCCTCAGGCATTATCCTCCCCCTAGACACCTCAAATAGGGTGGTGTAATTAATCACAATTAATTATTTTTCTCTATGCTCCCTTTTATTATATCAGCACATTATTTTTATGTGTCTACTGTACCAACTACCTTACCAGGAGCTCAAACAACACTCATCCCATCAATGGCTATGTTGCTGGATCAGCTCAGAGAGTATATGACTGATGTGCCGTCTCCTCTTCAACAACAACACATATTTCAAATAGTCTTATTATATCAATTTCTCTATTGGTAAGTCAGCTTACCGTGATTCTGCTGTACTACGGGATAAGGGTATGTTAAACACCTTTGTGATTGGCTCTAAATTATCCATTGTTAGCCTGATGAGCGAAAAACCAGATCCCTCTTATCCTGGTCTTGTGCTACCGAGTACAACTATGGGTGTAATTTAATGTCAGTCAAATGCTTTAAGAACTTCATGTTGCTCATGTATTATTCCAATAATTCAAAATCAGTCTTGTGGAGCCGAGGATCTCTCTTTCAGGATTCTCACTCGTGGATGTACCCTTTCTTGGAAAATTAGAAGATGCATATTGCATGCAGCTGTCCCTTCTCTTGGAGACTTCCATATTAAATGATGTTAACTTTGGGTCACTGGCTGTCACCATCTTTGACTAGAAGGACTTTCTATATGATACCCTAGGAGTACACTTTATATTGTTTCTCTCACTGCTGGAAATTCTCCCAGCCTTCTCTTGGGTGGAGGTGTTGGAGGAATTTTATACTTTGGGTCTATTTTATGCCAATCTGCCTATTTACTTGCTCTAGAGCTCCTACTGCTGAAACCTCTGGAATTTCTGACGTCATCTGTGAGTCAGGGGACAATTGCCATCACGGAGCAGCTGAACCTGCTGTTTGTAAATGCTTGTAATACAATTTATATTTTTCCATCTAAATGTATGTAGGAAAGTACCATCTTGCCTGGCATGTTACCCCCATATTTCACTGTATATATGTTGTTTTAGTCTATGTGTCACTGGGACCCTGCCAGGCAGGGCCCCAGTGCTCATAAGTATGTGCCCTGTATGTGTTCCCTGTGTGATGCCCAACTGTCTCACTGAGGCTCTGCTAACCAGAACCTCAGTGGTTATGCTCTCTCTGCTTTCCACATTTGTCACTAACAGGCTAGTGACTAAATTTACCAATTCACATTGGCATACTGGTACACCCATATATTTCCCTAGTATATGGTACCCAGGGTATGGGGGTTCCAGGAGATCCCTATTGGCTGCAGCATTTCTTTTGCCACCCATAGGGAGCTCTGACAATTCTTACACAGGCCTGCCAGTGCAGCCTGAGTGAAATAATGTCCACGTTATTTCACAGCCATTTACCACTGCACTTAAGTAACTTATAAGTCACCTATATGTCTAACTTTCACCTGGTGAAGGTTGGGTGCAAAGTCACTTAGTATGTGGGCAACCTGGCACTAGCCAAGGTGCCCCCACATCGTTCAGGGCAAATTCCCCGGACTTTGTGAGTGCGGGGACACCATTACACGCGTGCACTGTACATAGGTCACTACCTATATATATAGCGTCACAATGGTAACTCCGAACATGGCCATGTAACATGTCTAAGATCATGGAATTCTGGCATTGGGGGGACAATTCCATGATCCCCTGGGTCTCTAGCACAGAACCGGGGTACTGCCAAACTGCCTTTCCGGAGTCTCCACTGCAGCTGCTGCCAACCCCTCAGACAGGTTTCTGCCCTCCTGGGGTCCAGGCAGCCCTGGCCCAGGAAGGCAGAACAAAGGACTTCCTCTGAGAGAGGGTGTAACACCCTCTTCCTGTGGAAATAGGTGTGAGGGCTGGGGAGGAGTAGCCTCCCCCAGCCTCTGGAAATGCTTTGATGGGCACAGATGGTGCCCATCTCTGCATAAGCCAGTCTACACCGGTTTAGGGATACCCCAGTCCTGCTCTGCGCGAAACTGGACAAAGGAAAGGGGAGTGACCACTCCCCTGACATGCACCTCCCAGGTGAGGTGCCCAGAGCTCCTCCAGTGTGTCCCAGACCTCTGCCATATTGGAAACAGAGGTGTTTGTGGCACACTGGACTGCTCTGAGTGGCCAGTGCCAGCAGGTGACGTCAGAGGCTCCTTCTGATAGGCTCCTACCTCTCTTGGTAGCCAATCCTCCTTCCTAGGTAGCCAAACCTCCTTTTCTGGCTATTTAGGGTCTCTGCTTTGGGGATCTCACCAGATAACGAATGCAAGAGCTCATCAGAGTTCCTCTGCATCTCCCTCTTCACCTTCTGCCAAAGGATCGACTGCTGACTGCTCAGGACGCCTGCAAAACCGCAACAAAGTAGCAAGGCGACTACTAGCAACCTTGTATCGCTTCATCCTGCCGATTTTCTCGACTGTTTCCAGGTGGTGCATGCTCTGGGGGTAGAATGCCTCCTTTCTGCACCAGGAGCTCTGAAGAAATCTCCTGTGGGTTGACGGAATCTTCCCCCTGCAACCGCAGGCAACAAAAGACTGCATCACCGGTCCTCTGGTTCCCCTCTCAGCACAACGAGCGTGGTGCCTGGAACTCAGCAACTCTGTCCAAGTGACTCCCACAGTCCAGTGACTCTTCAGTCCAAGTTTGGTGGAGGTAAGTCCTTGCCTCCCCACGCTAGACTGCATTGCTGGGTACCGCGTGATTTGCAGCTGCTCCAGCTCCTGTGCACTCTTCCAGGATTTCCTTTGTGCAAAGCCAAACCTGGGTCCCCGACACTCTAACCTGCAATGCACAACCTTCTGAGTTGTCCTTCGCGTGGACTCTGTTCACTTTTCTTCTAAGTGCTTGTTCAGGTACTTCTGCGGGTGTTGCCTGCTTCTGTGAGGGCTCCCTACTTTGCTGGGCGCCCCCTCTGTCTTCTCATCCAAGTGGCGACATCCTGGTCCCTCCTGGGCTACAGCAGCACCCAAAAACCTAAACCACAACCCTTGCAGCTAGCAAGGCTTGTTTGTGGTCTTTCTGCGTGGGAACCCCTCTGCATGCTTCTTCACAATGTGGGACATCCATCCTCCAAAGGGGAAGTTCCTAGTCCTTTTCTTTCTTGCAGAACTCCAAGCTTCTTCCAACAGGTGGCAGCTTCCTTGCACCCTCAGCTGGCATTTCCTGGGCTCCTGCCCACTCTCAAAACTGTCGCGACTATTGGACTAGGTCCCCTTGTCTTACAGGTACTCAGGTCCAGAAATCCACTGTTGTTGCATTGCTGGTGTTTGTTCTTCCTGCAGAATACCCCTATCACGTCTTCTGTGCTCTCTGGGGGTAGTAGGTGCACTTTACACCTGCCTTTCAGGGTCTTGGGGTGGGCTATTTTTCTAACTCTCACTGTTTTCTTACAGTCCCAGCGACCCTCTACAAGCTCACATAGGTTTGGGGTCCATTCGTGGTTCGCATTCCACTTTTGGAGTATATGGTTTGTGTTGCCCCTCTACCTATGTGCTCCTATTGCAATCTACTGTAACTTTACATTGCTTGCATTACTTCCTTTTGCTATTACTTGCATAATTTTGGTTTGTGTACATATATCTTGTGTATATAACTTATCCTCATACTGAGGGTACTCACTGAGATACTTTTGGCATATTGTCATGAAAATAAAGTACCTTTATTTTTAGTACTTCTGTGTATTGGGTTTTCTTATGACATTGTGCACATGACACCAGTGGTATAGTAGGAGCTTTACATGTCTCCTAGTTCAGCCTAAGCTGCTTTGCCATAGCTACTTTCTATCAGCCTAAGCTGCTAGAAACACCTCTTCTACACTAATAAGGGATAACTGGACCTGGCACAAGGTGTAAGTACCTCTGGTACCCACTACAAGCCAGGCCAGCCTCCTGCAATGTAGTTTTTATTTCCACCACTTTATTTCACCTGTTTTCCCATGTAATCGCGATGACTATTGGAAAACAATGAATGTGGTTGAGATATCGATAGTATCTCCATAAAGAGATATCTAATCACAAGGGTTACACTATGTATATACATGCATCTTGGTGCTGTTGTAAACATTAATGCCTGTTACATTATCATGTTGTTTCCTCAGCATTACATCATATTTGAATGAGGATTCATACGCTTGTTGTCACAAAATAAGAGACTAGAAAGCTAAAGATGTTGTTTACAAATGGCAACTGTAGTCAATTTTTTTATTCATGCCCTTTGGGTAAACTGTCAAGCTTTTTTATTCTAAACAGTTGCCTCTGTAATAATTGTTTAGTTCTGCTACCTCCACAAGATAATTGAGGTACATACTTGTTAGATCTGGCATCCTTGGCTTGGATTCCCCTATCTTTGTGCCTCTGCTTCCAGTATTCTTGACTGTGTGCTGGACTTCGTTTTTGCTGGCTTTGGTACTCTGAACACTTTACCACTGCTGACCAGTGCTAAACTGCAAGTGCGCTCTGTGTAAATTGTATTGATGATTGGCTTTTCCATGATTGGCATATTTGGTTTACTAGTAAGTCCCTATTAAAGTGCACTAGAGGTGCCCAGGGCCTGTAAACCGAAGGCTACTAGTGGGCCTGCAGCACTGATTGTGCCACCCACATGAGTATCCCTGTAAATAAGGCTCAGACCTGCCACTGCAGAGTCTGTGTGTGCAGTTTTAAGCTACAAATTTGACCTGGCAATTGTACTCACTTGCCAGGCCCAAACCTTCCCTTTTTGTACATGTTTGGCACCTCTAAGGTAGGCCCTGGGTAGCCCCAGTGGGAGGGTGCAGTGTATTTAAAATGTAGGACATGCACTGGCGTGGTTTACATGTCCTGATAGTGAAATACTTCCAAATTTGGTTTTCACTATTGCAAGGCCTATCCCTCCCATAGGTTAACATGGGGACTGCCTTTAAATATCTTTTAAGTGCAGTTTCCCATTGGGAGCAGATGGAGATATGGAGATTAGGGTCTCTGAACTCACAATTTAAAAATGCATCTTTTGGTTAGGTGGTTTTTAGATTGTCAGTTGGAAAATGCCACTTTTAGAAAGCCAGCATTTTCTTTCCTAACCATTCTATGCCTCTGCCTGCTTGTGTAATCCATGTCTGGGTCAAACTGACAGCTGGACTGTTTGGAGTTCCCTCTAGTGACATGCAGGGAGCTGGGGAGTGTCCTGCATATCCTGATGAGTTTCCTGGGCTAGAGTGGGGAGGGAGGAGCTGACACCTGCACCTGAAAGGGCGGTGCCCGTTCTCACACAATGCAGTCTCTGACCCCTGGGGTGAGTCTGTGGCCAGGCCTGTGCAAGGCAGGATCTAGTAAACAACAAAGACTTTCCTTTGAAGTGTGCCTACTTCAAAGGTAGAAATGGGTATAAGTAGTGGACCAAAACCCCCAAGACTTTTAAGAACACTTCTGGATCAAGAAGAACCTCTGCCAAGGAGAAGAACTGAAGAGCTGGGGAAGGAGTACTGCCCTTTTGCTGTGTGTGCTTTGCTGGTTTGGCCTGCAGTTGCTGCTTCTGCCTTAGAGAGGACAAAAATTGGATTTTGGTATGCATCCTGCTTGTGAAGTTTCTCTAAGGGCTTGGACTGCGCTTGCCTCCTGTTAAGAAGACTGAGGGACAGCAAATTCTTCACCTTCTAGCCTCTGGGTTTACTTGCTGTGGACTCTAACTCACTAGGTAGTGGCTTTTCTAGTTTCTGGGCCCTTGGGAATGAAAGCTGGTTAAAAACCAAGAAAAACCAAGTGCACCTATGCTGGATGTTGCCCGGACTGACCCGCAGCCTGACACTGCCTACAACCGAAGACGTGGTCCCCACTGGAGTGGGACCACCTCAACTGACATCACAGGCTTGATGCCGCCACAGCCCCACTGACTTCCCGTGACTTTGTGAGTCCCGAATGCTGTGTCACCGAAGTCCATGACACCTGACTCTGTTGTGGTGCCTTGACCGAAACCCCTTGAGGTCTCCCCAACGTGTCCTCACCAGCCACACATCGACCCCCCGGAACGTAAGGAACCAATGCTCGCACCACCGCCACCTCATCTCCACTGCTCCGCAGCAAGGACCCGATGCTTCGTATCAAGGCTCCACTGCTCTGCAGCACCAAAACCAATGCTGCACTGGATCCAGCGATGCCTCGCTTCCCCGACTCCTTGCACCGGCTTGTTTCCTCACTTTCAAAAGGTACTGTACCTGGAGGTCCGTGCGACTCTGTCACCAGCGCCGTGGTGTCAGGTTCTTGAGAACAACTCTGTCATGACGCTGTGATAACACCAAATTGAAGCATTTGTGTTTCTAAGCACTATATTCGAGTTTAACCTTGGAAAATTGATTACTGTGCTTGTGTATGTTGGATTTTTGTTGTTTTGGTCGTGTTTTAGTTGGATAAATATTGCCTATGTTTTAAACTGGTGTTGAGTCCTTTTGTGGTGTTTTCACTGTGTTACTCTGTGTGATTGTACATATGCTTTACAAATTGCCTCTGAGATAAGCCTGGCTGCTTGTGCCAAGTTACCAACAGGGTAAGCAGGGGTTATCCTAGGTGTGTATCTCTCTACCTTGACTAGAGTGCCGGTCTCTGCTTGGACAACCAGAGACCCCATTTCTAACAATACTATAGTATTTGGAACCTCAGTTGGGACATATTGCATTGTTCCACATTAACATGGAGGGCTACTTCTAATTTGGTGTTTTCATTTCTTATTTACCGTTTGTGTGCAGTTGTTACAGTTTTTATTTTTATTCTAGTATACTCCAGTTATTAAAGTCCACATGTACACGTAAGATGGTAAACACAAAATGTAGGGTGACATGTTGATGAGGGTTTCAATGGAATTTTTCCCCATTGTGTGGGTCGTATAACATATTTCCTCTTAGGATATGATTACATGATGTACAATTGTGACACTGTATGGTTCCTTTTTATAAAACATGTTCAGATCTCTTATTTTTGTTAGCACACAATTCCTTTAAAAAAGTTGCCAGGTGGGCTGTAAAGAGTTAAAAATTTTGTATGTGTTGTCATATAGAAAAGTGTCATAATTTTAATTTATCTATAGCTTTTGACCTCCATAAACACACTTGCACCGAATTGGGCTCTTGCTTAGCATAGTCAGCTAAGGTCCACCTTGCCATGTTTTCTGCAGTTCCACTCATAGGAAAAAAGTTAAGGGTGAGTCAAAAAAAGATGTGTTTTCCCATCTTAGGTCCCAGAGGAAATTTTGTTTGCCCCTAAAGGCAAACCTCTGAAGGAAAGTACAACTTTACTCTGAAAGCATGCTTTTGTTGGTTTGGTGTAAATCAGTCCAGTAGGTTTTGAGAAATGAACATGTTAAAAAGATGTTGTGCGCTTTAAAGCGTTAACACCTTTGTATGTGTTGTCAATTGACAAGCGGTTTGCTGGTTAACTTATAACTTTTTCATCATTTGAAGAATATGCATAAAATCTTGCAGACAGTATGATGAGATTAATTTTGGTATTTTAAAATTCATGCAGATTAATTGAGCATGTGTGTGTGGGGGGGGTATTTAAAAGGGGCACCAAAAAGGAGTTCATTTGCTGATAACTTTGGACTGTCTGTTGAATCTGTACACAATTTAGCCAAAGCTTGGAAAGATTACATTCATATTACAATATCAAAGGGTGGGAGGCAAAGTGAAAGTGTATGGTTAAAACATTTTTGGAGTATTAAAAACCTTTGATGGGTGTGCACAACATTTGGCAGGCTTAGCATGTTTAGCCTACTCTAAATATTTTCAAACTCATGCAGATCCCTTGGAGGAGTTAAAAAGGTGGTGCCAAAAAGTGTTCATTTGCTAATAACATTAGCATTATGTGATACATTTTCACAAAAGTTAGCAGAGCTTTAAAACATTATTTTTTCTATTAGTATGTCAAGTTTGTGACAATCCATCAAGGGGCAATATCATTTTCAATTGCTTATTACTTTAGTGCTGTTTCGATGAATCTGTATCAAATTTAGCCGGCGATTAGCAAGTTAAACCTAGGGCAGGTATTTAAGGTTTTGTTCAAATCCAGAGGGAGCGGGGCCAAGTTAAAACAGGGATTTAAAACATTAAACATTATTTATTTGCTATTAAATTTGTCACGACTTGGTTGTTCTACAGTATATTTGGCAAGGCTTAGCATCATTAGCCCACTCCATGTTTTCCCAATGTCATGCAGATCCATAAGGAGAGGGACAGATCTGGAGGAGAGGGGGTCAAAAAGTGTTAGTTTGCTACTACATGTGGCACAGTTTTCTGAATCTGCACGAAATGAAGCAGTAATTTAGCAGGTTTTGCTTTCTGTTGGTTATGTCATTTTTTTAACAGATCCATCAAATGGGGAGCAAAGCTAAATGAGGGGAAGTAAAAGTTGTATTATGAATGAATAAATGCTTCAATAGAGTTTGAAATTCGGCGGACAATTGGCACTTAAACAGTGCAAGGCCAGACAGGCCCTGCAATCAGCCTCTAATGCGCATGCCCTAAGGTGTTTAGAAGCAGGGCCTGGTGGAAGGCCATGCACAGCGCAGGACTGGTACGTGGCTGATAAATATGGTAAATCCTAAAACTCCATGACATTCATTAAAAAAAACACACAGTTAGTTAAGGTCCAGAGAACACAAAAATCTAAAAAGCGCCAGAATTTACCAGTTATGGTGTGCAATGCACAGAACATGCCGTAGCTCATGCCCTCATCATGTTTACTGCACCCATTAGCCCATGACCTATACGAAAACAGCAAAAAAGAAAAGACCAAAACATGGCAGGTTCTGAGTTATATTGTGCATTGTGTGTTGCACACCATACTTGTGTTGGGTATATTTATAAATATACTCTGAATTGGGTATTCATAAAAATCTGCATGCCCTGCGTGGCACACCAAAATCGAGCTTGCCTGATTTATTTGGTTACCCAGCCTATGAGCAAAACACGCCTCTGAAACAGAGCGCAAATTCCAGTTACAAATTATTCTTCTTTCTCAGCCAGTAACTCCCGCTAAAAGAAAAGAAAACTTCAGCAATACATCTATGGCCAGGATGGGTTTGTTGCGTCTCCACAACACAAATTCGGCAGATGTAGCTCGTGAATAGAAGTTTAAAAAAAAAAGCTGCTATTTACTTTTCAGCTTAAGGAGTCCTGTTTTCTTAGGATCCAGCTGGATGCGCCACAGAGGTGTCAAACACCCCTACGCCTATGAGAGGCCCACAAAAGAGCAGAAAAACGAGTATATAAAAGGTCATGGTCTGTTGAAAACTTAAAATATAATAGGGGTTGGCTGAAAGTCTCAGAGAAAGGACGGGTTTCAAAATTTGAAAGAATTTTCAACATTCTCATATACACCAAAGTAGAAAAATGCAGGAGCCTGCCTGTGGTTTTTTTTTCGTCAAACATCAGTCTGTCTTAAAGGGTACAATTCACTGAGGCCGCAAATATAGAGCCTGAAACAGCTGCAGATGACACAACTGGTCCGTGCTACATGGTGTCAATGAATTCTATCCACAGACCAGCCTGTATCTTCAGCCCATGAGAGATGTCCTGACTACCGAGGAGAAGCAGAAGATGCACGTTTGTCCCTTACAAGATGTACCAAACAAAATATATGAGGTAGCAATCTTGCTGTGACATGTATGACTCTGTATATTAATTGGTCTGGTGCAAGGCTGAAAAGCTAAAGGAGCTGGAGTTGCGGCTAGTACGGTTTCATAACCCAAGAAGGTTCAACATATCACCACCACCAATAAAGACCACACCAATGAAGTCAATGAAGCAGTTCAAGGTGCCTTGCAGTTCCACTGCTCAAGTCAGTAGTGACAGACACTCTGGTCACCAGTGGCTGGTCAGAACACAGTTCATTGAAGCTAAAAAACAGTTAATGTCATACATGTTTAGTCTTTCAGGAGGATCGATGTAACTCTAATGCAGCACCCTCTCTAAAGTACCCATCTAATTGTAGGGGCCAGTGCTCATATTTTGCCACCTGTATTTGAAATATTCCAATAATAGTGGCACCACAGGATTAGAGTCACTGATTGAATGCAAGGGATTCACCAGTTTCTACTGAGACATGGAAATGAACTTGACATTAGGACTAGGGCTAGGGGTCATATTTAGGAGCCCCTAGGGAGGACCCTTGCACCACATTAGCATAATTTTTTAAATGCTAATGTGGCCCAACGAGGCCAAAATCACGGTGCTAAATTTACAAAGTGGCTCAATGCATACATTGTGCCACTTTGTAACCCCTAATGGCACATTATGCCTGCGCCAGGCATAATGTATGCAAGGTGGGCGTTCGGCTGTTAGGGGGTCTGAAACAATAGAGCAAAGAAATCTAAAAGATTTATTTGCCTCATTTTTTTCTGCATTTTTAATGGCCGCTCAGAGCAGGCATTAAAAGGGGGCATGCCATTGTTTTCAGTTAATGTCATACATGTTTAGTCTTTCAGGAGGATCGATGTAACAGTAAAGCAGCACCCTCTCTAAAGTACCCATCTAATTCTAGGGGCTAGTGCACATATTTTGCGACCTGTGTTTGAAATATTCCAATAATAGTGGCACCACAGGATTAGAGTCACTGATTGAATGCAAGGGATTCACCAGTTTTTACTGAGAGATGGAAATGAACTTGACATTAGGATTAGGACTAAGGGGTTTATTTAGGAGCCCCTAGCGTGGACCCTTGCACCACATTAGCATCTTTTTTTTAATGTTAATGTGGCCCGAGGCCAAAATCACTACACCAAATTTACAAAGTGGCTCAATGCATGCATTGTGCCACTTTGTAAACCCTTGCAGCACATTAAGCCTGTGCCAGGCATAATGTATGCAAGGGGGAGTTTGCCTGTTAGGGGGTCCAAAACAATGGAGCAAACAAATCTAAAAGATTTATTTGCGTCATTTTTTTCTGAAGTTTTAACGCCTGCTAAGAGCAGGCAATAAAAGGGGGCATGTCATTGTTTTCAGTTGGCCCCTATGTCCTGTTCAGAGTTAGTGCCAACATTTTGCCGCTAACTCTGAACAATACATCAATAGCTTCAAAAATGTTGACACTATTGCCCCTTACCCTGAGTCATGGTGCACCATATTTTAAATAAAGGGCACACATGGTGGCGGTAGGGGGCGCAAGGGGCCGCAAGAAATGTAGTGCTACATATAATGTAGCACCACTTTTTTTTCAAATCTGGCCCTAAGTTTCTAACTTAAAAAAATAACTCTCTCGCACTGTACTGTAAGAGCTAAATAGATGCTCAACCGATTCAGGAATCAGTCTCTTAGTCAATAACACCTGATCCCCGCAAAGGGTATAAAGTATGTGATTTCGTAGTCCCTCTGGGATGTGGTGTGTGGTTATAATGATACCCTAAGGATGTTTGGTGGGCCAGGGATTCTGAAAGTTCATCAATGTGAAGAAGATAGGTGATGCTGTAACTTTACTACCCAGGTGATGTTGTTCTATATTTGTTCGGTCTTTGTTTCTCCTTGTGAGCCACGTTGTGGTGATCTTGCCGTTCTTGGGCACCCACAGTCTATTGAGGCATCAGCTGGATTTTGTTTAGATTTGTTTTCAATCAGGGTGACTCTTGTGCTGGCAAATGTATTCCAGGTCCTCTTGCAAGCATGTAAGCTTGCTTTCTCTCTCATTCTCTAAGAGCAAAGCATAACGCAGGAATCCTGATTTGAGCTTAGTCTGATGGGAAAGCAGCATAAAGCAGAGAATAAGTTCCAGGCAACTGGTTTGCTGTGCACCAGTGGAGGATCTACAAAGTGCTTGCTCAAGGGAACTAATGTTTTAACTCCTTTGGTAG
The DNA here is from genome assembly GCF_031143425.1 of Pleurodeles waltl. Lineage (NCBI taxonomy): Eukaryota > Metazoa > Chordata > Amphibia > Caudata > Salamandridae > Pleurodeles > Pleurodeles waltl. The sequence continues at coordinate 485,659,544 of NC_090440.1, read as the reverse complement.
TCAAGGCATGGAACAAGCCAACGAGAGGGCTTCCTTTTTCAAAGTTCAAAAACTGAACATTCTCCCTTCCTGAAGGAGTGCATCCTTCCTTTTGGTTCATTCACCAGGGCTTCAGAAGAAAAGAGCCACATGTCAGACTGGATTTGACACATTCTGAGTCATGTGGAGCTCAGCACAGTTCACTGTTGCAGCTGACCATCAGCAACACAGGAGGAGGGGAGAGGTGGGTTTCACTGAGGTGGCACAAAGCTAACTCTAAACATAGGGAATGCCAATCTACTCAACAGAGGTTTCCAGGAGAAGAACAGGTCATATGTCACTTAATGCAAAGGACAAAGATAAAGTCAAGACAGGAAGGAAGGAAAAATGTGCAGTCAGAATAAATGTGTCCTTCTTTCCAAATTGCTTGATGGTCTTCTTGACCAAACAGACAGAAACAAGATCAATTTGTGATGACCAATGTAACATTTTTCACAGCTAACATAAAAGGAGACTGGTGGTGTGATACCTAGCAAGATGACAGCTTATCCCTGTGGCTCCCAGTAACAGTGCTCCATATTCCTCAAAATATCAAGTATAAACACAGCATCGATCAATATTCAGTACAGCTGAACGATAGTTTGGATATCTTCATGCTTGAGTGCGGTTGAAGGGGACCTGTAACATGAGGAGCAAAATGATGGGCAGCATATTGGAGTTGAGTACTGCAGCGCGTGTATTGGAATACAGAGTTTGCCTGGATGGTGTGCCCACAGCGGAAGCCATCTGCTGCTCAGAATGAGGAGGACGTGGAGATGGATAAGGTGGTGAAAAATTTAGCCACAGATCGCAGCGGGCTGTAGAATGGATGCTTGGTGCAGAGTACTGGATCCCAACATGTTGCTCCTAGAAGAGCGGAGGAAGCAGCATCAGTTCCCATTTGTGGCCAGAAGCAGAGATGCAGGCACTGGATGGGCAGACTGCATTACCAGTCCAGCTATAATCAGTGAAAGTAAGGCCTGAGAGGAGCTCAGACACTGTGAAACAGAAGTGATTGCCATTATCATGGCAGGCTAGCATGAGACTTTAGAGGTGACAGCTGAGGGGTGCATGGTGGGAGGTGACAGGGTATAATAGAGAGTTTCCACCAGTGGACAATTTAGCCTGGTCTGAGCAGGAGTCTGTCCTCGACAGTCAGAGTAGGGATGGATGGAAGCACAGCAAAAAGGAGGCAGAGAATTTGACAGTAAAGAGACTAGCAGCCAAAAACCACAAATGATCTCCTTAAGGGAGACCAACAGCTCTCTGGTGCTGTGCCTATTTGATTGAAAGCAAGAGACGAATGCAGCAGTGCTGGGAAATTTGTCCAGTGAACACTCTGAAGGCTGTCAAGGCAGTCATAGCAGGGACACTGATCTTAAGAAGGGGATGGAATGAGGAGAGGGCTGAAGCAAAAGAAAATCGATAGGCCACAGGGAGGTTGCTGGACAGGTTGGCCCATTGAGTCCCTGAAGCAAACTCCCTAGACAGGTGACAAAGTGCAGTTTCTCCCTACTGCTCCCCCAAAAGTCCAAACATAACTATTCTCCTGGACCCCCACTCCTCCCAAAATTAATGAGAGAGAAAGATTATTGTGGACCTAAAACTACAATTCTCTCTCCCCACCTGTTTTTCAGTTAAAGCACAATCATGGGTCATGAACATGAACACAGGTCCACCTTGAAGAACAAGATGGAAAGCTATACAGTCCTAAGGAGCAGGACGTCTGAAAGACTGTATTGGATGCCAAAATGAGAGAAGAACATCAGGAAATGAAATCTGCCCCTAAAGAGGACTCTGTCCTCAACATTGTTCCAATAACATCAATAGAATCCAAGATCACCTCAGAATCCTAAATTGACGGTTTCAGTCTACAGGGAGTGCAGAATTATTAGGCAAATGAGTATTTTGACCACATCATCCTCTTTATGCATGTTGTCTTACTCCAAGCTGTATAGGCTCGAAAGCCTACTACCAATTAAGCATATTAGGTGATGTGCATCTCTGTAATGAGAAGGGGTGTGGTCTAATGACATCAACACCCTATATCAGGTGTGCATAATTATTAGGCAACTTTCTTTCCTTTGGCAAAATGGGTCAAAAGAAGGACTTGACAGGCTCAGAAAAGTCAAAAATAGTGAGATATCTTGCAGAGGGATGCAGCACTCTTAAAATTGCAAAGCTTCTGAAGCGTGATCATCGAACAATCAAGCGCTTCATTCAAAATAGTCAACAGGGTCGCAAGAAGCGTGTGGAAAAACCAAGGCGCAAAATAACTGCCCATGAACTGAGAAAAGTCAAGTGTGCAGCTGCCACGATGCCACTTGCCACCAGTTTGGCCATATTTCAGAGCTGCAACATCACTGGAGTGCCCAAAAGCACAAGGTGTGCAATACTCAGAGACATGGCCAAGGTAAGAAAGGCTGAAAGACGACCACCACTGAACAAGACACACAAGCTGAAACGTCAAGACTGGGCCAAGAAATATCTCAAGACTGATTTTTCAAAGGTTTTATGGACTGATGAAATGAGAGTGAGTCTTGATGGGCCAGATGGATGGGCCTGTGGCTGGATTGGTAAAGGGCAGAGAGCTCCAGTCCGACTGAGACGCCAGCAAGGTGGAGGTGGAGTACTGGTTTGGGCTGGTATCATCAAAGATGAGCTTGTGGGGCCTTTTCGGGTTGAGGATGGAGTCAAGCTCAACTCCCAGTCCTACTGCCAGTTCCTGGAAGACACCTTCTTCAAGCAGTGGTACAGGAAGAAGTCTGCATCCTTCGAGAAAAACATGATTTTCATGCAGGGCAATGCTCCATCACACGCGTCCAAGTACTCCACAGCGTGGCTGGCAAGAAAGGGTATAAAAGAAGGAAATCTAATGACATGGCCTCCTTGTTCACCTGATCTGAACCCCATTGAGAACCTGTGGTCCATCATCAAATGTGAGATTTACAAGGAGGGAAAACAGTACACCTCTCTGAACAGTGTCTGGGAGGCTGTGGTTGCTGCTGTACGCAATGTTGATGGTGAACAGATCAAAACACTGACAGAATCCATGGATGGCAGGCTTTTGAGTGTCCTTGCAAAGAAAGGTGGCTATATTGGTCACTGATTTGTTTTTGTTTTGTTTTTGAATGTCAGAAATGTATATTTGTGAATATTGAGATGTTATATTGGTTTCACTGGTAATAATAAATAATTGAAATGGGTATATATTTGTTTTTTGTTAAGTTGCCTAATAATTATGCACAGTAATAGTCACCTGCACACACAGATATCCCCCTAACATAGCTAAAACTAAAAACAAACTAAAAACTACTTCCAAAAATATTCAGCTTTGATATTAATGAGTTTTTTGGGTTCATTGAGAACATGGTTGTTGTTCAATAATAAAATTAATCCTCAAAAATACAACTTGCCTAATAATTCTGCACTCCCTGTAGGACAATCTCCTTTTAAAGGATTTTAAAAAAGCAATAGAATGAAACAAACTTAAACAGCTATGAATCATAAAATGCTACACTCCACAGTTGACAAACTCAAACTAGCAAATTCAATGATGTAGGCGGGAAAGAAGGCACAGAGGGGACATTATAAAGGAATATTGTTTGACTGGTGAAGTACTGGAAAGAGTGGCGTGTACCGTCCAGCTCTTGGTAGAAGGCTTGAGTACTCAACACTCGAACCAAATAGAGTGTTAACGTTTTTTTACATATAAAAATCCCACAGGGGCCCTGTACCTTTACCCGGACCTGGAGCACCTCTTAGGTCGATCATAACCCATATTTTTCAATCATAGAGACAGTAAAGCTATTCTTCATGCTGCCAGACAAGTGGAGAACTTGTATTATGAGAACGCAGCAGGACACATTTTTCCAGATTTCATAATAAACCTTCAAAAACATAGGTGCAGTATCAGCAAAATTAAACAGCTGCTCAGATAGAAAGAGATAAAGTACATTAAACCATTCTTTGCCACTCTAGACATTATAACAAAGGGAAGTGTTAGAAATCCCTAGTTGGCAGAGGTATGCACTTCATCCAAGTAGGCACTGCAGTCCTAGAAAGGGCAAGTCAATGACATGTCATAAATTGAACTGTGCCCACCCTCTGGTAGCTTGGCGCAGACCAGGCAAACCTAACTTAGAAGGCAATGTGTAAAGTACTTGTGCAACACACACAAATAATAATCACAAGAGATACACTACAGAAAAAGACGTTGCCTGAATGGTGACAAATAAAGCTAGTTTATATGGTTATTTTTAAGTTTTAGCATAATACAGATCCAATTCACCAATAGTGAAGCATTGGCTTTGTAGACTCAAAAGTAGTAAGATTAATGTGAAGAAGGTAATACATCAAAGGGGTGGTGCCGGGGACTCCTCTGCACAGGTGTGCGATATCCTTGGTTATGCACCTCTAAGGGAGTGGGGTGTGGCTATGCTGAGCAGAGCCACGGGAGTTGCAATTGAAGGCATGAGGCAGGGAATGCGGGCTTCTCCAGGCAGGTAACAGATGCGAGCAGCAAAGCTGGGCAAAAGGTGCTCGGGTTGAAGTTGAAGGTAAGCGGCAAAGGAAAGTCAGTCCCCTCCAGGCAGGCCACAGATGTGAGCAGCAAAGCTGGGCAAAATCCGCTTGGGCAGAAGTTGTAGGTAAGTGGTGAGGGAAAGCCGAGCCGCTCTAGACAGGTTACAGATGCAAGTGGCGAAGCTGGGAAAACGCAACTTGGATTGAAATTGCAGGTGAGCGGCAAAGGAAAGCCGGGCCACTCTAGTCAGGTTGCAGATGCAAGCGGTGAAGCTGGGCAAACGCAGCTCGGGTTGAAGTTGCAGGTGAGCGGCAAGGGAAAGTTGTGCCACTCTACACAGGTTACAGGTGCCAGCGGCGATGATGGACAAGAGCCGCTCAGGCTGAGCTCGAAAGTGAGTGGTGAAAGTGAGTGGTGAAAGTAAGTGGGCTGTTCAGAGTAACTCTAGAGTTGGAGGACGAGTCTTGGGTTACGGGGCAGAGATCAGCAGGCAGCAGGGCAGCAGTTCCTGAAAGCAGTCAATTCTGGCACACAGCATCTCTACTCCAACATTGTTTCTTGAGTCCAGAAGTGTGCTGATTTCAGGGGGTCAAGGACTCGGTACTAACACTAGAAAGTGCCTTTGAGGTGGGGGGAGTGACTACAAAGAGTTCTAGTGAAGTGCACAGGTCCCCCTTTCTGGTCAGCCTTGGCTCCAAACCATCAGTGGGAGGTAATGTGTCCCTTTGTATGGACTCTAGACACTTCTCTATGAGGTGTAGGTGTGAGTCCTTCTCAACCTCCTCCCCAGGAAGACTCATCTGTAGGCAGATGCATGAAGGTGCAGTTGAGTATCATGTGTTGTGGGTGTCTGAAGAGAATGCAAAAGTGTAGCTGTCACCTAGTTAAAGCCAGACATGTACGGGAGATAGGCTGTTGGGCCACAAGGCAGTGGGTACAGAGAAATGCCTATTTTCTAAAAGTGGCATTTCTAAAATTAGTAATAGTAAATCCTACATTACCAGCAAAGGGAATTCATTATTACCATTCCAATTGTACTAAACATGATGCAGGTTCTCCTCTCATTCAAAGAATTACAGCTTAAAGGTATTATAAGGAATTCCCAATGCTGGCCTATGAGATGGGTAGAACTCACAGTACTGAAAAATGACTTTGGGAGTTTTTCATCACCAGGACATGAGACTTAAAAGTATTTGTCCTGCTTTTTGCTTACATGTCACCCTGCCATAAGGGCTGCCTAGGGTCAACTCTAGGTGTGACACATGTAGGAAAAGAGGAGTTTAAGGCTTGGGACCTTCATTACACCAGAAGACGTAGGACTGGCTCAAAAGGTGGAGGGCAGTTACCAAAAATGTAAGTGGCAGAAAAAAACGAAATTATGTAAACATCTGTGAAGCCACCACTGGAACAGTCCAGTCAATGGAGCACAACGTAAAGAAAGTATTGAGTTCCTCTCCTCCAAAAGCAATCCAGTGGATTAGGAGTCCAACAAAAACGTCATGAATACACAGGCTGCACAACAAGCAAATCTCAAACTGCAAGAAATAAATAATCCCTAATGTTTACTTGAGAGCCCTAGGGCCAAGTTCCAAGTGGAATGCTCAAATAGAGACAAAACAGACTCCTAGTGTTCTAAGGTAATACGATAAGGCAGCAGGAGCCCATACAACTGCTCTATATTAGTTATGCATTATAGTTAGAAGGATGGAGAAAAAAGGACAAATTGAGGAAGCGTGTAGTTCAAAGTATGCATCTTTATTCATCTTTGGGATGCGACGTTCAGGGGACATACAGAGGAAAGGTTCAGTCGGACAGGGAAAAGGTTCAGTCGAACAGCACCATAACACATGCACACATTAAGATATCTATTTCAGAACATATTGCAGCACTCAAGGTTAACTTGCAGAGTGACATATAGGACAGGGTAATCCCTGTAAAACAATGGAATCCGTAACCTATACTGGGAAAGTCAATGGTTTGAGACTCAATGTGAAAATAGACATAGCCCATAGAACATTTAATAGACAGAACCTAGATGTGATACTACTGGAAGAGACTCATTTAAAGGTTGAACATGTCAGATGCTGGGAAGGGAATCCTATGGTGTTTGGACAAAATACCAGATAAAAAATATTGTGCTGCAGAAATGTCAAGAATATTGGGACTTCACATTTAACATGGTAAGAAATATCAAAGTAAAAATATTGTTTTAAGTGTTGTTTATAATATTGATGTAAAACATATCAATGTAGTAAATATTGTTGGATATAATATTATCTTTGATTGTTAAATAGTATGAAATGTGTGCATTTTGTTTAATCTATGTTTATAATTTATTTTAAGGTTTTTATCTTATCATTTTTTAATTCAATTGTTTTAATTTCTATTTAATTGTTTTCATTTTTTTTAGTAGTGAGACACGGGGCTTATAGGGGATAAGGTCGGGGAGACTTCAAACAAAAATATTTTAATTTTTAAATTTAAGTTAACAGTTTTCAAGACATGCAAATTATTTTTTAATTGTAAAATACATTTTATTATTATACATGTTTTTTGGTTTTATATTTTACATGAAATAGGATATATGTTAATGTTATTTTTAGAAAATAAAAATTTAAATATGTAAAATATTTAATTTCTTTACAATATTTTACTAAGTATTCTAGTTGGATTTATGTAGATGTTTAAGTAAAAAATATGCGAATTTTTAATTAAATTGTTATAATTGTATACAATATTTATCATTTAGAAAATATTTAGAAAAAAATTAAAAATAGATTTTAGAAAGATGTCCATTGTAAAAATTCAAGATTTGTTTTGTAAAATTAATTTTGAAGATTTGTAACAGGGGGTCATTTTGACCTCAGCGGTCTTTTTTGAAGACCGCTGAGGTACCGCCGTGCGGAAGACCGCCATTGGTGGCGGTTTGCCGCTCGGCCTATTATGACCGTTGGCAGCTCTCCGTCCTTTTACAGACGGAGAGCCGCCAACAGCCATACTGGCAGGAGGCGGGGAAGTGGAGGTTGCTCCACCTCCACCGCCACACCAACAGAACACCGCCCAGCGAATCACGTCCTGTGATTCGCCGTGGCGGTGTTCTGTTGGCGGTGTGATGTCAGCGGAGATGCCCCCATGGCTCCCGTCCCCTCCCGGAGGATCGTTGGGCCAGGTAAGTCGATCGTCCGTGAGGGGAGGGGGGGGTGTTGTGTGTTGTGTGGGTGCATGGGGGTGTGCGTGTGTGTATTTCGAGGGGGTGTGTGAGTGCGTGTATGCCTGCGGGGGTGTTGTGTGTATGGGAATGAGTGCATGTATGTCTGTGGGTATGTCTGTATGGATGTGCGCATGTATGTTTGAATGTGGGTGTGCGTGTATGACTGTGTGTGTGGATGTAGGCATGTATGTCAGTGTGTGTGCGTGTAAGTATGTAGGTGGTGCCTGCGTGCGTGTCGTGTGGGTATGGGTGAAGTGATGTTGGGGGTCGGGGTGGCGAGGGGGGCCCTGCCACCTTTGGGGGGTGGCAGGGGTGGTGGCGGGGTAGGGGAGGGAGTCGGGGTGGGGGTGGGGGGCGGGGGAGACCCCTATCAGTGCCAGGGAAGGAATTCCCTGGCACTGATAGTGCTTTCTGCCATCGATTTCATGGCGATTCAAACCGCTGGAAATCCACGGCGGTAAGCCGGGTCCAAATACCGTCGGCGGTATAGTGACGGCCGCCTGGCTGGAGACCCAGGTCTCCAGCACGGCAGGCGAAACGGAGAACCGGCGGATGACCATGGCGGTAACCGCCATGGTCATAATTCCACAGAGTAAGACCGTTGGCGTTGGCGGCCTTACCGCCGGTTCTCCGCCTTCTGCCAGGGTTGTAAGGACCCCCCTAGTCTTTTAATCTAGTCTTGTTTTTTAAAGTTTATGAATGTTAGATTGTACGTTTAAAAATGTGAAAAAATAAATATTAAAAATGATCTAAATTGTATTTTTAAAATTTTAAATTGTATAAAAATGTTAGTAGTTTAAAATAGTGTATTAAAATGTTATTATTTTTATAATGTAAACTTTCAGTAAAGTGTGATAATTTGTACTATTAATTGTGCATTGTGCATTTTAAAAATGTAATATTTTAAGTTCCAAGTTCTATTTTGAAATGGATTAAAAAATGTACTTTTTAATTTTTTATGTCTTCCTCAAGTTGGTTTAGATTTGAGTGGGAATAGTAAATGTCACCCCTGTAGTGTCCAACACCTTCACCAATTTAGTAGACTGGAGTGGAAATAGTAAATGTCATCCTTTTAGTGTCTAACATGTTCACCTAGTTGGTGTTGGTGGGAGTGGGAATAGTAAATGTCACGCCTTTAGGGGCTCAATCACAAGCAGCTTGAGCCACTGTAGCATAATTTTTTGGATGCTACGGTGGATCAAACAGCCCCCCACACATCGCCAAACTGGCGCGATGGGACCATTGCACCAGTTTGTAAAGCCTTGCACCACATTATACCTGCACCAGGTATAACGTATGCAAGGTAGGCGTTCCCCGCAGAAATGATGCAGTAAAATCTGCAAGATTTCACTGCGCCATTCTGCGCCTTCACATCGTAATTTTACAAATACCTGCTCAGACCAGGCGTTAAAGTGTCTCTGTGCTGTTTACAATGGGGCCCCCTTAGCATTACTGGACTAGCCTCCAAATTTATGACTTTTTGACACAGCTGTGATTACTGTGCGCCATGGAGCATTGCATTCTAAATACAGTCCTACCATGGTGTCATCAGGGGGTCGCAGTGTTGCACAAGAAAACTGGCACAGCAATCATGATGCACCACTTTCTTGTAAATGAGGCCACTAGTGTCCACCATCTTCCCCAGTATGGTTAGAATGGAGTGGGAATGGTAAAATTAACTCCGTTAGGGGCTCATTTACAAGTACCTTGAGCCACCAAAGGGTCATTTATTTTACACTACAGTAGCGCAAACAGTCCTCCACACAGCTCTACATTTATAAACTGACACAATGGGACCATTGCGCCAGTTTGTAAAGCCTTGTACCACATTATACCTGTGCCAGGTATATGTATCCAAGAAAACTGGTGCATCGATAACGATCTGCCAGTTTTTTGTAAATGAGGCCCCAAGTGTCCAACGCCTTCTCCCATACGGCTAGACTGGAGTGGGAATAGTAAATTTCACTCCTTTAGTGTCCAATACCTTCCACAATATGGTTAGGCTGGAGGGGAAATAGTAAATGTAACCCTTTTGGGGTCCACTGCTTCCCTCAAGCTCGTTTAGATTGGAGTGGAAATAGTAAATGTCACCCCTTTAGTGCCCAACATCTTCATCAAGTTGGTGTAGGTTGGAGTGGAAACAGTAAATGTTACCCCTTTAGTGTCCAAAACCTTCCTCAATATGGTATGACTGGAGTAGGAATAATAAATGTCACCCCTTTAGTGTCCAACAGCATCCCCAATATGGTTAGATTGGAGTGGGAATGGCATATGGTACCCTTTTATGTCCCAACAACTTCCCCAATATGGTTAGGCTGGAGCAGGAATAGTAAATGTCACCCTTTTTAGTGTCCAACACCTTCCCTAAGTTGGTTTCGATTGGAGTAGGAATAGTAAATGTCACCCCTTTAGTGTCTAACACCTTCCCCAAGTTGGTTCAGTTTGGAGTGGGATTAGTAAATTTTACCCCTTTAGTATCCAAAAGTTTCCCCAATATGGTTAGATTGGAGTGGGAATAGTAAATGTTACCCTTTTAATGTCCAACGCCTTCCCTAAGTTGGTTTTGATTGGAGAAGAAATTGCAAATGTCACCCCTTTAGTGTCCAGCACCTTCCCCAAGTTGGTTTAGTTTGGAGTGGGAATAGTAAATGTCACCCTTTTAGTATTCAACACCGTCCCCAATATAATCAGGCTGGAGTGGGTATAGTATATTTCATCTTTTACTGTCCAACGCCTAGTTTAGACTGGTGTGGGAATAGTAAATGTTACCCCTTTAGTGTGGGAATAGAAATGTCACCCTTATAGTGTCCAACACCTTCCCCAAAATGGTTAAATTAGAGTGGAAATACTACATGTCACCCTTTTAGTGTCCAACACCTTCCCCAATATTGCTAGGCTGCAGTGGGACTAGTAAATATCACCCCTTTAGTGTCCAACACCTTTACCACTATGGTTGGACTGGGGTGGGTATAGTAATTGACACCCTTTTAGTGTCTAACACCTTCCCCAAGTTGGTGTAGATTGGAATGGGAATAGTAAATGCCACCCTTTTAGTGCCCAACACCTTCATCAATATTGTTAGATTAGAGTGGGAATAGTAAATGTCACCCCTTAAGTGTCCAACACCTTCTATGAGTTGGTTTAGATTGGAGTGGGAATAGTAAGTGTCATCCCTTTAGTGTCCAACACTTTCCCTAAGTTGATGTAAGTTGGAATGAGAATAGTAAGCATCACCCGTTTAGTTGGTTTAGTTTGGATTGGGAATGTTGAATGTTGCCCTTTTAGAGTCCAACAACTTTTCCATGTTGGTTTTGTTTGGAGTGAGAGTAGTAAATGTCACCCTTTTAGTGTCCAACACCTTCCCCAATATGATTAGGTTGGAGTGGATATCGCAATTGTCACCCTTTTAGAGTCCAAAACCTTCCTCAAGTTGGTTCACATTGGAGTGGGTATAGTAAATATTACGCAGTTAGGGGCTCATTTACAAGCCCCTTGCACTGCCATAGCTTCATTTTTCTGGATGCTACAGCAGTGCAAACAGCCCCCCACACATTGCTGTATTTACAAACTGGAGTTTGTAAAATCCTGCACCACATTATACCTGCTCCACGTATAATGTGTGCAGGGTAGGCGTTTCCCTGAAAGAAAGGCCCGCAGAAATGACTACAACTACCAGGAGGCCCTCTCTCTGTAACACAAACCAACAGGCCTCCCTGTACTTGTCCAAATACACCTGTGTGTCATCTCTCAAATGATGTACTCTCCCCTGGGAGTGAGCAATCTACAATGCATGCTCAACTCAGAGACATGTCTGTCTATCTAGCTGACTCGTGTCCTGGTATCACAAAATGAAACTATTGCGGGCCGGAACACCTTAACAAACTTATACATCAAGTGCTCTTAAGGCATTGAGCTGCTACATCAGATTGGTAGTGGCAGTTAACACATTGACTCAGCATTACTCATATGATGGCTACAGCTACATATACAACAAATTTGTGTGTTTGCCTGTATCTTACACAACTAGGCCTTGGAAGGGTCAACTACATGTCTCCTCTCCACTGTGGTGGCTTAATTGTTGATGTCGTGTTCATTCCCTCCCCTAAAGTGCAACTGATCACCACATCTAATGAGCTGCTTGAGTCCAATAGTTACTGCAAGCTTCACACCTGTCATGTCAACAACTTCAATACCATGGTAGCATAGCACAATCAGCAAATCTACCACTTAACAGTGTCCAAAGTCTCTACTTACAGACAAACAAAACCTTTGGATGTAGATTTCACACTTCAAACAATAACAACGTATTCTATTTCTCAACAGGTCGAGCCAGCACAGCACCTGGACAGACACTGTCCCCCAACCAGACTCCCCCAACCCACCTGTGGATGAAGCCCTCAGTGATGAATACACTCCTGGACATGTGGATGTGGGTGATGGTCCTGCACCATCTAGGCAGCCAGGTCAGATGGCAACATTGAGTTTCACTGTGTCAACAGCATCTTCCACCCCAGATGCTTCAACATCATACAGAGCAACCTGCCCCCCAACCTGTGTACCTAGAACAGTAGCTACCATCTTGTGCCCCCGTTCAGGGATCCTGAGGTGCAAACTAACAATCCATATTCATGAGAAACAACCCAGTGGAAAAATCCATGTTAGGGAAAATAAATTATTCAACACTTTTTCGCTGCTGCAAATATGAAGTCTTCAGGCCTAGTTATGCTAACACAAGAAATATAATGCATTAATATTGTCATTAATAAAACACACATACTATGCAAAGTTATGAATGCAATGTTAATAATGCATCATCAGAATATGTAAAAGCATTTCAATAATAATAATTGCAATCTTTGTTAAAACATCACTATAAATATGACAGAGATGTGAATTTATTTTTCTGCACACATAACCTAATACTAATAAATTACATTAAATATTATGAATCAGATTAATTTCTACTAATAATAATTCCTCTAATGATGAAAAAATATTTCAACATTGTTTTAAATTATGTTAGCGCATTGTCAATTCTGGTAGGCACAACGTTTGTCATATTTATGAAATGTGAACACTTTTAAAATATGCGTCAGTGCTTTTTCTCCATGTTAGGCTTTTCAACGTAAATATAACTGTCACCAAATGCTGATGTTTGGTGCACTATAAGCATTACTAAAATTTACGCTCAACAAAATCATACTGGCTAAATGATCACATTTACAGGTACCTGTCCAACTAAGGACCCTCACTCTATTCAGGGGAAGTCACACACAATCCAAATTATCCTGTGCCCACCTTCTAGTAGCTTGGCACTGAGCAGTCAGGCTTAACCTAGAAGGCAATGTGTAAAGTATTTGTGCAATAAATCATGCAATAACACAGTATAAACACCACAAAAATACACCACACAGGTTTAGGAAAATATCAGAGTAGAATAAGGTCAAAATGATCAAGATTTGATAGGTACAAGTTGAGATATCACTTTTGTTCTTAAAAACAACAGACCTGTTGGAGTAAGGGGCCTGTCATAAGTCATTACCACACATTGACAATGAGGGTCAATAGAAATGACCACCAGGTCAGGTGGTTACCTCAATCTCCATCCCTAATGTAGTCAATGAAAAACCATTCAGGACATATCTTGCTTATGAAGACTCATTGTGACTCATTTTGGCCACATCCAAGGATCTAACGGTCTACAGTGAGTGGGCCGGGTACCTCAGTTGCATGGCCACAGCCACATGTCCCATACTGTGAAAAGGTTTTGATACGCCTTGCCCTTTGCAGGCTGAGCTTACAATACCTACATGTCCATCACATTTTCATCACTTCCATGAATGACAGTATATCTTGTGGAGATGCTATTTGTGAGTTCAGGGCTGTGTGGCACTCTGAAGAGCTCAATGAGATTTACTTTGTTGTCATACCACAGTTTGCCAAGGCCAGATCTGGACTGAGTTATCAGTGGGACTTTTCACCCTTTACTACCAACACCCTTATGTGACTCAAACAGAATACATACACAGCTCATGCTGTAATGCCAATACATTTACTGTTTCATTTACCATCATCAGATCACCACATGTATCATTGTTTGTCTGTAAAATTCACTTGCATAGACATATGAAGGCAAAACAAGGAGGGTCTAGGGCTTGTCACACATCAGACAACACAATGGCCAATTGACATACACAGAGTACAGGGCTCCACACTCCACAACCTGCACATTCTATGTATGGACCACAGATTGTGACAACAAGCACCCAAATAATTCACTGGGACTGGGAAGGAAAGGGTGGTGTTGAATATGCCTAGATAGTACCCCGTGGTGCATCCTTTGACGAATGTGTGACTACAAGGGTCATCGTCCTGCTCCCAGACATGAGGTCCGAGATCCTTTAATTATCCTTTAATTATGTGTCTTTTAAAACTGACAGATCTTCAGGTCTGCCCTATGTGATTACACTATCCCCAATCATTAACTTAAATTATACTATATAACTATATAACTTCACACTTTTTAGTGTTGGGTTTTGACAGGGATCCACAGCCCTGATGAATGCCCTAGACCTGTAGAGGCTTGGAAAATGGGCAGAAACATGTTGACTTAGCCATAGATGAGCGGAGTCATCATACTCATTTGGTTTTTAACCATACTAGTAAATACCAAAATAAAGGTTAAGTATTGGTACTTTACTAGATATTTTTAAGCATCTAGGTCCCTTTCCTGTCCAGCAATCTATATTTAAGAACTCCCTCTGGTAGGTCCGAACCCAATGGTTGGACCACCCTTGTGAAATTGTTTTACAAGGGTGGGTAGGGGTGGTCTATGATGAAGCTTGACATGGCTAAGCGTGTGAGGCCACTCCTTCCATAAAGGAAACTTTCCTTTGTCTTTCTCATGCACACAGAGATTTCATAAAGAATAAAGGAGTTCTTCTCCCCAGTAGGGATTTCCTTTATGAAAACGTATTTTCAACCTTTGATAGTATGAACTCTGACATTGGGTGTGCCTCAAAATTGGGAATACTTTGATGAGCTACTTTTTCTAGTTCTCCCCCTACACACCTTTTTATGTACATAGTTGAACAGAGTCAAATTTGTCAATGAGGTAGTTACCTGCTCCTCTGGTGAGTCATAGAGATGGCCATGCAGGGGAAGAACCTCTTCCACTAGCCTCTCCAGCTCTTCTGGAGAGTAGGCAGGGGCCCTTTCACCTACTTGGCCTGGCATGATTACTCCCACAGGCAGCACACAGCAGCTGATGATGTGGACCTGTTGAGGGCAGTAGTGCCAGGAGACAAGTGAGTAATTTTCCAAAACACAGCATACAGTACCGTGGGCTGCCACAGCCATTGGCCCACGACCATCACGGTCAACAACATTAGCCTATGGTTGTAGCCTCTGCGGTTGAAACCACATACCACGCGGTTGATGTCCACCAGTGGAGGGAGGTTCTTAATGTCCAATGAACGAGGTCAGGCATTCGCCATTTTGGCAGTTGAAACTACAGTTTTGCTGACTGTAAAATGCATCATAACATGTATAAATGTATCAGTATCCCTTGATATATATATATATATATATATATATATATATATATATATATATATTCTCCTACACCATCATCAGTGTAGTGCGTTTCTGGTCAGATGCCATATTACCGTGGTGTGCTGTAACCCGCCGGTGACAATATTTCTGGCAGTCAGAACATCCTTAATAATATTAAGGGGCACAAGAGGAGCAGATAGGTGTGTTATGTGCACATATATGTTGCAGACACATGTCTAGAAAACCATGGCAATCATAGCTGGCCCTTGAGTAGCAGACTGTTTTGATGTGTATTGGTTGCAATCTTTTTTCTTTCAGTAATGTTTTGTCACATGCCTTTGTTGTCACTCATCCGATATTTTGGTCTGGACACAGTGATGAATTCTCCATATTAATTGATTCCACAAATGGGTACACTGGGAGAGGGGGGGTGCAACAACTTCCAGTCTACCATCCATTTCCAGAAAATTGCAAGAACATGACATAGTAAAGCAGTCCTGTCTGAACAGGCAAACAATCCAAGATCTATGTCGTAGGTTGGAGCCAGATCTCATGCCTCAAAAAACTAATCTGACATATATACCATCCATTGTCAGACAAATGGCAGTATTACACTTCCTGGCCACAGGGTAATTTCAATGCTCAGTAGCTTTATCTGGTTGTATGTCTCAACCTATGTTCAGTGGTGTTTTAAGACGTGCTATCAGCAATGATGAAACATATTAACAGCTATATCAGGTTCCCCAGAAGTGAGGATTTAGCCAATGTGAAGGTTGACTTATATGGATTTGGTCACTTCCCACATGTGGTAGGAGCCATTGATTGCCCCCATATTTCATTTTGCCACTGCATGCCAGTAAATAAGTCTATCGCAACAGGAAGCACTTCAATTCAATCAACGTACAAGTACTTGTCTGCTTGTCAGATCTGTACATTTCAAACATCTGTGCCCAGTTTCCAGGTTCAGCCCATGATTCCTTTGTTATGCGGCGAGCACCAAATCCCCCAGCTGCTTGCACAAATGCAACCGTAGAGGGGCTGGCTTGTTGGTAAGTTACATCTGTTGTGATGTTGTGTGTGCATGTCAGGTACAACAATCAGAAAGTGTGTGACTCATTGTGGCACTTATGTTTTGTTGGAAATGGCCTTTCTGCAAGGTCACCCACAAACTTTTTGCCTTCCTCCTTCTCTTTTTCTGACCTCATTTTTGCTGGCTTTAGGACAGTGCTAAAGTGCATATGCTCTCTCCTTAAAACATGGTGACATTGGCTCATACTCAATTGGCTTATTTAATTTACTTCTAAGACATTAGTAAAAGTGCAATACATGTGCCCAGAGCCTGTAGATTAAATACTACTAGTCGGCCTGCAGCACTGGTGGTGCTACCCACATAGGTAGCCCCTAACCATGTCTCAGGCCTGCCACAGCAAGGCCTGTGTGTTCAGTTTCACTGCCACTTCGAATTGGCATTTAAAAGTAATTACCATGGCTTGAATTCCCTCTTTTCTACATATAAGTCACCCTGAAGGTAGGCCCAAGGCATCCCATAAGGCAGGTTGCAGGACATTAACATGCATGTTCTCAATGTCCTGGTAGTGTAAAACTCCTATATTCATTTTACACTCCTGTGAGGCCTGCTCCTTTTATAGGATAGCATTAGGGCTAACCTCATACACTGTTTGAGTGGTAAATTCTGATCTGAAAGGAGTAGCCAGGTCATATTTAGTATGGCCAGAATGGTAGTAAAAAATCCTGCTTATTGGTGAAGCTGGAATTAACATTATTATTCTAGAAATGCCACTTTTAGAAAGTGAGCATTTCTATACACTTAAATCCTTCTGTGCCTTACAATCCACGTCTGGCTAGTTGACAGCTCCCTTGTGCATTTCACTCAGACAAACCCAAACACAGGATGCTCAGTCACACCTGCACACATCTGCATGCTGAATAGGTCTTCCTGGGCTGGGAGGGTGGAGGGCCTGACACTTACATGTGAAAGGACAGTGGCCTGCACTCCCACAATGAGCTGCCAAACCCTCTACTGGGACCCTGTCAGACAGGATGGAACTGAAGGGGGACCTTGTGCACTTCTAAGCCACTCTTTGAAGTCTCCCCCACTTCAAAGGCACATTTGGGTAATTAAACAGGGCCTCTGACCCTACCAACTCAGACACCTCTGAAGTCAGACACTTCTGAAATCAGACACTTCTGAAATCAGACACTTCTGGACAAGATACCACTGGGGAAGAAACTCTGAATTAGAACCTGCAACCCTCCAAGAGAAGCTGCCTGGCTGCCCAAAGGACTCGCCTGACTTCTTTGCTGAAGAGGACTGGTGCCTTGCTGTTGCTCTGCTGCCTTGCTGCCCTCTGGCTCTGCTGAGAAGTGCTCTCCAAGGGCTTGGATTGAGCTTGCCTCCTGTTTTCTGAAGTCTCAGAGCCTTCATCTCTGCAAAGAACTCCTTGTGCGGTAAAAAATCGACACACAGCCTGCCGGAATCGACACACAGCCTGCATTGCAGTGAGAAAATTACCGCTTGCCAAACTGGAACGACGCAGCCCGGCTCCCCGAGTGGAGATCGGCGCAGCGCCAGCGTTGCGACCAGAGCTTCGATGCACAGCCCACTGATCGACGCATAGCCAAACCGGAACAATGCAGCCTGACTTCCTGCGAGAAGAATCGACGCTGCACCTGCCATGCGACAGAAATTTCCCTGCATCACCCTCCGGATCGACGCAGCTCCTGTGACTGCGTTACGCACACCCAGGATTTCTCTGCATCATCCCCGGGGTGTCCAAATACCTCTCAACTCGAAGAGGATTCAAGTCCACGCACCGGAAATCGATGCAAGGCCCTTGCTGCATGGAAAATATCGACACATCGTCTGTGTGCGTCCGGAGAAACCGGTGCACACCTCCCAGTTTTCTGCGCATCTCCTCCTATGCATTCCCTTGTGGATAATTTAGACACAAAGCAAGTACTTTGTGCTTGCAAGAGACACTTATTGCTTTTTCAGAACTAAAACATAAAACGACATGGGGAAAACATCACTGTACTCAGCCATGTGTCTGCTCAAATGAATATA
The DNA here is from genome assembly GCF_031143425.1 of Pleurodeles waltl. Lineage (NCBI taxonomy): Eukaryota > Metazoa > Chordata > Amphibia > Caudata > Salamandridae > Pleurodeles > Pleurodeles waltl. Next base: position 485,641,151 of record NC_090440.1, on the reverse strand, counting down.
TTGGCATCTGTACCCTTCAGGCCACTTGTTTTCAGTGTGTCAAGAGGGCTGGTGCCCTTACTACTGTCTCTCATGTGATGGTGGCCATTGAATGAGATCAAATTTTATTAAATTACTAATGGCATAGAAGGAAGTATATGGTTATTAATTAAGCTACATTTGAAGGCCTAACAGATAAAATAACATGAGTTGTAAAATGTACGTTTGGAATATGGTGAAACATGTGGCCACCATTCATATTAAACACTACGGCCCCCATTATGAGTTTGGCTGGCGGCAGAGGCCGCTCCCCAAACTCATTCGCACGGAAGACCGCCACGCTGGTCTTCCATCCAGCGGTCCTATTAAGAGTTGCCTGCTGGGCCGGCGGGCGGGGAACAGGGCCTTAACATTGACGGCAGCTCATAATTGAGCTGGCAGGAATGTGGATGTGTGTCGGATGCAACAGCACCTGTCACGCTTTTCACTGCCTGTAATACGGGCAATGAAAAGCACCACAGGGCTGTCCATGAGGCCCCCTGCACAGCCCATGCGAGTTGCATGGGCAGTGCAGGGGCCCCATGGCACCCTTCTTCCTCCAGCCTTTTCATTGCGGGGCTACCACCATGCAAAGGCTGGCGGAAAGGGGACTCTGCTGGCACCTCCATGCTGTCGGCTGGCTGCAACCTGGCAGTCTTGACGGTCCGACCATGGCGGCTCTGCCATGGTCATAATGTGGAGGCCGGACCACTGCTTTGGCGGCGGTCTGACCTCTAACAAGGCCCTGGCGGTCTCATGACCCCCAGGGTCATATGAGGCCCTACGTTTTAACATGAGAGTTTTGCATTTACATTAAATGAGGTACTAATGTGAATTCATATTAAGAGTGTTATTGAAAGTATTCAATTAAATGAATTTATTATACTTATATTGAATTAAATGAATTTCATTAACATGAGTTACATGTGTGCAGAAAAATGAATGCACACTTAAAATTGCTCTAACGTTACAAATAATGTTTGCAATTAAATAATTAGTTTTGCATATTTGAATTGTAAGATGCGCAATAGGTCTATTAATGTAGTGAGATATTAATGTGTTTTAAGGCTTCTTAGCTTGACTAGGCCTGAAAGATTCATTTTGCAGTAGTAATGGAAAATCACTTGTTTATTTTGCCCCCTCTGACCTGAATTCTTTCCCTATGCTGTTGGTGTGAATGTTGAATTTCCTATTGTATTGTAGACAAGAGACATGTTTTAGAAATAACAATGTTAAAACTATTTGTTCTAGCTGTTGAACAAGACAGGAAATGTGTAGTTCTCATATGAAATGTATTAGTTTAGTTCATTGTGTGTGGGGAGAAAAGATCTCAAGTATCAAATAACTGGAAAATGTAATATTTATAGATGACAATGCACTTTTACTGAGCAGATTCGGAAAAGTTGCAAATTTGATGGTGCTATCTGCAGCCATTTGATGCTGAATCTAACTTTTTGAAGTGTGCCCACCTGAAGGACCAATGAATGTATCGTTCATATTTCTAATTAATAAGGAACTTTCAAACTGAGGTCAGTCTGTCTTGAGGGAGAACCAGTTAGTTCTTCTCTTGCCTAGAAGCTGTTCAGAACCCTGTTAGAGTCAGCTGCCACTCTCCCATTCCTTAAGTTCCATGGTGAGTTTCCTCATCTTAGTCTTAACTGCCCTATTCAGTTATGTGGTTAAGTACTAGTAAGCCCAACTAATTCTGAACTGATGGTCTGTTCTATGTGCAGCCCATGTTCTTCACTGTCCCAATCCTGCTGTCAACTGACACTGGAAGAAGATGACCGTCCTGCTGAAAACCACTCTTTTATACTGTCCCATGAGGAGAGGTATAACTAAATGTGATTTCTTGTTTCTTTTTTAGTTAGTTACTTATACCAGTGTATTTTTATAGTGAGTTAACCTAGTGTTTTTTAAAAAATGTTGTTCTTTTTTTTTTGTGTGTTTGCCCACATGTGTTAGTCCCTTACACACATGTAAGTCCAAATTTGTGTTAGTGATAGGAATAGCCCAGCTCTGAAACCTGAGATCTGAAATTGATTGTGAAAACTGTATTTTGATGATTTACTGATGTCACCATCATCTGCTTTGAATTCTAACGATAATGTGCATATTGTGTTGTTGCAGATTTAAATTAAATGTCTAACAGTGTTGATGTTTAGTAGGCTAAACCTTTTCAGACATTTTGGTCAGCCTATGGTTTTCATGTATGTTTATAACTTAGTTCTGTGCACCATATATGTGACATTGATCTTGGGATTGTAATAAAGCTTTGAAACTATTCATTTTGAAGTTTTGATTTAGTGTTTGAATTGTTTATGGTATTTAGTATTGTTGGTGGTATAATGTCATTGAATTGTAGTTGAATGATTCTGACTACTACACTGTTTGCCAAGTTTGAAGGTTCAGGCGACCTCTATAGGCGAGAATAGTGATGGTGTCTTGCCTGTGCGCTGGTGGTTTATGAACCTGGAACCAGGGAGAAGAAATTCTTCTCCGGGCCCCAACTCTCCCACACCATCATACATGTGACATGGCTTACATTGTCCCTTGTGTGCAGACAGTGAGCAGTACTTTCCCTTGGTTAGTAGTGAATGTACAGCTACATGATTTGGGTGACATCACAGTTGGCAACAGTATTACAGCCGACATATTAGCATATGTACCTTGCACTTTTGTAGTATCATTTCCACTACTGTTTCATACATGTTCTACCTGTCTGCATGGGATGATGTCTGATTCCATCACAGATGTATGCATGCCAAAATTTATTTGAAAATATGTGTGCATGATGGGTATACAGTTCATGTAGTACCACAGACAGGAGTGTGTTGACATTGTTTGTTGGGTCACACATACCTTAAACCATTACTCCATGTCATTTCTCATGAACATTTGCAGGTGCAATGATGGACATGACAGGTAGACCTACATTACTCACAATGCACATTTCCATGCCATTGATGTGTAATCATTTGGCTACGTTCTTGCCACATGTCAAATGTTGTAGGTTCATTACCTGACTGTTGATATGATTCAGGGAGTGACATGCAGAAATGTTTGAATCATATGTGAGTGTGTACACTCAGTAATCCAATGGAATCTGTGTGTGCATGACAAAAAGGTACAGTGATGTGCATTCCCATTGGGAATCATGGTAAAGACCCTTTTCAGATGATGGAGATTCACTGAGCCACAACATTCAATGGACTATTGGCCTTTAGTTATGCAATGTTAGAAGGGTGCTCCTGGTAGTACCAAACGATACAGGTGATTTCCCCAGGCCTAGCTGATTCACTGTGTTATGGATATTTCTGGATAAATATCCCAGATATTTTGACCAGATTCTCTCCATTGTACATGTAAGTGCAAGATGTATCATCTAGCAAAGCAACATTAGTACAACTTCCATGAGACTATTCAGACAATGTACATATTGTGAAGCAACCATTGGTGAGTTTTTACAGTGTGACATGGGTGTGTCAATGTTACCTTCTTCGTGCTACTGTACTTCCTACTGCAACATGGCCGGATTATTTGCCCAACAATACCTCAGGACATGGTACTGTGTGTACATACATATGCTGATTGCAGGCCCTTGTGTTGACTCTGTGAGAATGAAGTTGGTATTGCCATAATAATTCATGCCAATAGGTTAGTGAGGGGTGCTGCAAGAACCAAACCATTCAAGGTGACAAAGTCTCCTACTTGATCAATGGGTATTGGGATTGGACAACTTCAGTCAAGCAACTGCAGTTGTATGTGAATCTGAAGTTCCTGCATGCAAATGTTTACAGGTCATGAAGTAAGCATGCATGTGGTGTATCAAATGTTGGGGGCACTTATGGAGCATCTTGTTGCTGGGGGCTTTTATAGATTTTGGCAATGTTTTGCTATCAGAGCTGTTGTTTAAGTGTATTGAGCCACATGGAATTACCCTATTTGTATTTGTAATTTCAGCATCATACTAAGCAAGTGGAGGAGACAGGGCCGACATCAGTTGGGAAGCAGCTGGTCACGATACCTCCAGTCACGAGACAATAGACACGGAGGAACCCAGTGGCCCAGACGGTGATGGGAGTGCCACGGAGGACACCAGTTACACATCATCATCTTCAGAGTCGACCCCCCTGGACGCCCCCTATTGGTGGTGGAACACTCAGGTTCTGCTCCTGTTCCATCCTTGTCCCCCAGCCGAGTTCCATCTCCACCCTCCCTGTTTCTCCCCACCCAGTAGGCCGAGCCTGCTCTCCCAAGAGGGTAGCAGTCTCCTTCGTGCCAGGCACCTTGTCCCCTGCCCATATTACCCCTGCTGCCCCGAGTGAGGAGGCTATTGAAGTCCTGAAGAGCATCTCTGTGGATCAAACTGCCATTCTGAATGCCATCCTGGTGCAGGGCACCCATCTTCAACTGATAGTTGCATACCTGGAAGGCATTCATAGTGCTATGTCTGCCCTACATAGATCTTTTCAGGGTCATACCTCCTCCCTCACGGCAGCCTTCCACCCCACACAATCATCCCCCCACCACCTTCCTCTTCCTCATCCAATTTCCCTACTCCCATAACTGTCCAAAGCACACTCCCACATATGCATGCACATACCTCAACAGCCACAAATGGCACACATAAACGCAAACACCACAAAACACACAAGCACACAAGCGCTCAACAGTAACTTATCCTACTTATAACCACCATCACATCCACCGTACCCCCAGAAACCACCCTAACACACACTGACACAGCCACCACTCCCACCATACCCCCAAACACCACCCCAACAAACACAGACCCAGCCACCACTCAGCCCATACCCCCAGACACCAGGCCAACACACACTGACATAGCTCCCACTCCCACCATACCCCCAGACACCACCCCAACACACACAGACCCAGCCACCACTCACCCCAGGCACCACTCCAACACACACGAACACACCACATCCACCATACCCCAGACACCACCCCAGCACACACAGACTCAACTGCCACTCCCACCTTACTCATCACATCCCAGCCCACCAAAAAACGCAAATGCCCACACATGCAACAGTCACCAACAAAACACAAACATACTTCAGGCACACATGCACCAGCACCAACAACGCACAAAGCCACACTTCCTCAACCTCCCAGGGCCTAATCCCTTCTGTACGCCCTCCCCATTTTTCCCAAAGAAGGTTTCCTGTTTGTCCTTGCCCTTACCCCTGTGAACCAAAAAGGACCCTGCCCACAACTCAACCCATCCCTTCCATGTCCAAGTCTCCTGCCCCTTCCCTGGATGCAGCCATACTCCAACCACACCCAAGAAAAACCACATCCCTCCCAAAGTGAAGCCCCCTCCTCCCAAAAGAAAACCCGCCCATCCTAAACCCAACCCCACCCCACCCAGGGTGACCATTGAGGTGTCTGGAATGCACATTACATGCCCCTTCCTATGGAGGTTTCTGTGGCAGTGATTAGTGAGACATGTTTTGGGGCACAGCAGTGTGCTGTGCACATGTTGCAATGAACGGGCCATGGACTGGCCATTGGCCATTAATACATTACTACTTTTTTAGGGTTGTGTCAATAAAGTTCATTTGGTTGTTATGCCCTGCCATTACATTTCCACCTTTTTGATGGTCATGTATAGTTTGTGATGTATGACTACAGTTGTGTTTGTTTAACCCTGATTGATGACCCATTTGATGCAATGGTGAAGGTCTGACTTGGGAACCAGTGCTGGAGTCATCCAGAACATGGGGAGATGATGGATGGATGAATGTGTGGGATGGAATCCAATTAGGATGACATTGCATTGGGTGTTGTATCATATTGTAAGTATTTCATCTTGGCTTAGCCATTGTCAACATCTATTGGATTTATTTCTTCCCCTGATGTAGATTGGACATTAGTATCATGTGTGCAGGCTAAAGGTTTGTTTGTCCACAAACGGAGGGTGTCCAATTGTGCTACCTTCCTACAAATTGCATGGACATGTGTCCTTTGGATGTGTGTACCTTACACCTACTTTATCTAACAGTGTGACCCATGCTGTTACTGTTGTATTTGTTGTCTAGACTTGCACTTACACATACGCCACTTGGGCATGACACTTGGTAGTGTTTGTCCCTGATATTCATCAGGCCACAGTTCCTGTACAAATAGCGGTTTAGAGGCATGTGCAAAGTGGAATGTATCCCCGGCCAGCAGCCTTCCTGGGGTTCCCCTGATGCCACCATACCTATTGTGCAGGGGTTGTTTACATTGTGTGCTTTGGATGTTTGTTACACTAATTATTCTATATCCCATTTATCCTACATTCTCTTGCAATGTGGGGCATATGTGTGAGTCCATTACAAGGATTTTTGCAGGGATGGTGTGTTTGGGGTCAATAACACATTCATACAGATGTATCTGTTATATCACGACAGACCATGCCATGTGAACAATGTGACGGTGTCACTTCAATTTGTAGGTGTGACGTGTGAGATTGATAAGGAGCTGCTTTTGCATGACACAATATTATTAACAAATCACTTTCCCTGTGACTGGGATGTACACACATTGAACATTTTGTAGTGTGTGGCAGTGTAGTATCAGTGACCTTGCCAAAGGGGGGTGTGCATAAGGCTGTGATTGTGACCTACATTGTGTACGACTCCAAACCAGGGCACAGACAATCTTTTGGACCATAGAGCACAGCCCACACACCAGGTCAATGGCAGACTGTTGACTTGCTGTGGAGTGTGAGGGAATGGGTAGGTGTTTGGCTTACATATGGTTGCATCCATGAAGCTGTCGGTTTTGTGCACTATTGAGCAGCACAAGCAGCGGCAGAACCTCTAGGATCGGATACATGTCAGCACTAAATGTGTGAGGCTGCCTACATGTGAGTTTCAACCTCATATACCCCTCTTTCTGCCAGATCAAATGTGTTGGTTGCCCCACCATGGTCACGTCAGAGGTAAGCAACATTGTGATTGAGACGGCAGTTGCACTGGCAGTCCACCCTCTGATAGCCACATTGACCTAGCTCTCCAACATGGTAGTCAGGATTTGCTGGCAGTGTGGGCGGGACCACTGCAGTCTTTCGTCTATGTAACTGCATGCATCATAATATGGTCAGTGAGATAATTCTCACTTGTGGAAACCCTGTGCAGGGTAACATAGCTATAGCAAATACATTTGCTAAGTATTTCCAAGATATATCCAATGCTTATTGTTGGTTGGAAGATGCCAATAAACAGGCCTTCCTTGAAGACTTGGCCCTCTCAGATCTGCCACCATCAGATAGGGAGATTCTATACGCGGACATCAGAGGAAAATAAATAATTAATTAAAGACACAGATTTTTTGAAAACTCTGAGGCCCAATGAACTTCCAGTAGAACTTTACAAAAGCATGATTACTATGCTGACATCAGACAGCTTGAATATTTATTTAAGTACCAGAGTGGATGGGGCGCTGCCACGTGATCCTTGAACGGCCACAACAGTGATCATACACAAGCTGCATACCCACAGACCCATATACCTACTGAATTGCGAAAATCAACATGTTTGATAACCTTCTAGCCAATCAACTTGAGGCATCTGTCATGAAAAGAATGCACCCTGACCAATTAGGTTTTGATTTCAAAAGAAGCAACTGTCTTAACATAAGGAGGCTGTACGGGCATATATAGCACTGTAGTAGTGGCAGAACCCACAGTAGTATTATCACTGGACAATACCAAGGTGTTAGAAATGGGGTTTTTGGTTGGCAGTTAGGTTGCCCTCTGTCCAAGCAAGAACCCTCACTCTAGTCAGGGTAAGTCACACACAATCCAAAATCAGCCTGTGCTCACCCTCCGGTAGCTTGGCACGAGCAGTCAGGCTTAACTTAGAAGGCAATGTGTAAAGCATTTGTGCAATAAATCATACAACACCATAGCATAACACCACAAAAATACACCACACAGTATTTAGAAAAATATATAATATTTATCTGGGTATCTTCAGGTCAAAACGATCAAAGTTGCAATATGAATTTGTAAAGATATCACTGAAAAGTGATATAAAGGCCCTCATTCCAATGTTGGCGGGCGGCGGAGGCCGCCCGCCAGAATTCCCCCCTCCGAAATACCGCGCCGCGGTCAAAAGACCGCGGCGGGTATTACAAGTTTTCCCCTGGGCTGGCGGGCGGTTGCTGAAAAACCGCCCGCCAGCCCAGGGGAAAACGACCTTCCCACGAGGATGCCGGCTCGTAATCGAGCCGGCGGAGTGGGAAGGTGCGACGGGTGCAGTGGCACCCGTCGCGTATTTCAGTGTCTGCAAGGCAGACACTGAAATACTTTGCGGGGCCCTCTTACGGGGGCCCCTGCCGTGCCCATGCCATTGGCATGGGCACGGCAGGGGCCCCCAGGGGCCCCGCGACCCCCCCTACCGCCATCCTGTTCATGGCGGCTTTCCCGCCATGAACAGGATGGCGGTAGGGGGGGTCGGAATCCTCATGGCTGCGGAGCGCGCTCCGCAGCCATGGAGGATTCACACGAGCAGCGGAAAGTCGGCGGGAGACCGCTGACTTTCCGCTTCTGACCGCGGCTGAACCGCCGCGGTCAGAATGCTCGTTGGAGCACCGCCAGCCTGTTGGCGGTGCTCCCGTGGTCGGTGGCCCTGGCGGCCACCGGCCGCCAGGGTCAGAATGACCCTCAAAGTGTCTTAAGTCTTTAGAAAGTAAACAGAGTCTCTTTCAAACACAAAGTACCTGGTTTCTGGTGGAAAATCTCCTCAGAGGGCCACAAAGGAAGAGGTGCGTGGAAAAAGGGTGTGTGCGTCGATTTCTCCCCAGCACACACGGACTTGTGTCGTTATTTTCCACGCGGGGAAGTCGGGCGTCGTTTTCCGGCGCGCGGACAGTCTCTTTCTGTGGGTCGCGGGGATTACCAGATGTCCCTGGTCTGTGCGTGGATTTTCCTGCTTGTTTTCCGGCTGCGCGTCGTTCTGCGGGGCTGCGCGTCGAAGTTTCGATCTCACGGCAGGCGTCGCGTCGATTTCCCCTGCGGAGTCGGGCGGCGTTGTCCTTGCGAGGCCGTGCGTCAAAGTTTTGATCTCACGGCAGGCGTCGCGTCGATATCTCCTGCGGAGTCGGGCGGCGTTGTCCTTGCGAGGCCGTGCGTCAAAGTTTTGATCTCACGGCAGGCGTCGCGTCGATTTCTCCCGGGAAGTCGGGCGGCGTTGTCCTTGCGAGGCCGTGCGTCAAAGTTTCGGTCGTCCCGAAGGCGTCGCGTTGATCAGCGTCGGTGTGCGGCGTTTTTCTTGCCGCGGAACAAGCTGTGCGTCGAAAAGTTCGGCGCACGGAGCGTCCAAGAGGAAGAGTGAAGTCTTTTTGGTCCTGAGACTTCAGGGAACAGGAGGCAAGCTCTATCCAAGCCCTTGGAGAGCACTTTTACAGCCAGGCAAGAGTTCAGCAAGGCAGCAGGCCAACAGCAAGGCAGCAGTCCTTTGTAGAAAAGCAGACAGGTGAGTCCTTTGAGCAGCCAGGCAGTTCTTCTTGGCAGGATGTAGTTTCTGGTTCAGGTTTCTTCTCCAGCAAGTGTCTCTTGAGGTAGGGCAGAGGCCCTGTTTTATACTAAGTTGTGCCTTTGAAGTGGGGGTGACTTCAAAGAGTCTCTAAGAAATGCACCAAGTTCCCTTTCAGCTCAATCCTGTCTGCCAGAGTCCCAGTAGGGGGTGTGGCAGTCCTTTGTGTGAGGGCAGGCCCTCCACCCTCCCAGCCCAGGAAGACCCATTCAAAATGCAGATGTATGCAAGTGAGGCTGAGTACCCTGTGTTTGGGGTGTGTCTGAGTGAATGCACAAGGAGCTGTCAACTAAACCTAGCCAGACGTGGATTGAAGGGCACAACAAGATTTTAGTGCAAAGAAATGCTCACTTTCTAAAAGTGGCATTTCTAGAATAGTAATATTAAATCCGACTTCACCAGTCAGCAGGATTTTGTATTACCATTCTGGCCATACTAAATATGACCTTCCTGCTCCTTTCAGATCAGCAGCTGCCACTTCAACAGTGTATGAGGGCAGCCCCAATGTTAGCCTATGAAAGGAGCAGGCCTCACAGTAGTGTAAAAACGAATTTAGGAGTTTCACACTACCAGGACATATAACTACACAGGTACATGTCCTGCCTTTTACCTACACCGCACCCTGCTCTAGGGGTTACCTAGGGCACACATTAGGGATGACTTATATGTAGTAAAAGGGGAGTTCTAGGCTTGGCAAGTACTTTTAAATGCCAAGTCGAAGTGGCAGTGAAACTGCACACACAGGCCTTGCAATGGCAGGCCTGAGACAGGGTTAAGGGGCTACTGAGGTGGGTGGCACAACCAGTGCTGCAGGCCCACTAGTAGCATTTAATCTACCTGCCCTAGGCACATGTAGTGCACTCTACCAGGGACTTACAAGTAAATTAAATAGTCAATCATGGATAAACCAATCAGTAGTACAATTTACCCAGAGAGCATATGCACTTTAGCACTGGTTAGCAGTGGTAAAGTGCCCAGAGGTCAAAAGCCAACAACAACAGGTCAGAAAAAATAGGAGGAAGGAGGCAAAAAGTTTGGGGATGTCCCTGTCAAAAAGCCAGGTCCAACATGACCCCCTACCAGCCTAAAGTCAGGGGAGAACAATCACTATCCTGATGTACTTCCCTGTTTGAGGCGACAGAACAAGGACCCAGGCCCACAACAGCAGGGGCATGCTCCAGTTCTTCGCCTTCCTGACTCCAATTGGATCACTCTGTCCATACTCTCAGGGCCCACTAAGCCAACCCATGGGGAACCTTTCTCCTTACCTGCGGATCCCATCTGTGCAGCACCTAACCTTACTTTGCTCACAGATGTATCCCAGGAGCAGGATAGTACCACCATGACCAACACAGTGGTGTTGCCCACTCTACCCCTGGGGTGTGACACTTGTCCCCTCCCCAGGGATAACTCTGTCCACCCAGACAGCAAGCCACAGTGATTACTGACAGCTGCCAGGGATGAGAGCCAGGCCCCAGGCCTCTCAAAGCTCTCCAACCACTGTGGCTGTGGAGAGTGGGGGGCGGTAGCCCCAGGTGCTGGGCACCCTTTAACCAATCTCCCTTCCACCAGGTCAGGGATGACAGCCTGAACCTGTTCCTCCCCTCTGGGGCTTTGTACCCTCCCTCCTGGAGCGGTACCCCCAGAGTCCAACATGGTCAGGGTGCTTACAGAAGTCACCCTGTACCATTCCTCCACCAGTGCAGGGCTGTTAACCTGCAACTGGCCCTCCAACCTGGGGCCTGTACCTTCAGGTTGGACTAGGGCCCGGGGTGAGGCTTCCCTCCCCCTGCCCTCCCTTCTGGGGTCCAGCACCCTCCAACTAGGAGTGGCCTCCTCAGAAGACAACATGGTAGGGGCACTGTTATCAGTAGCCCCTCCCTCCAGGTCCGGGGGGACACCCTGAACCTGGTCTTCCAGCCCAGGGTCTGTACCCTCAGACTGGATCACTGCCTGGCAACCCAGGACTTCCTGGGAGGCACACCTACCCCCCACCAGGTCAGAGTTTAACCTCTGCACCTGCCCATTCAACTCAGAGTCACCACCCTGAAGTTGAACAATTGCCTGGCACGCCAGGACTTCCTGGAGGGCACACTGACCCTCCACCAGGTCAGAGTTTAACCTCTGCACCTGACCATTCAACTCAGAGTCACCACCCTGAAGTTGAACAATTGCCTGGCACGCCAGGACTTCCTGGAGGGCACACTGACCCTCCACCAGGTCAGAGTTTAACCTCTGAACTTGGCCATTCAACTCAGAGTCATCACCCTGAAGTTGAACAATTGCCTGGCACACCAGGACTTCCTGGAGGGCACACTGACCCTCCACCAGGTCAGAGTTTAACCTCTGAACTGGGCCATTCAACTCAGAGTCACCACCCTGAAGTTGAACAATTGCCTGGCGCACCAGGACTTTCTGGGAGGCACACCTACCTCCCACCAGGTCAGAGTTTAACCTCTGAGCCTGGTTCCCCAACCCAGGGTCACCACCCTGAGGTTGGGCAATTGCCTGGCACGCCAGGACTTTCTGGGGGGCACACCTACCCCCCACCAGGTCAGAGTTTAACCTCTGAACCTGGTCATCCAACCCAGAGTCAACACCCTGAGGTTGGACAATTGCCTGGCACAGCAGGGCTTCTTGGGAGGCACACCTACCTCCCACCAGGTCAGAGTTTAACCTCTGAACCTGGGTATCCAACCCAGAGTCACCACCCTGAGGTTGAACAATTGCCTGGCACGCCAGGACTTTCTGGGGGGCACACCTACCCCCCACCAGGTCAGAGTTTAACCTCTGAACCCGGTTATCCAACCCAGAGTCAGCACTCTGAGGTTGAACCACTGCCTGGTACACCAGGACTTTCTGGGGGGCACGCCTACCCCCCAACAGGTCAGAGCTTATCCCCTGAACCTGGTTAGCCAACCCAGAGTCACCACCCTGAGGTTGAACCATTGCCTGGCAGGCCAGGACTTCCAGGGAGGCACACCTATCTCCCACCAGGTCAGAGTTTAACCTCTGAGCCTGGTTCCCCAACCCAGGGTCACCACCCTGAGGTTGGGCAATTGCCTGGCACGCCAGGACTTTCTGGGGGGCACACCTACCCCCCACCAGGTCAGAGTTTAACCTCTGAACCTGGTCATCCAATCCAGAGTCAACACCCTGAGGTTGGACAATTGCCTGGCACAGCAGGACTTCTTGGGAGGCACATCTACCTCCCACCAGGTCAGAGTTTAACCTCTGAACCTGGGTATCCAACCCAGAGTCACCACCCTGAGGTTGAATCTTTGCCTGGCATGCCAGGACTTCCTGGGGGGCACTCTCACCCCCCACAAGGGACACACCGTCCCCAAGGGCCACACAAGAGTCTGGTTGGCGCAGGTCTCCCGACCTCTGCCCATCCGGCAGAGTCTGGGTTTCCCCCAAACCAGAAACGGTTTCACCTGGGTCATTCCTGGGGGGCTCTGCTCTCAGAGCTGTCCCCTGACTCTCAAGGTCCTCCACTGGGGTCTGCAACCCCCTCTCAACCCTATGTCTGGACTTCTGCACCCCCTCAATAGGAGGGGTACTGCCAGACACCAGAACTGTTGGGATGCTGGCTACAGTCACCCCCCCAAGTTCTTCTGACACTGCGGGGCTTCCCTCAAAAGGTGGCCCTACGGTACAGGCTAGGCTTCCTTCCTGGTGTTCCCTCATGGAACCTTCTAGGACCTGGGACCTACCTGGGACACTACAATCCTCTCCCACCACACTCGGTTGGGAACCACCTAGACCACTCCCTTCAGGAGCACCCCCAAATGCCTCTTCAGACTCTCTGGTACTCACCCAGAAGTCTGCCTCCATTGTAAGTTCCCTGGGGTCAGAGAACTCACACTCCACCTGGTGTTGGCGTAGCTCTGGAAAATAAGGACCAGACATATGCTCTCCAGCAATTACATCACTCTGCCCTTCACATGTATTAACCACAGTACCCTTCACCCAACCACCCAGTAACTCAACCTTGGAAAAGCACTCTACTTCACCCTCCTGAGACTGGTGAGACAGTATCTGTCTGTCCCTGACCCTCAACCCAAACTCTTCTGGGATGTCTCTACACTCTATATCCAGGACGTCCACCAGGGGGGAACCCTTTTCTCTGTCACTCTCTGCTAGAGTCAGTAAAGTGTCCCTCCCCCCAGTAGGAATATGACTCCCTGTGCCAGTTCCCCAATCCTTCTCAGGGACCCTGTGCATAACGGGAACTACCTCATACCCTTGAACTGCCTGGGGTGTGTCAACTCCCTTCTTCAAGTTGGGCACCACATCTCTGGGCTTGTGCCCTTCTTCAGCAGTACTAGATGCAAGATTTTTGCTGCCACCATCTGAACTGGACTCAGCCCTTCCGGCCTCCAGTTTCAGCTCTTTACAGCTCAGCTCTTGAGCTGCAATCTTTTCTTCTTCCAGGGCTAAGAGTCTTTTTGCCTCAACCTCTGCAAGATACTCCTCTAATTGTTGCTCCTGTCGCCTTTGACTTCGGAGCCATTCATCTATTTCTGGGTCACTGTCCAACTCTGAGTAGTCTTCCTCCTCATCTGAGTAGTCTTCCTCCTCATGTGCGTAGTCCTCCTCCTCATCTGAGGGGTACTTAGTCACTTGGTTTCTTGCTGCCTCTCTCTCTGCCCATCTTTCCTCCCCCCAGACTATGTAGTGATGGAGCATCTCCGCTTTAGTAGATCTCCTTGCTACAGGAAGGCCCCATTGTCTGCAAAGCTTCCTTAGGTCAGCCTTAGTGAGGTGGTCAGTACGAACAAAGAATGAGTAGGTACACAATCCCATTTTGATAAGATCTTATCAGCAAAAACCAAAATCCAAAGTCCAAAATATCAATAGTATATCCAGGAGGACATCAGAGAACCAAGAGCCAAAAAAGATGAAAAATCAAGTTGACCTTCAACTGTGGGTAGGTAGTGAAATACTTAGCTACTGTATGTCACTGCACAAACACAAGTCCTATCCTCACCGCTGATCACCAATGTTAGAAATGGGGTTTTTGGTTGGCAGTTAGGTTGCCCTCTGTCCAAGCAAGAACCCTCACTCTAGTCAGGGTAAGTCACACACAATCCAAAATCAGCCTGTGCTCACCCTCCGGTAGCTTGGCACGAGCAGTCAGGCTTAACTTAGAAGGCAATGTGTAAAGCATTTGTGCAATAAATCATACAACACCATAGCATAACACCACAAAAATACACCACACAGTATTTAGAAAAATATATA